>NC_053156.1:303123755-303723755 GCF_016835505.1 Polypterus senegalus
CTGCACTACTGACTACATCAACTTCTGTATGGACATTGTAGTTCCAGTAAGAACAGTACTCTGCTATGCTAACAACAAGCCATGGATTACAAGTGACATCGAGGGAAGAAAAGGGCTTTGAAAGGCGGTGATCAGCATGAGCTCAAGCGCGTGCAGAAGGACACCGAGTCCAGCTCAGGGTGGCGAAGGAGCACTACAGGAGAAAGCTGGAGCAGAAGTTGCAGAATAACAGCATGAAGGAAGTGTGGGATGGGATGAAGATCATCACTGGCTGCAGCTCGAAGTGGGTGCCACCAATAAAGAGAGACGTGGAGAGAGCAAACCAAATAAACAACTTCTTTAACAGGTTTGACCACCCCAACCCACTCTCACCTCGGAGTACTGCACCCTCCACCCATCCTTCTGCTGATACCAGCATAGGTGAGACATCCCCACCCACAATTACAGCAGCCCAGGTGAGCAGAGAGCTGAGGAGACTTCGTGCCAGCAAAGCAGCGGGTCCAGATGGAGTATCGCCACGACTGCTGAAGGCCTGTGCTGGAACTGGGGAGTCCTCTACAGCGCATCTTCAACCTGAGCCTGGAACAGGGAGAGTCCCGAGGCTTTGGAAAACATCTTGTATCACCCCAGTCCCAAAGGTATCACGTCCTAGTGAGCTGAATGACTTCCGGCCTGTTGCTCTGACGTCACATGTGATGAAGACCATGGAGCGGCTGCTGCTTCACCACCTGAGGCCACAGGTCCTCCATGCCCTTGACCCTCTGCAGTTCGCATACTAGGAGAAGGTGGGAGCGGAGGATGCCATCATCTATATGCTACACCGATCCCTCTCCCACATGGACAGAGGCAGTGGTGCTGCAAGAATTATGTTTCTGGACTTCTCTAGCACCTTCAACACCATCCAACCTCTGCTCCTTAGGGACAAGCTGACAGAGATGGGAGTAGACTCACACCTGGTGGCATGGATCGTGGACTATCTTACAGACAGACCTCAGTATGTGCGTCTCGGGAACTGCAGGTCTGACATTGTGGTCAGCAACACAGGAGCGATGCAGGGGACTGTACTTTCACCGGTCCTGTTCAGCCAACATACATCAGACTTTCAATACAACTCGGAGTCCTGCCACGTGCAAAAGTTCGCTGGCGACACTGCTATGGTGGGCTGCATCAGGAGTGGGCAGGAGGAGGAGTATAGGAACCTAATCAAGGACTTTGTTAAATGGTGCGACTCAAACCACTTACACCTTAATACCAGTAAGACCAAGGAACTGGTGGTGGATTTTAGGAGGCCCAGGCCCCTCATGGACCCCGTGATCATCAGAGGTGACTGTGCAGAGGGTGCAGACCTATAAATACCTGGGAGTGCAGCTGGATGATAAATTGGACTGGACTGCCAATACTGATGGTCTGTGCCAGAGAGGACAGAGCCGACTATACTTCATTAGAAGGCTGGCGTCCTTCAACATCTGCAATAAGATGCTGCAGATGTTCTACCAGACGGTTGTGGTGAGCGCCCTCTTCTACATGGTGGTGTGCTGGGGAGGCAGCATAAAGAAGAAGGACGCCTCACGCCTGGACAAACTGATGAGGAAGGCAGGCTCTATTGTAGGCACAGAGCTGGACAGTTTGACATCCGTGGCAGAGCGACGGGCGCTGAGCAGACTCCTGTCAATCATGGAGAATCCACTACATCATCTGAACAGGATCATCTCCAGACAGAGGAACAGCTTCAGTGACAGACTGCTGTCACCGTCCTGCTCAACTGACACACTGAGGAGACCCCACACTATGCGACTCTTCAATTCCACCCTGGGAGGGTAAACGTTAACATTATACAAAGTTATTGTCTGTTATACCTTCATTGTTATCACTCTTTAATTTAATATTGTTTTTTATCTGTATGCTGCTGCTGGAGTATGTGAATTTCCCCTTCGGATTAATAAAGTATCTATCTATCTGGATATTTTTGTACGTACGATCATTTCCGCTTTTGTCTATACGCCATGTTTTAGTTGAATTTTAAGCACGGTGTTATGCATGAGGCCCCTGGAGATGAAAAAAAGGTGAAAAGCTGTGGTTGAAAGGAGTAGTGAAGGGTCAAAACCAAGAAAACCATCAGAACAGTAGCGTCCAGTGCCAAATGGACAAAAATGAAGGCAAAGTTCAAACTTGGAACAAAATAGTAATGAAAATATCAATCCTAATATTAGTGGCTACTTGAATAAAAAACTAATCTTACTAATAATAATAATGTATCCAATTTATAAAGAACCTTTCCCATTCCCATAAAGACTGAAAAGAGATAGTGTCCACTGAGGCGTAAAGTGATGCGTGATTGTCGTCAGTTTATAACGTCACATCTTGTGGCATCAGAAGTGTAGCAGATGTTATCATGTGATTAACCTCAAGAAGACATCATGGAAATGAAATCCAAAGGTAATAAAAATAAACCCTTAAATTATCAAAACAATTATGAAACCGCCAAACAAGCAAAATTGTTAAAACAAATACTATTTATGATAATGTAAGACTGGGGCATCAGGAGGGCCTGTCCCCCTAGGCTCAACATACAATAGGACAACAAATGTAACAATTATTAAATGAAGAGAGGTACAAAATAAACCCATAAACTGAAATACTCAGATGCCTAATAAAAAACATACAAAAAGGATTACGACAAAAATTTTTTAGAAATTTTAAGACTCACAAGGAATACACAGGCAGGAAGATACTGGGATGAGACCCTGTCTGTACCGTAAAAGCAGCTTCAGGTCACAAGCACCTACAGAGATGAACCATAAACCTGCAAGAGTGGAGCACTCCGACTCCCAGCCGCCACATTCTAACATCAAAGTGAAAATGTTAAGTAACGGCAGATGATGACCACAGACGTACCTGGAACGTCTCTTTGATTTTCTTCCTCATCTGAAAAAGAGACAGAAGGAAGATGACAGTAAATAACCAAGCAACTGCACATCCAATGAATCAAATAGGCAGTTTGAATGAATTGAATCAGTGAAGTGACTCAAAATGCCCACCACTGCTCAAGTCTGGTGCTTCATGTTTGTGTTTTTGGTTGTGGGTTTATATCCTTCCTACGGTACTCCCTCTACCCATGATATGTCTTCCATGTGAATGTCCTTCCTATTGCATGCTCACTATCTCATATAGTGCCATTCACATATTCTATTCTGCCCTTTCTGTCCAACAGAGACTCTTTTTACATATACTGTATATCACGTTTTGCATATCTTCTGCCTGTAGTGCCCTTCCAATTTAAATATGTTCCTATAGAAACCCCTCTATCTTGTGTATTTAATATACTTACTGTATCTATATTGTCTATTCTGCCCACTTGATCTTATATAGAGCATTTCCAATGTATAGTTTTTTGTGACTTCACTATCTAGTATAGTGCCTTTCACATATATTCTTCCTAATGTGCCCTCTCTATCCTATATAATTTCGTTTGTGCCCTCTCTGTATAATAGTGTTTTTCACATAATGTACCCTTTCTATAGTCACTATATATGGCACTATGTATATTTTTTCTTTTGTATCCTCCCTGTATAATATACAGTATGTGCCCCTCCTATAGCCCCCCCCCCTTCTAGCTAACATAATGCCTTTCACTTATATATTCTTCCTTTTGTGCCCTCTCTATCTAATACAGTGCCATTTTACATATATATTTATCGTACAGTTATCTTATATAGTGCCTTTCAGGTCTGTTTCTCTGTGTAGTTGCATTTCTTTCAAACTCTCAGTACACACAGATGCCTACCTGAAGGCCGATCACATTGCTCTGCCCATTTCTTATCTGCATCTGCGAGGAGAGACAGAAGCGTGAACGTCAATTTTAGAATAAAAACAACAGCTTCCGTAGCATTAAGCACCCTGTTAAAGGACGGCCATTTTAAATTAGCAGGACTCCTGCTGTTTCTTTTTAACGTATTATAAATGCAGTCTGAGGCTGAGCTGGTAACACTGAGTCTGTTGTGTTCAGGTTAGCCACCCCGATTACCACAAAGCCCACCACACGCTGCATGTCCAGGTTTTTTTTTTTGCTTGTTTCTCAATGTAATGCCCCCTAGCTGAGTTTGCTTTGTCCTAACTACACCCCATAAAGAAAACAGAAAACAAACCCACCATGAAATCGAATGTCTTCGTTACTCTGCTGTTGCGGCTCATCTGAAATAAAAAAAAAAAAGAGAAAGACCAGCTATGAGTAAGATGAAGCCACAAGAAGGTGAAAGCAGATGTGTGGTGTCCTTCAAAGCCAAAGACACCATTAAAATTCTAAAATGGGGGCACCCCTCTAAATTTCTGAAGCAGGTGTTTCCAGACTCAGGGGTCTTTGTGTCCTCCATAATTATATTCCTCATTTATCATCACCCAGTCATTCTCTAACCCACTTTGTCCTGAACAGGGTCGTAGGGATCTGATTGGAGCCAATCCTAGCTAGCAAACGAGAGAAGGGTGGAAACAAACCTTGGACAGGGCGACAGTCCATCACAGGGCACACACTCACACACCAAACACATACAAGGGCCAGTTTAGGATTCACCTAACCTGCATGTCTGTGGACTATGGGAGGAAACCCACACAGACACTGGGAGAACATGGGACGTGAACCCTGGTCTTCTTACTGTGAGGTAGCAGTGCTACCACTGGGCAACTGTGCCACCTCAGCATAACTCCAAAGGACAAACAGCGTTCAAACAATAGATGGATGGGTAGATTTCAAACTCACTGAACACATTAGCATAAAGGATACCAATGTATAACACTCCAGGGAAGGTCTCCATTCTATCGTCATGACTGTGTTGTGGAGGAAAGTGGCAGTTAGATGTGAAGAGCAGGCAGTGGAATCTTAAATTTTAATTAAGAGTTTCTACACATGTCACAGTTTTCATCAATTATCTGCTGCACCTTCATATTAAAGGGTCTCATCATTATGCAGAAAGTAAGGAGTTACCACATACAGATATGGAAGCAGAGGACCAGAGAACAGGTAAAACATCCATCAGAGACCAACCTAGAAAACAGATGACCTGTGTACATAGCAGAGTGCGGGCAACCTAGGAGTACCCAGGGGCAGCAGAAAGAGAGATTGACTATGAGGGGCTGGCAAGCTCATCAGGGACCACAAAACCAAAGTGCATGGAGGTGGGATTGGTACCTAAACAGAATGTAATTCCTTCAGGCACCACGAGGGGGCATTAAGTGCCTAGCCAGCCTAGAGACTGTGGGATTGAGAAGTAGTGAAGAGGACAAAAATCAGGGGCCATCATGGCTACTGCTGCTCATCCTCTCCATGATGGATTATCTCTCAAATCCCCTTTAGTTGTCTGCCCATTCCACCACAGTGTGCTTGGGGGCACAACTGAGTCAACACAGGCAGCAGTCCGCATAACGCTGGCTTCATCGTAGATACACAGGCTGGCTTAGAGATAATATTTCTTAATTTTATTATAGCAATAATGCAGCCATTTGTAAAAATATTAAGATTTATAACATGTTATATTATCATACCCTTTTACCTTCTGTATATGTGTGCCTATCTATCTATCTCTCTATCATAGTTCCTTTCACTCTATCTATCTATCTATCTATCTATCTATCTATCTATCTATCTATCTATCTATCTATCTATCTGTATAGTGCCTTTCATCTATCTATCTATCTATCTATCTATCTATCTATCTATCTATCTATCTATGTTATATAGTGCTTTTCATCTATCTATCTATCTATCTATCTATCTATCTATCTATCTATCTATCTATCTATCTATTATATAGTGCCTTTCATATCTATCTATCTATCTATCTATCTATCTATCTATCTATCTATCTATCTATCTATGTTATATAGTGCTTTTCATCTATCTATCTATCTATCTATCTATCTATCTATCTATTATATAGTGCCTTTCATTCTATCTATCTATCTATCTATCTATCTATCTATCTATCTATCTATCTATGTTATATAGTGCCTTTCACATCTATCTATCTATCTATCTATCTATCTATCTATCTATCTATCTATCTATCTATCTATCATATAGTGCCTTTCACATCTATCTATCTATCTATCTATCTATCTATCTATCTATCTATCTATCTATCATATAGTGCCTCTCATATCTATCTATTATATATTGCCTAATAATCTGTCTGTCTATCTCTCTGACTGAGGCTCTGCTCAACGCCGTTACATTTGCCTGCTATTTCCCCCCCATGTTTGTTGTTAACTATTGCTGCTGTTTTTTCTTCTTCTTTTGATTTCCCCACCTCACACAACTGAAAACTAGGAAAGGATGAAGATTAAACGTTCAAAAACAAAAGATTCTGGGTGAGGAATATCCAGCCAATCCCTCACAGGCATCTGAACAAATGTGAAGCCTTTAGGACCACCTGACGGACAAGCACACTCACAACAGCATTTAAGATGTCAATGGAGAGAGAGGCGCACATTTGAGAGGAAGACCAATTCTTCTAGACTTGTAGTAGAGTGATGTACAAGAGGGCTGAAGACCCTGCTGGGAATCTGTTTGAGAGACCCCCAGCGAGTGTAGTATTAGGGCAGAGCTACTCTGATGCCAGCTTTATTTCAAATCAGTGTGTGGCTGAAGAGACCCCCAGGTGGCAGCACATAAACTGCCTCTGATTTGCACCACGTGATGCTCTCTGATGAAGTGGGGGGCATCAGGGCAGGATTAGCTTGAGAACAAGAGGAAGGTGGTCTTAGGGGGAGGTAAGCTGGCTTCACCATACCACCCCATCAGCACCGCCTGTATATTTGTAGGTGGGCTCATTTGGGACTTTAAATAAAATTCTAAGATGCTGGTCAGTTAATGTCAGATTATTTCACTTACTTTGTGATGGTGATGATGGTGGTGATAAATGATGCAGTTTTGCTACAGGTAACAAAAGAAAAAATGTAAGCTAATTTTTATTTACGTTTTTCTTTGCAGATACAGAGAGAGAGCAAAATGTGAAAGATGCCATATAAAAAAGTGAATGGGAAATCCAATTTAAACAGTTAGTGGTGTCATTTATTACAAAATTTCCACTCAGTCCCGTGACTCTTAGATTCAACTGACAGAAGTAAGCACAGTGTGTGTGTAAGAATGAGCAGAGGTGTGCGTGTGTGTGTCATGTCTGTACTAAAAGCGTTCGTGCAGCACTGACTCCATCCTGAAGGCCGTTACTCGACAGTCAGAAAGAGGGGTGACCTCGCCATACTTTGGAAACGTGAAACTGTGCCAGACAGCCTTCTAATTTGTTGTGCCCTGCGATTCTTAGTCATGTAATCTGACATCCTCTGGTGATGAGATCACAAACCGCAGGCATCCCCAGACTAGAAGTCACTTAATGTGATGCCAGTTCAAGTTCCACCATTTAGGTGTACATTAGAGGGTCAGCTCAGGTTGGATGGTTGGGAGACAAAGTCAGAGAGGCGAGATTGTGCTGGGTTGGACATGTGCAGAGGAGAGAATATCTGTATGTCATAAACTGCTAGGATTTGACAATAGTATACTGACAATAACACTCTCTCTCTCTCTGTTTCTTTAGCATTATTTACCAGTAATTGTAAAATTAATTTACTTTAATAATATATACTCCATTAGTCCACACAACATGCATACACAAATATCTAAATCAGTTTATAATCCACTTAAACTGCTGGATAACAAGCTCCATGTTATGTAGGTAAAGTTACATCAAAGGGTAAAAAGGTAATAATCCTACACTGCGTGGCATAACACAATACAATACAATACAATTTATTTTTGTAGAGCCCAAAATCACACAAGAAGTGCCACAATGGACTTTAACAGGCCCTGCCTCTTGACAGCCCCCCAGTCTTGACTCTCTAAGAAGACAAGAAAAGACCCTTGTAGGGAAAAAATGGAAGAAACCTCAGGAAAGGCAGTTCAAAGAGAGACACCTGTCCAGGTAGGCTGGGCGTGCAGCGGGTGTCAAAAAGAAGGAGGACGATACGATACAATACAATACACAGAACAGAACAAACCCTCAATACAGTATAAAAAAGTACGGAGCAGAATTTAACAGTAGATGATATCACATAATAGGATTTGGATTTGTTTAGAGTCCTGGAGACCTCAGCCATCAAGCTGCCTCCCCCTATTGGCCATTCCACAGCTGAGTCAGCTGGGCCAGCCAATCCGATGAAAGGACCCCTCTTTCCCATGATTCCTGCGATCCTCCATTAGGGATGACTTTACCTTAAGAGTTACTTTAAGCATAAGAGTTTCATGAAAAGTTAATGCGATTAAGTTGTTGGCGCCACTTGCACAAGAACATAACGAGAGGAGACCCTTCAGTTCTTTTGTTTAGCTAACAGCTAAGCTGTCCCCACGTCTCATTGAGATCGTTCTTAAAGGATGTCGAGGTTTCTGATTCACCTCCATGGCTCGGTAGTAAAGAAGGCCTTTCTTACTCGCTTCATTTGCCCTTCTATTGCCATCTTCGCCTAGGGCATGTCCAAGCTGTCCCTTGTCACAGATTGTGGTGCATTAGTGATGACATTTTTACTTTTGTCTCCATGTTCTTATAGACCAGGGGTGGCCAACTCTAATCCTGGAGCCACAGTGGCCATAGATGTTCATTCTATATTCTCCAACTATATTATTATTTATTAATTAGTGACTCGATTTTGCTACTAATCAACTTCATTTAATTTATTTTCTATTAAGACTCATACCCTTGAAATCAGGGCTGAGCAACATCGGTGGTCCTTTAGGGCCGCAGTGGCTTCAGGTTTTTGGTCCAATCCAACTGCTTCACACGAATTCATTCACTGCTGATGAAGCCTTTATTGCTCAAGTGACATTTTTCCACTTCATTTTAGTTGTCTCGCTTGTTAAGATTTTGAACCCTTAATTACTTATTTTAAATTTAAACAGCTGTTTTCATTATTTTAATGTTCCTTATTAGCAATAAGATGTAAATGACAAAGGAAGCAGCAGTTGTCCATCTCGCTTGTCTCCATTTCCACCCTTGTGTATTCATCATTCACTATTTGGTTTAATTGAACTGAAAAGTACTCATCTGTTTAAGGCTTCAGGTCACTTGGATGACAAATGTATCATTAGAAAGGAAAGAAGAAGCTATGATTTAAAAATGAACTGACATGGTAGAGTTAAAACGCTAACAAGCCATCAAATTAAATAAGACCCTGTTGTTGGTGATGATTGGCTTCTAATTAAGCAACAGGGTTGCAACAAAAACCTGCAGCCACTGAAACTCTTCAGAGTCACCCATGCTATAGACCACGGCTTGTATTCCTTGTTTTCAAAATCCACAGAATCCAGATCCATCAATAAAAGCCCAAACTTCATCTTCAGTGTATTCAAAACACAAGGGCTTAAGAAATTTGACAAGCGAGAGGAGATCATTCGGTCCGTTTTGTTGCTCATCTGTCCCAATGTCACATCCAGATCCTCCTTAAAGGTTGTCAGCCTCTGTGCTTCAACTCCAGGCCTCAATAGTTTGCTTCAAATCCCCACAACTCTTTGGGTAAAGAAGTCATTGGTTACGCCAGGCAAATACAGTAGAGCACTTTAAAACACTGCTGAGAACACATTACTGTAACATGGCCTTCTCCTAACTTCACTTTAACTTAATACTGATACTCTGTATGTTTAATTCTTCATAATAACTATTCATGGTGGCTCTAAAATCCGTACTGACCCCTACTCTCTCTTCTGTTTCTTTTTCCAGTTTCTTCGTGGTGGCGGCCTGTGCCACCACCACCTACTCAAAGCATCAGGATGCACCAACATTGATGGACTGAAAGCCAGAAGTCTACGTGACCATCATCATCAGGTCCTTCCATGAAAACCCTAAATACAAAGAGGACTGTTTGACTTATGTTAGGTAGATTGACCAGAGGGGACTGGGTGGTCTCGTGGTCTGGAACCCCTACAGATTTTATTTTTTTTCTCCAGCCTTTGGAGTTTTTTTTTCTGTCCACCCTGGCCATCGGACCTTACTTATTCTACTTGTATGTTAATTAATGTTGACTTATGTTTATTTTTTATTGTGTCTTCTATTTTTCTATTCATTTTGTAAAGCACTTTGAGCTACATTTTTTTGTATGAGTATGTGCTATATAAATAAATGTTGATTGATTGATTGATTGATACTTGCTTCAGTGCTAAATGCCCTTGCCCTTTATTTGCCTTCTTCACCTAGGGCAGCACAAATGCCCGAGCTGGCCCTTGTCACAGTTTGTGTTGCACTAGTGATGACATTCTTTTTCGTCTGTGTTCTTATAGACTTCTATTTCTTGCCTTCAAAATCTTCAGAACCCAGGTCATCCAAAACAGGCAAGACATTGTCTTCAGAGTATTTATAACATAAGAAATCTGAGAAGTGAGAGGCGTTCATTGCGTCCATCAAACTTGTTAGTTTAGCTTGCAGCTAAGCTGTCCCAATGTCTCCTCCAGACACCTCTTGGTTACTCTTTTGATTTCTTAGGCTGTAGGGCTGCCGCACTCGGCTTATCTCACAGTCTTTGCTGCCATCTAGTGGATTCAAATAAATAAAGCACTTCATTTACTTGGTATATAGAAGCCATAGTGAATTTGGGTTGTTGTTTCAACCCCATTTCTTATTTAGAAATCATTTCTTGCTAATAATATAATTTAATGGCTTGTTAGAATTGTAACCCTGCCATGTCAGCTCATTCTCATCTCGCAGATAGCATCCAAGTGATTTGTAGCCTGATGGGGACGAGGAATCCTCAGTCCTTCATTTTGTTTTCTCTTCAGTTTTATTCCAAATATTTGATTAACCCTGAAGAGTCACAATGAAAGCAGACCGGTGTAAACGAAACAAGGTGCAGTGGTGCAGAGAACTTACTCTGTTTATCAATCAATATTAAATGTATTTATATAGCACATATAAAAACAACAATAGCTGACCAAAGTGCTGCGCAACCAAGAATAATACAATCCAAAGGACAATAAACAACAAGACAATAAAACAGACAAACGCAGCTCTTATCATTGTAATGAATTCAAAGCCAAGGAGTAATAATGTGCATTAAGAAGTGATTAAAAACGGGCAAATTAGGGGCCAGCCTAAGATGAACTGGTAGTTTGGGGGCTACAACTGCAAAGGCACAATCCCCCTATACTTTAGTCTTGATTTAGGGACCGCCAGAAGCAACTGATCAGTAGACCTGAGTGACCCTAGTCATCTGGAGGGCCGCAGTGGCTGCAGGTTTTCATTCTAACCATCTTCTTCATTAGTGAGCAGTTTTTGCTGCTAATTAACTTCTTTTGCTTTAGTTTGAATTAACTTGACTCAGACCCCTTAGTTGTCTCTTTTTTTTAATTAGCAGCCAAACAATAATGAGACACAAAACGAGCCGCCGCATGACCAGGGGCCTCATGTATAAACGGTGCGTACACACAGAAATGTTGCATAAGAAAGTTTCCACGTTCAAATCACGATGTATAAAACCTAAACTTGGCGTAAAGCCACGCACTTTTCCACGGCACCTCATACCCTGTAGTACGTAAGTTCTCCGCTCGGTTTTGCAGACTGGAAGCACCCAGCGTCAAAGCAGTGCTACTGTTCCAGTGTGGTTTTCCTTTCTTTTTTAGATCCACATCCCTGACGCGGCTTTATAAATACACTGAAATTAACCGCATACTGTTTATTAGTTTAATGCATCTGTTTGTAATTAACCTGTAACAATATAATGGTCCACATATTGGTCAAACTGTTCTAAATACCATAGCTGCTTTAACGTTGTTACTCTCACTGCACTTTCTTCTTCTTCTTTCAGCTGCTCCTGTTAGGAGTTGCCACAGCGGATCATCTTTTTCCATATTACTCTCACTGCACCACTCGGAGTAGCTGATCAGAAAGAGAATTATTGATATATAGCATCAAGCACACGCTGCCTCAGCCACGCTGTCTATTTGAACTGCTTCTCACACGGCAAACACTTCAAACCTTTCCTGTACGGACCTCGCGGTTCACAAACAGTTTCATCCCAATAAACAGTCAATCAGTCCATCAACTGCTCCTGGTAGAACTGTTAGAACTTTAAGTACAATCACCTCACTGTAAACTTGTGATACACTTATAATATTACACAACCTGATCCACTTTATAAAGAGTGTATTTACATATGATGATGATATCATTTTTAAGATGAAATGCCGCAAATTATGTTTATTATATTATACAGATAAAACTTTAACTTCATTTAAATGATCTATATTGTTAATAATTAAAGGACACGGTGTCGCTACGCCAGGAAGGATCTGGCGCTATGCTCACGATTGTTCCTGCCTCACACTGTACGCTTCACTGGGACTGGCGTGAAGGACAGAATAATTAAACATGTACTATGAAGATATTTCAAAGTTCCTTAAAAGATTTGAAGAATCGGCATTCTAAGCTTACAGATGGCTTAACGTCCATTACAGAGCTGACTGTGTGACGATCGGTTACTTGGAGAAAGAAAAGGACGGACAGGAATTGGAGGTTAGTACGTTTGAAAGAGACAGGACTGCAGGGGCGGCCTTAGACATGTGCAAACTGTGCACCTGCACAGGGCCGCCACACCAATATATATTGAATATAAAACAGAAAGAGAAAATAACGACACAGCTAAAAATGCAGCAGCAAATTTCGGCAAAAGTTAAATGCTTGTGTCATGAGCACAAGGAGGCTATGCAGTGTCCGCCACGGACATGGCCATCAGCTGTGCATAAGATACCATATTGACATTGGCGGGCAAAGGAGCCACCAATTCTTCCCCTGCCCAGGGCCGCCACGAGCCTAGAGCCGCCCCTGAGTACTGCAATAAGTTATTTCATCGAAGGTCACGCACAATCACTGGGCCACCGTGTTCCAATGTTTAATAACGTGCTTTAGCTCCTATCATCATGAAAATTACATCACGTATACATCTCAGTATTTTAGTTATTCAGAGAGCTGTAATATCACAAATGTAATGGACTCTGTGTCCAGTTGGAGGAAGAGAGCCGGTTTAAAAAGCAAGTAGTGATTCACACACATAGATCACATAGAAGATCAAATACAAAGCAAAGCATTTAACGTGCTACATTAATTACGATGTGATTTGAGAAACTGGTTAATTAAATGATTTTAAGATGAAGTTTATAATGTTCTACTAAATGACAAAATAAACTACGTGATTAAAGTGGAAATGTATTCCCACTGTGTCCCTATTTTTTTTTTCTCTGTACCCTAATAAGCTTTCATATGACACTCAAATGGTGGGCAACGACTCGGCTTTTCACGGCAACTTTGATATCTGACAACTTCTTTTTTATTTCGGGCACTGTGCGACTTTATGAACTTGAGCTTTCGAGTTTTCTCTGACACGATATGTCACTCGATCAGCTTCCTTTTGTTGTTTATACCACTGCTTAAACCAACAAATAGTACATTTTTCTTTGCCTCCACTTGGTATTCACTGAAATTCTTCTATTTCCCTTGTGCTTTTGCCATTGTCTTTTCACAGAACGCTGAGCTTAAGGGCTATTTATATTGATTTGCATATTGAAAGAGGCATAATTCTGGGAGGAGTTGGGGCGGGACATCAGGCGCGTCTCGAGCGTTACTTTTCACGCTGACCGGGATTTGTGCAGCGGAAGAACGCGGAAGTCCGTGACCCTGTATTCAGATTCAGCGGGTTAGAAAATGGATGGATGGAAGAACGCGGAAGTTGGCGAATGCACAGATTCCTACATCTGGATTTTTCTGTGCGTAAGCACATTTCGGCTTTTGTGCTTACGTCATGTTATAGTATGAGTTCTACGCACGGCGTTATGCATGAGGCCCCAGCTCGTCACACAATACCTGAAAATAAAGAAAAGTGAAGGTCTCAGTAAGGTTGATCTCTCAGGTCACCAAAACAGTTTCATGGACAGAAAATCAACAGTTTTGGAAATGTCTGCTGTGGCAGAATGAGAGCAGCAACAGACCACAAAATTAAATAACAACGGACTTAATTAACAGCAAGAATCATCTTCTCATTAAGAGATTGGCTGGAGTGAAATTGGTTGGAGTTTGAAATCCCAGTTTAGCTGCTCATCTGTTGGCTCGTTTCATGTCTCATTTCTGTTTGGCTACCATTTCATGAAGAAATGAATTACTTCAGAAGACTGAATCCTTAAAAACAGGGCTATTAAAATGAAGGGAAAAGGACTTAATTAGAAGTAAAAACTGGTCAATGATTAGGAAAAGGGTCAGAATGAAAACCTGCAGCCACTGCGGCCCTCCAGGCCTGGGGCCTCATGTATAAATGGTGCGTATGCACATAAATGTTGCGTAAGAACTTTTCCACGTTCAAATCGCGATGTATAAAACCTACACTTGGCGTAAAGCCACGCACTTTTCCACGGTACCTCAAACCTTGTCATACGCAAGTTCTCCACTCGGTTTTGCAGACTGGCGGCACCCAGCGTCAAAGCAATGCTACTGTTCCTGTGTGGTTACTCATTATTTTCCTAACGCGGCTTTATAAATACACCGAAACTAACCGCATATTGTTTATTAGTGTAATACATCTGATTGTAATTAACTTGTAACAATATAATGGTCCAGGGAACAGCCATAGTATTCCAAATACCATAACTGCTTTTGCGTTGTTACTCTCACTGCACCTTCCTCTTCTTCTTCTTCTTCTTCTTCTTTCAGCTGCTCCTGTTAGGAGTTGCCACAGCGGATCATCTTTTTCCATATTCCTCTCACTGCACCACTCGGAGTATTTATATCACTGTATCTGAGTGTGAATCACAGCAGCCGCTGATCAGAAAGAGAATTCTCGGGATACAGCATCAGGCACACGCTGTCTCAGCCACTGCAAAACGTTTTAAAGCCTTTCCTGTACGGACCTCGCGGTTCAGAAACAGTTTCATCCCAAGAACTTTAAATGCACTCAATCAATTGCTCCTTGTAGAACTGTTAGGACTTATAAGTACAATCACTCCACTGTAAACTTGCACTACAGTTATAATATCTCACAACCTGAGCCACTTTATAAAGCGCGTATTTACATATGATGACGATATCATTTTTAAGGTGAAATACAGCAAAATATGTTTGTTAAATTATACAGATAAAACTTTAACTTCATTTAAATCTCTATTCACTGGGAGTGTCATGAAGGATAGAATAATTAAACATGTACTACGAAGATATTTCAATGTTCCTTAAACGTTTTGAAGAATCGGCGCTAAGCTTACAGATGGCTTAACTTCTATTACAGAGCTGATTGTGTGGCGATCGGTTACTTGGGGAAAGAAAAGCACTGACTGCAGTGACGGCTACGCCAATATATATTGAATATAAAACAGAAAGAGAAAATAAAAACACAGCTAAAAACGCAGCAACAAATTTCAGCAAAAGTTAAATGTTTGTGTCATGAGCACGAGGCGGCTATGCAGTGTCTGCAACGGACGTGGCCATCCACCGTGCATAAGCTACTTTACTGACATAGATTGGCGAAAGGGCCACCGATTCTTCCTCTGCCCAGGGCCACCACAAGCCTAGAGCCACCCCTGAGTACTGCTGCAATAAATTATTTCATCGAAGGTTGCACACAATCACTGCACCATGAAACTCCTGTTTAATAATGTGCTTTAACTCCTATCATCATGAAAATGACATCACGTATACATCTCAGTATTTTAGTTATTCAGAGAGCTGTAATATCACGAATGTAATGGACTCTGTGTCCAGATGGAGGAAGAGAGCCAGTTTAAGAAGCAAGTAGTGATTCACACACACAGATCACATACGAGTAGAAGATCACATACAAAACAAAACATTTAACGTGCTACTTTAATTACGATGTGATTTGAGAAACTGGTTAATTAAACGATTTTAAGATGAAGTTTATAATGTTCTACTTTAATGACAAAATAAACTACGTGATTAAAGTGGAAATGTCGAGATTGAAGTCGACATTTCGTGCTTTTTCCCCACCGTGTGCCTTTTTTTCTCTGTACCCTAATAATCTTTCATATGACACTCAGACGGTGGGCTACAACTCTCATTTTCACGGCAACTTTGATATGTGACTTCTTTTTTATTTCCGGCATTGTGCGACTTTGTGAATGTGAGCTTTCAAGTTTCTCCAACACGCTATGCCACTCGATCAACTTCCTTTTGTTGATTATACCAAGGTTTATTTGAACAAATAGTATGTTTTTCATTTGCATCCACTTGGTATTCGCTGAAATTCTTATATTTTCCCCCGTGTTTTTCCGATTGTCTTTTCACAGAAGGCTGAGCTTAAGGGCGATTTATATTGATTTGCATATTCAAAGAGGCGTAATTCTGGGAGGAGTTGGGGCGTTACATAAAGCACGTGCACGAGCGTTAGTTTTCACGCTGATCGGGATTTATGCAGCGGAAGAACGTGGAAGTTGGAGTACGCACAGATTCCTGCATCTGGATTTTTCTGTACCTTTTGGTTTTTGTGTTTATGCCATGCTACGCACGGTGTTATACATGAGGCCCCTGGAGTTTGACACCCCTGCCCTAATGGAATATATCTCTCTATTATAAAAAAAAATCCTGGGAGAGAAAGACGGGAGACGAGGCGTGATCTTTACATTAAGATCACAGAAGACACTTAAAAGACTCACAAGACTAAAGAGATTGGCCACTGAGCATCCTGCGGGCACCTTAAACATGAGACTTTGTGCCAAGAGATTGACCCAGGACCGTCACGCAATGATGAAGAATATGAGATTCTTGCAAGTCACGCCCTACTTACAACCAATATCAAATAAGACCACTCAGTCATGTAAAGGAGGCTTTGAGCACACACAGATCCAGGGCTCTCATTGCATATAAAGCATATAAGGACAATACATTAGAAATGAAACGTAGACGACTAAGCGAAGAAGAAAGCAGCAGGGAGAAAAGAGCAAAAAAGAAAAAGAATCTAGGGGCAAATTCAGAAAATAAGGAAAGTAATTATTAGCCCAGAACAAGTGGAATTGAAAAAAAAAAACGCACACAATCAGGCTCAGAATTAAAAGGCAAAGTAGAACTTCATGGTGGAGCTATACACATGCAGAGCAGGTTAGAGATTATGAAAGCAGTGGAATTCGAAAGGCTCATAAAAAAAAAAAAAAAAGATGCAATTCAAATGCAGAGAAAGTTAAAGAATATGAAAGTAGGAAAATTAGAAAGTATAAAAAAAGAAAGTAAAGATTGCAGGAGTGCAAAATGGAAATTATTAGATAGATAGATAGATAGATAGATAGATAGATAGATAGATAGATAGATAGATAGATAGATAGATAGATAGATAGATAGATAGATAGATAGATAGATAGATAGATAGATACTTTATTAATCCCAAGAGGAAATTCAAATAATCCAGTAGCAGTATACTGATACAAAAAAAATATATTAAATTAAAGAGTAATAATTACTCGAAAAAGGGAAAATAATAACCACGGACCAGGTGTAGCTGAAAAAACAGCAGGACAAAGCGAGGTCAGAGATAAAAGGCAAAGAGTAGAAAACAAAGTAAAACATCAATAAAGAGGTTAAAAGACAAGGGGGCCAAACACATGCAGAGCAGGTTAGAGAAAATGAAAACTGGAATTCAATAGACTCAAAAAAAAACAAAAAAAAAAACGTATGCGCGAAACACATGCAGAGCAAAAAACAGAATATGAAAGCAGAAAAAAACGACAGTGTCAAAAAAAGAAAGTAAACATCGCATTAGCACAAAAAAAGAGAAATTATTACTCGGAGAAATAATGGAAAGGTGAATAGAGATCGAATATATGGACACAGGTGATATGTCAGAAGTATGTAAATATTGCAAGGTTTTGAAGTTTAAGTCAGAGAATTTCAAAAGCAGAGTTTACCTCACATGCATTTATTGGTTACTTTGTAAAAAAAAATGATTAACTGCTGATGATGAAGATCGCTTTGTCTGTGCTGAAATTCCAAACAGAGACACCTATCCTGAATTATGAGTACAAAGTCATTAAACACACTACCTCATTCAAAAGATTCAGTATGATGGGACTCGAAAGATTCCAAATATTGTTTTTTACAAAAGTTCTGAAATAAAAGTGAAATTAATGAAATAGCAACAATTCAAAGAAAACTAAAATCTTAAAAGTATGTATCTGGAAAACCAAACACAGGGGTTGGCGAGCGAAGTGAGAAGAGGGCGAAGCACCCTAGTAATAGTAAAAGGTCAGAGAGGTGAGAGGGAGCTACGCCATTTATGCTTTATAAGCAAATAATAAAATCTTCACATCCATAGCGTTATAATCAAGCGTCACTTTGGCTGTGAAAACCGTGTTAAAGGCATTATTGTCACTCGGGCAACTGTACAGACACATCTCATGTAGGATTACTTGGACTTTAAAAATGCTAACAGTGTTAGTCCTGAGTGTTACTCGAGCGTTGGTGTAGGCATATCTTACGAAAGCATTAGGCCTGAGCGATACTCGGGTAATTGTGTAGACACATCTTCCCCTAGCCTTATAATGGCTTCTTCTAGAAAATGTTTTTCAGCAGCCCAGGTGTTGCACGCTCCTGCCGGTGTCAGGAGCAGTGCCATTGAGGAGCTTCTCATTAGCAGTGATGACAAAGGGAATCTGTCTTCAGGCAGCGTAAGTCAAACGGACAGTGAAACCAAAAGTGATTCTGATGAATCCGTAAGCAACACTAACTCTCGTTTGGGTTTCTGTTGACCCTGCCTCACATAAACCAGCACCACCTTGTTTTGATGTTGTGGGGCAGCCACGGATTAAAGTGTAAGTGAAGTGACAGCCGAGATCCAATTTCTTACTTGAAGTTATGTTTTGATGGCGTAATCGAAAGAAGTGTTGTTGCGACAAATCGGTTATGCTGAACAGTGCCAGGTAAATGACTGAACTCCTGAGCAGCTTTCCGTTCAAAGATACACCACACAACAGACATATTTCTATGGTATATACATATGGTATTAGCATCATTGTCATTATTATTATTATTATTATTATTATTCATTTCATATTATTATTATTTGTAGCATTGTTATACTTTTTACACTTGTGACTTTGTACTTTTAGTGTTTTGCATGTTTTACAGTAGAAAGGCGAGATTTAATAAAAACGGCTGAACTTTTTTATATATTGAATACTAATGTCTGGTCTAAATATCGTATGCATAGCTACATTGGAAATAAGTCTAAGGAGAAGAAATGTGATATGATAAATACTTAATACCCCCACTACCACCGCCACTATATTTGTGTGTGAATCTTTGCTTTCAGTAATTAGTGTGACTACTTTGTGCAGAGAGATCTTCAGCTAAACTTTTCCGGTAACAGTTGATCAGCCCTGCACATCATCTTGGAGAGATTTTGTCCCATTCCTCCTTGAAGAACTCAAATAAGTCGAAGGGCTTCCTTGCATGAGCAGCTTACACAAGATTTCTATGGAGCTAAGGTCAGGACTTTGACTCGGCCATTCCAAACCATGAAAGGTCTTCTCCTTTCACCATTCTTTGATAGGATGAATCGTGTGTTTAGGGTCGTTGTCTTGCTGCATGACTAACATTCTCGTGAAAAGATTATCAGTTCCCTTGAAGTCTGGTATTTAAAGAACAGCAATCTGGATCTTCACTATCAAAGTCTGATATTTAACACACATGTTAGTATAAAAATGTGTCATGGCTCAAACAAAGGAGATTTCTGAGGATAGCAGAAAATGACCTTTGGATGCTCACCAGGCTGTAAAAGTTTAAACACCAAATTTCAAAATAGTATGGACTTGTCCACTTTCAGGCAGATTGTGTTTAAATGAAAAAAAAATTCAACACCAGGGGCCTCGTGCATTATGCCGTGTGTAGAATTCACACCAAAACACGGCATACGGACAAAAGTGGAAATGTGCGTACGCACAAAAAAATTCAGACGCACAAAACTATGCGTAATCCAACTTTCACGCACTTCAGCTCTATAAATCCCAGTCAGCATGAAAAGTAACGCACATGCCTGCTGTTCCACCCCGACTCCTCCCAGAATTTTGCATATTTTAATACGCAAATCAATATAAATGTCACCTTCCCCATTCAGTGTTTGGTTAAAAGACAATGGCAAAAGCCTTGTGAAAAAAAGAATTTCAGTGACTGTGAAGTGGAGGCAAGGAAAAGCGTACTATTTGTTGGCTTAAGCAGTGGTGTAAACAACAAAAGGAAGTTGATCGAAGGATACAGAGTGGCAGAGAAACTCGAAAGTTCAAGTTCAGAAAGTCGCACAATGCCCAAAATAAAAAAGAAATGGTCAGCTATCAAAGTTGCCATGAAAAGGTGCATCATAGCCCACCGTCTGAGTGTCGTACGGAAGTGTACAAAAAGAAGGAAAAAAAAAAAAATAGGGACACAGTGGAAAAAAAAGGTTGAAAAGTTCACTTTAATCTCGTAGTTTATTTTGTTATTAAAGTAGAACGTCGTAAACTGACCCGTCGATAAGAGTGGATCTGTCATCTCACTCGAGCATTTTGCGCTTTTTAGAGTTTTTAGAAGGGAAGAGGGGGGTCAGTATAGTCGAACACTTTCCTGATCTCCATCAGTTTCTGAGCTCGGCGAAGCAAGTGCGGCGGCGGGCTGCTGAACTAGGTATGACCTCCAAAGAGAGAGTCCGCTTAAAGAACATTATCAGCAAAGTGAAACGTTCACTAGAAGCACAATCATGATGGCAGTTTTAATGCGATTACCCGTTTCTTTGGTTAATGTAGTGTTGTTGACCGCCACCTTATTTTCTTTTAAAATGCCTGTTTATTCCCTGTGCTCTTTCAATATAAACGGCTGCAGAGATCTAGTAAAAAGAACGGCACTATTTGAGCACTTAGCGCAAAAAAAAAATTTACGTGGCCTTCCTTCAGGAGACCCATACTGACGAGGCTAATCAGTCTGACTGGCACAGAGAGTGGCCAGGGGTGGCACATCTTAGTCATGGCTCAAATCTCAGTGCAGGTGTTGCCATTCTATTTTGTAAAAGTTTTGTACCTGACAGTGTTGTTTCTACTGAGTTAATCCAGGGGAGGCTGCTGAAGGTAGAAGCGCAGCTGGGAGAGAAGAAGTGGGTGTTTATTAACGTGTACGCCCCAAATGAAGGGATTCAGAGAACTCACTGCTTCTCAGTTTTAAATGATGTCCTGGGGACATGTGACGACGATGAGCTGAGGACATGTGACGATGATGAGCTGAGGACATGTGACAACGATGATGAGCTGAGGACATGTGACGATGATGAGCTGGGGACACGTGACGATGATGAGCTGAGGACATGTGACGATGATGAGCTGGTGTTTGTGGGGGGTGACTTTAATTGCACAGAGAATGCACAGCTGGACAGGAATGGGCTAGAACCGCACCCGGGGTCCGTCCAATCACTGAGGTCTGTGGTCACCAATAATAATCTCCTTGATATTTGGAGGGATTTTCATCCGGGGGTCCGGCAGTATACGTGGGTGAAGGGCTCAGCTGGGCTGCTGTCTATGGCTCGACTTGACAGAATTTACATCCAGAAACATCACAGGAACCTCATAGCTAACTGCTCCATTCTTCCAATTGGCTTATCTGATCACTGTCTCGTTTTCCTTCAAATCTCTTTTCTCTCTGCTCCTTCTGTCAAGTCCTACTGGCACTTTAATAATAATCTACTGAAAGACCCCCACTTCATCAACGTTTTCAAATACTTCTGGACACAATGGAGATGTAAAAAGAAGACCTTCTCTTCACTAAGGCAATGGTGGGATTGCTCAAAAACTGAGATACACGTATTGTGCCAACAATACACCGAGCAGACCACCAGGGATGTGAATGCGGCCCTTTCTGAACTGGAGAAGGATATTGAGGAACTTCATTCAGTTTTATGTACGAACTTTGATGGCAGCACTTTTGAGTCCCTCAAAACTAAGAAACAATTATTGATGGACCTTATGGACAAGACAGTCAACAGCGCACTCGTCCGCTCGAGAATGCAGTTGCTCACCCAGATGGACGCTCCCACACAATTTTTTTTTAAACTGGAAAAAACAATTGGCCAAAGTAAGACCATTAACTGTTTAAAAAATGACAAAGGTCAGGACCTGCTGGAGCCTGAAGCCCTTCGATCCTGGGCACACCAGTTTTATCAGCGACTCTTTTCTGCGGACATTGAAGAGGTACCTTTGGATTCGTCATGCTTTCTCCAGGACTTACCTCAGGTTCCAGATGGAGAGAAGGACATCTTGGAAACTATGATCTCTCTAGATGAGTTGACCACAGCTTTAAATGGGCTGAACATTGGGAAGTCCCCAGGAATTGAAGGTTTGCCTGTTGAGTTTTTTAAAGCTTTTTGGTGTCACCTTGGCGCTGATCTGGCAGAGGTTTTCTGTGAAAGTCTGCAAGTGGGTGAACTGCCCCTTTCCTGTCGCAGGGCGGTTATCACACTACTCCCAAAGAAAGGAGACCTTACGGAGCTAAAGAACTGGCGCCCAGTAAGCCTGCTGTGTGCGGATTACAAAATCTTCTTCAAGGCCCTGGCTAACCGGTTAGGAAGAGTCATGGCGTGTATCGTGAACCCCGAGCAGACATACTGTGTCACCAACAGGTGTATTTTTGATAACATCTTCCTGGTTTGGGATGTGATTGAAGTGGCCAGGCTCTTTGGGTTTGACGCTGGTCTTTTATCACTGGATTAGGAGAAGGCGTTTGACAGGGTGGACCACAATTACCTTTTAGCAGTGCTGAAGGCCTTTGGCTTTGGACCTTCATTCATTAAACACATTGGACTTTTATATCACAACGTTTTTAGTGTCGTGAAACTTAATGGCACACTAACAGCCCCCTTCAAGGTAACCAGAGGGATACGTCAGGGCTGCTCTCTGTCCGGGATGCTCTTCTCGCTCTCCATCGAGCCGCTACTACAACAACTTTGCATCCGCCTTCAAGGTCTGAACATCCCTCAGTGAATTTACAGCTCAAGGTGGTCGCGTATGCGGATGATTTGACCGTGTTCATCTGTCATCATGGAGACATCACGGAGCTGAAACATTGCCTGGATGAATTTGAAAAACTGTCATCGGCAAAATTAACTGGGACAAAAGCACCGCATTTTTAATTGGCAACTGGAGGGATGGAGACCCACCGGGCCTACCTGGTGGCCTTAAGTGGAACAGGAGAGTCTTCAGATACCTGGGGGTGTTTTTAGGACAAGGAGGAGTAGCTGAGGAAAACTGGGCAGACTGGGCGGAAAAAGTTCAAGCCAGACTGAAGAAATGGAAATGCCTTCAAAAGGAGATCTCCTGTCAAGGCAGGCTCCTCGCCTCCATGTTCTGGCATAAGTTGCAATGTATTGACCCCCCAATATCTGTCATCAAGAACATCCAGGCAATACTTTTAGATTTCTTTTGGGATGGCCTACATTGGGTGAAGCGCAGTGTCCTGTATCTGCCTGTAGAAGAGGGCGGTCAGGGACTCATTGACTTGGTGAGCAAGATGGAGGCCTTTAGGTTGCAGGCGTTACATCGGCTCTTATACGGCCCTGAGCACCTGCCATGGAGACAGCTGGCCTTTACCTTATTTCGTGGGGTAAGGAGCTTAAATTTTGCTGAACATTATTTTTTATTACACTCTGCCAATATTGTTGGGTCTGACCTGCCGGAATTTTATAAATCTGCACTTCAGGTCTGGTACAGAAAGTTCAGGAGGACCAGGCTAAATCTGGAAAGTATTTTTTGGTTCTTGGAAGAACCTTTAGTCTGGAATCCTGTTTTGAACTGTCCGTTATTGTTTTCTAAATCATTCGTATCAATTCTGTTAAACAAAAGAATTTTAAAAATAAAACATTTAATTGATACAAACATGAGGTTCTGGCACACCCCTGCCCACCTAGCGACAGTCCTGGGCATCAGATCAGTACGCCTGGTTGACATTTTTCTTAGTCAAGTACAAACAGCACTGCGGAGGTCAGGAGCGAGTTCACTGTGTGACGAGTACTTCACAGGAGAGGGGACACCTGACAGACCTGTACACCTTCTCAGGTTTGGGACTCTGGTCGAGAAAGACTTTGAACTCTTTAACAAAAAAGAACTTTATAAACTGTGTGTCAAAGTGACATTTTATAATCAACTGAAAGAGTTGCCAGATACACACTGGAGGAAAGAACTGCAGGTCTCTGAGAACATCACACCTTCATGGAGAGCTTTTTATAAACTCCCATTACAGAAAAGACTTGGGGATCTGCAGTGGAGGATAACGCACTCGGCCTTAGCCACAAACTCATTTCTTTATACGATTACAGCTTCAGAGACTGACCAGTGCCCGTTCTGTGACACGAGGGAGACCATCTTTCATCTGTTCATACACTGTGAACGGCTGAGGCCTTTGTTCATGTTCTTGGATTTTATTCTCAGTGGATTTGGTTTTGGTCTCTCAAAAATTAACTTTATATTTGGTATTAACTATAATCAAAAAAATAGGAATAAGTCTGTTCTTGGGAATTTCCTCTTAGGACAGGCCAAGTTGGCAATCCTAAAAACAAGGAGGAATAAAGAGAAAAACTTAATGGGGACCAACGCTCTGCTGCTGTTCAAAGTTTTAATTAAGAGTCGACTGAAACTCGAATTCATGTACCATAAACTAACAAACAATTTAGAAACGTTCAGCGAAATGTGGGGGACACGACAGGTACTGTGTGCTGTGGAGGGGGGCAAACTGGTGATCAACTGGGAATGAAAAGTATTGGTGGGCATCAACAATATGCTCTAATTAATGTGCGGAGTAGGAGGAGTGTAAAGGGGGAGTAGTGGTAGTTGTCTGATATATACCTTTTGTTTATCTTGAATATTGGGACTGTTTGTCTTATGACTGTGTATTTTTGTTAATGTTCATAATAAAGGTCATTTAAAAAATAAATAAAAATATCTATCTATCTATCTATCTATCTATCTATCTATCTATCTATCTATCTATCTATCTTTCTATATCTATCTATCTATCTATCTATCTATCTATCTATCTATCTATCTATCTATCATATAGTGCCTTACATCTATCTATCTATCTATCTATCTATCTATCTATCTATCTATCTATCTATCTATCTATCTATCTATGTTATTCTTATATGATGCCTTTCTTGTATATCTATTATAAGGAGCTTTTCAAATACATATGATTATTAGATATGTATTGTATAATATGTATTATTAATCTTTGTTCTGACTCCCTAATATATGATATATTTTCCAGTTGCAAGTTCAGCACACATTTACAAATCTAGTATAAAACTGAACCTTTACATATTTTACACATATAAATATGCAAACCATTTACAAAACCTTGAAAAAGTATTCAGAGCCCTTCACTTTTTTCATACATTTTGCAGCCTTGTCCTCAGATTAATTCAATTCTTTTTCTCTTATCATCAAACAACACTCAAAACCCCAGAACGACAAATCAAAATCAATCGTTTAGTCATTTGTTTACATATTTGGTAAAATAAAACATTGAAGTCTCACTCTGATCCAAGCTTTCAGACCCTTGACATATGGCTAAGGCGCACCTCATTGTGTCAAGTCTGGGGCAGCACAACTGCCAAGGGGTATTCCCAGCAGTCATCTGCCACCCATTACCAGTGCTCAGTGGCCGTGCTTTTCGGTTGAGGAGGAGGGTATCCAGCAGGTGGGTCAGAGGTGGATGTCTGAGCGGTTGATTGTAGTAAATGGTTTCCAAAGGTATTTTGGTTGTAGAGGGAAGAAGCTTGGAATGATGGTTGTGGTTGATGGTGGTCCATTGAGCCCCTCATTTGGGTGGTCTCTCTTTGTCTGAGGTTATCATTTCTCGGATGTTTCCTTTCTACATTTCAGTTGGTTTCTTTAGTTGAGGGTCATTTTATATTACCAAGCTTGGGTCACAAAGTTGCACAAGAGACTGGAAAAGGGATCAGGCTTCCAATGAACAAAAACTTTATTGCTGAACTGGCAGGTAGAAACAGAAGACCTTATCCAGAAGGGGTTTGTCAACAGCAGAAAAGCACACAGGTAGAAGCTGTCAAACACGGCGGTCCAGCTCCGCTCTTCATGTCTAAAGAACACAAAGTCCTCCTCATCAAGTGGGTTCGGAAGCAGCGACTGGAGCAGACGCAGTCTGAGGGAGAGGGACAGGAGAGTGAGTCGTTAGGTGGGCCGGGCTCAGTCTTTTAAATGTTTGTGTGAGCAGCTCGTTCTGCAGTAAGCCCGCAAGCTGGCAGCGGATCCTGCAAAGGGACACAGTACAGTAGGAGCGAGTTTGTTTCTCATTGAGATTCAGTTTAAGAGGGAGTTTCTGAAGGGCAGCTCTGTTTCTTTGTCGTTGGCTTACTGTTTAACAGAGAGACAGCGCACAGTTAAGAGCGTAAGAGCAGGGGAACTACTAAAGTGCACATGAGCGATGGTTGCCGCCATTATGGGCAACTCACCAGCGGCAACACCAGTCACACTTTGTATATGGTGCACAGGGATTGTCATCTGTTGGTCACGTCTGCCCCACCAGCTGTTTGGAATAGACGTTCCTATTGGCGGATGGGGCCTTTTGTTCCCTGTGTAGTTTCCTGTTTTCTTCCTATTGGTGATCAGTCTGAGTGAATGGCTTTTCGGTTGTTTTTTGGGGAAAGGGGGAGTTGTGTTCCACTTGTGTAGTATGGTTTTGAATGGGGTAGGGTGGTGTGCAGATACTTGTGAGGTTGATGGTAGTCAATCATTTCTGCTGGCATTTTGGTTATGGAGAGAAGGAGCTTGGGAGGTCAGTTGTGGTTGATGGTATCCTGGGAGTGTAGGGGGATTGGCTTGCTAATGGTAATTGTCCGTGTAGAAGAGCCGGGTTGACTGAGGTGGGTGGTTTCTGTGGGAAGGGGCTTTTCGGAATCCAGGGATAGGAAGGTCTGTGCTTCAGTTGTAGACGATGTTTGTTTTTTGGGTGAGGGTACTTGAACTTGGAAAGGGGTGTGTGGCGTTTCGGATATCTCTGCAAAAGGACGAGTAGAGCAAGAATGGTATGAATTTGTGTTACTCGCGGGGTCCCGAAGGATGCACATGACCTGCATTGTGAGGGAGCGTCAGTTACGGCACTACGGCCATGTGGCGTGATGACCCGAGGGTAATCCAGCTCACGGGACCCCATTGTTGAGGACCTGAGCGGCTGTTCAAGGCCCACATAACACCTGGCTCTGGCAGATAGAGGGTCATTTCCGGAGGGTGGGACTGGATTGTGTGTCTGCCTGGGGGGCGTTGCCAAGCTGTTCCATCATATGGTGGGTGAGGCATCGTAATGTACCAGTGCATGCTCCGACAACTTGACTTGACTTGTCCCTAATAAGCTTCCATTTGACGCTCAGACGGTGGGCTACGACTCTCCTTTTCATGGTGACTTTGATATCTGACCACTTCCTTTTTATTTCAGGTACTGTGCGACTTTCTAAACTTGAACTTTCGATCAACTTCCACTTGTTGTTTATACAAACTGCTTAAACCAACAAATAGTACGTTTGCCATTGCGTCCACTTGGCATTGCAGGGGGAATGAAAAGTATTGGTGGGCATCAACAATATGCTCTAATTAATGTGCGGAGTAGGAGGAGTGTAAAGGGGGAGTAGTGGTAGTTGTCTGATATATACCTTTTGTTTATCTTGAATATTGGGACTGTTTGTCTTATGACTGTGTATTTTTGTTAATGTTCATAATAAAGGTCATTTAAAAAATAAATAAAAATATCTATCTATCTATCTATCTATCTATCTATCTATCTATCTATCTATCTATCATATAGTGCCTTATCTATCTATCTATCTATCTATCTATCTATCTATCTATCTATCTATCTATCTATCTATCTATCTATATGTTATTCTTATATGATGCCTTTCTTGTATATCTATTATAAGGAGCTTTTCAAATACATATGATTATTAGATATGTATTGTATAATATGTATTATTAATCTTTGTTCTGACTCCCTAATATATGATATATTTTCCAGTTGCAAGTTCAGCACACATTTACAAATCTAGTATAAAACTGAACCTTTACATATTTTACACATATAAATATGCAAACCATTTACAAAACCTTGAAAAAGTATTCAGAGCCCTTCACTTTTTTCATACATTTTGCAGCCTTGTCCTCAGATTAATTCAATTCTTTTTCTCTTATCATCAAACAACACTCAAAACCCCAGAACGACAAATCAAAATCAATCGTTTAGTCATTTGTTTACATATTTGGTAAAATAAAACATTGAAGTCTCACTCTGATCCAAGCTTTCAGACCCTTGACATATGGCTAAGGCGCACCTCATTGTGTCAAGTCTGGGGCAGCACAACTGCCAAGGGGTATTCCCAGCAGTCATCTGCCACCCATTACCAGTGCTCAGTGGCCGTGCTTTTCGGTTGAGGAGGAGGGTATCCAGCAGGTGGGTCAGAGGTGGATGTCTGAGCGGTTGATTGTAGTAAATGGTTTCCAAAGGTATTTTGGTTGTAGAGGGAAGAAGCTTGGAATGATGGTTGTGGTTGATGGTGGTCCATTGAGCCCCTCATTTGGGTGGTCTCTCTTTGTCTGAGGTTATCATTTCTGCGGATGTTTCCTTTCTACATTTCAGTTGGTTTCTTTAGTTGAGGGTCATTTTATATTACCAAGCTTGGGTCACAAAGTTGCACAAGAGACTGGAAAAGGGATCAGGCTTCCAATGAACAAAAACTTTATTGCTGAACTGGCAGGTAGAAACAGAAGACCTTATCCAGAAGGGGTTTGTCAACAGCAGAAAAGCACACAGGTAGAAGCTGTCAAACACGGCGGTCCAGCTCCGCTCTTCATGTCTAAAGAACACAAAGTCCTCCTCATCAAGTGGGTTCGGAAGCAGCGACTGGAGCAGACGCAGTCTGAGGGAGAGGGGACAGGAGAGTGAGTCGTTAGGTGGGCCGGGGCTCAGTCTTTTAAATGTTTGTGTGAGCAGCTCGTTCTGCAGTAAGCCCGCAAGCTGGCAGCGGATCCTGCAAAGGGGACACGTACAGTAGGAGCGAGTTTGTTTCTCATTGAGATTCAGTTTAAGAGGGAGTTTCTGAAGGGCAGCTCTGTTTCTTTGTCGTTGGCTTACTGTTTAACAGAGAGACAGCGCACAGTTAAGAGCGTAAGAGCAGGGGAACTACTAAAGTGCACATGAGCGATGGTTGCCGCCATTATGGGCAACTCACCAGCGGCAACACCAGTCACACTTTGTATATGGTGCACAGGGATTGTCATCTGTTGGTCACGTCTGCCCCACCAGCTGTTTGGAATAGACGTTCCTATTGGCGGATGGGGCCTTTTGTTCCCTGTGTAGTTTCCTGTTTTCTTCCTATTGGTGATCAGTCTGAGTGAATGGCTTTTCGGTTGTTTTTTGGGGAAAGGGGGAGTTGTGTTCCACTTGTGTAGTATGGTTTTGAATGGGGTAGGGTGGTGTGCAGATACTTGTGAGGTTGATGGTAGTCAATCATTTCTGCTGGCATTTTGGTTATGGAGAGAAGGAGCTTGGGAGGTCAGTTGTGGTTGATGGTATCCTGGGAGTGTAGGGGATTGGCTTGCTAATGGTAATTGTCCGTGTAGAAGAGCCGGGTTGACTGAGGTGGGTGGTTTCTGTGGGAAGGGGCTTTTCGGAATCCAGGGATAGGAAGGTCTGTGCTTCAGTTGTAGACGATGTTTGTTTTTTTTTTTGGGTGAGGGTACTTGAACTTGGAAAGGGGTGTGTGGCGTTTCGGATATCTCTGCAAAAGGACGAGTAGAGCAAGAATGGTATGAATTTGTGTTACTCGCGGGGTCCCGAAGGATGCACATGACCTGCATTGTGAGGGAGCGTCAGTTACGGCACTACGGCCATGTGGCGTGATGACCCGAGGGTAATCCAGCTCACGGGACCCCATTGTTGAGGACCTGAGCGGCTGGTCAAGGCCCACATAACACCTGGCTCTGGCAGATAGAGGGTCATTTCCGGAGGGTGGGACTGGATTGTGTGTCTGCCTGGGGGGCGTTGCCAAGCTGTTCCATCATATGGTGGGTGAGGCATCGTAATGTACCAGTGCATGCTCCGACAACTTGACTTGACTTGTCCCCTAATAAGCTTCCATTTGACGCTCAGACGGTGGGCTACGACTCTCCTTTTCATGGTGACTTTGATATCTGACCACTTCCTTTTTATTTCAGGTACTGTGCGACTTTCTAAACTTGAACTTTCGATCAACTTCCACTTGTTGTTTATACAAACTGCTTAAACCAACAAATAGTACGTTTGCCATTGCGTCCACTTGGCATTCGCTGAAATTCTTCTTTGTGTCCCGTGCTTTTGTCATTGCCTGTTTACAGAACGCTAAACTTAAGGGAATATTTATGTTGATTTGCATATTCAAGGAGGCGTAATTCTGGGAGGAGTCTGACAGGGGCGGCAGGTGCGTGCACGAGCGTTACATTTCACGCTGACTGGGATTAATGTAGCGGAAGTACGTGGAAGTTGGCTTAGACGCGGTGTTCTGCATCTGAATTTTTTTGGCCGTACGCACATTTTGATTTTTGCTCTTATGTAAATGTTTTAGTGTGAATTCTACACACGCCGTTATGCATGAGGCCCCTGGCGTATTCTAGATCTATTCTGGTATTTTCACTAATTAACTCAGCCACCTTCTTGGTCAAAAACTCAGTGTACTTCCTATTCATGATTGGCTCTGATTTTTATGGAAGTATCTATTTAACCTCCTTGGCCTTAACTCCATTGCGACTCGGGTTTGGAGTTCTATGCAATTACGGTTAATCCCGAGTCAGACTCAGGGTGATGTCTAATGAGCCACTTTACATTTCTAAGCCCAAATAACACTTGCGACGGTATTCTTCTACCATCTAGTAAACGACATAGCATCATACTGCAAAAATTCCTGAATATTTCTATGCGTTTTGCCACTATAAGTGTGGGGGCGGCGCTTTCACAATGGCGAATGGAAAAGAAACAAAGGTAATTTAAGAATGAATTGAAAGTGAACTATCGCTTGAATCGAGTGACAGTGATGAAGATGTTAATTGGTCATCAGACGCTGACACGGTAAGTACAAGTGATGCACAAAACGCCGCTGTATGACCAAACCGCGGTGAATTTGGCGTATGAAGCTTCAGTGCAGTGTGACAGTAGCTGTGTGACAAAAAGGCCAAAAAGCAAGACATTATAGCCACCTAAGCACTGCTCACAACGTGGCAACTGCCAAAGTTTGTGTCAGAGTGATTGTGAAGTCACCTGTTGTGCTGTGGTAACCTACGATAACACAAGGGGCACATCGATCATGCAGGTCCGGCCCTGACACTCTACTCTCTCACGTGTTAGCAACAGAAAAAACAAGACAGAAGAAAAACACACGTCTGCTGTCCTGATTGCGACGCCGGGCTGTGTGTTGGTGACTCCTTCAAAACATGTCACACAAAGGACGAAGGCCAAATCTGCACCAGTAAAGGACTGGGCACTTGACGGACCTTCTGCAATGTATTTATGTTGCCGTTTCGATATTTACTTCATTCTGTCACACGTGATTCCCTTGTTGAAAAAGACCACTAGGAGGCCATTCATTGGTAAAATTCAACGTTTTTGTCTCATTTTGTCCTCCAAATATTTTAGTATAAAATGCCTGCGCTTTGCGTATTGTGAACAAATGACAAGTGGGTGTGTGACAAGTGTGACATGATAGCCTGGAGGCTCTTTGTTGTTTTCGTCATCATACAGCACTTTAGGTGGTGATCGCCCGGGGTGGGCTGATGTGGCCGGCACGACTTCAAATCCTTCTGATCGCTTTTGCTGTAGACACCTGTTGGCTTATTCTTTATCATACGGATGTAATTACCTGCACAAAATACGGTCCAGAAATGAGGAATTTTCAGGTCTAGAGGTCCAAAAATAGGGAACAACCCAAAAAAGCTGATCATCTTGCATAAGTAGACATCAAGACGAGTCGAATGGTTCGTCATATTTGGGGTTTATCTTCTACTGGTGAATCAGGAGGCACTGGACAAGAAAATGACTTACGAACACAATAAGGTACGAATTATGAAATGATGTATTTGTGATGCGATCAGAGGAGCATAAGAAACATTAGAAATCTGACAAACGAGAGCAGATCATTCATTACAGAAATTCAACGTTTTTGTCTCGTTTAGTCCTGCGGTAAACATAACCCGAATATTTGAGCAGAAAATACCCGCGCTTTGCGTATTGTGAACAAATGACAAGTGTGACATGATTTTTGCAGTATGATGCTATGTTGTTCACTTCTCTAGAGCCTTCAACACCATCCAACCTCTGCTCCTTAGAGACAAGCCGACAGAGATGGCAGGAGATTCACAACTGGTGGCATCGGTGGATCGTGGACTATCTTACAGACAGACCTCAGTATGTGCGCCTCATGAACTGCAGGTCTGACATTGTGGACAGCAGCACAGGAGTGCCACAAGACTGGACTTTCTCCGGTCCTGTTCAGCCAACATACATTCCAATACAACTCGGAGTCCTGCCACGTGCAAAAGTTCACTGATGACACTGCTATGGTGGGCTGCATCAGGAGTGGGCAGGAGGAGGAGTATAGGAACCTAATCAAGGACTTTGTTAAATGGTGCCACTCAAACCACTTACAACTGAACACCAGCAAAACCAAGGAGCTGGTGGTGGATTTTAGGAGAACCAGGCCCATCATGGACCCCATGATCATCAGAGGTGACTGTGCAGAGGGTGCAGACCTATAAATACCTGGGAGTGCAGCTGGATGATAAACTGGACTGGACTGCCAATACTGATGATCTGTGCAAGAAAGGACGGAGACGACTATACTTCATCAGAAGGCTGGCGTCCTTCAACATCTGCAATAAGATGCTTCAGATGTTCGATCAGACGGTTGTGATGAGTGCCCTCTTCTACACGGTGGTGTGCTGGGGAGGCAGCATAAAGAAGAGGGACAAACTGGTGAGGAAGGCAGGCTCTATTGTAGGCACGGAGCTGGACAGTTTGACATCCGTGGCAGAGCGACGGGCGCTGAGCAGACTCCTGTCTCAATCATGGAGAATCCACTGCATCCACTGAACAGGATCATCTCCAGACAGAGGAGCAGCTTCAGCGACAGACTGAGAAAACCCCACAATATGCGACTCTTCAATTCCAACATTAACATTATACAAAGTTATTGTCTGTTATACCTGCATTGTTATCACTCTTTAATTTAATATTGTTATGATCAGTATGCTGCTGGAGTATGGGAATTTATAAAGTATCTATCTATCTATCTATCTATCTATCTATTATATAGTGCCTTTCACTCTATCTATCTATCTATCTATCTATTATATAGTGCCTTTCATATCTATCTATCTATCTATCTATCTATTATATAGTGCCTTTCACTCTATCTATCTATCTATCTATCTGATAGCCAGGTTTTTTTTTTCATCGTTTTCGACATCGTACGACGCTTTAGGTGGTGATCGCCTGTGGTGGGCTGATGTGGCCGACACGACTTCAAACCTTTTTATTGTAGACACCTGTTGGCTTTTTCTTTATCATAAGGCTGTAATCACCTGCACACAATATGGTCCAGAAATGAGGATTTCTCAGGTCTAGAGGTCCAAAAAGAAGTAGGAACCTGAAAAAGCTCATCGTCTACACATCAAGACGAGTCGAAATGGTGCATCATATGTTGGGGTTTATCTTCAACCAGTGAATCTGAACATACTGGACAAAAAAACATTCAGAAGTAACTTCTGAACACAATAAGGTATGAATTATTAAGTGATGTATTTGTGATGCGAGGAGCATAAGAAACATTCGAAATTTGACAAACGAGAGCAGACCATTCATTACAGAAATTCAACGTTTTTGTCTCGTTTAGTCCTGCAGTAAACATAACCCTAATTTTAGCAGAAAATGTCTGCGCTTTGCATATTGTGAACAAATGACAAGCGGGTGCGTGACAAGTGTGACATGATAGCCTGGCGTTCTTTTGTTTTTGTCATCGTACAGCGTCGGTCACTTTTGGCTCCCATTCTGTCACATACTTTGTGTCTCCGTGCAAATTCAGACTTCCTCTTTTAATAAACCCCATGGGGTGAGTGACATATTGGGTTGGGTGTTCCTTTAAGATGTGAGGCATAGATACGGTGCTGTGAAAAAGTATTTGCCCCCACCGCACGTTCCTCTGTTTTTGCTTATTCATAACACTACAAAGTTTCTTGATTTTTGTGAACTCCAAACACATTTAATATAATTCAAAGACAACACAATGCACAGTTTTTAAATGATTATTTGAGTTATTAATACTTTGCCCGCTGCCCCCAAGGCACTAGGGTTATTTTCACTGTCCTTTATGGTAATGGGACTCACTTTGCAAGGCACTATATAAACGAAGGCCACACCTGTTATACTCCCTGTAAGCTGAGTGAGGATGGAGTTGTGCCCAGTGATGGACTGGCATCACTTTCAGGGTTGGTTCCTGCCATCATTTGGCTCAATAAACAGCCACCTCTCCATTACAAATGGCCAGCAGATTAAGCAGAATAAGCAGCCCCTCCAGCGCGGCCTGACTGTCCTCTGCCAAGCAATGAAAGAGTCCCCATTTGGCAAAGGTTATAAGAAGAGCAGAAAGTACCAACTATACAGTAAATGCCCACCTCGTTCAGGGTCTCGTGGCACACGTAGTCACCCCTCAGCTCAGGCTGCTCTCATTTAAATGAGCTCCTCCATCGCGCGCCTCCTGACAAACCTGCTCTGCAGCTCCGCTGGCTTTGAATTGAATTCCAATATTTGCTGTGCCCCTCCAGCCACGATGACTTCTGTAAACTCCCGTCCTTCATCCCTTTGTCTGCATTCCCTCAAAAGTGAGGCGTATTCTTGTAAATATTTACTTACATTTCACTTACTGTTTCTTGGAAATCAACGCAGTAAAGATGAATGAGTGCCCACCACGGCTCCAAAACTCGAGAGCCTGAAGATGATGGCAGCAGCTGACCACTTGGGGTTAAAGGGAAGCCCTCCTGGGTTACAATATGGCAGCGGTTACTGCCAGTGGACCTACAAGGGCATGCAGCCTTGAAATGGAATATGTGGGGTGAATGAGACAATAGTGAGCCTTCGAAAAACATCACTTGAGTTTCTAACAATGGTTTGCTTTCAACGTGACGTTAGCGCCTGCTTTTGACGGCTCATTGGCTGCACTGTGTGTGCTTCATTTACTGATTCTTTTGGGTTTCAAACTGAGTCATTACCCGAAAACGAGTTCTCATTCTCATTCATTTGGGTAAGAATTCTATAATTCTCCTTTACGTTTCATCTTATTTTAATTATACAGGGAGGTTCAATCGACAGAGGCTCTGAATATCCCATTAGGATGAAGCAATCTGCACCGAAACAATCCACTCTATACCTTGACGTATGTGATGTGTAATCGATTGCTTTACGTGCCATGCTGGGAGTGGTTTCTGTTTTCTACCAGACACATTTCAATGCCGTGCTCCGTATTCCTGAATGTATCGCAAGCGTCACGGTGGAGGAATAGCAACAATTTCATGTTATCCTTCAAATCTTCCACAGTGCGAGGTTTGTCCCAATTGACTTTTCTTTCGAAAGAAGAACTCTGGTGGTGTCAGATCCGGCAACCATGTTGGCCAAAGCCTCTGTTGCCAAAGAAGGACTCAATTTCTGCCGTGCTCCTTGCCGCTGTGTGACACGTTGCTCCATCTTACTGCAAGTAACCTTCCATTAACTCACAATCATCCAGTTGGTTCTGACATCACTTAAATGAATTGTAGGTTCACACCATGAAGACGCGCTGCTCAATACTGTACACCACCATCCTGATGAGACGTCGAGTGATGGACTAAAGGGGTACGGGCGGGATGCACCTAGAAGTTGCAATTGGAGGTTAAAGGTCGCGACGGCTGTCCAGCGCCTACCTCATCGCTCCAACGCAGGGCCATCCCAGCTTGGTCGAAGCTCCATAGACAGAGGAGCACATTGCACGTTGTTTGATTCAGATTGAGTTATTACAGAATATTTGGGGCCTCTTATGAGCGAATACCGCTGTACAGTTGTGCTGGAAAGTTTGTGAACCCTTTAGAAATTTCTATATTTCTGCATAAATATGAACTAAAACTTCATCAGATTTTCACTCAAGTCCTAAAAGTAGATAAAGAGAAACCAGTTAAACAAATGAGACAAAAATATTAGACTTGGTCATTTATTTATTGAGGAAAATGATCGAATATTACATATTAGTGAGTGGCAAAAGTATGTGAACCTCTAGGATGATCAGTTAGTTTGAAGGTGAAATTCGAGTCAATGGGATGCCAATCAGGTGTGAGTGGGCACCCTGTGTTATTTAAAGAACAGGATCTGTCAAAGTCTGCTCTTCACAACACATGTCTGTAGAAGTGTATCATGGCACGAACAAAGGAGATTTCTGAGGACCTCACAAAAAGAGTTGTTGATGCTCATCAGGCTGGAAAGTTTACAAAACCATCTCTGAAGTGTTTGGACTCCACCAGTCCACAGTCAGACAGATTGTGTACAAATGGAGGAAATTCAAGACCATTGTTACCCTCCTCAGGAGGGGTCGACCAACAAAGATCACTCCAAGAGCGAGGGCCCCTACTGGGTTGAGTGTCCAAGCCCTGCACCCGTGGTCCCCAACTCAACCAGGGCGGTCGCCCCCTCGTGGTCTGGAGGAGGCATAAGCCCTCCTCCAGTCCTCTTGGGCGTCCCAGCTGGGTACCACCCCCAGCCGCATGCCACAATATATATAGGAGGAGCTCTCCTGACAGCAGGATCGTGCCCCGAGTTCCAGCAGGGCCTCATGGACTATGTAGTATTTATACACAGCCCTGCTGGATACCTTGGGGGCCACCGGGAGTCGCTGTAGGGGGGCTTGTGGTCTCTTGTGTGCCCTATAACCCTGGAGTACGTCACAGTCACGTAACAGGAAGGAACGACGTGCTCCGGGGGTGAAGAAAAGGACTGTTTACCCTGACCCGGAAGGAATAAGGAACTGTGGTCTGATTGGGCAGGAACACCTCCGGGTCAGGGTGTATAAAAGGACTACGGGCCAGTCCAGACACTGAGCTGTGCTGGGAGGTAGGAGGGCGAAGTGTCTGGGCGAGGAGGAGAGATTATTGTGTTTATTTTGTGATTGGTATTGGAGTCGTGTGGAGGGTGCTTGGCGCAATTTGTTGATCTGTACTAATAAAAGGCAAAGCCCTCACTGACTGACTGACTGACTCACTGACTGACTGACTGACTGACTCACTGACTGACTGACTGACTGACTGACTGACTGACTGACTCACTCATCACTAATTCTCCAACTTCCTGTGTAGATAGAAGGCTAAAATTTGGGAGGCTTATTCCTTACAGCTTACTTACAAAAGTTGGGCAGGTTTCATTTCGAAATTCTACACGTAATGGTCATAACGGTTCGACAACATCCGCCATGATGAACTTACTTATTTATGGCCCCATCTTCACGAAATTTGGTAGGCGGCTTACCTGCGCTAACCAAAACCGATGTATGTACTTATTTCGGTGGTATGATGCCACTGTTGGCCGCCATATTTAAATTTTCAACAGTCTTTGTTACTTATGGGCCCATCTTCAAGAAATTTGGTACATGGGTTCCCAACACTAACTGAATCCTACTTACGTACATATATACGTCCATAGCCTGCAGCTCGGTCACCGTGTGAGGCGCCGTTGGGTCCCCCATCTTAACACCTCCCACGTTGTTGGCTGCCTGCCTATATAAGGCCGTCCGTCGCTCCAGTCTCTACATTCCCTTTCTTGCTTCGCCATGGGATTCACATCTCCCTGCTGATAACTACAGCCTTTTTATTTAATCCATGGCTTCTCCGCTGTTTTATTGTTTGTTTATTACGATTATAGTTATTGTGTAGGTATTTTAGACTTACTTTACATTGTTCAGGTACCCATTTCCTTTATCATTCCAACCGTCCCCCCATTAACATGTCTATCGAGGTGATCACCATCGATCAAAGAACTGTCACTTACCGAGTGGTTTCCATGCCCAGAGATGGCACCTGCCTTTTCCATTCTCTTTGTTACATATTGCACGGCCATATCAGGCTCACTCTTGATATCCATTGTGTCTTATGTATTGAATGACTGCACAGGTTCAAGGTGTGGACTGATGACGGTACAGGAGATAATTAGACTACACAGGAGCACTTGAAGAGTGAAATGCTTAAGCCCTTCACCTATGGATCTGCCTGTGAGTTGATGGCTGCCGCGGAATTGTTCGGTTGTCGCTTTCAAGTGTACAGAAATGGCCAAATATTTTACACCTTTGACAATCGCCAATGCCTCTTAAACATCTTAGATTCACAGGTGACGATTTCAGTAGTGGACACTTTGATGTTTGGAAATGTTTAATCTCTCAAAAGCTGGATGTGAAGTTATCGATGAAACTGGTTGTGTGCTTACAACGCTTGACAGATGGCGAATGTCACTTCAACACAAGTCCTACAAATACTGTCGTCATTGAAACAAACCATGAAACTCAAACTGATTATGACAGCAGCAATCCAAGCTGTGAGATTTGAGACAAGATTACTGTTCACATGGCCGACTGTACGTTACATGCTCAGAGTCAGCTCAGCGCACAGCTTGGTCAGATTACAACTGGAGGGACGAACTGACAACGTGGTTTACAAAGAGATCCTTAACAAGTAATTATTGGTAGATTTACACTCAGTTTAAAAAGGTTTAATTTTCTTCTTAATAAAAATTCTAAGGCAGTACTTCACCGCTGCTATTTTGCTAGTAAATAATAAAGGAGTATTGGACTTTTATCCAGTGTCCAGTGTGGTACCTGAGGGTTCAAGGGAGCACTAGCACCCCCTACTGCCACAATATATATATATATATGTATATGAAATGCTGTGGTGGGCTGGCACCCTGCCCGGGGTTTGTTTCCTGCCTTGCGCCCCATGTTGGCTGGGATTGGCTCCAGCAGACCCCTTTGACCCTGTAGTTAGGATATAACAGGTTGGATAATGGATGGATGGATATATGAAATGTAGAGATGTTGGGTAATTGAAAAGAGCAACTCTGGGCGTCTTTCTCCTAGGATTTTTGTTTAGCCGACGTGCTTGCGTCGCTTGTGAATTAGCAGCAGGAACAGTGTTTTGTCGATGTGTTCGCCTCGCCTCGGTATTAGTGGCTAAGTGAGTTTGTTTTCTCGGAGATGGAGACCTAACAGCAACTCCACCTTTTACGTCCAGGCTGGGCAGACAGACACACACACCATATATACTCGCGTGTCAGACCCTGACTTTTATGCCCATTCAAAAACGCAGCACTTACATTTCTTTACGTCTTCTTGCCTCCTCTAATCTCTCACCAGTTTCTCAGACACATTGAATTTTGTTGCAGCAGTGCAGATACCAATTCCTTTCGCCACTTCGACCTTTAATTTAAAACCAGCTTCATATTTTCTTCTGATCTAACGCTCCATCGTTGGTAAGGGATGCTCTTATAATAAAGATGTATGAGGGTGTGAGATACAAATAACACAAATCAGTGCAAATGTCACTTCAGAATAGTTTGGGTATTACTGTGTGGTCACAATACATGGAAGAAAAAGGCCGTGTGCCCCGCGGTGACCCTCTCAGCTGTGCATTAGCATATCGTAATCTCTTGGACCAATAGCGTGCGTTTTCCACATTTGACTTATACGACCGACATTATAAAATACCAGAAATTATACTTTAAAATCAAGCCCTGACATACATGCAGGAGAACTTAATATACTTAGTACATACAGTAGGTTTTGTTCAGGTCTAGAGGTCCAAAAATAGGGAGGAACGTGAAAAAGCTCATCGTTGTGCATAACTAGACATCAAGACGAGTCCAATGGTGTGTCAGATGTGGGGTTTTCTTCTACCAGTGAATCAGGGAGTACTGGACAAAAAAGAGATTTCAAAATATTCAGAAGTAAATTATGAACACAATAAAGTATGAATTATTAAATGATGTATTTGTGATGAAAGCAGAGGAACATAAGAAACAGAAGAAATTTGACAAACGAGAGGAGACTGGCGTCCTTCAACATCTGCAATAAGATGCTGCAGATGTTCTATGAGACGGTTGTGGCGAGCGCCATCTTCTACGCGGTGGTGTGCTGGGGAGGCAGCATAAAGAAGAAGGACAAACTGGTGAGGAAGGCAGGCTCTATTGTACGCACGGAGCTGGACAGTTTGACATCCATGGCAGAGCAACGGGCACTGAGCAGACTCCTGTCTCAATCATGGAGAATCCACTGCATCCACTGAACAGGATCATCTCCAGACAGAGGAGCAGCTTCAGCGACAGACTGAGAAAACCCCACAATATGCGACTCTTCAATTCCAACATTAACATTATACAAAGTTATTGTCTGCTATACCTGCATTGTTATTACTCTTTAATTTAATATTGTTCATTTTCAGTTTGCTGCTGCTGGAGTATGTGAATGTCCCCTTGGGATTAATAAAGTATCTATCTATCTATCTATCCATTATATAGTGCCTTTCACTCTATCTATCCAACTATTATTATTATTATTATTATATAGTGCCTTTCCTATCTATCTATTATATAGTGCCTTTCACTCTATCTATCTATCTATCATTATATAGTGCCTTTCACTCTATCTATCCATCTATTATTATTATTATTATTATATAGTGCCTTTCCTATCTATCTATATATTATATAGTGCCTTTCACTCTATCTATCTATCTATCTATCTGTTATATAGTGCCTTTCCTATCTATCTATATATTAAAGGTTTACTCTCTATATGTAAAAGGTTTTCATTATAACAACTTGAAAAATCACCCCGTGGTGTTAAAGCCTCCCTTAATCCTACTTTTCAATAAACCTAAAAACTCCCAAAGTTATATGAGCTACCAACAAATAAAGGACCAGGTGAAAATCTTTAAAAAGTCAACTTCTAAATCCTGACACACGCACATCAGCAGCACCCACAGGGCTGTTTTAAGGTCCGGACTCCAATCTTACCCACTGGGTTGTCGAGTTTTCTGCTTCAATTACACGACTTGTTCAAGTTTGCCACAATTCTTTGCGTGAAGAAGTGCTTACTACTTTAACTCTTAGATGTCCATCCGTCCATCCATCTTCCCAACCTGCTAATCCAGAGCAGGTTCACAGGGTAGCAGGACTCCACTCTGCTCTATCCCAGCAGTCATCAGGTGCCGGGCCCATTCCCTTAAATTCCACTGTTGCCTTCATGAATTTCATTTTATATTTAGGTTATACTGTATCTTAAAAAGTATCTTCATGAGAAGCTGGGACAACTTAGGTGATAACAAATTAAATGAGCTTAATGAATTGAATAATCTCCTTGTGCTTGTAAAATTTATATTCCAGATGTTGTTCTCAGTTTCTTTATTCTTTTTATTTCACGAAGATACATAACTTGTTCTTTGTTCTCTTTCACCAAGATGTGCCATTGTTCTAAAATCCTGTGGACCATGTGACTCTACAGTCCTCAAAATATGGAATTACGGGCACCCGAGTCTCCCTGAAATCAACACATTCTCCAGGCCACTGGCGTCATACTGTGCCTGAGCACGGGGGGTCACAAGGTCACTTGAAAGGGGTGTGTGGTGCTCCTGATATCTCTGATAAAGGATGAAGGTCCAAATCTTTAGAGTCCTGGTGCTTCCTGTCTTGCTATATGGTTGCCAGACATGGATGCTATTTAGTGACCTGAGACGAAGACTGGACTCCTTTGGTCTCTTCGGAGAATCCTTGGGTCCCGCTGGTTGACTTTGTGTTGCTCATGGAGTCCCGAATGAGGCACATGACCTGCATTATGAGGGAGTGTCACATTTCCCCGAGGGTGATCCGGCTCGTAAGATCCTCATTGTTGGGGACCCGAGTGGCTGGACCAGGCCAAGGGGTCGCCCACGTAACACCTGGCAGTGGCAGATAGAGGGTCATTTCTGGAGGAAGGGACTGGACCGCGTGTCTGCCTGGGGGTTGCCAACTGGTGTCCCGAGTTGTTTCGTCATGTAGTGGGTGTGACAACGCTCTGTGCCAGTGCAGGCTCCCCAACCTAACTTGACTTGCACAACTCAGTCCCAGGGTTCTTTCTTCACGTCTCGAGGTCGTGGCTTTAAGATGGACGTCCAGAGCGCTCAGCATCCATCACATTAGTACGGCCATTTTTGAACATTTCAGTCCACTCACAGACGACTCTACGAGAGAGAACTTCATCCTCATACTGAGCACACATGCGGAGATGAATTTGTCGCACCTTCTGCCCACAGAAAGCGTATGACAGAACGCTGTTCCTCTTTGGTGCGATTTCACAGCCATCTTCACCAAAGGGTGATGACTCTGATACTAAACTGCAAGGACCAGACAGAACTAGTCATGTGACACTCTCAGACTCGACCAATCACCACTCCTTCCACCTTCACCATTTCCAACGAAAATCTAAAAGTGTGGAAACGTTTTGAACGTCCCTCGTATAATACCGGGATTGTAGGTAGAATTGCTGATCCTACCGTCTACAAAGACCGTGAGGGCCAGTCGATGTAAAAGAACCACTAGAGGGCACTGTGGCCTGGAAGTGAAGGGTCAGCTGTGAGGGAAGCAGAGGCTGAGCGACGGGCAGGTCAGCGAGTACACGACGCAGAACAAGAAACAGGAATGTAAGGAAAGTACGGCTCCACCGCACGCACACACACACACACGCAGGAAACCGCGAAGGTTCGAGGGCCCATTTAGGCGATGGACTTTAACCAATTAGAATGCGGTAGCTGAAGCGTACAGCGCGGGATTTTGTGCTTTAACCAATCTGTGAAGCCTTATGCTGCGTGACTGAGGTGCCGCACATACGTAAGCCGGGTGTATAAATGAGGGCTGCGTCTTCGGTTCTGTGACTTCGCCTTCTGCTGATCTCCATTGTCACAAAAAGAGATAAAAGTGGGTGACAAGGTTCCTCCTGCCTGGTGCTTCGGGGTGATTATTTAAATCGATTCCATTTCGATTTCCACCAGAAAACGGAACCTAAAATGAGAAGGTCACCTTCACGACTGTGACACTACTGCCAGGCTGGGAGGTTCAGTACCCTCCATGTATTGTGTGCCCTCACCTTTTACGTTGTGCTCAGTGCCATCTCTCATATAACTTTTGACACAACCGTTGGCTGCCCAAGCACGACGGAGGTCACCTGGAGTGCTGACAGAAGCCTGCGCCCGATCCAGTGCTAGACGAAGTGCACAAAACGTCCTCACAGTCAGACACCACCTTGGCATACGTTGGGTGTGTCAGGTCACCAGCAGTTGTGGGCATTTGGAGGAAGCCACAATGGCAGAAGTGGGACAAGAAATCAATGGCGTCAGTCAGATGTTGGCTTCACAAATGGACGGACACATCGCTTTGATTCACGCAGCATTTCTTTATTGACAGATGAAGAGAAATCAAAACACGGCGGTGACTTCAAATGCCAAGGAGGAAGACAACCCAGTGGAGAAATGGAGGAAAGAAGGCCTGAGTGATCAAACTTTAAAACAATCTGACTGGAATGAGCTCAGCTGGGACACCCTGAGATGATGGCCGACAGCCTCAGGCCCCCAAATTCAATGGAATCAATGAAGGGGTCTGACCTTTGGGTTTGTTTCACTTTGCACTTTGGTCAGACCCTCGTAAAAAAGAAAACGCCTGGCACTTTGGATTACTGCGGACATTTCTGCGCTCATTCAGAAGAACACTTTCTCCAGGTATGGATTGAGGAACATCCCCGCTGGGTCGAGCGTCTCTCGGATGGAGCAGAACTTCTGGAAGCTCGGGTACATTCGCTGGAAATCTTCACGTGAACATCGGTGAGCCTGCGTGAGACAAATTGGGAGCAGTAAGGAAGGCTGGAAAATCGAGAAAAAAGATGGGCAAGGAGACGGGGATGTGATGGGAATGAGGAGTTCCAGAAGACCAAATTCTGTTCAGGAACTGAGCAACAGAAAGAAATGAGACCTACCTGATTGGCAGGAAAGGCAGGCTGGCATTGCCCATTATGTTATGCTCTGGCACACAAGCGTTTGCTAATAAAGCAAACTGCCAAACACGCTTGCAGCAAGAGTGCCAGCGTCCTCCCCACCAGGCTTCTTTGTCTGATAAAATGACCCCAAAGTGACAGCCCAGAGGTGGCACCTCAATGCACCATCTAAACACCTGATCAGGGACAACGGGCCTTAAGTCAACGATGGACAACCTTGATGGAAAAATCTTTGGTCAACCAAAAGGTTGGGTTTGTGTGCCCCAGTGGGAAAACTTGAAAGAAGCATTTCCCACAGCTGATCGAGGGTCTCTTTACACGCTCACTGCTCTTAACCTGCCCCAAAGAGTACAGGGGTGTCCAACTCCGATCCTGGGGGGCCGCAGGTCTTCATTCAAACCCGTCTCCTAATCAGTGCCCAGTTCTCACCGCTAATTCACTCCTTTTCCCTTCATTTTAATTGCCCTGTTTCTGAATGGATTCTGTTCTTCATTAAATGGCAGCCGAACAGAACTGAGATGGGAAACGAGCCGACAGATGAGCAGCCAAGTCGGGGCTTCAAACGCCAACCAGGCTCTTATTGAGAAGCCCATTCTTGCTGTTAACTGAACTCATTATTGAATTCCACGGCTTGTTGCTCCTCTCAATGGAGTCACAGATGGAAACAAACTCACAAGCGAGGAGAGTGTGTGGAGCAGATGGAGAGAGGACTTGGAGAGGCTGATGAATGAAGAGAACGAGAGAGAGAGAAGAGGTTGGACGATGTGGAGATAGTGAATCAGGAAGTGCAACGGATTAGCAAGGAGGAAGGAAGGACAGCGATGAAGAGGATGAAGAATGGGAAGGCCGTTGGTCCAGATGACATACCAGTGGAAGCATGGAGGAGTTTAGGAGAGATGGCAGTGGAGTTTTTAACCAGATTATTTAATGGAATATTGGAAAGTGAGAGGATGATGAGGAGTGGAGAAGAAGTGTACTGGTGATGATATTTAAGAATAAGGGGATGTGCAGGACTACAGTAACTACGGGGGATAAAATTAATGAACCACAACATGAAGTTATGGAAAAGAGTAGTGGAAGATCAGTTAAGAAGTGAGGTGATGATTAGTGAGCAGCAAGATGGTTTCTTGCCAAGAACGTGATGAAGATGTGATGTTTGCTCAGAGGATGTTGATGGAGAAGTTTAGAGAAGAACAGAAAGAGTTGCGTTGCGTCTTTGTGGACCTGAGAAAGCAAATGACAGGGTGACTGAGAGGAGCTGTGGTATCGTATGAGGAAGTCGGGAGTGGCAGAGAAGTACGTGAGAGTGGCACAGAATATGAACGAGGGAAGTGTGACCGTGGTGAGGTCTGCAGTAGGAGTGATGGAGATGGGATTACATCAGGGATCGGCTCTCAGCCCATTCTTATTGGCAATGGTGATGGACAGGTTGACAGACGAGATTAGACAGGAATCCCCGTGGACTGTGATGTTTGCTGATGACATTGTGATCTGTAGTGAGAGTACAGAGCAGGTTGAGGAGACCCTGGAGAGGTGGAGATATAAGAGGAGAGGAATGAAGGTCAGTAGGACCACCAAGACAGAATACATGTGTGTGAATGAGAGGGAGGTCAGTGGAATGGTGAGGATGAGGAGAGTAGAGCTGGTGAAGGTGGAGGAGTTTAAATACTTGGGATCAACAGTACAGAGTAATGGGGATTGTGGAAGAGAGTGTAGGCAGGGTGGAGTGGGTGGAGAAGAGTGTCAGGAGTGATATGTGACAGACGGGTATCAGCAAGAGTAAAAGGGAAGGTCTACAGGACGATAGCGAGACCAGCTATGTTATATGGGATGGTGACGGTGGCACAAGAGACAGAGCTGGAGGTGGCAGAGTTAAAGATGCTAAGATTGGCATTGGGTGTGAGGAGGATGGACAGGATTAGAAATGAGGACATTAGAGGGTCGGCTCACGTTGAACAGTTGGGGGACAAAGTCAGAGAGGCGAGATGGTGTTGGTTTGGACATGTGAGGAGGTGACATGCTGGGTATATTGAGAGAAGAATGTTAAGGATAGAGCTGCCAGGGAAGAGGAGAAGAAGAAGGTTTATGGATGTGGTGAGAGAGGACATGCAGGTGACGGGGGTGACAGAGCGAGATGATGAGGACAGGAAGATATGGAAGAAGATGATCTGCTGTGGCAAACTCTAACTGGAGCAGCTAAAAGAAGAAGAGGAGGAACAAGATATAGTTTCAGCAAATGTCGCATTACAAATAGTCCAGAATGCAAGATTCAAGCAGAATCTTCTATGCGCATCTCTTACAAAAGTTTGACCAAGAAGAGAAGAATCCTCCACTTGTGTTCGGTCAAACAGAGCTGCCAGAACAAAAGAGGAAGGCGTAAGAGGAGGTTTATGGATGTGCTGAGAGGGGACATGCAGGTGACAGGTGTGACAGAGCAAGATGACGAGGACAGGAAGATAAGGAGACAGATAATCTGCTGTGGCAACCCTAACGGGAGCAGCCGAAAGAAGAAGAAGGAATTTACAAACCTTTCTGAAAATGGGTTTTCACTTTGCCATTATGACTTATTAAGTGTAGAATGAGGGGCAACAATGGCAGAGGCATCCATTTCAACTTAAATGTACAGCACGTCTGGCTGCAGATGCCAACCAGTCCATCATGACTCTAAAGTCCTTGTGCTCTGCGGTCCTTCACGTTCACCTACTGCGTCTGTTTTCGTTCCTGATCTTTTTTGATGTTTCTGCGTCGACTCCTCCGCTGGCCTGACTGATATTCTTAAAACATGTCCACCTCAGTCTAGAGTCATTTTTATAAAAGAGTGAACCGGCCGTGACACTCAACATGAACCTCTGAGATGGACTTCAACGCACCCCCCAAACTCACCACAGAGCACGGCTGGCAGCTGGTTTACCTTTGCCCAGTGTGGTCTGCCCCCGACCTTCTTCATGACGTCCTCATAGGCGCTCCAATATTCCTCCCGCTGGACGTCCTTTCCATACGGCCTGTGAGAACAGAAACCCAAAGGTCAGGACGCTCGGTCTCTTTGGTCTGGCTGCATTCTTAATAATCTGCATGCCGTCAGCCATGCCATGGCCAGCAGTTTGTGAACCCATTTGGCGGGTATCATTTTTTAATTCTCACAGCACTGTGAGCACTGCTTTTAATTTTGTGGGTTTATTTTTGGGTATAATAGACAATGCCAGTTATTGATTCCCTGCTACACCGTGTCTAGAGATGATTAGTTACATAAAACTGGCCTAACGGATGTGGTGTTTGACTTTGGTGCCCACCGTCTCCTGCACTCATCTCTATGTAATGATGTCGGACAAAATCACACTCACCACCTTAAAAGGATCGGAACGCTGCCATCTGCAGGTCAAATTCTCCATTGAAAGAAAACTTTATTTGTCATAAAAGATCTGCATATGGGAGCCCACTTGATGGGCAGAGTGTTGTTTAATTGCAATGTGGGCTCACATATTGCATACAAGTGTGCTTTCAGGTATAATGGGCATTGCCAATTTTCAATGCCCTGCAGTACTAAACCCAGGAATGATTAGCTACACAAAGTTAGCTAAAATAGGCCTTGGCATGTGATTTTGGTGGCACACTCCCCTGTGCTCATCTGTATGTAGAGAAGTTGGCGAAGGTCACAATTATCACATTAATATGAGCAGAACAGTGCCACCCGCAGTTCAAACTTTGCATTGCAAGGCATTATCATTTACCTTAGGTGTTCTGTAGCCATGCCTGGCTACCCCTGACCAGAGATGACTACCTGACCTAATAGACTTGGCCCTCAGGTCTGGTGCCACCACTCTGCTTTGCCAGGTGTTCCAACCTACAGTAAATGATCTGCGCATGGTAGCTCACTTAGTGGGTATAATGTTAAGTTTTATTACAATGTGGGCACTCCTATTACGTCTGTACTATTTGTACTTTTAGGTATAATGGGCATTGCCAGTTTTCAATGCCCTGCTGCACTATGCCCAGGTGTCATTACTTGCACATAGCTGACTTAATGGACTGAGTGCTTGAGTTTGGTGGCATAGCCCCCTGTGCCCATCTGTAGGTAATGATGTTGGGTAAGATGCCAGTTCTCACCTTACAATGCCCAGAACAGTGCCACCTGCAGTTCAGACTCTACACAACATTTATATTTGGGTGATCTGTAGCCAAGCCTGGTGCCCTGACCTGGAGATGATTAGCTGACCTAACGGACTGGTGCCACCACTCACCTGTACATGATGATGTTCATATAGCAGCTGTCTCTCTGGTAACATGGGCTCAGGAGGATGGCATCTGCCTGGGTGAAGCGCACCTCCACAGGGTAGTGGGCGACTACTGCTGGGTTCCTCTCCAACCAGGACCTGAGCTGCAGGAGGGCCTCCTTTGTCTGGCCTCTGAAATGTTTAATGATGCAGTGAGATTAAGACCACTCAGGTCACTTCATGGAGGAGGAGACGTAGCGGGCGGATTAATCAGGGGGTTCAAGTCTTCATCTTTATCTGCGAAGCTCAATGAGCAAACACGTCAACAAACAAGAAGAAAGCCCTGATGTCTGAGCTGAGCTCAGGCCATTGGATCTCACCGGAGACCCTGCGATGACAGTTTGGGACAAATGAGAATATTCTGAAGAATCCGCCTGTTTGTATTCACACTGGACAGAAAAAAACAGAGAAAACCCCCTCTGTAAACTGTGCCAACGCAGATGGGGTTATGGGGTCCTCACTGTCACGTCTACAGAGTCCAGGGAAACTCTCTCTATGAGTGAGCGAACCGTCATGGCGGTGGTGCTGCTCAGTATGGTGGGGGACTGAGGGAGAGGGGGAGAGAGAGAAGGAGAGAGAGAGGGAGAGAAAAAGGGAGGGAGGGAGAGAGAGAGAGAGAGAAAGAGGGAGAGAAAAAGGGAGGGAGGGAGAGAGAGAAAGAGAGAGAGTGAGCTTACAGCTGTCACTACAGATAGATAGATAGATAGATAGATAGATAGATAGATAGATAGATAGATAGATAGATAGATAGATAGATAGATAGATAGATAAAAATGAGAGGATAGCAAATAGCCCAATTTGAAAGGCACTATATAAAATGTTTGGAAGGTGCTATATAAACAGCTAGAATATAGACAGATTTAAAAGGCACCAAATAACAGATTGATTTGAAGGAGACTATATATAATTAATAGATTTTAAAGGCACTATACTGTATAAGACACTATGTCACAGACAGATAGGTTTGAAATAGATATGAAAAGCAGTATACAGAATGATGGAAATAGATTTGAAAGACCCTAAGCAAGAGATATAAAAGGCACTGTATAACAGATAGGTAGAGAGATCTGAAAGTGTAGAAGGAAAATTTGTTATTAGCATGAGAGGATAGCAAATTAACATATAGAGCCATAAAAAGTAGCTAAAAGCTTCTAAAACATTAGATTAAGCATAAATTAGAATATTAAGCAAATAAGATAGGTCTAGCAAATAGTTAACTAAAAAATCAGTTATATTGCATTATTTTTTAGGCTTACATTAAAATTTCAAAGTAAGAAAAGAACAACATAATTGATACCCGAGACCAACTTTGGACAGGATAAGAGTTTGAGAACACCTCTGATTCAAGGCTAGGAAGCGATAAAGATGGCTCTGAAAGGCGTATAAAAAAGCAGCGGGCTGATGAATCAGCAGAAAGGCTTTTGCTGTAAGCAGGGTCACGCTGACCTAATGCGTGAAGAGAAAATCTTAGTAAATTCAGGCATTAGCAAAAATACTATAAGAATATATTAGCAATTAACTTTAGTGTAGAAATTAAGACAAATCAAGCATGCCAAGCAATGATCAAATGAAAGCACACACTATACTTCTTTTTAATTAAAGCTTAAGCTTCAGGTCACTATTATAAAAAGTTTGGAAGGCTTAAGAGAGAAAACGATGAGAGGAAACCCATGTATGGAATTGAAGCCTTGGCCAGTTAGAGAAAATGGGAACAGCATAGAAAGATAACAAATTCCATAAGGGGGCCAGTGATAGGAAAAGTAAGGAGATAATAAGGGTTCCCATGGAAACTCAAGGTTCGGCCAGACAGTAATAGAAGGGAGTCAGAAGAGAGCTCATTCAAGCGAGGTCAGAAAAGATCGGAAATTACATAGAGAAGCCCAAAGATGGTAAGAGGAAGTCACCCACCCAGTCTCAAAATAAGCTGAACAGACACCAAGAGGAACAATGGACAGTTGAACCAGGTGCAGAATGAGCTAATCGAACGCAGCCAAAATGATAAGAAATTGTTATAAAAACTTCAATTGTAGTAATGATCGGCGCTCAGTCTCATTCGGCCGCATTGGGTTGAGTCCGTGTGATTGATTTATTGCAATAAAGCCTTAAAACTCTGTCTGTCTATCTCAAGTCCTAATAGCCTTTATTTTTAGGTAAAAATCCTTCTGATGATGAATTTTTCGCCACAACAAAAGCTACTAAATAATAAAACAGATATGAAAGGCACTATACAAGAGATATGAAAGGAACTATGTTATACATAGCTATGTTGGAAAGGCACTATATAAAAGGAGAGAAAATAGAAATGAAACATGTAACAGATAGGTAGATACAATTGAAAGGCAACATACAGTCATATGAAAAAGTTTGGGAACCCCTCTCAGCCTGCGTAATAATTGACTCTCCTTTCAACAATAAAGATATCAGTGGTGTGTCTTTCATTTCCCAGGAACATCTGAGTACTGCTGTATTTTTTAGTGACGCAGTATTTTGTTGTATGAAATTAAATCAAATGTGAAAAACTGGCTGTGCACAAATGTTGGTCCCCTTGTCATTGTGCTAATTTGAATGCCTGTCACTGCTCAATGCTGACTACTTGGTACGATGAGCTCATTAAGCCTTGAACTTCATAGACAGGAGTGTCCAATCATGAGTGGTCAAAGGTATTTAAGGTGGTCAATCACAAGTTGTGCTTCCTTCTCTTTGACTCTCCTCTGAAGAGTGACAGACAGCATGGGATCCTCCAAGCAACTCTCAGAAGATCAGAAAACAAAGATTGTTGAGTCTCCTGGTTTAGGGGAAGGCTACAAAAAGCCATCTCAGAGGTTTAAACTGTCAGTGTCGACTGTAAGGAATGGAATCAGGAAATGGAAGGCCACAGGCACAGTTGTTGTTAAACCAACACAGCAGGTCTGGTAGGCCAAGAAAAATACAGGAGTGGCATATGCAGAGGTAGGATTGTGAGAATGGTGACAGACAACCACAGATCACCTCCAAAGACCTCAAGAACATCTCGCTGCAGATGGTGTATCTGGACATCGCTCTGCAATTCAGCACATCTGTATGGCAGGGTGATGAGAAAGAAGCCCTTTCTGCACTCACGTCACAAACAGAGTCGCTTGTTGTATCAAATGCTCATTTAGACAAGACAGATTCATTAAGAACAAAGTGCTTTGGACTGATGAGACACAAATGGAGTTATTTGGTCAGAGCAGAAAGCGATTTGCATGGCGGAAGAAGAACACCGCATTCCAAGAAAAACACCTGCTACCTCCTGTCAAATGTGGTGGAGGTAACATCACGCTGTGGGGCTGTGTGGCCAGTTCAGGGACTGGGGCCCTTGTTAAAGTCGAGGGTCGAATGAATTCAACTCAGTATCAACAAATTCTTCAGGATAATGTTCACGCATCAGTCACAAAGTTGAAGTTACTTAAGCAGGGGTTGGATATTCAAACAAGATGATGACCCAAAACACAGTTGGAAATCTACAAAGACATTCATGCAGAGGGAGAAGTAAAATGTTCTGGAATGGCCGTCACAGTCCCCTGACTTGAATATCATCGACAATCTATGGGATGATTTGAAGCAGGCTGTCCATCAAATTGAACTGAACTGGAGAGATTTTGTATGAAGAATGGACAGAAATGCCAACATCCAGAATCCAGACACTCATCACAGACTACAGGAGGACAGCGTTGAGAGGCCAAAAGGAGCAAAAGGAGGCTCAACTAAGTATTGATGTCACATCTCTGTTGAGGTGCACCTGTCTAATTTTGTTATGATGCATGATGCATATTTTCTGTTAATCCAATAAACTTAATGCCACTGCTGGAATCCTACTGTGTCCATAAGGCTTGTCAGATATTAAAAGGAAGTTACTACTTTGAAAGCTCAGCCAATGAGAAACAAAAATCCAAAGAGTTAAGAGGGGTTCCCAAACTTTTTCATATGACTGTAGAACTGATAGATAGATAGATAGATAGATAGATAGATAGATAGATAGATAGATAGATAGATAGATAGATAGATAGATAGATAGATAGATAGATAGATAGATAGATAGATGTGAAAGGCACTATATAATACTTAGCTACCTTTTAAAGACAACATGTAAACTGCTAGGGGGTCTATGCTCTTTATTTTAGATTTGAAAGGCGCTTTTTAATAAATAGACATTAAAGGCGCCATAAAAACAGGATAGATAATGGATTTGAAAGGCTCTGTGTAGTAGATAGAGTGACGTGAAAGGCGCTATACAACAGGCAGACTCAACTCAATGGTTAACGTGGCTCTTTTCTCGTCAGACTCTAAGCCCCCCGCCTACATACACCCCTCCCCCCCCCACACCCACCACAGCTCTCTGACTGCTCTTTTCGTTAGTTTGATGTTTTTTGCGTCTTGGTGTCACTCCAGCCTCATCCTCTCTGCTGTCCGGTCAGGCTCTGGAGGATGAGGAGGATTCAATCCTGAATGGATGGCTGGATTACACTTCATGATTTTTTCCAGCCATGAGTCATTTGTGTAGTCCAGAGTGGGGCTCTGCTTTGAGGGTCTCCAGTGTTGGGATGTGTGACAACGTGAAGTCAGGTGTGAATGCTTTGTAATGATCTCGTTCTCCACCTGCCATAACGTCTACCTGCTGAGCTCCATGGCTGGTGACTTTAAACACCGAGGCCACTTTTATAGGCCACGTCACATGCTGAGTGCCTGATGACTGCATGTGGTATGCGTTGCTAGTCAGGTGACAGAAGACTAAGTGACACTCACCAAGTGGCAGAGCTGACCATTGGTGCTCACGCCAGCCCATTCCTCAGAGAGCCCGTTGGCACACATACACTCACATGGGTATGGACCAGTCCTGGACGTGCTGCTTGAAGAGACACTCATATGTAAAGATCTTGTCGCTGCGGTCCACGCGGCTCACTCGGTCGCTGAAGAGAAGTTTGAAGAAGGTCCAGTTGATCCAAGGAAGCAGACGTGGTAGGAATGTGCTGGAAAAGGAAGAGCAGAAGGGAAAGGTCAATGTGGGATCACTGGGATTTAGGGTGCTGGACGACTTCAATGGGAGGTCTTCATTTTAGGGGGATTAAAACAGAGAAGCCAGCTTCGAAGTTCCTGGGGTGACGACGTCTGTCAGAAATGGCAACACTGAGCTCTGCTCTTTAGTATGCCATCTTATTTCTCTTTCTTTCTTTCCTTCCTTCCTTCTTCCTTTCTTTACTAACTCATATTCTAACCAGTTATGGTGGAGCCTCTCCCATCAGCATAAGGTGCAAAGCAGTCACAGTCACAGACACAGCACACCCCACTTCATGGACTTTGCATGTTCTCCCCGTGAAAAGCCACTTGAACACGGGGAGAACATGCAAAGTCCAGATGGACCAACACTTGAGCTCAGAATCCGAGCCCCCAGCCCACCTCACATATAGAAGGAGTGAGTCTGTGGACACAGTCTGGGCGTCGTGACTCCTGCTGCTCTTTCTGTTCTTACTTTACTGATAAAATGAAAGGAAATTCTTGAACGTTTGATTCTTCAAGAGGTTGGACTCTTAAGGAATGTCCACTGGGCCACCTGAACCTCACCTGAGGAGGTCAAAACTGACTGATTTGTACTCCATATGTAAAGTTGGAAAACTGAATAGAAAGATAAAAGTCCCCTGAATACGACTTGAGAAGATCAGGAGTAGACTTCACAGTGAATGAGAGGGCTATGAAAGGCGCTATAAAATACGGACACGTAGCATGAGGAGAGAGCAGGAAACGTCACCTACACTTACAAAACTGGAGCTCACTGAGAACGTCATATGGAAATAGACATTTATGAAAGGTGCTATAAAACACACACATGTAGTATGTGGGGAGATTTGGAAACGTAATTACAGTAGAGCTGTAGAGTTACCTGAGAATATCATGAAGGTGTAGATAAACAGAAGCGAAAGGCACTATAAAAAAATACATGGACATAATATGTAAGCAAATCTAGAAATGTCACATATGCTAAAACAAATGGAGTTAACTGAGAATGTCAAACCAAAATGGATAGCTATGACAGGCACTAGAAAATACGAACTTGTAATATGCAATGAGATTTGAAAATGTGATTACAGAACACCCTGCTATCCAAAAAAAAAAAAAAACAGAGTTAACTGAGAATAATAGACAGGAATAAAGGCGCTATAAAACACATATGCATAATATTTAAGGAGATTAGGAAATGTCCCTTACACTGTGACACACACACAGGCATAGGGATCCTACCTACGTAAAGTAACACTGGGGTCTGCCAGATTGGGGGTACAATTTTCATCACAATATTTGTTTTCCTCCTTGGAGCAGAAGAAGACCAACCAGAAGACGCCTGACATCACTTCCTCCTCAAGTCCCGCCTCTTCTGCTGCTCGATCGAGTTTAAAAAGCACAAAGCCACGCCCTCTCAGCGCGGTGTCAGTTTATTTTAATTAGTTTGCTCTCGTTATTCTATTTTTCTCCACAAGAGGGCGCCAACGTGCTGTTGGGGGTCCTTCAAGTCTACTTGACTCTGTGCTTTCACTCATTAAGCGGAACACCGCAGGTCGCAGCCCCAGGCCTTCACCTGAATATCTTACGTGTATCCAAAACTAAAACAAGCAGGAATTAACTGAGAATGTCATACCTAAGTAGACAGATCAGAAGGATGCTATAAAACACCTGCATGACGTATGCAGGCAGACTGGAGTTACTGTAACTGAGAATGTCACACAGAAATAGATAAAAAGAAATGAATGGCACCATAAAATACATACGCTTAATATGTAAGGAGATCTTAAAAATAGTGGAGGTCAACGTTACACTGAAACAGAGACGAAAGGCACTATAAAAAACATATATGTAGCATAGCTAAAAATGTAATTTACAACACAAAAATACATGCACTAGATAGAAATGAAAGGCACTAAAAAATACATTTAAATTATATTTATGGAGATCATAAATAAACAAAAGAAATATGAAAGGCATTATATAATTGATAGATAGATAGATAGATAGATAGATAGATAGATAGATAGATAGATAGATATGAAAGGCACTATATAACAGATAGATAGATAGATAGATAGATAGATAGATAGATAGATAGATAGACGTGAGAGGCGCTATAATCTAGAAATGTCACATACACTTAAAAATATTGAAGTTAATTGAGATGCTTAAGCAGATATGAAAGGCACTATAAATACATATATGTATTATGTAAGGAGATCTTTTGAGAATGTCATATAGGAATACATAGAAATAAAAGGCCCTATAAAATACACCTAAAATGCAAAGAGATCTGATGTCAGTGCACTTGAAAGGTCTGGATTTAACTGAGCGTGTCAAACTTAAATAGTTATGAAAGGCACTATAATACACATATATTTAGCATGTACGGAAATCTGGAAATGTAATTTAAAGTACATCTGAAAAACCTGCTATCAAAAATTAAACAGTAATGAAAGGCACTACATACTGTAATAGCCTAGCAGTCCCATCACCTCCCACGAGTCACCGGTTGAGTTGCCCTGCACGTCTTTGGGATTGTGGGAGGTAAAGCGGTGTACCAGAAGAAAATCTAAATCTGCAAGGGGTGAATGTTTAAAATCCGCGTGAAACCCACGACACTGCAGCCATCAACCAAACAGAACTTTCTTTAAGAAAGCAGATAACAAACCGGAGAGGCGGGTGGCCGCACTGGTCCAACATCCTGCCATCTTGGTGAACTCTGCAGCTTCTCCCCGAAACTGCGCTTTTCCTTCTCCAGCATATGATGGACTGGCACCCCCTGCAGGGCCTTTTCCTGCTTAGCTCTGCAGCCTCCTCGGCCTCCGCGACGTAGATTGAGATAAATTGACGGTGAACAAGTTTCAAAATGTTTAATTTCAAAGGACGTCCACTAGGTGTCAGACTAGCCTAAGAAATGATGAAAGCGACCTGAGACGGGACTCCGATGAGCGCAGCCGCAGTGTGTGTTTGAGTATTTGTGTTTTTTTCCTTTTGATTGGTCGGCGCTGGTTACGTTTGGATTTTAGGGAGAAACAATATATAGTATATGTTATTATTATACTTATGTGCATGGCGGCAAGCAAGTGTGTGTGTGTGTTGGAGTGTAAGTCTGTGCGAGCCTGGCACTGTTCGAGGTTTTCTTTGTTTTCTGGAAAATACACCGGGGGTCTTACAGACTGAGGGTCCGAGAAACCTAAGACGGCAGCGGCAGACACGACGGGAGATATGACGTCTTGGAGATGCCCTTTAGAAAAGAATCAGCAGATGAGTGAGACGTGGCGGAGATACTGGGGGTCCGAACTTATCATTGTGTGCTTTATAAACACACCGTCTATCATAAAGTGCCTTGCGTGTCTGTGTAATCTACCTTTGTGTAGCGACAGTCCCAGGTATCCCTAAAAAAAAAACAAACTCGGCATACAGTATATATTTTATAGTGCCTTTCAATCTATCTGTCTTTATATAGTATTATTAATATCTATTTAGCTATTATTTAGCACCTTCCATATCTATCTATTATATAGTGCCTTTCCTATCTATCTATCTATCTATCTATCTATCTATCATATTGTACTTTGTCTGTTATATATATTTTTTCATCTACCTATTAATTATATATTAATTGCCTTGCATGTCAGTGTCTAAAAATGATTTATTTTCTGGCTACCTTCCATAAAGTGCCTTGCATGTCTATGTATTAATTAATGCAAATATTTCCTGTCTGCCAAAATGCTATTTGATTCGAGGTATGAGCCTCGTGATCGGGCGTCTGCCACATTTGAGGCTCTGGGGTTTCTAATCTTTTCAGTTTGAGGACCCAAAAATGAAAATCAGTACCGTATTGGGACCAAAGAAGCAGATTATGACCATAATGACAGTGAAGCTGCACGTAAACAAACAACAATAGCCATTTAATTGTTTCTTGTCAAGTGTCTCTGTCACATGATCATTACTGGAAGATAAAACAGAAAGTAAACATACTGTTAATAAAACAATTGTCATTAAAATCTGGGAATGGATTTCTGTGGTCTATCACTACCAGAGTAACTGTTTAGAGTAAGATTTGGTAAAGATGACAAAAACAAACAAACAAATAAATAAAATGATTGGGTATGTGATTATTTTTGAATGAACTACAATGAGTGGTCTCTTAACTTAGTCACTTGACTTGTGGCACTGAAAAAGGAATTCATCAATTACTTAATAATAATTAATGCCTTTTACTTATCTTGTCTTAAGTAAAACTTTAAAAAAGCTTTTCAAATGAGCTCCACCATCACTATCCACCTTAATAAAAGGATATTAAGTGTCTGTGTGTATCTACAGTGGTGTGAAAAACTATTTGCCCCCTTCCTGATTTCTTATTCTTTTGCATGTTTGTCACACAAAATGTTTCTGATCATCAAACACATTTAACCATTAGTCAAATATAACACAAGTAAACACAAAATGCAGTTTTTAAATGATGGTTTTATTATTTAGGGAGAAAAAAAATCCAAACCTACATGGCCCTGTGTGAAAAAGTAATTGCCCCCTGAACCTAATAACTGGTTTAGCCATCCTTAGCAGCAATAACTGCAATCAAGCGTTTGTGATAACTTGCAATGAGTCTTTTACAGCGCTCTGGAGGAATTTTGGCCCACTCATCTTTGCAGAATTGTTGTAATTCAGCTTTATTTGAGGGTTTTCTAGCATGAACTGCCTTTTTAAGGTCATGCCATAGCATCTCAATTGGATTCAGGTCAGGACTTTGACTAGGCCACTCCAAAGTCTTCATTTTGTTTTTCTTCAGCCATTCAGAGGTGGATTTGCTGGTGTGTTTTGGGTCATTGTCCTGTCGCAGCACCCAAGATCGCTTCAGCTTGAGTTGACGAACAGATGGCCGGACATTCTCCTTCAGGATTTTTGGTAGACAGTAGAATTCATGGTTCCATCTATCACAGCAAGCCTTCCAGGTCCTGAAGCAGCAAAACAACCCCAGACCATCACACTACCACCACCATATTTTACTGTTGGTATGATGTTCTTTTTCTGAAATGCTGTGTTCCTTTTACGCCAGATGTAACGGGACATTTGCCTTCCAAAAGTTCAACTTTTGTCTCATCAGTCCACAAGGTATTTTCCCAAAAGTCTTGTCAATCATTGAGATGTTTCTTAGCAAAATTGAGACGAGCCCTAATGTTCTTTTGCTTAACAGTGGTTTGCGTCTTGGAAATCTGCCATGCAGGCCGTTTTTGCCCAGTCTCTTTCTTATGGTGGAGTCGTGAACACTGACCTTAATTGAGGCAAGTGAGGCCTGCAGTTCTTTAGACGTTGTCCTGGGGTCTTTTGTGACCTCTCGGATGAGTCGTCTCTGCGCTCTTGGGGTAATTTTGGTCGGCCGGCCACTCCTGGGAAGGTTCACCACTGTTCCATGTTTTTGCCATTTGTGGATAATGGCTCTCACTGTGGTTCGCTGGAGTCCCAAAGCTTTAGAAATGGCTTTATAACCTTTACCAGACTGATAGATCTCAATGACTTCTGTTCTCATTTGTTCCTGAATTTCTTTGGATCTTGGCATGATGTCTAGCTTTTGAGGTGCTTTTGGTCTACTTCTCTGTGTCAGGCAGCTCCTATTGAAGTGATTTCTTGATTGAAACAGGTGTGGCAGTAATCAGGAAATTGAACTCAGGTGTGATACACCACAGGTAGGTGATTTTTGAACAAGGGGGCAATTACTTTTTCACACAGGGCCATGTAGGTTTGGATTTTTTTTTCTCCCTAAATAATAAAAACCATCATTTAAAAACTGCATTTTGTGTTTACTTGTGTTATATTTGACTAATGGTTAAATGTGTTTGATGATCAGAAACATTTTGTGTGACAAACATGCAAAAGAATAAGAAATCAGGAAGGGGGCAAAGAGTTTTTCACACCACTGTATGTGTGTGTAGTTGCTTAGTCGCTGTGTTTCCGTCATTCCAACTGATGGCGCATCACAAACATTACCACTGCTTTTATGAGTCCCATACCAAATGCCATTTAACAGTGACACATGTATAGTTTTTGTCATTCCAACAGATGGTGCATCACAAACATTTGCAGCAATGCATTTCATTCCCAGCTGAACGTTGCTCAGAGCATCACACGGCCTCCGCCAACTTGCTTATTTCTCATTGTGCATCCTGCTGCCATCTCGTCCCCCGGTAAATAATGCACACACACCCAGCCACCCACCTGATCCAAAAAATAAAATAAAATAAAATAAAATGTGAGTCATCAGACCAGGCCACCTTCATGTACTGCTCCACGGCTCAGTTTGTGGTCCACTGTTGGTGCTTTCAGCAGTTGGCGAGGTCAGCATGGGCACTCTGAGGGGTCTGTGATGCGCTGTGACTTCTCACCAGCATGATGTTTTTCAGAAGTTTGTGTTCCAGTAAAACATTTGGACAGTCTGGGTGAGGGGAGACCATTTAGCCCAACCAAGTTTGCCAGCCCGTCCACTTAATTTTTTCAAAGAAACATCAAGTCGAGTTTTGGAAGTTTCTACGGGAACAGAGTATAGCTCTTCTGTGGGATCAGACCAGACGGGCCAGCCTTTTTATCCCACGTCCATCAATGATCCTTGGGCACTCTGTCACCGGTGGTCCTTCCTTGGACCATTTTTGGTCGGTCTAAACCACTGCATACCAGGATCACCCACAAGACCTGCTGGTTTGGAGGTGCTCAGACTCGGTCGTCTGGCCACCACAATGTCTCCCTTGTCACAGTCACTCAGATCCTTACGCTTGCCATTCTTCCTGCTTTCCAACTCATCACCTTCAGGAACGACCTGAGCTGCCTAATGTGGCCCACCATTTGACAGGTGCCACCGGAAAGAGATGATCGATGGGATTCACTTCACCTGGCAGGGCTTTGAAAGCTGGGGCTGATCAGTGCATAGCCATCCATCATCCATCATCCAACCCGTTATATCCTAACTACAGAGTCACAGGTGTCTACTGGAGCCAATCCCAGTGCATAGCCAATTAAAACAAAGCAGCAGACAATGTCCGCTAAATAAATAATAATAATAATAATAATAATGATGATGATGATGATGAGGCGGAGTTAACAAGGGTTTTGTGAAACGCTCCATCGTTATGTGCATAGTAAAGATTTGCCATTTTCAGGAAATACAAAGTTCAGTGATGGCAACTTAAGTGACATCAGCATGGACAGGGTTACAAAAAAATGTCACGTTTTCAAGCTGGACGACAAGACTGCGCGTCCTTAATGGAAATGACCTGAGCGACACTAATCCCCCCACCGTGGTCTCGATGTCCAAAGAGGCTTTAGCTCGTTGAACGGTCACATCGCCATCGAGTCCGGTGACACAAGCAGCCCTGGGAGACGTCCGAGGATATCAAATCAATAGGATGCACCATTTCAATAAAGCCAATAAAGAGACGGATCGTTGGGACGGAGGAGTTCATTTCAAAGGCGCTTGATTGAATCCCGGAGTTTATTGGCAGAAACAACATAATTGGCATTTGATTTGTGCCACCCCACATGTACGGGGTCAGAGGTCAGTGAAGCTCGATTGCTGTTATTTAGGAAATGAATTGCGCAGCGGCGAGATGAGATGGGGGGGGATTGGGGGGTTTGATGGTCGGAGCGACCATCAAACCAGTCAAAGTGTAAATGAAACGAAGCCGCGGGACAGAAGGGCTGGGGTTGGGGGGACAACTGCGTCCGGTAATCCAGCGCCTCAGAACTTCAGAGCTGGTGGTCGGGACGTGCCTGGGACATTCGTTTGACATTCCATATCTCTGAAGAAAAAAATAAAAACTGAATCGAAATCAACAGATTCACATTTTCAACACGCGTTATTATTATTATTTTCTAATAACAGCAATCCAAAACATGCACGGCCTAATGTACCTTCGTAGCTGACCTTTTTCTTTTTTAGTCAATCTAAGCCCCTTAAAATGACACGTAAAAGACCCCCAGTGTCTGCATTTTGGCGCTACAGACTCGAATCTCAAATCACTTTGAAATAAAAGCCCCCCAGTGATAACACAGATTTAAATTAATTTGGTGACATTCGCGGCGCCCTTTAGTGTCTGTACTACTAGACCTAGACAACCGGGGGGCGAGGGGGGGATTCTGCTCGGTGTCCGGAGCGCACGCCCCTCAGGTGACAGCGCGCAGACAGCATTATCACCCTTCGGCGACAGTTTGCGCCCATCGGTGTCCGGAGCCCCTCCGTGTACATACTTTATGGAGTTTTGGTTCGGGCACCCCGTGCCACACCCATGTCGCCCATATCTAAGTTGGCCACTTTATGGAAGTTAAGGGGTCGAGGCACCGAGGGGTGCACTGCCGTTTATTAAACTGTAGACGGCGCCCGCTCCGCCGTGCTATAGACCCCGAGAGGTGCCACTTGGCTAACTCAGTGGGCATGTGCTCCAGACACCAGCGGGGTAGTCCATGAACCTCACCCGGTCCTCCAAGTCTATCACTGTAAAAAAATGATGCGTTAACATTAAAAAAAAAAAATAAGGCAACAAATTACAAGCAATATTTTTGAGTTGATTTAATAAGCTGCACTATTGAGTGAACTTAATTAATTAATTTACTCAAATTTACCTAAAATAAATGAGTTTGATTAAATATAAGTAGTGGCAAAAATATTTGAAGAGCTGAGTTCCAAAACCTGCTAAGTACATTTTTTTTGGTGAACTTTAGGTGAAGCACGTTTGTGACTCATCAAGGGGTCGGCTATGTGCTTGGTACTGAAGTGGGCTTCAAAACCTGCCGAGTACCAAAATATATTATAGTTTATAATATTTATAAATATATCAATTTTGATGTGAGTTCCAAAACCTGTTAAATTCATAACCAGCTTAGTTCCAAAAGCTGCTAAGTACACCAGCCAACCACCTCAATATGCCACACTCAGAGTTTTAGTTAGAGACTGGCAGGTGCTTCACTACAAGTCTGCAACTGCAAAAGTCGGCAAAAAAACGAAACAATAAAAAAAAGAAAAAGCTTCCATTTCACTTGACAAAAGTTCGAGTGGCGGAAATAACAAGAAGCATCATAAACAGAAAGACCACTTTTACAGTCACACTATTGTGAAACGTGGCAGCAAAATAACACTAAACCAATGGCAGACAGCGATACCGAAATAAATGATGAAGACGATGTAGAATATTGACATTCTAGAGACTGCTTATAACTTGTTTTATTTACTACTTCATCAATGCTTGACAGGAATCCATGACTTTTAGTATTACTTTTTAGCTAAATAGTTTAGAGACTAAACGCTCTGTACTGTATTTCTTTTGTTATATAATAAAAATATTTCAAGATCCACAGCACTTTTGATGAAAGTTTCTACTTATAGGTTTATGGAATAGCATTGATTTAGCGTCAAAACCTGCTAAGTACGTTTTTTTTCCTATTTTTTACAAAAATGTAAAATATTCAGATTTCTGAAATGTCCCGCAATTGACCTTCAGTAATGCAACAACCAACATTCTGCAAAAAGGAATCTGAAAAATATCATTTCAAATACTTAAAAATGATTTTTCTCCTTTTCACAATAAGTTGTCTCCTGTACTTAACTGATTTTGCAACTCAGCTCTTCATTTTTATTTTACTCCGATTTTCAATTGAATTACTCAAAAAAAAAATGAGTAATAATGCAAAGCTATTCTTTGTAATTATTTTTTCAAACATGCAAGATTTATTTTTTACAGTGTAATGAGCGCCGTGGACACCGAGGGGCGCGCGCTCCGGACACTGCGAGGGGATCTTAAACCAAACTGCCCAACCATCACTGAAGCCCCGATCCCCCCAACTTCTGGACTCCATATGGACAACGACCAGCACTGCATACCAGTATACCATACGTGAACTCCTGTGTGGATAGCGCTTTGAGTACTAAGAAAAGCGCATTATAAATGTCATGAATTAATTATTATTATTATTATTATTATTATTATTATTATTATTAACTGGGGAGATGCACTGGGCAGTGAGGAGTGGAAAACAAAGGTAACTCTGCAGCTTTGACACATCCGTGTCAGTCCACTCGGGATCCCAAGCAGGGCGAATTCTCGCGTTCCGAGAGCTTATTTAATTTGCGAGTCCTTCATTCTACTTTTCACAACCTTAAAATTTTAACAAAATGGTGCATCCCAGTGAGGGGGCTGAGGGCTGCGACTTTGCGATGTACTGGACTCGAGCGTATCGTGATGCTCTCCCGTGAAACAGAACCGGCGGAGCTTTAAACGTTTCATCTCACTCTTCAGAGCCATTCCATATTCAGTTCCCTATGAAGCCCCCCGTTGTATTAGAGTGGCAGCTCCTCAGTTTCGTCAGCTTTCTCTTCCCACTCAACTTACGGGGGTCGCGATGTAGGCCGGGGTGGTCCCCATGCGTTAGGCTCCTCAATTTAAGAGCACCAATTTTATAGAATTTTATTGCAATGGAGAAAATAATAAAAATGTAATCATAAGACAAGCTAACGTTTAAAAACGCGCTGAATCCCGCGCAAAAAAAAAAAAAAATCGCCCTGAACAGAGAGCGGCATTCATTACAATAAACGATCAAATAAATAATGTGAAAAATAAGCAATAAAATTAAAATTCCCGACTCCTTTTTATGCTCACGTATCCTTTTGTGAGTCTTTAGTATACCGATGAGCCCCGTGGTTCTAAAATCAAAAGCAAACCATTTTTATTACGCTCTGAACCCGTGCTGTATGTAGCGAGTCCTGGGGGGATTATCAACAGAGGGGCTTGTAGGGACCGTTCTGTAATTATGATACACTTTCCTGCCCACAAGTATATAAAGTGCCAACCAGATTGCCATTACTTAAAACAATTCACAATATATTTTTTGTATATTTATTTATCAAATATGAGCTGTGCTAATACATGTTGAAATCTAAGTAACAACGTAGACCTCAGCGTTTATGTTTGCAGTGCACCATGTAATGCATAAGTGTCTGTTATGTGCCATTTGGAATGGGATTCATGAAGGCGGTGTTAATGCGTGTGATGTACCACCTGTTGGAAAGACAAGTGCAATGCATTTGATTACTGAAATGTTTATGACGTGCCATCTGTTGTAATGACGGAGACATGGCAACAGGATGGGCACAGAGATATACAGACACACCTGCAATTATTTGTAGCAATTAAATGCAGTCACGTTTGCAATGTGCCATCTGTTGGAATAATAAATGCAATGTGTATGATTCTGTTATGTGCCACTTGGTATGGGATTTGTAAAAACTGTGTTAATGTCTGTGATGCACCATCTGTTAGAATGGCAGAGACATAGCAATGGGACAGGCACACAGACACGTATCCGTTTATTAAGTTGCTGAAAACACATTACTGTAACATGGCCTTTTTATAACTTCACTTTAACTTAATCCTGATACTCTGTATGTTCAGTTCATCATAATAACTATTCATGGTGGCTCTAAAATCCGTACTGACCCCTACTCTCTCTTCTGTTTCTTTTTCCGGTATTTCTGTGGTGGTGGCCTGCGCAACCTCCACCTACTCAAAGCTTCATGATGCTTCAGCAATGATGGATGGATTAAAAGGCAGAACTCTACGTGACCATCATCTTCATCAAGACCTTCCATGAGAATCCTAAATCCAAAGAGGACTGTTTCATTTATGTTAGGTAGAATGGGGACTGGTCAGGGGGTCTCGTGGTCTGGAATCCCTACAGATTTTAATTTTATTCTCCAGCCGTCTGGAGTTTTTTTGTTTTTTCTGTCCCCCCTGGCCATTGGACCTTACTCTTATTCGATGTTAATTAATGTTGACTTATTTTGTTTTCTTATTGTGTCTTTTATTTTTCTATTCTTTAATATATAAAGCACTTTGAGCTACTGTTTGTATGAAGTTGGACTAGCTGTGCTACCCGTCTAAGGTAGGATGAAATGTAGTGTCAGCATTACCATGTACAGTTCACCATACTATATATATATATATATATATATATATATATATATATATATATATATATGACTCTTTTAAATGCTATTTGGTATGGGATTTATAAAAGTAGCGTTAATGTTTGTGATGGGCCATCTGTTGGAATAAAAAGTGCAATGCATTTTACTACAAAAAACAAATGGAATGAAAGAGACAGACTCACAAATAGACACACAGACAGACAGTTGTCCTTTGATTAGGTGGACTACCTGTGCTACCTAAGATTGGTTGAAATGTTAATAATCAATGTAGGCCTCAGTGTTAACATTTGCAGTGCACCATTGATTGTAATGCATGGAATAATAAAATGATTTGCATTTGTCATTCTAACAGATGACAACATTTGTGGTAATAAAACACATCACTGCAAATGTTTGTGATGCATCACCTCTTGAACTGACATGTGCAATGATCTATGATCTATGTTATTTGCCTTTTGGTATGGGATTCATGAAAACAGTGTTAATGTGTCAATTATTTTAATTTCTTATTTTGTCTTTTATTTTTATTATCTTTATTATGTAAAACACTTTGAGCTACTTTTTGTATGAAAATGTGCAATTTAAATAAATGTTGTTGTTGTTCAAGTGTGTGATTCGCCATCTGTTGAAATAACAGCACATAGCAATGGGACGGACTCAAAAACACAAAGACGCCTGTCCTTTTATTAAGGTGAATTGCCCAAAACATTCTTCCATAGGTTTATGATGTATATACAATTTAACATTCTGTAAAGTTTAACATTGAATATGGCGGACTGATTTCTTTTTTCAGGATGCCGGCGCAGTTGCGGTTCCATTCTTTAGCCATTGCTGGTCTCGAGAGCTGTCCATCCTTCTCCCAATATTTGCGTCTACGAGGGCACATTAAAGTAAAAGAATTGCAAAGGGACCCAGGTTGCTGACATTCGGAAAAGCCGACGACGGTGAGAAGTCCAAACCCCATCGTTAAAAGCACCACACCTTCACATGGGAGTCGCAGCGCTAAAGCCTCGGAGCCCCCGCCATTTCCTTTACGGCTGACTCATCAATAAGCGGCATAAATTGAGCGGACTGCCGGCAAACTCATCCGCAATATGTGTGATTGATGTCCGTCATAAGGCATAAATTCATTGTGATGGAATTAATTTTCATAAGCGCTACAGCCAAATCAATAACGGCCGGAGGGTGCGCTCAATAGCCGCACGCGCATGCGCGCTTCCGAGTCAGCAGACGCGTAGACCTTCAGTGCGCCGCGGCGGCCGAGCAGAAAACTAAGAAGATTCAAAAAGCGGCGGAGTTGAAGCTTTGTGTGAGAGTCCGAACCCCAAACCTGGCGGACCGAGACAAGGCGGCATCGGTGTTCTAACGTGTGCTGCCCTCGGTGTGAGTAACGCAGGGCGAGATATGTGACAAAAGTCGCTTTACTTACAGTATACGACTGACGTCTTTATCCACATCGACACACAACACTTAGTTACATTCTTTACCCAACTGGAGCACATGCAGGTGAAGTGATTGCTCAGGGTCTCACCGTGTCAGTAGTTGGATTTGAACCCACGTTCACCACTACGCCACAATGCCTGCTTTCAGTCGGGTTTGCGGCCCACACCAGCAGCGTTTCTACATGAAGGGCCAGCGGGTCGCCATGTCGTGTAACGCACGTAGTGTACTAAGGCTGCCTCAAGTAAATTCACTTCTTATTAAAATGTTTAGAACAAGCTGTTCTTTTGGCGAGGCTTATCTAATTCATCCTGTCCTTTCCACACAAGTTGTCTCCCCCCTTCGGGGTTTTAATAACAAGAAATCAGTTTATTACGCTGGTCTTTGCTTTTGACACTTCGGCAAGATTTGTGTGTTATCGATTTAGTGCTCGCCGTCATTTCTTTATGCGGGTCTTTGAGATGCCGGAATACGGGGGCATCTTTAAGGTTAGGGCACCTCTCTGTGGGGAAAACAACCTTCGATGCTTGCTGTTGATTTTGAAAAGTTTTCTTTGTACTTTGGTATCAAATTTGGCTCCCCTTGTGATGTGCGGCGATGGTCTTTTGTTTTATGGTCTTTGCTTGTCTCCTGACTGCGTCTCCTCTCCTCATCTCGCGCCGCATGTAGTCTTTCTGTCTTAGCACAACACAACCCTCAGCTTTGGCTTCCTCAGCGCTTTTTCCAATTGTCAATCCAATGCTCATTTTAATTACTTATAGTGGCAGGAAAAGCACTCAGTCCTCATCTCTTTCTGCACACTTCATTGTTTGGTGGATAAATGTCCCGCTTCGGACCAACAATCTATAAGGGCAAAGTGAAAACGGGATCTCAGAAATGTCTGCACATTTATTAAAAATCACAGACTGGAGCCTCTCTTATCAAAGAAGTATTCTGACCTTTCATTTAGTGCTTTGAAATGGGCTGTGTTAGCAAGACCCCCACACACACACACACACACATACACATACACATACATACACATTTCAGAGCTGCATGGAGGAGTGGGAAGAGCAGCTGTGTGTCCATCCTGCTGCTGTATCTCTGTGTCATGCAGTTTAGTGTGAGGCAGACCCCCTTGACCCTGTGTTAGGATATAGCGGGTTGGATAATGGATGGATTTGTAAGAGAACTTCTAATGACTGTGATGTGCCGTCTGTTGGAAAGACAAATGCATGCAATGCATTTTAATGCATATTACAAAATTACAAAAGTCATTTCAATGGATGGGTGGCACGGTGGCGCAGTGGGTAGCGATGTTGCCTCGCAGTAAGGTGACCTGGGTTCACCTCCCGGGTCCTCCCTGCGTGGAGTCTGCATGTTCTCCCTGTGTCTGCGTGGGTTTCCTCCCACAGTCCAAAGACATGCAGGTGAGGTGCATTGGCGATCCAAAGTTGTCCCTAGTGTGTGTGTGTGTGTGTGTGTGTGTGCCCTGCAGTGGGCTAGCACCGTGCCCGGGATTTGCTCCTGCCTTCCACCCTGTGTTGGCTGGAATTGGCTCCAGCAGACCCCTGTGACCCCGTAGTTAAGATATTGCAGGTTGGATAATGGATGGATTTCAATGGATGTTAACACTGACTGAGATCTACCTTGATTAGTAAGATTTCATACTATCTTAGATGAGTAGCACATCTTCACAGATAGATAGATAGATAGATAGATAGATAGATAGATAGGTATAAAAGGCACTATATAATAGATAGATAGATAGATAGATAGATAGATAGATAGATAGATAGATAGATAGATAGATAGATATGAAAGGCACTATATAATAGATAGATAGATAGATAGACAGATATGAAAGGCACTATATAATAGATAGATAGACAGATAGATAGATAGAAAGGCACTATATAATAGATAGACGACAGAGAGATAGATAGATAGATAGATAGATAGATAGACAGAGTGAAAGGCACTATATAATAGATAGATAGATATGAAAGGCATTATATAATCAATCTATCTATCATATAGTGCCTTTCATTTCTATCTATCTATTATATAGTGCCTTTCATATCTATCTATCTATCTATCTATCTATCTATTATATAGTGCCTTTCACTCTATCTATCTATCTATTATATAGTGCCTTTCACTCTATCTATCTATCTATTATATAGTGCCTTTCACTCTATCTATCTATCTATCTATCTATCTATTATATAGTACCTTTCATATCTATCTATCATATGGTGCCTTTCACATCTATCTATCTATTTATCTATCTATCTATTATATAGTGCCTTTCATATCTATCTATCTATCTACAGTAGATGTTAATTAATGTGTGTCATGAGTTTCAGTGTAAATGTTGGGGTGCCAGCTGGGTTTCCCCATTTAATAAAGGTGCCAGCAACAACAGAAATGGTGCTCAGTTGGGTAAAACGCCAACCCAATCATCAGGCTGCAGTGCCCCTCCTGAGCCATCAGACTTGAACTCCGCTGAATCGATGACAAAATGGGACGCCACCTACTGGGAGAGCCTCAGACTTACTGTCCTCCGACCAGAAGCGGTGGAGTTGGTTCCCCTCACTGGGTTGAGAAGGAGGTGACGTCATTAACATCAGCGCCCCCTCTCGTCCCAAGGTGATGTTGCTTTAGCACAGATGAGCCCAGAAGGTGACCCACTGTCATACATGTGTGACAGTACATATCAGGGGAGGACTACATGTAATCATGACGATAGTGGCAGTGGTGTCAGCAGTGGGATTCTGTTTGCCGACGACTGTGGCGTAACCAGTCAGTGTGCAGCAGACATGGTGCTGTTTTGTGCCCACATGATCTCCGCTGTGGTGGCATCAGAGAGGTGGGATGCAGTTTGCCCAGGACAGTTGAGTGAAGCTGTGGAAGTTCACCCTGTTGGACTGCTGGTGTGCAATCAGCCGCACCTTTGGGACTTTGTTCATAGACACAGCACGGATATTCAGAGCAAGTCCCCTCCAGCTGTGACACGTGAGCCCCCCGCAGCACTGTCCAGTTTGAAGATGAGGACTGGAAACAGTTAACAAATAAGGCATTTCATTTGTGTTCCTACAAACTCGTCTCTGCCATTAGTAACGACGCCACCACCTTCCCCGCTGCTGATTCTTTCCAGACTTGCAAGCCAAGTTGCTATCAGTCAGGCACAAACGAGAGCAGAGGGGCGCGTGACGGGAGGAAATAAATAAAGCGGAGTGAATGCCATCAATAAGACGAGTCCGACTCCTCGGCCGAGATGTACGATGACACTTGTCCTGCATCGGCGTGCCAGGCTCATCTCAGGTGCATTGTTCTCCTCATCAATCAGCACAAAAGCTAATGCACCGTCGTCTCGTTATTGCTGAGAGCCGTGCGTTTCGGCCAAAATGCGGCGCGGCTGCGGCAGAGCAGTTAAGGAAAAGGGGGAAGAGAGGAGAGAAAAAGCATTTTAGGAAGGTCAGACGGAAAAACGCACAAGTTGGCAATTTGTTGTTGCACATTGAAGTGGATGGCATGGGGCAGAAAAATAAAGAGTTTGATGAATGAGAAGAATCGTTGAAAGGTGCAGAATGAGAAGTAAACCCTGCAGTAGACGGCCAACGACTTTGATAAATTAGAAGAACTGGGAAAAAAGATGGGGGGGGGGATAAAATAAAGAAGAAGGAAAACAGGACCACGGACGGCAAGTGATGAAAGGGTTAATATCAGGGAGCCATTAAATTAATGCCTCTGAGCCCCTATTGTCTGTAGTGGTATAGAGGGCTGTGGGGGTCACCACGCCGATGATCGCCCCCAAATCGTGAAGGGGGTCCTGACCGGCTCTGACGACTGCACACAAATCACACAGAGGCAGGCGGACTGGTGTTGTGGTTAAGGCTTTGGATTTCAGACCCCGACACCTGACCTGACACCATCAGCAAGTCACCTGACCTGCTTCTGCTCCAACTGGAAAAACAAAAAGAATTGGAAACCATTTGTGTATCAAAAATGTTGTAAGTCGCCTTGGATAAAGGGGTCAGCCAAATAGGTCGATGTAAAAGAATGTGGGGGTCACAACGGCAAACAGGCCGAGAAAAACAGCAATGAACGGAGCAGCAGCCGAACAAGGAAAACAGGACCACCGACAGCAACTGATCAAAGCATTTAATACGTTACGTGCCGTCCCTCGCGGCTCCACCCGTGTAGTAGTGAAACAGGAGAAACTTTAAAAATTCAGAAATAAAAAAAAGTAATCATTTGTGTTGAAAAGAATTTATATTGATAGCTTTCATATCTGAGGGCCTCTTGATTTACAATATTTTTGGTTTTGCTATCAGGTGTGAAGATGTAGAGGTTTCTTGACGAACGGGTAACTAACCCAGGAGAAAGCGACATAAAGCTGACTGTGCGAGAAGCCGGGTGAGCTGAGACCAACCCCTGCCAACTTGAGGGTCTCGTTAATTGAACTGTAATCTCTTAGATTGAAAAGGCATGTCTGTCGTGATTAAAGGAATGCGAGGGATTAAAACCCTCACGCCAATGCCACTTGAATGGAGACTAGTGTGTGAGTGTGCAGGGCAGGGCCCCGCCCACCCTGTGAATAAGGAGGACCCCGCCCACCCTGAGTGAGGAGGGCCACGCCCACCATGTGAGTAAGGCGGGTCACGCCCACCCGGTGAGTGAAGAGGCCCCGCCAACCCGGTGAGTCAGGAGTCCCCGCCCACCCTGTGAATAAGGAGGACGCCACCCACCCTGAGTGAGGAGGGCCCCGCCCACCCTGTGAGTAAGAAGGGCTACCCCTACTTCCCCCTCCCCTCAGCCTGTCTCTCAGATTTACATGGAAATCAGTACTGCAAGTGAACTCTGATACTTAACACGATGAGAGAAGTCGCAAAATCAACCAGAATGTTCATGAAAAGCGGACTGACAGACAGACGTTGTTTTTTATATTTACTACTAGCGTAGCGTAGCGTAGTAGTAAAACAGGACAAACTTTAAAAATCAATAAACAAATGAAAAAAAATACAAATAATAATTTGTATTGAGAAGAATTTATACTGATAGCGTTCGTATCCGAGGGCCTATTGATACCCAATATTATAGGCTTTGCTATCAGGGGCGAGACTGTAGCTGTGATCTCTTTGGCAAAAATGTGTAAAGTTGGCAAAGTATCTCTGGCCAAGTGGAAAGGTAGGTATGTGAAACGTTGGCACTGCATCTGATCGTGTTCAGCTCTGACAGAAGAGTGTCACCCGCATGGGGAGAAAAGGACGTGGCTGTGATATCTCTGGCAATCAGCAGCTACTATCTAAGACACACGTAGCTCTGATCTCTCTCTCAAAAATATTAAACGTTATTCCTTAACAATCTGTAGATGATTATGTCTGCTGAACAAACAGGTATCACTAACTAAGCAGAGGCAAGGTGCGCTCCAACACGTGGCGAGAGGTAGATAGAGCGACTCGAAAGGAGGCTGGCATGTGAGTGAGGAGGGCCCCGCTCCCTACTCCTGAGGCTCCACCTCCCAACTGAAGCCCCACCCCGCACCCTACTCCTGAGGCTCCACCTCCCAACTGAAGCCCCACCCCGCACCCTACTCCTGAGGCTCCACCTCCCAACTCCTGAAGCCCCGCCCCGCTCCCAACTCCTGAGGTCCCGCCTCCCCCTCCCCTCTGCCCACTGTGTGTTTCTCAGATTTGCGTGAATAAATCGAACTCTGATAGAATGAGAGAAGTCGCAGATTCAACCGGAATGTTCAAGCAAATTATAGTAAAACTAGCTGTGTAAGCCCATGCTGTAGAAACTGGAAACTATTGAAATCGTCAGAAGAACAAATTGAAATGTAGAGATGTCAGGTAATTGGAAGGAACTCCTCTGGGCGTCGCTCTCCTAGGAGGTTTCGTGCCAATGTGCTCGCCTCGCTTAGTGGAGGGAGGAAAAGTTAAAGGGATACCATTTTGCCCATAAGCTTGTCTCGTTTCTGCATTTGCCGCTAAGCGAGTGACTCTTTCCTCAGAGGTTTTGTTTTGCCGGCCTCGCTTGTGTATCCTCGGAGGCAGAGCCCTTAGCCCGACTCCACCTCTCACTTCTGGGCCGGACAGACAGACACACACACTTCCATGCGTAGACGTTTATATATAAGAATCACAATCTAAATCTGTGAAGTGGTTCTGTCGTGAAAAGCAGACAGACAGACGTTGGATTTTATAGATATATATATATATATAGAGAGAGAGAGAGAGAAGAATCGTTAAGGGCAGAAGAAGAACAAGAAGCAAAGTTTTACTACAGAAAGCACACTAGCTGAAGAGGTGAACATTCGAGTAAAAGTTAAGAAGAGAAGAAGCCAAATGTAACCACACACACAGTAGCACTCCAGCCAATGACAGTTTCACATTAGAGACCCCATGACCACCATGGACAAAGTTCTGGCCAAAGTATCTGAAGGAGTACTCCACCGAGAAAATGATATTTTTGTAGTGATGTCTGGAAAAAAAATATTTTCAACCTTGTATTTTGGTCGAGAACAGAAATAAAGTTTGTGACAGAACAGGGCAATCTGGTGACCAATTCTGGGCAGCAGCAAACAATATCAAGAACGTCCATGAAAAAAATGTTACTTTACCCGTTGTGGCATGATCCACACGTTAAAATTAGCCAGTCGGACACTCACAATGGGCAAAATGTGTGTATTGTTTTTTACCAAATGTACAGCTGGAAAATGAAAGTAGTCCACAAACAGTAAGCCCTTTCACACGGTGGCCACCCATTTGAAATGATAATCCACATCGCCCCCTCATTCATTGGTCAAGGGTCCTGTAGGCAATGCTGTCTAATCTCCCTTTTGTCCACTTACCACGCCCCTTTAATCCAATTTTTTGGACAAGAGGAAAATTCAGAAAGCATTTGGGTGAAAAAATGAGCAATTAGCCCTCTAGAGGGCGCCATTCAGACAGATTATTCATTCACATCCACCTGCTGCTCCTCCTTAATCCAATTATAGGCTCAGATGATAACCCATAATGCACTGGGCAGCAGTCTGCAGGACGTACCAACTGGCCACAGTGTTTTAATGGCTCATCTGTCCACTTGCTGCCCCCATTTGATCCAACTTTAGGCTCTAAAGACAGCAGGCCGCATTTAGGAGAAGACAGTAAAGAGCCCAGTAGGTGGCGCTAGTGCACCACTGTAGTCCAACAATCCTTCAATCCACTTATGGACCCTCAGGACAATCCAGGCAGCACTGGGCAACCCAAGAATATTTCAATTTCAACTTCCACTCACGTAATGCCCCTGCATAATTTAATTATGCGCCCATCTGGCAATCCAGGCAGTCAGCCCTGTAGGGGATGCCAGCCCGCCTCAGTGATCTAATGATACATCAGTCATGTAACTGAACATTGTAATTCCACTTATAGGCTGAAAGGGCAATGCAGGAAGAACTGGAGGGGGCGCCATTTGGCCACATTATTTATTCATCAATTTATTGCTCCTGCTTAATTCAGTCAGAAAACTGTTTGGAAGTCAGTAACTAGTCCTGGGGGGGGGGGCGCCATTGGACAACATTATCCACTTGTCGATTTATTCCTTATGCTAAATCCAGGCATAGACCAAGATGAACAATCTAGGTAAACTTGGTAGAGGGTAAGTAGTCCCACAGGGGGTGCCATTTGGCCACAATGTTCAGCCACTCACTTACTGTGCCTGTTTAATTCAATTATAGACTCTAAAGATAGCAGACAGCATTTGAATGAATTTATTAAACAGCCCTGTAGGGGGCGCCAGTCGGCCACAGTATTTTAACCACTAATCCACTCGTTTGCTCGAGCAGTTTAATTCAATTATAAACTCTAAAAATTGCAGGCAGCTTTGGGATGAAGTTAATAAACATTCCTCCAGGGGGTGCCGTTATGCCACTGTAGTGTAATAAGCCTTCCATTCACTTTGGACGCCTGCTTAATCCAATTATGGACCAGACGACGATCTAGGGAGCTCTGGGCAGTGGGGGCACCTGTGTGCCACAGTATATTATGACCCCTCCACACACTTCCTGACTCCAATCATAAGCCCACACAACACACTCGCAGCAGTAAGAAGCTCCGTAGGGGGCACCACTTGGTCACAGTACTTTAATGCTCCATCCATCCACTTACTGTTTCTGACCTGCAGGACACTTGTGGCATCACTAGGTACAAGTCAGTGATGAGCCCTGCAGGGGGTGCCAGTCACCTTATTAAACTCCGCCACGCGCCGCACCTCCTGAGGGACGCACTGCTTTCTCCCTTCCCTTCACGATTCCTGAAGCTGAACAGAACATAAAAAGGGCAATTATACTCTCTAAAAGATGACTTTAAATAAAAATGAGGCAAACGTTCTCAAAACCTGCCGCAAAGGCTTTTTTTTGTTCTCCTGTTAACTAAATCACCCCAATCAATTTGTGTCAAAGGCACTGAGGTGTGAGAAGAACTCTGTCCGTGACAAATATTTCCATTTAATATGATTTATGGCGAGAACAATGAATTTCACAATCGCGTCGGGGGGGGCGTCTAATTGCAGAGCAGTTAGTCAAAGCAAACCTCTCGGCGCTGACATGCGAGCGCATGCATTGTTTTAAACAAGAAAGACGTTTTACGGAATTAATTGCACTTTACAATTAACCGCAGTGCCCTCGGCCGATTTCATTTCACGCCAATGCCATAAAGCAACGGGGAAATGCCAGCTTGAGTTGGGGCGCTGGCGCTTTGAACATCTCGGCTTAGAATTCGTCAAGCGGCTCATCGAGATAACGGCAGGCGTTAGCGAATCGCTAAATTAGGGGGAGAATATGAGGGATTAGGAACGCTCCGGGCCTTTTTATTTTTGTCCGACAAATGGATTCCTGGTAATATTCCTTGGGATCCCAACTGCAAGCGACTCCATTAATTTGCTTCTTCCCGATACCGTGTCTGCTTCAGTAGCCGTAATATGGTAAAGACCAGGACTTCTTCATCCTTCACTGTGTGTCTGTTAATATAGGAGCCCCCAGACCTCAAGGCGTCCCGTCATCAGACCTCACAAAGCCAGCCATAAACATGGAGGGGTAATGCAAGTATGGCACCCCAGTCTACAGGTGTTTTATAGATTTGGGAAGAACATCCGACCATTTTACTCAGGAGGTGCTGCAGTAATATGGGGTACCGGGGCTGTGTGGAGGCTAGGGGGCACCACAGACCTTCAAACACAAACACTCAAACAAGTCCTGGGTTCAAATCCAAGGGGGTTTACTAAAAAAACCCTTTGAACAAAAAATGTATACGCTGCCTCTCTCTGTCTCCCTCTTTCTACCTCCACACTGCCAATCCTCCAGTTGAGTGTTGACTTCCCTCTTATTGAGGTGCCAGGGCGTCACTCGTTGGAAGCCCTTTCAGGTCGTACAGAAGACCCAAATAGTAGGGAGTGTAACTCCCTGCAGTGCCCTCTTGTGGCACCCAGGGACCCCAGCAGGGCTGTACTATTGGACCACCATTCCCAGCATCCACTGCTGGTGTCCGAATGAGTATCAAAATCCAGGGCTGCTGCCATCTAGCTTCCTAGGGGTCTAAACACCCCTGAGAGACAGTCCTTCCCTTTAATCCCAGCCAGGGAAGGTGTGCTAAGTACAGTACATCCTGTCGGGACGCCTGTCCACCCACCTGGGGTTTCTCATTTGGGCAGTGAACCTTCTTCTCCCTCGGTTGGGATGCATCCCGTATGACACTTAGAGCATGTGTGCATTTCGTTCTTAATATGAATACAGTGAGACTTGTGTCCAAATACCTGCTGTTTAGTCGAATTTGTGTTTATGTCAGACTCCTTCCAAGGTGACTTGTCACCACTTGTGCTCTTCTCTGGACCTTTTCTTGTGCTGCTGTGTCCTTTTTGTAGCTTGGTGACCAAAACTGCACTCAGGACTTCAGATGAGGTCTCACCAGTGTGTTATAAAGCCTGAGCAGAACCTCCTGTGACTTGTACTCCACACATCAAGGCGCTATATAACCTGACACTCTGTTAGCCTTCTTAATGGCTTCTGTCTGGAAGTTGATGGTGTTGAGTCCACTATGACTCCTAAATCTTTTAATCTTTCCTAATAACTCATCCCCTGTAGACCTGGAATCAGCCTAGTCGCTCTTCTCTGGACCTTTTCTAGTGCTGCTGTGTCTTTATGGAGGCCAAAGCTGCACCCAGGACTCCAGATGAGGCCTCACCAGTGTGTTATAAAGCTTGAGCAGAACCTCCTGTGACTTGTACTGGACACATCAAGGCGCTATATAACCTGACATTCTGTTTGAGGTGATTTGAGCTTTGTGACGTGGCGCGTTATCCTGCTGGATGGAGCCATCAGAGGACTGGAGGTCATAAGGGATGGACATGGTAAGCAGCAACACTCTGTGGAATTTAAACAGTGCTCAGTTGGTACTAAGGGGCCCACGAAAATATTCCCCACACGATTACACCACCACCAGCAGCAGCAGTATGAACCACAAGGCAGGATGGATCCCTGCTTTCATGTTGTTGATGACAAATTCTGACCTTACCATCTGAATGTCGCAGCAGAAATCGAGACCAGACAATGCTTTTTTATCACCTCTTAATCTTCTTTTGCTTAAACTGTGAAGGCTCAGCTCTTTTAATCTTTCCTCATCAATCACCCCCTGTAGCCCCCCCATAATCAGCCCAGTCGCTCTTCTCCGGATCTTTTCTTGTGCTGTTATGTCTTTATGGAAACCCAAACTGCACACAGGACTCCAGATGAGGCCTCACCAGTGTGTTATAAAGCTTGAGGAGCAGAACCTCCTGTGACTTGTACTCCACACATCAAGGCGCTATATAACCTGACATTCTGTTAGCCTTCTTAATGGCTTCTGAACACCGTTGGTAAGTCGATAGCTTAGAGTCCACTATGACTCCTAAATCCTTCTCATAAGGTGGACTCTCGATTTTCCGACCGCCCATTGTGTATTCAAACCTCATTATTTTTACTTCCTATGTGTAATACTTTACATTTACTGACATTAAATTTCATCTGCCACAAATCTGCCCAAGCCTGTCTGCTATCCAAGTCCTTCTGTAATGATATAACGGATTCCAAATTATCTGCTAATCCACCTATCTTGGTATCATCTTCAAACTTCACCAGCTTGTTTCTTATATTCCTATCTAAATCATTTATATATATTAAAAATAGCAGCAACCCCCACACTGCCCCCTGCTGGTCACCACTCTTAACATCGGCCAGTTCTGATGAGGTTCCTCACACCATCACCCTCTGCTTCCTGTGTCTGAGCCAATTCTGCACCCATCTAAAAACATCACCCTGAACTCCCACTTCTTTTAACTTGATGTCCACCCTCACACATGGCACCTCATCAAATGCTTTCTGAAAGTCCAGATAAATAATATCATAAGCTCCACTTTGATCGTATGCTTTTGTTGCCTCCTCATAGAATTCCAACATGTTAGTAAAACACGACCTCCCTCTTCTGACCCCATGCTGACTGTTCAGAATAACTCCTGTCCTTGCCATGTGTTGCTCAATCTTATCCTTAATAATTCCTTCCATTAATTTTCCTGTGATGCTTGTTAAACTTACTGGCCTATAGTTGCTCTAATCTGCCCTGTCACCCTTTTTATATAATGGGATGATCTAGAAACTAATAATATGTGTCAGGGGTTTATATCTGAACTCATTAGCCTCGAACACGAGGATAAATATTATCTGGTCCTGGTGATTTGTTTGATTTCATCTCATTTAATCTGAGCAGCTCTTCTCCTCTTTACAATTTCCAAATCCCTCAGTACCTCCTTAGTAGTTGTTACCTCTGAGGTTATCCACTTGCTCACTTGTAAACACCTCAGACAAATGTAAGTTTAGGGCATCTGCTATTTAATTGTCTGTATCTTTTAATTCCCTTTACTATTCCTGATGAACTTGACCTCCTCCTTAACTGTTCTTTTACTACTAAAATACTGAGAGAATCTCTTGGGGTCTTCTTTCGCCTTATCTGCTATATTCCTCTCCAACTGTCTTTTAGCCTCTCTGATATCCTTCTTAATGGTTGCCCTCATGTTCTCATACGCGCTACGGTTCTCTTTGCAGTCATTAGTCTTATATGCCTTATACAGCAGTTTTTTCCTTTGCAGCTTCTTTTTTAAATCTTTATTAATCCATCGTGGAGTTTTTTTTAGTTTCCTATTACTTCCAAATTTAGGTCTGTATCTGTCCTGCATTACATTTTTAAACCTGTTCCACTGCTCCTCGACTGTCTCCACATTTAAAAGCTTATCCCAGTCTATCCTACTTAGACTTTGTCGCATCTGCTCAAAATTAGCCCTACCAAAGTTCAACTTAACAATTTTAGTTTTGCATCTGTACTCTTACAAAATACTGAGAATTGTATTACATTATGGTCACTTGACCCTAGTGGTTCAATCACCTCTACACCCTCAATTCTATCCTGATTATTACAGAATACTAAATCCAGACAGGCTTCACCCCTTGTTGGTGCTTTAACATGCTGTGTTAAAAACAGTCGCTGATTACTTCTAAAACTCCTGCTCTTGTGCTCCTCCATCTGTAAGGTTATCCCAGTTAATATTTGGATAATTAAAGTCCCCATGACTATAATATCCCCTGTAAACTTGCCTTTTGATATTACTAAAAGATGTGTGTTGAAATTACTGTCTGAATTGGGTGGTCTATAACACACTCCTAAAATAAGACCTTTTCCCTAATATTTTCCAGGCAAGCCACATGTCCTCACTAAGATGGGGCTCATCATCCAACTGAAGATGACTTACATTTAATCCCTGTTTGGCATAAACAGCAACCCCACCTCCTTTTCTGTTCTGTCTATCCTTCCTAAAAATGTGTATCCCTCTATGTTACACTCATCCCCATCTTTGTTATTTAGCCAGGTTTCCGTTATTGCTATAATATCATAATTATGCTCTGCTACATACAACTCCAACTCACTTACCTTATTTTTGATACTTCTAGCATTAAGGCAAGCTATTTTTAATGTGTTAATCCTTCTATCATTTACGTATTTGCTTAAAATTTACATTACTATGCATTTTTATTTCTACACCATTGTTTGTTCTTCCATGTATAGATCTAAATCTGGCCTGTCCTAAACTCCCTGCCCCCCCAATCCTCGACTAGCCTACACATACGCCTCCCCAATACATTGGTGCCCAGTTCAGATGTAACCCGTCATGGCGGAACAGGTCCCATCTGTTCCAAAAGGAGTCCCAATGCCCCATAAACCTATACCCTTCTACCCTGCACCAAGATTTGAGCCACGCGTTAAGCCTTCTAATCTCCTCAATCTTACCTGGACTGGCGTGGCACAGGCAGAAGTTCGGAGAAGACTACCTTGCCAGTTCTGCTCCTCAGCTTGGTACCTAACTCTTTGAATTTGGATTGCAGAACTGACAGACCACCCTCATATATGTCATTTGTTCCAATGTGGACAATGACAACTGGATCCACCCCCGCTCTGGTTAAGAGCCTATCCACCCTTCCAGGTAGGTCACCCACCTGAGCTCCTGGAAGGCAACACACCGTACGAGACTCTCTCTCTCTGGAGCACACCTGCGCTTCAATCCCCCTGATGATTGAGTCCCCAACTATCACTACCTCTCTCTTTTTGGGAACTGGTTTTGAGGTGGCCCGTTGGGGCTCCTCAACCCTGCCTACCACCTCAGAATTATCAGAGTCACCGTCCAGCTCCGCCAGGACATGATAACGGTTAGACACTTCTAATTCTGGGGTTGATGCCCCCAGACGGTGTGCACTCTCATAAGTTGTACTCCACACGTCAAGGCGCTATATAACCTGACAGTCTCTTAATGGCTTCTGAACACTGTTTGTGCGGTGCGACTCCTCCACCAGTAGCGTTTCAAGCCCTGTTACTAGCGACATTAGTGATTTTTCTGCCTGGCAAGTCGTCTCCTTGTAGATTCAGAGGCGTAACAGAGAAACAGCGGAGCCAAGTGTCATGAGAGGCACGCAGCTTGTTTTGAGTAATGGACTCATTTGTGTTCAAAATAAGTGGAGTGTGGAGTTTAATGGGAGAATTTATTCATTTTGTGAAAAAAAACAGGTGTCATTAATTGTCCTTTATTAAGGGAGAAGGGAAGCAAATGTTTCACACGTTGTTATAAATCCAAATTTATCCAAATAAAGCAAAATGGGCTGTTCGAAAACTTTTTTTGGGGAGAACAAGATAAGCTTGGAGAGGAGATAATAAACGTATAAGGAAGTGTGTCAGATTACCGGCCTTGATCTCAAAGACTTTAAAATGGCAACAATAAAAAAAAGAAACACTGGGAAGAAAACGACCAACAGCTGTTAAAACGGATCGAGGAACAGTCGGAATGACAAAGACTCGGCCAATCATCACCTCCAGAAAGGTAGAAGCTGATTTCACATGAGCCTGTAAAGCACTGCTAAGTCAGAAGACGTTTGATCAAAGCTAAACTATCAGCAAGAAGCCCCCTGTAAAGCACCACCGTTGAAATAATGGCCAAGGAACACATCGACTGGCCCAAAGAGTGAAATGGCGTAACATCCTAAGGGCTGATGAGAGTCAAACTGTTCATTCTGAGCGTAGAGTTCATCAACAGTACATCACATGACCCCCCCAGGTACCGAATTCAGCCACAAGACACAGTGAGGACCGTGAAGCCTGGCGGCGCCATAATCACAGCGTGGGGGCGCTTCTCGTACTGCAGCGTTGGGCCTGTATATCGTATGCCAGGGATCAGCCTGAATATGTGAAAACGCTCGAAGAGATTAAGTCGCCGTACGACAAAGAGGAGAACAGCTAAATATTAGTTCAGTTTGACTTTTGTGGACCACAGGGGCGCGTCAATCCGTCCTAACCCGACACAGACTGGCAGACATGAGTTCCAGTCCAAGATGCACAGTTTATTTACAGCTCTGCTCCCCACAGCACAGTCCTCTTTTCCTTCTCTCTCTTGTTCCGTCCTTCCGCCTCCACTCCCTCTCTGAAAAGCTTCACTCACCTCCTCCCGACTCTGGCTCTCCAAATGGAGGATCCTTTTATTCAGGTCCTGGGAGTGTTCTAGGTGGTTCACCAGTCCACCATAAGGCTCTGTAGCTTCCCCTGGCAGCCCCCACAGAACCCAATTGGGCTGCACCAAACTTCAGCTCCCAGCATGCCATGCCACTTATAAATCACCTTGGTCAGTGGGTGGGTCTCACTGGCAGGGTCTTAAATTGGTTTGAGTCTTACTTGACAGGTAGAAAATTCTTTGTTAGGTGTGCTAAATATTCTTCAAAGACACATGATATTCTATATGGAGGTCCACAAGACTCTATCCTGGGTCCGCTGCTCTTTTCGATTTACATGCTTCCATGAGGTCAGATTATCTCAGGGCATAATGCGAGCTACCATAGCAATGCTGACCACACACAACTGTACTAATCAATAGCACCTGACGACCCCGATTCTCTTGATTCACTGACCCCAATGTCTTACTTGTGTTTCTGAATGGATGAGTAGTAATTTTCTCAAACTAAATAAGGAGAAAACTGAAATTTTAGTGATTGGCAACAATGGATATAATGAGGTTATTGGAAATAAACGCGATGCATTAGGATTAAAAGTCAAGACAGAGGTAAAGAATTTAGGGGTAACTATTGACTCTGACCTGAATTGTAAATCACATATTAATCAGACCACTAGGACAGCATTTTTTCACTTAAGAAACATAACAAAAGTTAGACCTCTGTTGAAAAATGAGTTCATGCTTTTGTTTTCAGTCGACTAGATTACTGTAACGCACTCCTCTCAGGACCACCAAAAAAGACATCAATTGATTGCAACGAGTGCAGAATGGAGCTGCTAGAAAATCTGAGCACATCACACCAGTCTGAGCGTCACTACACTGGTTACCTGTGTCATTTAGAATTGACTTTAAAATACTGCTGATGGTTTATAAAGCCTTAAATAATCTGCTCCATCTTATATTTCAGAATGTCTGACACCTTACACTCCAAATCATAATCTTAGATCTTCAAATGAGAGTCTGCTTATGAGCTAAACTTAAAAGAAGTGGTGAGGTGGCCTTCTGCTGTTATGCACCTAAAATCTGGAATAGCTGACCGATAGAAAGTCACCAGGCTAATACAGTGGAGCACTTTAAAAAACTGCCAAAAACTCATTATTGGAACATGGCTTTCTCATATTAGTGTAACTCTGATATTCTGTGTATGCATTGATTTATCATTTTTTCCATGGCTTTGTAATCCGTACTCACCCCTACTTCTGCTGTCATCACCACCTGATCAAACCACCATGCAGTCCCTACATTGATGGATTGAAAGCCAGAGGTCCACATGACCATCATCATCATCTGAAATCTGAAAACCATGAGGACTGATTGAGACCATTGATGTTAGGTAGGTAGAATTCCCAGTGGGGTCTGGGTGGTCTCGTGGCCTCACAGCCCCTGCAGACTTTTGTTTTTTTTGTTTTTTTCTGTCCTCCTGGCTATCAGACCTTACTTTTATTCTTTGTTAAGTAGTGTTGCCTAATTTTTATATATAATTTTTTCCCTTTTCATCTTGTAAAACACTTTGGACTACACCATTTGTATGAAAATGTGCTCTAGAACAGGGGTGCCCACATTTTTTGTCTTGCGAGCTACTTTTAAAATGACCAGGTCAAAATGATCTACCTACATTAAAAATTATATATATATATATATATATATATATATATATATATATATATATATATATATATATATATATACTGAGTATCAGAGGTGGGTAGTAACGAGTTACATTTACTCTGTTACATTTACTTGAGTAACTTTTTAAAAAAATTGTACTTCTGAGAGTAGTTTTACTGCACCATACTTTTTACTTTTACTTGAGTACATTTGTGAAGAAGAAACGCTACTCTTACTCCACTATATTGGACAACATTCAAATTGTTACTTTTATTCCATTAGATAAAGTCTGACAGACAATTTTCAATCTGCCGTGTGTAGTGAATGCTGTCAAGTTGCCCACACGCCTTCCATTGCATCTCCAGCTCTGACGCCAGGTTTTGGATGTTCCCCAAATTAAGGAGCTGCAGCTTTGGGGACAGATGTTGCATTTTTCGTTTGAAAGCATTAACTGAGCGAATCATATTGACCATATTGGTTTTCTCTTTTACTTGCAGCTGTAAATTAAGCTCATCCAACATGTTGGTCAGATCGGAAAAAAAATGCCAAGTCTAGAGGCCATTGATCATTATTAAGTTGCTTGTATTCTGCATGTTTAATGACGAGGAGAAACTCCTTTTCCTCCGGCCAGGGGTCTTGAAATCTAAGCAGGAATTTCACCCTGGCCATCTGACTCAGTGAAGGCCTCTTTTATCATCTCTCCATTTTGGAAGGACTTCTTATACTTAATGATCGAGTGACTGACCCGGAACAATGTTTCGGTGTGTCTGCCTCTGCTTTTTAATTCAGCCGAGTGAAAAATGGTGGCTGTCTGATTAACTGCGATTTTAGTTCCCTCTCCTTTCTCTTTCTTAGTTTCGTCGTTTTTATGAACATTTCGAAAGTGCCTTTCCACATTTTCCTTCTTTGGAATAGCAATGACAGATTGACAGATCAGACAAACGCACTTCGATTGTGACATTGTGAGAGAAAAAAATCCTCTTCTAATTCCACATTCAGCCCATAAACAACAATTTTTTTTTAAATCCCTTCTTTAGTCGATATAAATTGGAAGGCTGACTAGATCACTTAGATAGCAGGAGTTTTGCAGTAGCTCGCATGTTTGACCACCGTATCCATTATTTCACTGAGTAATAATTTTCGTTTGTTTGTGCTAATGCGATGTTTACTATCACTTTTTTGAGACTTTCAAATTTTAGTACTTTCATTAACGACATTCTACTTTGTCTTCTACTCTTTGTCTTTTATTTCCTCCCCCGCTTGGCCCTGTTAGGTTTTCACTTCATCTCTTGGTACAAAGTCTCGTCTCGTAGGATGTGAAATTATCTCTCTGAAAATGTCTCACTCATCTCATCCCAAGATTTTGTTATATAATAGAGAGATTTAGTCATGTTATGTGTTGAAGATGTATTCAGTTCCATTATTGTGTTTGGTAAATGGATGGTTAAATTGTCTTCTTTTCGCTCCTCAATTTGTCTCCTCTTTCTCTCTCTCCTCACCTCTCTCTTTCACCTTTGCTTCTTATGGGGACAACATTTACTGATGCACATATAACGGACAGTAAACGGGATGATGAAAACAAAACGCACTCGGCACAAACATAGAACATACTATTATTATGTAGCCCCGTTACAACTGAACATATCACACCAATTCTCTCTCAACTTCACTGGCTCCCTGTTAACTACCGAATACAATACTAAATACCGCTCTTAATATTTAAAGCTCTCCACTACCTCGCTGATCTCCTACAGACTGACACTCCTCTCTTGCTCCCTCAGGCCTTCATCTGCAGCTCGACTTTTTGTAGCACACATCAAACTCAGTGCTATGGGAGCTCAAGCATTCTGTTATGGTGCCCCTTAACTCTGGAATTCTCTTCCCTCGACTCAATAACACATTTTAAAACTGCCCTCAAAACTTATCTCTTCAAACTGGTGTACCAATTGTGAATTTTGCACGGTTACTGCCTGTTACCTTTGTATGTTTGCTAATTATTGTTCTCTCATTCTCTTTGTTTTAATTTTATTAATGTTGTTTCATTTCATTATAAGGTGTCCTTGAATGTTAAGAAAGGTGCCTATTAAATAAAATTTATTATTATTATTTAGTATTACTAGGGGGCTCCACCCCCTGCTTGCTTCGCTCGCCCATCCCTGGGTTTGGTTAACTGGATATACAATTTAAATAGATTGCTATTTTCATGGGAATTATTACATATGAATATAGTTTCTTTCTCTCTAATAAATAAAATGACTTTTTCAAATGTTTGTCCCTGCTCTTTCTTCTTTGCTTAGTCGTTGACGTGTCATCTAGAACGTATAACATTATCATCCTGATAAAATGTACAAGAGCTGAGAGAGCAGGAAGTGTATCTGACAAAAGCATTCACATGACTGAGAGGTTAGATAATGGTGGTCTTGTTTGAAAATAGTTGTAAGTATGGCGTGACTTGAAAGAATCTCGTGTTAAAAGTCCCCGTGTCACGGGACTAAATACCGCGCCAACGATTTTGGAATCTTTTAATTCTTGCTGGCAAAACAAGTTAGACGATCTACAAGTCTCCGACTTAAACTTTAAATCCAAACAATATGTTAAATCTCGTTTCACTGTTCCACCGAGTAATAATTTCCATTAGTTTGTGCTAATGCGATCTTTACTAATCTTATTTTTTGAGACTTACGAATTTTTGTACTTCCATTATTTCTAACCTGCTTTGCATGTGTACCGTGCCAATGTTTTTGAATTTTTTATAACGTTCTACTTTGTCATCTACTCTTTGTTCTTTATTTCTGGCCCCAGGCGTGGACTCGTCTCGCAGGACGTATAAGTGTCTCTCCAAGAAAATCAGGCGTCGTCTCCTTCCAAGATGTTGTTTTTATAATAGAGTGTCACACACGTGCAAGTAGGAGGCAGCTAAAGGGCCTGAGTAATTGTAATTAAACATCCGACCAGAGGGCGGCGGAGTTGAGCTGACTGTCTTTCTCAGTTCCCTACAGACCTTTCCCAGGAAGTCTTGCAAGGTTCCGGCACCTCAGAAGACATCACTTCCGATTCCGGCCCTTTTGATGACGTCACTTCCTTCACGGGCCTTTGAAGCCTCCTTCCTTGTCTTTCATAATCAGTTCTGTTTTTGGACAGTTCTATGCACATCGTGCTTCTAAAATCCAACCTTTGCACGGGTGGCTGCTCCAAATCTTTATGATGTCTGTGTCGCTTTATTATCACAAGAGAGATTAGTAATTAATTTTGCTCATATGATAGATTTCTTATTGTGTTTTCTTTAACAGTGGGATGTGCTGGGAAAAGCAAAGAGTTAAAAGTGCTTATGTAAAATGTTTAAGGTTTAAGTCCACTGCTTGAACTTCTATGTGTTTGAATTTACTGCCATTTTTTGTGAGTTTTCTAATTTCTGTAATCTATAATTTGTGGGGGATGTTGATTGGACTAAACAACAAATAGTTTTATTTATTTATTTTAGTTATTTTTCCAATGTAGTTAATAAATTTGGTTATATTTTGGGGACATATTTTTATTGTGATTTGTTTGACAGGTTACTAAATCGTGAAACAGCTGTCAGCTTATTACTGGGAAGTAGGTATTAGTTAAGGGATTCTAATTTATCCTCTAAAAACGCATATTTAAAACTAAAGGGGTTTTCATAAATCAGCTCAGGGAAATTGAGTTTACAAACTTAGGGCGCCACCCTGTGGCTAAAGGGTAAAGAAAGCGCTTCACACAGTTTTCTGAAGAGCACCCCAAGCAATTGTTTCACACAGAAATCACCATAAAACATCCGTTGCCGCATGCTGTGGCTGCCAGCTTGCAGTCTCTTGTGGGCGGCATGATGGCTGGCAGGAATGCTTGGCAAGATGGTTGCCATGCTGTCTTGGTGGAGCGTGGGAAACAGCGGTAGTGACGGTCACATCGCTTAGCAGTCTGGTTTGTACCTCTTGTCATTGTAAGTGTCAGTCGACCCAGGGACATGTTGGCGTAGCTGCGTCAGCTAAGTGTTCAGCACCGAGATCGACTGGGGACCGATCAGCTGATGCTGGTGACTCGCATTCGCTTTCGGTGACTTACATCCAAATCGGAGTCAAATTCAGCAAAGTTGCCCAAGGAGAATTTCTGCTTTGCATATTCGCGCCGATCTCTCAAACACGTGTCGATGCCATTTTTGCCGTTGTTTGGCCTTCGCTACTCACGCGACTGCTGGGACTCTCGGTCAGACTAATGAAGCCAACTTTCCTTCTGTGAGCCAAGAGAGTTGAACTAAAACATAACGACAGGTTGGATTGCTGCTTACAGTTGATTAGCACCCTCAACACCTCCTCTTGACAAAAGTCTACATCCGCCCTGAAAGAGTTAAAGTGAAGGTTTTACGTTTTTTGTGAAAATCAAAACGATGGTCCTCATCACGGTCTTCATTGTCGAGGACCCAAATCAGAATCTGCTTTAGAGGCCATGACGCCCCGTGCTATTAGCCTGATAAGTGCAGGTTTTACTTTTTCGGTGAAATTCAGAGTTCTGGTTATCATCACAGCCTTTGATGTCCTGAAGTTGATTCTGCAGCTTAACCGCTCCACAGCTCTCTGGTCCTATCAGGCTGCGGGTTTTTCTTTCCAATTAATTCTGTAACTTGAGCTCCGTGCCCGCTGCTAATGGAGCTTCTCATTTATTTAGAGGTCTTTCTGCAATGCTCAGCCTGCGGCCTTTAAAACGGCCAAATGTGCAGGTTTTCCTTTTCTGTGGGAATCGTAATTGGAATTATCAACAGAGCCTTCGGCTGTGGGGTTTATTTCCTTCAATTAATTTCTAAATGTGAGGTCAGCAGTCACTGCGGCTCACAGACGTTCTCGTTTATTGAGGGGGCTTTGTGCTGCGCTTGGCCTGCAGTTTTTAAAATGGCCAATGGTTTAGGTTTTACTTTGCTGTGATGGTCTTCATCACTGCTAGTAATGCACAAACTCTTCTTCTCTTTCCTCTTCTTCTTCATAGGCAGCTAAGCTCCATCCTGCAGGCTCTTGTGGTCCGTTTGCTGCACTTTTCATTTCTTATTAGAAGCCAAAGCCTCCCATTAATTGGACTTGGAAAAGTTCTCGAAACTGCCTGGCTATTTACCAAGGAGACCCCAACGTGTGCACCAGCACATTCAAATTAGAAGATGAGATCATACCGTATATAACGTTTAACTTCATATTCCATCCACCCATTATCCAACCCGCTACATCCTGACTACAGGGTCAAGGGGGTCTGCTGGAGCCAATCCCAGCCAACAGGAACAAATTCTGGGCAAGGTGCCGGCCCACCGCAGAACTTCATTTTGTGTTCTTTTAAATAAGATGTCTTATTAATTTTACTCACTCATCACCCATGACGTTTGATAATCAACTGTCCTGAGATTTTTTACAGAATACTTAAAAGCAAAGGTTTGTTTCTGGACCATACCATTTATCTGTATGCTGATTGGTGCGTTTGAAATGCTTTGTGTTCCTTATATGGAAATGAACTCGGCTGATTAAAAGAACTTTTCTACAAGATTTCTTCAGTCTGCCATGCTGCATTAACAAGAGCGCGTGGGACTCTACCTGTAGGCGTAATGAACGGACGTTGTGGCGATTATGGAAGGACTGGGGGAGGGAGAATTTCCAGGACAGTTTCTCCCCCGGAACAGACCGAGGTCATCCCCTTTGGTTTCCAGCGGGGCCACGTGTCAACTCAACCCTGCTGTGGCCACCACCAGGGGGCGCATGGACATTTTCAGGGCCCTATCTGGCCGCACTTCCAAGAAGTTTGTTGGGCACCTGGACTCCTTCCTGGTTTCCACATAAAAAGTTACCAGAAGTCAGCGGCCAGAGTTGGGAGCCTGAGGAGGAGTGGAGGCAGAAGGACTGGCGGCAAAGAAGGGACGGCGCTCTGTGCTTTACTGTGTGCTGTGTGGCCAAACCTGTACGTACGGCCTGTCTGTGTCGGGTTAGGGGGGCTGTACACACCCCAGGCATCACAACATCAATATTTGGAGTTCGTATAATGATGACTCGAGGCTTTTTTGAATATTTTCTGCTAAAATGGGTTACAGCACAGCTCCATCTCTTAGTATGTGAAATTATAAGAGCCATTACTGTCATGTGTACAGAGTGAAATTCTTATTTCCATGTGCTAATCACTGCTGTCCCAAAAATGTCCACTAGACGGGGCAAATCCAGTCAAGTGCCCCGGCTAGATGGGCCTTGTAAAATAAAAGTTTAATATCACAAAGATGGTCTTCAATAACAATGAAGCTCTATGGAGCACAACGGCAAAATGATTTACCCAAAAACAATTTAGCAGTCCAAATGAACCAAAGTCAGAAAACAGGGCATGAAGTCCAAAAAGAGAATCAGAAAAGCACAAGAACTCGACACCCCCTAGTGCAGCAGTGACGAGGATGAGTCAGATTACAGAACGGAGCCCACCATAATGTTTGGGACGAGGGCACATCTTCTCCTTGGTTTAGCCCCTCTGCTCCACACTTAGAAATTACAAAACAAACAATTCAGACATTGGGATTAAAGTGCACACTGAAGGGGCTCTGCATACATTTCGGTCCCACCAGGTAGAAATGACACCACTTTTTCTACACGTCAAGGGTGGGGTTCAGATTCATGTTTTGCGTCTCTTTTCTTCATTTTTGATTCTTTGATTTCTGGAAAGGGAAGGATGATCACCTGGACTGCTGCTCTCTGTGCCAGGTAAGGTCCTCGCTAGGGTCGTCCTCAATAGCATCACTTGCTCACCTACCACTGACCAGAACAATCTGGTTTTACACTTAAGAAGTCTACCATCGCACTGGGGGTTCTCATGGAGCGTAAACGTGAATATCGGCAGAGTTTCTTTGCAGCCTTTGTCAAATTTTGCAAAGCGTTTGACTCCTGAGGGTTCGCGGGATCCCCTCAAGGTTGCTGGCTATCCTGGCCGGCCTGTACGCTGGTACTGTGAGTGCTGCGCAGAGTGGAGGCAGACCCTCTGTGTTTTTTACAGTTGATTCTGGGGTCCATCAGCGGTGAGTTCTGCTCCTACTGTGTTCAATGCTTGTATAGACTGGGTGTTGGGCAGGGTCGGGGGGTCCAGCGGCTGTGGGGTGAAGAAAGATTCACGGATCTTGACTTTGCTGATGATGCTGTGATCTTCGCAGAGTCAATGGAGGCTCTGATCGGGGCGCTCGAGAGACTGAGTGAGGAGTCTGAGTGTCTGGGCTGGCGAGGGTCCTGATAAAAACCAAAGAGCCAGGCCTTTAACGACCTCTTAGGCACGGCCATCTGCAGTGTGTCTGTCTGCGGAGAGAGTGTCACCTCGTCATTGAGAGCTTTACTTACCTTGACAGTGACATTCATGACTCTGGTGACTCTTCCTATGAAGTCAGTAGACGTATTGGGGGGGTCATGAGGGGGGTCATGAGGTCTCTAGAAAGGAGTGTGTGGCGCTCCCGATATCTATGCAAAAGGACGAAGGTCCAAGTCTTTAGAGTCCTGGTGCCCCCTGTTTGTGAGACATGGACGCTATCCAGTGACCTGAGATGAAGACTGGACTCCTTCATGTGTGTCTCTTCAGAGGGTCTTTGGGGGCCGCTGGTTTGACTTTGTGTTGCTCATGGAGTCCTAGATGAGGCACATGAGCATCAGTTACGGCACTAGGGCCATGTGGCGCGATTACCCGAGGGTGACCCTCTTTGTTGAGGACCCGAGTGGCTGGACCAGGCCAAGGGGATGCCCACATAACACACCTGGCTGCGACAGATAGATTTTCATTTCTGGGGGGTGGGACTGGACCGCGTGTCTGCCTGGGGGGTTGCCAACCGGGATCTTGAGCTGTTTCGTAGTATGATGGTTGCAGCAACGTGCTATACCAGTGCCTGCTGCTCCCAAACCTGACCTGACCTGTCGGGGGTCTGGGGAGGGTCTTTCGCATGCCTGCTTTTATTATATTGCATGTTCTTTCTTTTCTTCATAAGGAGTCCATGGGTTCAATGTTCAATGTTGTTCACTTCACCTGGCAGTGCTTTGAATGTTGTGGCTGACTGGCATATGAGGAGGGTCCCGTCTGATCTGCTACAGAGGTCGATGGTCTCCATGGCCTCTCCATGGCTCCAGTGTCTGTTTCCTTACCCCACCGAGTATGTCGAAGGACTCTGATGCTTAACCGTCAGATCCTGGAACGGCTCGATGACGCTGAGCAGCACTGAGGGGTCGCCAGTCTTGGCCAGGATTTTAAAGGGCCTGCAGGTATTCAGTCCTGCTAATGTCATGAACTCCGATATTGGGGTGGGGGGTCTTACACCTTTCTCTGAAAATCACCTGCGGGTGTTGTGGACCATTCGGTTCCTTACATTTCTTTTTTCTCTCCTCTCTTGCTACATTCAGGTTGTTTTATTCAAAGATGGGCTGCTTTATGATGAATATTCACATTTGCAGATGGTGTCAGGTTAGCTACGGGCTTGCGTTTTATTTGCATGTCGTTTTTAAATTGAAAGCCAATTAAGGGAAAAAAAAATTACTGGGAATCTGAGAGCAAAGAAAAAGAAAAAGAAAAGAAAAGCAAAGAGAGACGGATTGACACGCGTGCATTATGAGCTTTGACAGGGATATTCATCATTTGGCGCTTCGTAAAGATGTAAAACTGGCCCTGGCCATCTTTTCAAAGGATTCAGAAAGAACGATGGAGTCAGCCATATAATGAAAAGAAACGTTTAGGTAATGGCAGCAAAGGGGGGGATTCTATAGGCCCGAGGTGGGCATTTCAGTTTAGGTAGACTTTATTATCCCAGAGGGAAATTTGTTTGCAGCAGTAGAAGGTAAAGATTTTTCATCATGGACTGTCGGCCCGTCCAGGTGTTGTTCCTGCCTTGTGCTCCATGCTTACTGGGATAGGCTGGGATTGTCCACAACCCTGCCCTGGATGAAGCGGGATTGGAAAAAGGATGGACTGCCAATTATATCTTACTCTGCACGTGTACCAAATTTATTCAGTTACAGTAAAAAATAAATCTATTGTCATGCATGGGTGCCTGAGGACCACCTTCAGGACTTAATAGAGATAAGCAATACCACCCTGAACTGAGAGGAGGCACCGTCACTAACTTTAGTGAGAGTATCTGACCGGCCCACAAGCCCAGAAGAGGCCCCGCCCCTTCCAGTCAGGGGGTGTGGTGTGCCCAGAGGGAGGTGTCTCAGTTCAGACCCAAACTGAGCTCCTGTGTGATCCAGAGCTTCAATTGGTTATGTTTCATTGTTGGAGGTTTGATTGACACAACTGCTCTTTGGCTTTTGTGCAAGCGAATGTTTTTATTTTTTATGGCAATTAAACAGGAGGGACCCTCCTGGCTCCCCCATCAGTTTCTGTGGACTCCTCATACCCTTTGGGTGATTACACTGTAGATGTAAAATGGTAAGAGCTGTTTGTCTCTGTCACGTAACAATTTGTGACCCCTGGCCACTGAAGCTTGATCTTGGTCTCAGTTTGTGCTTTGATACACGTAACGTGAGCCGTAATTTCTAGATCTGGCCCAGGACGGCTCTGAAATTAGACTTTAGCTCCTTCTCACGGCTAGCGAGGATGCGGCAGCGCTGAATGCAGTGTGATTCATCGCCTCTCCAGAAATTCCTGGACAGGCACACTTCTGTCAAACACACTGCACAGACCGCCGTTCCATCTAATCGCAAGCAGTGGCTGATTAGACGATGAACGCACCATGACGGAAAAGAAATCGGTCGCACGCTTCGGGCTGACATGAAAAACACCACCGACTGATTGTGCCTCGGGTCAGGCTCCACAGTAAAAGTGGGCTTCGGTTAGGGTTAAGGTTAGGGTTAGGACAGCGGCCACACACTTAGGGCTGACATGTAAGCAATGGGCGACTGACCACAACTGAGCTACTAAAACACATTACAGCTTCCAAAAGTACAAGACGGACCTGATTACAACACATCTGTAGTGTCATTGGCTCCTTACTGTATCTTTACCATCCACGTTAGACTCTACTGATAATCCCCCAGGACATGATGCCTTTGTGTTCAGAGTTCATTATCAGGGTTATCATTATACTGGTTATCTACATCCCTTCAAAGATCAACTTCCAGCCAATACCAATTTTTACATTCTATTGTAGATCCTTATTTACACAAACACCAAACAAGAAGACATCTCTCCTCACCCCCCCACCCCCCTTAATAAAACACTAAGAGTCTGCGTGTCTGGGTATCTGAATGTTTGTCCAGTTGCCATGTCTCTGACATTCCAACAGATGGCATTTCACAAACAATGAGCCTGCTTTAGCAAGTCCCATACCAAATGGCATAAAACAGAGACATATCCAATGCATTTGTCATTCCAACAGATGGAGCATCCCAAATATTTCCCTGACCACACCCCCTTTGTTCTGAGATGCCCCGCCCCTTCCATTACCAACTATATAAGGGCAGCCATGCCTGAAAGGAGGAGTCTCAGTCTTGACCCAATCCTGCTATGGGGCAGACCTCTAATCGACAGTCAGTCAGTCATTTCCCAGCCCGGGGGTCTGCTGGAGCCAATCCCAGCCAGCACAGGACACAAGGCAGGAACAAATCCCCAGGCAGGACGCACACACATAGACACACCCATAGACCAAGCACACACTAGGGACAATTTAGGACCGCCAATGAACCTAACCTGCATGTGTTTGGAGCACCCGAAGGAAACCCACGCAGACACGGGGAGAACATGCAAACTCCACGCAGGGAGGACCCGGGAGGTGAACCCAGAGGGGTCTCCTAACTGAGAGGCAGCAGCGCTACCACTGCACCACCGCGCCACCCTCCTATTTACAGACCCCTTCATAATATTGAGCCTGACTAAAACTTTGCAGACATGTGGTACTTTTGCAAAATTGAGTGCCTGTTTATTTGAAGTTTATTTTGTTTTACTGTGCCATTAAACTAAGTGATCAGGTTGGCACCCCAGCTATTCTGGGACTTTGGCAATCTTATGTGTGCTACTCTATCATAAAGTGCCTTTCATATGTATCTATCTACCTGTTACTGATTGGTATTTATCTACTGTATCTACCTATCTGTCTGTCTCTTCTGTAATGCCTTTCATATACATCTATTATATAGTGCTTTTCATTAGATTAGATTGGATAAAACTTTATTAATCCCATGGAGAATTCACATGAATGCAGCAGCAGAAACCAAACAATCAAGAATACAAGAGAGATAATACAACCAATCAATCGATCGATCGATAAATAATAAATAAATAAATAACAAAATTTAATGAGTACATCTATATCTACATATTGTATAGTGCCTTTCACATCTATTTGTCTGTTACATAGTTCCTTTCATACCTATTTGTTATATAGTGCCTTTAATATCTATCTATCTATCTATCTACAGTGTATCCAGAAAGTATTCCCAGCGCTTCATCACTTTTTCCACATTTTGTTATGTCACAGCCTTATTCCAAAATGGATTAAATTGATTTTTTTTCCTCAGAATTCTACACACAACACCCCATAATGACAACATGAAAAAAGTTTACTTGCGGTTTTTGCAAATTTATTAAATATAAAAAAACAGAGAAATCACATGTCCATAAGTATTCCCAGCCTTTGCTCAATACTTTGTCGATGCCCCTTTGGCAGCAATTCCACCCTCAAGTCTTTTTGAAGATGATGCCACAAGCTTGGCACACCTATCCTTGGCCAGTCTCGCCCATTCCTCTTTGCAGCACCTCTCAAACTCCATCAGGGTGGATGAGAAGCGTCGGTGCACAGCCATTTTAAGATCTCCAGAGATGTTCAATCGGATTCAAGTCTGGGCCACTCAAGGACATTCACAGAGTTGTCCTGAAGCCACTCCTTTGATATCTTGGCCGTGTCCTTAGGGTCGTTGTCCTGCTGAAAGATGAACCGTCGCCCCAGTCTGAGGTCAAGAGCGCTCTGGAGCAGGTTTTCATCCAGGATGTCTCTGTCCATTGCTGCAGTCATCTTTCCCTTTATCCTGACTAGTCTCCCAGTTCCTGATGCTGCCACCACCATGCTTCACTGTAGGGATGGTATTGGCCTGGTGATGAGCGGTGCCTGGTTTCCTCCAAACGTGACGCCTGGCATTCACACCAAAGAGTTCAATCTTTGTCTGATCAGACCATAGAATTTTGTTTCTCATGGTCTGAGAGTCCTTCAGGTGCCTTTTGTCAAACTCCAGGTGGGCTGCTATGTGACTTTTACTAAGGAGTGGCTTCCGTCTGGCCACTCTACCATACAGGCCTGATTGGTGGATTGCTGCAGAGATGGTTGTCCTTCTGGAAGGTTCTCCTCTCTCCACAGAGGACCTCTGGAGTTCTGACAGAGTGACCATCGGGTTCTTGGTCACCTCTCTGACTGAGGCCCTTCTCCGACGATCGCTCAGTTTAGAAGGCCGGCCAGCTCTAGGAAAAGTCCTGGTGGTTTCAAACTTCTTCCACTTACGGATGATGGAGGCCACTGTGCTCATTGGGACCTTCAAAGCAGCAGAAATGTTTCTGTAACCTTCCCGAGATTTGTGCTTCGAGACAATCCTGTCACGGAGGTCTACAGACAATTCCTTTGACTTCATGCTTGGTTTGTGCTCTGACATGAACTGTCAACTGTGGGACCTTCTATAGACAGGTGTGTGCCTTACAAAATCAGGTCACATCAACTGAATTGACCACAGGTGGACTCCAATTAAACATCTCAAGGATGATCAGGGGACACAGGATGGACCGGAGCTCAATTTGGAGCTTCATGGCAAAGGCTGTGAATACTTATGGACATGTGCTTACTCAGTTTTTTTTTTTTTAAATAAATTTGCAAAAATCACAAGTCAACTTTTTTCACGTTCTCATTATGGGATGTTGTGTGTAGAATTCTGTGGAAAAAAATGAATTTAATCCATTATAGAATAAGGCTGTAACAAAACAAAATGTGCAAAAAGTGATGAAGCGCTGTGAATACTTTCTGGGTGCACTGTAATAGTGCCTTTCCTATCTATCTATTATATAGTGCCTTTCACTGTATCTATCTATCTATCTATCATTATGGAAAATATCTAAAAAACAGTTAATAAAATCAGCAAACAAAGATCAGCCATCTTAAAAATAGAAAAAGAAAGGAACTTAAAGTGGAGGTGCCAGGGGCAGAGGCCATGACAAACGGGGTTGTGGCACACACAGAGGTCAGGCATATCTGTTTTATTTCTAATATAAAAGCGGAGCGTGAGCGCCTTGTCGTTTTGCTCAGAAGAGCCGACAGTGAGGGTCTCCCCCCTCTAATGACACCTGCACATCTTTATCTCCCCAGGTGACTCTGGCAGACGGCGGCTCATTTGTGACTGACATGGCGTCTCCCCGGCTCACTGCTCGCCTGTCAAGTGCTTAGCCCAAGGACGCCTTGAGCTGCCAGAGGAGGCCATTCGAGCGAGTGCTGCTCTGTCAGGCGGCACATGACAAGTCCTCCTCTGAGCTTCAGTGCAGCCCAGCAGTTTCATTCATCAGCTCAGTGGCGGTGGTCCACTCGCTTATCCGGCCCACCTTTTGTTCTCTCATTCTGCGCATTCAGTGCGAGATGAGTGACTGTAAGTGGCACTTGTGTCAGCTCATCGGGGTCACTGTGACACGGCCATGACTGGCCAGGATGGAGAAAACCCACAAGAATCCCGACACAAGAGTCCAATGTTGCATTGTCCGAGAGGAGAGGGGAAAACGTTGGATGGTGGACGGGGACTTGCTATCCTGATGCTGCTATCCCGAAAGCAAAAAATAAAGTTTAAAATCTCACCTTCAATCAGTAAGGAAGGCCCTAAAAAGACATACAGGTGACCACCTCACTAACCTTGTGGCGGGTCATTTCTACCTTTTTTTTTTTTGGTTTGCCGTTGATAGCGCCCGTCTTTTCTGTCTTTGCCTGAATCGTGTCCGCTATGCAGATCGGCCATTCCTCCAGATTACTTCCTTCTCCCCAGCTTAATTGTGACTAATGACCAGAACAGTTTCAGACGGACCCTTCCAGATCCCACTTACAAAGGGTGATGCTGTCAGTCACCGCCTTGCGGTTTCACGGTCCTGTCCGGCAAGAAGCCCCCCCACCTGCAGTTAAACATCTGGAAGCCCAGGCAGTGATGAGCAGCACACGAAAAACAGACAACGTACAATACAAAGCACATGCTGTACAGTAAGCAAAATATTATCATTACAACATACGTCTTATGTGGCAGTGCTGCAGGGTCCGGTTGGGGTCTCCCCCGTGGTCATCATCACAGAAGAAACTAAGACAGGCCTACAGGAGATGAGGGGTGAGGTGGGCTCCCGAAGATCAGGTGCAACACGGCTAAAAGCCCAGATGCCCACCCCTACTGACACCACTGATTTGGAGGTGAACACTTCAAACCATCTTGATGGAAATAAGTTTTAAAAACAAGACAAACTAAAGCTAAAGTGGACCAAGACTAACTACTGCAATGTGGTGTTCACTGGATGTTCAAACTGTTCTTTATTCAGCCTCCAGTTAATCCAAAATGCTGCTGCGAGAATATTACAAGAACTAGAAAATACGAACACATAACTCCAGTCCTTAAATCTTTACACTGGCTCCCAGTTAAGTTCAGGGCAGATTTCAAAATCCTCCTTTTAACATATAAAGCATTAAATGGCCAAGGTCCGGCTTACTTGTCTGAACTTATCATGACTTACAAACCCGAGCGCACATTAAGATCTCAAGTTCCCGGTCTGCTTAGGACTCCAAGGATTAATAAAATAACAGTGGGAGGTCGAGTTTTTAGTTACAGGACCCCCTAAACTGTGGACTGGTCTGCCTGCTACTATAAGAGATGCCCCTTCAGTCTCAGGCTCAAGACTCACTACTTCAGTTTAGCACACCCTGACTAGAGCTGCTGATGAACTGTACAGACTGCATCTCTGTTGTTGGTCATCATCACTAAAACATCAGCCATATCTACTCTCTCTCTCTCTCTGTATATAAAACCCTAAGCCTTAAAGTGCAATGATTTTATGTCACACTTTGTCAGCACTCACGCAGCCCCAAACTGTGACACTCCCACCACCATGCTTGACTGTAGGCAGGACACACTTGTCTTTGTACTCCTCACCTGGTTGCCGCCACACACGCTTGACACCACCTGAACCAAATAAGCAAATAAGTTGATCTGGTTCTCATCAGAGCGCAGGACATTGTTCCAGTAATCCATGTCCGTAGTCTTTAGAAGAGGCTTCCTTCTGGGACGAGAGCCATGTAGACCAATTTGATGGCGCGTGCGGCGGGCGTGTGGTCTGAGCACCGCCAGGCTGACCTCTGCAGCAATGCTGGCAGCACTCATACGTCTATTTTCAAAAGACAACCTCTGGATACGACGCTCAGCACGGGCACCATAGCGAGAGGCCTGTTCTGAGTGGAGCCTGTCCTGTTCAGCCTGACGCTGTGTGGTCCTGGGCACCGTGCTGCAGCTCAGTCTCAGGGTGTTGGCAATCTTCTTATAGCCTCGGCCATCTTTATGTAGACCTTTAAGTATTTACGACCCGAGTTTTCATAACAGTTTTAATCGCGCCCCCCCTAAGGTTTTTTTGAAAGGAGCCCACTAATACCAGTTTGTTCTTTTTTAATTAATGATCTATCATACATGCATATTTTATTATACCTACTTAACTTTTATCGACATTTATCTAACTCTATATTTATTTTTCTAGTATCAGAATGTAGTTTAAGTTCATTTGTTTTGGTTTCAATAGATGGATTTTTCATATTTTTGAATCCTGTTTTCTTTTTTTCTTCTCAATCTACATGCTTCCGTTAGGTCAGATTATCTCAGGGCACAACGTGAGCTACCACAGCTATGCTGATGACACTCAGCTGTACTTATCAATAGCACCTGATGACTCCGACTCTCTCAATTCACTAACACAATGTCTGACTGGTGTTTCTGAATTGTAATTTTCTAAAGCTAAATAAAGAGAAAACTGAAATATAGTGATTGGCAATAATAGAGACAATGAGATTATTAGAAATAAACTGGATACATTAGGATTAAGTCAAGATGGAGGTAAAGAATTTAGGGGTAACTGTTGACTGTGACCTGAATTTTAAATCGCATATTCATCAGATCACTAGGACAGCATTTTTTTACTTAAGAAACATAAGTAAAGTTAGACCTCTTATATCATTGAAAGATGTTGAGAAATTAATTCACGCTTTTGTTTTCAGTCGACTAGATTAACGTAACGCACTCCTCTCAGGACCACCAAAAAAAGACATAAATCGACTGCAATGAGTGCAGAATGGAGCTGCTAGAACGAGGAAAAGAAAATCTGAACACATCACACCAGTCCTGATGTCACTACACTGGTTACCTGTGTCATTTAGGATTGACTTTAAAATTCTGCTTATGGTTTTTAAAGCCTTAAATAATCTCACCCCATCTTATATATCGGAATGCCTGACACCTTATATTCCAAATTGTAACCTTAGATCTTCAAATGAGTGTCTTCTTAGAATTCCAAAAGCTGAACTTAAAAGACGTGGTGAGGCTGGCAGGCGGCCTTCTGCTGTTAGGCACCTCAAATCTGGAATAGCCTGCCAATAGGAATTTGCCAGGCTGATATGGTGGAGCTCTTTAAAACACGGCTGAAAACTCATTACTGTAACATGGCCTTCTCAGAACTTCACTGTAATTTAACCCTGATACTCTGTATGTTTAATTCATCATAATACAGCAGATAGCAGACATGGTCTATCTTTCCATTGTTATTCCGATGACACTCAGCTTTATCTTAGGACTACTCCCACCTCCTCTACTGCTCCTCTGCCAACATCTACACTGACTGTTTGGAGGAAATAGAAGCATGGATGAGGCTCAACTTCCTTCAGCTAAACAGATCTAATACAGAAGCCATTTTAGTTGGCACACCACACCATCTTCGTTCTTCTACCATCACCAGCATCACTTTTTCTGGTCAAAACATTCCTCTTTCTACATTTGTTACTAATTTGGGTGTTAAAATGGACTCTCAACTCACTTTTGACACCCACATTAATCATCTCTGTAAGCCATCTTTTCACCATCTCAGGAACATTGCTAAACTTCGTCCATCACTTACTCTGGCAGATGCAGAGAGGCTTGTCCATGCCTTTGTCTCGTCCAGGCTGGATTACTGTAATGCGCTCCTCATTGGGATTCCTGGCAAGAGTATCCAGAGACTCCAGTACACTCAGAACAGCGCTGCGAGGATCCTGACGAGGGTGCGAAAGCACAGCCACATCACTCCTATCTTGAAAACCCTTCACTGGCTCCCTGTGCCACTTAGAATTGAGTACAAGGTTTCCCTCCTTACCCATCAGTGCATCTATGGATCTGCTCCCCTGTATTTACAGGAACTCCTCATCCCTCAGACTTCCTCACGAGCCGCACCCTCCGCTCTGTGCGTACCAACACTCTTCAAGTTCCCAGAACTAAGCTTAGCAGTATCGGTGATCGGGCCTTTTCTTCAGAGTTCTCTCCCTGACTACCTGAGAGCCGCACAGTCGACTGATGCCTTCAAACGAAACCTAAAAACGTATCTTTTTAGAAAGGCATTTTGTTAAGTTATTTCTATAGATTATCTTGTTTGTTAATTTATTCTTATTTTGTAGCACTTTGAGACTGTTAAATATAAAGTGCAATATAAATAAAATGTATTGTTATTATTAGTATTATTATTATTATAACTATTCATGGTGTCTCTAAAATCCGTACTGACCTCAACTCTCTCTTCTGTTTCTTTTTCCTGCGCCACCTCCACCTACTCAAAGCATCCTGATGCTCCAACATTGATGGACTGAAAGCCAGAAGTCTACGTGACCATCATCATCATCAAGTCCCTCCGTGAGAACCCTAAATACGAAGAGGACTGATCATCGATGTGAGGTTGAATGCCCAGAGGGGTCTGGTCAGGTGGTCTCAGGGTCCGGAGCCCCTGCAGATTTGATTTTTTTTCTCTCCAGCCGTCTGGAGTTTTTTTGTTTTTTCTGTCCACCCTGGCCATCGGACCACCTTACTCTAATTCGATGGTAATTAATGTTGACTTATTTTATTTTCTTACTGTGTCTTTTATTTTTCTATTCTTCATTATGTAAAGCACTTTGAGCTCCATTATTTGTATGGAAATGTGCTATAGAAATAAATGTTGCTGTTGTTGTTAAAAAGGCATACAGGTGACCACCTCACTAACCTTGTGGCGGGTCGTTTCTACTTTTTTTTTTGGTTTGCCGTTGATAGCGCCCGTCTTTTCTGTCTTTGCCTGAATCGTGTCTGCTATGCAGATCGGCCATTCCTCCAGATTACTTCCTTCTCCCCAGCTTAATTGTGACTAATGACCAGAACAGTTTCAGACGGACCCCTCCAGATCCCACTCACTAAGGGTGATGCTGTCAGTCACCGCCTTGCGGTTTCACGGTCCTGTCCGGCAAGAAGCCCCCCACCCCATCTGGAAGCCCAGGCAGTGATGAGCAGCACACGAAAAACTGACAACGTACAATACAAAGCACATGCTGTATAGTAAGCAAAATATAATCATTACAACATACGTCTTATGTGGCAGTGCTGCAGGGTCCCCCCCACCGTGGTCATCATCACAGAAGAAACCTGATCTGCCTATCCCGAGGTTTTTTTTGTCCTTGTCTTCTTAGACAGTCAAGGCTGGGGGGCTATCAAAAAGCAGGGTCTGTTAAAACCCACTGCGGCCCCCCGCTTGTGTGATTTTGGGCTACACAACAAATAAATGGTATTATATTGTGACATCTCTGCACAGCCTCACAGTGACAACACTAATATAAACTAAAGTGTCCCGACTCCACGTATGTGACAGAAGTAATCAGGTCATCCAAGGCGGATGGGAAATTTAAGAGAACACAAAAATACCTGGAAAGACATGGGCTGCCATCCACCATCGTGTCACCAACACAGGGGCTCAGGTGGTCGCACAGAGCTAATTAGCTGGCACCATGCCATACACCAATCAATCAGCCCATCAACGGCCTCCTTTTACGTCATCGTCACCGTCACTCTCGCTGGCTTCACTGACAGCACTCAATCAGGATCCTGAAAATGAAAGCTCATCTGACAGAGGTGTGAAGAGAGTAAGTGAACCCTTTGGAGGTCCCTGGATTTCTAAGGTGCGGCCTGATCTTCACCAAAGTCACAATTCAAACACAAAACTAACTAAACTGGCAGCACACAAGGCGTTGGACCCGTCGTGTCTTTACTGAGCGTTTCGAGCCATCGCTCACAGTGCAGGCTGGACACCACTAATTTAACTAACATGCAAGGCCTCCTTTAGCAGCGACAACACCAAACGTTTCCTGTGGCAGCTCAGATGACCCGCCCAGTGCTGAGGATGAATTTCGGACCACCGCTGCCTACAATATGTCTGATTTGTCCTGACTGCACAGACCTTCTTTGGGATCTCAATTGGGTTAAATAGATAGATAGATAGATAGATAGATAGATAGATAGATAGATAGATAGATAGATAGATAGATAGATAGATAGATAGATAGATAGATAGATAGATAGATAGATAGATAGATAGATAGATAGATAGATAGATAGATAGATAGATAGATAGAAGATATGATAGGCACTATATAGATAGATAGATAGATAGATAGATAGATAGATAGATAGATAGATAGATAGATAGATATCAAAGGCACTATATAATAGATAGATAGATAGATAGATAGATAGATAGATAGATAGATAGATAGATAGATAGATAGATAAGAACTTTATTTATCCCGAGGGAAATTCTTTTGTCATATACATGCTCAGTGCAGCAAGAGGAATAAAGATAAGGTAATAAAGAGTTAAAAAGATCAGTAATAATAGTGCAAACAGAATAACTAAATAAACAGAATAACAACATAACTCTCAACAAAATATCAAATAACTATACAGTAACTATAACTAATAGTTTGTATTACAACTATAAGCACCAAACAACTATAACAGATATAATAATAAGTTACAGATTAGCGTCAGGACTTTGACTTGACTGTTCTTTGGTCAACTGACTTGTGGGTCACCCAGCCTCCCTTAAGCTTGAGGTGGTGGACTGGCTGACCTCACTGGGAAAATGTCTTGACAGGCCTTTGAATTCAAGTCGCATCCAGACTCTGAAGCAGCAAAGCAGGCCCAAACCATGAAGCCCCCTGTTTTATGTCTTAGTCTGGGACCCCCTACTGCCGCAGTTGGAGTTCAAGGTCTTTTTTTTTGTTCAACTCTGAGTCATTGAATCCTTAAAACGCAACTTAACAAATTCCCAACTGTAACCCCAATCCCATGTTCTTGATATTCTGCCCTGAGGTTCTCTTTTCTGGTTTGTGGAACTTCAGGGTTTACGTCCTTTAGGGTTTGCCTTTTAGTGGGTACTTGAAATCCCCTGTACCATTAGCATGTTACCTGATCCAGAGAAGAAACTCCAGCAGATGGTAGCCGATGCCATAGCTCCAAAACCAGCTGGACTTGTTCATGATTGGCTGCATTGGAAGAAGAAGAAGATGAAGATCATTAGCAGTGAGGAAGAACAACCACGGCACATCCTGAACCTTGTGGGACCTTTCTGTTTATGTACATTTTATTTCTATCAACTTTCGTCCTTTCATATTTCTATTATATACTGTACTTCATATTTTTGTTATATGATACCTTCCACATTTCTGTTATGCAGTGCATTTAATATTTCTATCATATACAGCCTCTCATTTCTATCAAATTTAGCCCCTTTAATCTGTCTATGATATAGTGCCTTTCATTTCTATCTATCTATCAATCTATCTATCTTATGTAGCATCTTTCATTTTCATATCATATAGTGCCTTTCATTTCCATCTATGAAATTTAACACCTTTCATATTTTTATTATATTTTGCCTTTCATTTCTTATTTATTTATATTACTGTATGTACAAATGTTCATATTTTGTCATATAGCGCCTTTCATTTCTATATATTAAATTTGGCACCTTTTATTTTTCTATTATATAGTGCCTTTCATTTCTTATTTAATTGTATTATGTAGGACTTTCTATCATATCATATTTCTGTCAGGTTTAGCAGCTTTCATTTTTCTATCATATAATGCCTTTTATTTCCCTCTATGAAATTTAACACCTTTCATATTTCTGTTAACGAGTGTCCTTCATTTCTTATTTAACAATATTATGTTGGACTTACATAATTCTATCATATAGCGCCTTTCATTTCTATCTATGAAATTTATCAACTTTTCACCTTTCTACTATACGGTGCCTTTCATTCCTTATGTAACTTCATTATGGAGCACCTTTCATATTTCTGTTATATAGTGCCTTTCACATCTTATCTACTTATATTAGGTAGAATTTTTCATATTCCTATATCATATAGTGTTTTTCATTTCTATCAAATTTAGTGTCATTTATCTTTTTATTATATAGTGCCTTTTCATTTCTAATTTAACTATATTACATTGGACTTTTGTAATTCCACCATATAGTAAATTTCTTTTCTATGAAATTTAGCACCTTTCATCTATCTATTATCTATAGCGCCTTACATTTCTTATCCATCAAATTTTAGCACCTTTCATATTTCGGGTATATTTTCTGTATATTTTCATATACCCTTCATTGCCTATCTAACTTTATTATTTAGCACCATTCAAATTTCTGTCTACGAAATTTAGCAACTTTCCACCTTTCTATTATATAGTGCCTTTCATTACTTATTTAACTATATTAAGTAGCACCTTTCATAATCCAACATATAGCGCCTTTCATTTCTATCTATGAAATTTAGCACCTTTCATCTTTCAATTATATAGGGTGGTCCAGATCTAATTATGCAATTTTCAATACGCTATAACTTATTACAGTAAGTTTATTACATAGAAAATCACCCGAAAAATCCCAGACCATCGAGAAGTGTGCGAACTGACGACATGAAGAATCATCTTTGTGCCAAACTGGAATCATCCCCGCATAAATCAAAGTCATCCAGACGATCTGGATCTGCATAACTAGATCTGGACCACCCTGTATAGTGCCTTGCACTCCTAACATAAATACTTTATGTATTTATACTTTTCATATTTCTATCTATCACATTTCACACCTGTCATATTTCCGTCATATAGCGCCTTTCACCTGCCACTGTGATTTGCTGCCTGACAACTAAGCCACAGTTTAGCCTGGGAACACAATGTGCCCACTAATGCCAACTGTGGCACAGGGTTCAATGGAAAGTGGGCTTCTGACTTCACTCCATCCATTTAATCAGGAAGCGTCAGTGTTGCCCATGATTGGCACACGTTTGTGCCCAGCGAGTTATACCTGTAGATTTTGATATATACAGTATATGAGGCTTGATTGCAGGCTCAGTGACAGAAGATGTCAGCCTTGGGCAGGGACGAGCGTAGTGCAGTGGACTGGCAGGCTTGCTTGTGATGCCCGTAGCAGTCAGAATGTCTCTCTTTATGTTCAATTTTTTCACAGTACTCTGTGGGCATCAGTTCAGGTTTCACAAAGACGGAAACATTTTGATACCAGCTGTGCCAGGCACACCTCAAGAGCAGCTTTTACATCAAATTATTTAACAATCAGATGAGAATGGCGCAGGAATTATTAGCCAGAAATGAAACTGGTCTGACAAACAGGATGGCATTAACAGGGTATGGAGTGCACTGTGGCAGGCAGCCCAGGGTGCCCCACACATGGGCAGTGACGAGTGTCTCATTTGCATTTCCTACAGTGTCATTAACAATAAACATTACCTTGTCTGTGCGGTCTTGATAGATGATCCTCACGTATTCAGTGTGTGGGAACCAAAGAAAGCGGAAATACTCAGACTTCTTCAGATGGAGGTCCAAATTGTCCAAAACCTGGGAAAAGAAAAATAAAAAGGAAAAGCTCACCAAACACGGTCTTGAGATTAGAGGAAAGCATGAGGTGCCATGTGCTACCCTGAAAGAGTCAGAGGGCTGGGTGGCACATGTTACTGCCACTGCCACACACCTCCAAGGACCTGGCTGACTTCAGTCATTAGACTGCAACTCTACACTGGTCAAGCAGGACTGGGAATGCTGGCACCCTGAAATCCACTGCCCCCCCACCCGGGGTTATTTTGATGTTGCTGCAGCAAACTGCTGCCTTCTATAACACTGAAATGGAAAATGTAGGCTGAGATAACGGAGGTGTGTGAGGAGATCCCCCTCAGGCAACATCAGTTAGGATGCCCTGTGCCACAATTTACAGGTTATATTACACTGAAACACATGGCCCTGCCATGCCCACATGGTCTTACGTTATGTTTGCATTATGGCCGCTGACCTCGCCTGCCTGCTCAGACGGGTGGCTCTGCTCTCCTCATTCTGCCATTGCAGTTGCTCTTTCTGATTCTTTACTTCTCACTGTGTGTTGCTGCTCTCATGTGTTGCATAGATGGCCTCAACAGTGCATCCAGCTTAAAGGCGCTATATAAAAGGAAATGCCAGCTTTAAAAGAAAGAGTGCAGTCAGAAAAAGGGCAGAGGAGACTCGAATGAACGTTACTGTTGGTCTGTGACCCCCTAGTGGCCAAAACTTGGCACTGTGAAATTGCTGGCTCAAACCCCACTCATCATTCCATGGGCATCCTTCAATGAGAGAATGAGAGAGAGAGAGAGAGAGAGAGAGAGAGAGAGAGAGAGAGAGAGAGAGAGAGAGAGAGAGAGAGAGAGAGAGAGAGAGAGAGAGAGAGAGAGAGAGAGAGAGAGAGAGAGAGAGAGAGAGAGAGAGAGAGAGAGAGAGAGAGAGATAGATAGATAGATAGATAGATAGATAAGAAATAAAAAATAATATAGCCAAAATTAAGGTGTTCAGTATTGCTGAGGACTGGGGCAGGACCACCAAGTGACTCAGTAGGATGGGATAAAGAACAAGACCACCCTCTATAGACTGAGACACTGGCATCACTCCAGTCTTCCTGTCAGTGCTTCTGTGTGAGCCCAATATGAAGTCAAAAGGCCTGGACTACTGAAATTCACTGGTCAAGAACCTCCACCAGAGAAAGGCACTATATAAAATAAAGTATCCAAATTCACGAGGGGAGTCAGAATGGGCTTTATCTGTTATATGAAGCTAATACAGGGACATTGTGCTTGAGGGTGGGCTTGTCCTTAGCACTTTGCTTATACTGTACATCTATCTAACTGTTCATGTATTTATCTATTATATAGTGCCTTAAAAATCATTCTATATATCTATAGGCCTATATAATGCCTTTCATTTAATTTTATATTAGTCTGTCATTTAGTAACCTATTTACTGTATATAGTATCTATCTATCTATCTATTATATAGTGCCTTTCACATCTATCTATCTATCTATTATATAGTGCCTTTCATATCTATCTATCTATCTATCATCTATCTACTCCACACTGATGTGTCGTTGCTCGTTTTGAGGGTCTCCTTTCCTTCACTAATTGACACTCCTGCTCTTCTCAGTCTGCACTGCACCTTCAGGCAGGTCTTTTGCTTACGTGAAGATCTTTTCATTTTCTGTTCCATGGGACTTGTTCTGCCCGGGGGCTACAAACCAATATGAGAGAAAGGACGAGGTTCGCCTCGAGGGCTTCTAATCAGTGCAGGAATGTGGAAAACAGAAGAAAGTTAGAAAAGGAGGGAATGGTGTGTGTGTGTGTGGGGGGATCTTGGGCTTGGACAAAGCATCAGTCTGACAGATCGGATGACCTGTCTGATTCAAGGCTGGAGCCCATAGAGAGAGAGGGAGAGAGAGACATGGGGGAAGGCACTAAATAAAATATGTAGAGAGAGAGAGAGAGAAATATCCATCCATTATCCAACCCGCTATATCCTAACTACAGGGTCACGGGGGTCTGCTGGAGCCAAGCCCAGCCAACACAGGGCGCAAGGCAGGAAACAAACCCCAGGCAGGGTGCCAGCCCACTACAGGGCACACACACACTAAGCACAATTTAGGATCGCCAATTCATCTATCCTGCATGTCTTTGGACTGTGGGAGGAAAACACAGACACGGAGAGAACATGCAAACTCCACACATGAAGGGAGGGCCCGGAAAGCGAACCCAGACGGGTCTCCTTACTGCGAGGCAGCAGCACTACCCACTATGCCACCGTGCCACCCAGAGAGAAATATGAAGGGCACAATACTGTGGATACAGTGATGGGAAGGAGACTCCAATAATCAGAGAAATGTGTAGGAACACAAGTACAAGGGCATGACACGCGTGAAGTATGTGAAAAGTACTCTCTAAAGATCAGTAGACAGACACGTACTACGTGATAGAGAGGAATGAAAGACGCTACATTTTAAATACAGATACACAAACAGATATGACAAACACTTATTAGTTGATTTATATGAAAGGCACGATATAAGACATATGGAGGTGTGAACAACACTATATAAGACAGACAGACAGACAAATAGATCATTAAGAAAGGCACCATAAACGAGATAGATATGAAAGACTTCATATCACAGATAGATGGAAAGGTGATGAGGAAAGAAGTACTGGGTTTAATAGACATGAAATGTACTATATAATAGATTAATATGAAAGACACTTATGATTGACACACCTGAAATGCACTATATAATACATTTGAAACACGTTATATGATAGTAAACATGAAAGACACTATATAACAGATTTAAATTAAATAGATAAATAGATATGAAAGGCACTATATAATAGATAGATAGATAGATGTGAAAGGCACTATATGATAGATAGATAGATAGATAGATAGATAGATAGATAGATAGATAGATAGATAGATAGATAGATAGATAGATAGATAGATAGATAGATAGATAGATAGATAGATAGATAGATAGATAGATAGATAGATAGATAGATAGATGTGAAAGGCACTATATAATAGATAGATAGATAGATAGATAGATAGATGTGAAAGGCACTATATGATAGATAGATAAATAGATAGATATTTTTTTTTTATTTTTAAAAACAAACTTTATTGACAAAAACATCAAATATACAACTTACACATTATTATAAATATATTTACATGTTAATTTTTTTTTTTTTTTGAAAAAACACAATTGAACCAAAACAAACCCCCTAAAAAACAAACCGCAGTTCCTCATTATCACAGTCACACAGTACACTATTCACACACCATATTGTTTTAAACTTGTCCATATTCTTTGTGGATTTGTAAAAATTAAAATCAATCAAAATGCGACTAAGGCACAGTATTTTAAAAAACACAATCTGATCTTGTAAACCATTCCCTTCAATTTTGTGCTTTCTTGTTTTCCAAATAGCTAATTTACTTTGCCCCATAATAAAGTTTGCCAAATTCACATTATCTGTGTTTCTTTTAGTTTTTTTAAAACCAAACAGAAAGCCCACCCTAGTGTACACCATTTCCAATCCCCCAACAAGCCTCTCTATTAAATTAAACAAAGGCTCAAGCCTTGGACAAAACATAAAACAGTGAAACACGGTCTCTCTTTCCCCACAGAAACAACAACAGTCAGACACCCCAGGTATAATAATTGACAAGAAGGAGTTCACAGCTAAGATCCCATGTAAGACCCTCCACTGTAAATCACCCACCCTACTGGTCAATGGTGGCTTGTATAGCGACCTCCAGGCTGGCTCTGAGAATTCTGTGCAGTCCATCTTTCTCCTCCATGGAGTGTCTGTTATCGTCCTCAGGGAGTCTCGATGTCTCACTTTTACGCACAGCCAGTACAATTGTTTCCCTGTAGCCGTTGGCAAAGGCAGGTCCATCAGCCTCTCCACGAAAGAAATTTGCTTGGCTCCGCCGTTGTCCAGTCACCCCCAGGAGATACCAAAAGTGTAGGAAAATCAGGATCCTCAGGTGGATGAGTCCGTTCATTGAACATGTCTCTCAGGAGTGCCGCGCTCAGCTGACAGTGAAGCCTTCACTTGTGTTAAAAAGGTCTGCACCACTCTCACTGACCGCACTCCAATTTGGTGGGCAATTTCATTTGCGTTTTTCCAACAAAACTTCTCACAGTCAATAACATGTTTTAGTTTTGTGCACACTCCATGTTTAAGATGATTAATGAAAGTTTGAGACAGTCCCACTGAACTACTGTACTTCACATTATTAACAATGGGCTCTTCCAAAACCCAGAACAATGACAGGCTGTCCTCATCCCCTTTAATTGTCACCATCTGCCAGGCTTTAAAAGACTCTTATAAAAGTCCGGTATGTCCGACATATCAAATTTATTCACCTGGCACAGCAGCAGAGTTTTTCCAAATTTCAGGTTTTCAATGTGGTCAAAGAAACGTTGTGCCAAATCCATCCACGGCTGATGCTCAGAAGGATACAACAATTTTGTAAAGTCTGTAGCGAAATGCAGCAACTCTCCGAACACATCTATAATGCCTTGCCCACCTTCATCCAGTGGCTGAAACAGGACACTTCTCCTAAGCCAATGCAGGCCATCCCAAAAAAAGTTGATTAAAACTTCCTGAATATTTTGAAGCAGCTGTGCAGGAGGCTCTAAACAAATGCATTTATGCCACAGTCCTGAGGCTATGAGGTTGTTAATGATGAGCATCCTGCCCCTGTAGGATAACTGAGGTAGAATCCACCTCCACCGTGCAAGCCGATCCTTCACCTTCTGCAGTACTCCATCCCAGTTCTTTCGTATGAAGTGTTCATCCCCAAGAAACACTCCTAAATATAACAATCCTTCAGAGGACCACTGCAGGTCACCAACCAGTTGTGGTGGTTTTAAACCAGTCCAGTTGCCCAGTAAGATAGCACTGCTCTTTCCCCAGTTTATTTTAGCTGATGAAACAATTTCAAAAGATCTCTGGCATTGAAGCAAAATGTCAACGTCCTCCTGATTTTTAATGACGATGATGATGTCATCAGCGTATGCTGAAACCTTAACAGGCTCCGCAGTGCAACATGGAATTGATAGACCAGTCAACACTCCTCTCAGTTTAACCAAAAAGGTTCCAAGGCCAACACGTAGAGCATTCCAGACAAAGGGCACCCCTGCCTGACTCCTCTTCTGACATCAAAAGGTTCGCACAAACCACCATTGACCTTAACTACACCAGAAATGTCACTATACAATAGCTGAATATATTTAACAAAACGGTCCCCAAACCCAAAAGCCTGCATGACTTCCCATAAACGAATGTCTGACCCTGTCAAAGGCCTTCTCTTGATCTAACGAAATAAGACCAATTGGAAAGTTAAAGAGTTTGGATACTGCAAAAATATCTCTAATTAAGAAAATATTATTAAAAATCATTCTATGAGGGACACAATAGCTCTGATCAGGATGCACCACCTGAGCTAAAACAGTTCGCAATCTGTTAGCTAGAGCCTTTGACAGGATTTTGTAATCAGCACAAAGGAGGGACACAGGCCGCCAGTTTTGAGATTTTGTAGGTCACCTTTTTTGGCAGTAGTGTTATTACGCCCTCGGCAACTCTGAGGTAACACAGCCATTTTAATACTGTAGAGGAATACCTCCGAAACATCAGGACCAATGATATCCCAGAAGTCTTTATAAAATTCCACTGGAATGCCATCAATGCCTGGGACTTTTCCATTATTCAATTCTTCCAGTGCAGCAGTGAGCTCTCCTAAGCACAACTCCTTCTCCAGCTCTTCGGAGTCTGCATCACGAAGGTGCGGTAAATCCTTCAAGAAGGTCTGCTGTTCCTCAGCCTCACCTTCCTCTGTTGCAAAAAGAGTCTCATAAAACCTCCGGACCGCCCGCCTTATCTCACCCGGGTCCTGAGTCTCCTCACCGTTATCCTGTCTTATGCAATGTAAGACCTTATGTTGAGAGTTCTTTTTTCAAGTCCAAAAATACTGGGTTGGTGCATCCATGTCAGTTATCTGTTGGAATCGCGCCTCACTAGAGCCCCCGAGCCCTTGTTTCCAATAAGTGGGCAAGGCCCTTCTTTTTAACCCCAAGAGTTTCCAACAATTTGACATCTGGACCTGCTGTAGAAGCTGCTGAATCTGAATGATTTCAGTTTCTAACATTGCCATGTCAGCCTGTAGTGACTTTGTGACATTTCTGGTGTATTCCTGACATAATAAACGAATGTGGGTCTTCCCAACCTCCCACCACTGTTGTAAACTGGTGAACTCCTTCTTCATGAGTCTCCAACTTGCCCAAAAAAATTTAAATAAGTCTTTAAAACTTTGGTCTTGAAGGAGGAGCGTATTAAAATGCCAGTAGGCACTACGAGGCTTATAATCAGTTAAGATCACAGAACAAGACACCAAACTGTGATCTGAGAACCCTGCAGGGGTAATGTGACCGTTTTTAAATAAACCAATATGGTGCTTGAAACAATAAAGACGATCAAGCCTCGCCATTGAAATAATCCCCCCATTCATCCTCCCCCATGTATATTGTCTGGTGCCCCACTTTTATTTGCCACACATCTTCCAGTCCCATCTCGCTCACAACTCTCTCTAATTCCTGGGCTGAGCGTGTGTGCGGCTCCAGCCCGTTATTTCTGTCTTTTGAGTATCAAGGGTGCAATTAAAATCCCCACCTAGAACGAGGACTTCATTTGTACAACATTGTGTCAGCACACCCTCCAACTTCTTAAAAAAAGCGATTTTCTCATTCCCATCGTTCAGGGCGTATACATTAATAAAAGTAAAAGAACTGCCTTGAAGTTTGACGCACTTTGAGCAGCCTCCCCTTCACTATTTCTTCAACATCACAAAGAACTACGTGAACATTCTTAGAAAACAAAATGGCTACTCCAGCACTAATATTTGTACCGTTACTGTAATAAATGTCCCCTTTCCAATCCCTACTCCACTCCCATTGATTTGTGCTGTCTATATGGGTTTCCTGTACAAAGGTAACTTTTAAGTCTTTTGCTTTATGAATTCAAACAAAGCTAGCCTCTTATTATTATTTCTTCCACCATTAATATTTAAGCTTCCTACATTAAAGCAAGCCATGTTAAATGAAAATATAAAATAGTCAAAATAAACCACAGATCCCAGAATATACAGGATCTTGGAAATGGTGCAGTTGCCCTCTCCATTACTGCTTATTTAGTTTGAACTGTTTCTTCAGCCTGCTTGACAGATTCTTTAGTCTAAGAAGCTCTTTATCAGTGAACAAGACAGAAGAGGATTTTCTTTTCTTAGGCTTTGTATTGAAGAGATAAAAAGTTGCACATCAGGAAAGTAATCGGTCACATCTACACCCCTTCTGCCCTCAGTTTCCGTCACAAATGTTCTGATACTTTGAGCACTGTATCCCCTCTACCTTTACATTCTTGTAGGTCAGACACAGTTGAACTATCCGACATTTCCCCCTCCGCCTCCTCGTCTCCCTCACTCAGCCCAGCCGCGTTTTCACTGTCTGCCTCAGCTAGGGCCGCGTACCTGCCCTGCGTAACCGGTGGGGCTGCAGCGGGACCCTCGCCTTCCTCAGCAGCACAAGCCGTAACATTACTGCGTTTTCGCGCGGTTCCTTCCTCCTCCCCAGCTTGTCTTTTTTTAGCAGGCCGTTTAAACCCATCGTATGGCTCAGGTGCGTTATCGTCGCCTTCCTCCATTTCAATCTCTCCCCACACACTTCCCTGTGCTGTAGCAGAATCTTCTGCTGCATTTTCATTCCGATGTCCCCATCGATGCTGGTCTGTGCATTTCCCCATCAAGCAACTCATCTCCCTTATTTAAAGGTTCAGAAACATTTACACTCTCCTCGGGCCGCGCTTCCTCTGGTGTCTTTGTGTTTTCATTACCATTAAGCAGTAAAGGCCGATCTTGTAAATCGTCATTAGTGACATGCAGGTTATCACGAACAACTTCTCTGTTCTCTTTCACTGGACAATTTTTAACTAAATGCCCCTCACTTCCACACCCAAAACATTTCATTTCATCCGAACTCAGAAAAATCACATAATCGAAACCATCAATCTTAAACCTCATAGCAACATTTAAACTTTCATCCATTTTGTTGAGCACCATGTAAACTTGTCTCCTAAAAGACATTACATGTTTTAACTCCGGCGACTTGCACCCCAAAGGAATATAGCGGATTTTTGAAACTAAACGACCGTGACGTACTAATTCTTTTCTATAGTCTCATTCCTCAAAAATGGGGGGACATTCGATAACGTTACTTTACGTGCTGGCGCCGCCAACGGAGACACCTGCACGAACGAGCCATCGATCACTACACCCTTTTCTACAATTGTCTGCACCAGATCGACAGAACTCAAAAATAGTACGATTGCGCCGTTCATTCGCGAGGCGGACTTAATGTTCTCGCAACCGATCACATTGCCTACCGCCAACACCGCACTTTCTAAGGGGAAAAAAACATCACACAGAAGTTTTATCCCATGGCGGAGACTCAATCGTTCTAAATTCGCAGCCATTATGGCTGCTGTGGCCAGATGCCACTTCACACAAAAGAAAACGGAAAAACTTTCAAACAATTCACCAAGAAAATGAAAATGGGAAAGGGGGTAAAAAAAGTTAAACAAAACACTTCACTCACCAGACTCAGAGCCCACCACCAGCACTCGCGCCAGATCAACCACCCAACATGCACTGCGACAATGAAACAGGAAGGAAGCAGATAGATAGATAGATAGATAGATAGATATGTAAGGCACTATATAATAGATAGATAGATAGATAGATGTAAAAGGCACTATATAATAGATAGATAGATAGATAGATGTGAAAGGCACTATATAATAGATAGATAGATAGATAGATAGATATGAATACTGCTATAGATAGATAGATAGATAGATAGATATATATATGTGAAAGGCACTATATAATAGATAGATAGATAGATAGATGTGAAAGGCACTATATAATAGATAGATAGATAGATGTGAAAGGCACTATATAATAGATAGATAGATAGATAGATAGATAGATAGATAGATAGATAGATAGATAGATAGATAGATAGATAGATAGGCAGATGAAAGGCACTATATTAGATAGATAGATAGATAGATAGATGAGATAGATGAAAGGCACTATATTAGATAGATAGATAGATAGATAGATAGATAGATAGATAGATAGATAGAATAGATAGATAGATAGATAGATAGATAGATGAAAGGCACTATATAGATAGATAGATAGATAGATAGATAGATAGATAGATAGATAGCCCATGAAAGGCACAGAGAGATAGATAGATAGATAGATAGATAGATGTAAAAGGCACTATATAATAGATAGATAGATAGATAGATAGATAGATAGATAGATAGATAGATAGATAGATATGAAAGGCACTATATGATATTTTTTATTTTTTAAAAACAAACGTTTATTGATATAATTGTTAAAAAACAGTATATAACACCACCCAACAGACAAAAAAAAAACACATATATACAGAAAAAATAATCTTATTCAATATAACAAATGAAGAAAACATTTCCAAACCAATCTGTCCTACCACGCTCTAATTAAGTATATGTGTGGAGATATTATAACATCAAGATTAACTCGTCTTCTTCACATTCACAGAGCACACTATTTACACACCATATATCCCTAAACCTTTCCAAATGATAGATAGATAGATAGATAGATAGATAGATAGATAGATAGATAGATAGATAGATAGATAGATAGATAGATATGTAAGGCACTATATAATAGATAGATAGATAGATAGATAGATATGTAAGGCACTATATAATAGATAGATAGATAGATAGATAGATAGATAGATAGATAGATAGATAGATAGATAGATATGAAAGGCACTATATAATAGATAGATAGATAGATAGATAGATAGATAGATAGATAGATAGATAGATAGATAGATAGATAGATAGATAGATGTGAAAGGCACTGTATGATAGATCTATCTCCTTTGCCAGCTGGGTTTTTCATTTGGCTTCCCCCTCTGGATATCGGACTGTTATTTTTCTCTCTCCTGGCTCATGATGTTCTCTTTTGATTGAATCTTTTGTTATCAATTTGCACGTCACGTCTGCCGCTGTTTTATTATGTCGATGTTGATCTCGTCCTCCTATCCATGCTGTACGTGGTGTTCACGAGTATTTCTCAAGTCCCATCACCGTCTCCCATCCTGACTACATAAACGTCAGAGCAGCACTGGAGAAAGTCCAAAGAAGAGCAACTCAGTTGACTCCAAGACTGAAGGGTGTGAGTTAATGAAGAAAGGAGCCTTTGCAGAGATGAAGAGGAGACCTGACTGAAGTGTTCAAAATGATGAAGAGGATTAGTCCAGTGGGTCGAGACGATGACTTTATAATGAGTTTATCAAGAACACGCAGGGGGACACAGTTGGAGAAACGTTAAGGGTAAATTTCACACAAACATTAGGAAGTTTTACTTCATGTAGAGAACCACAGACACACACAATAAGTGACCAAGTCATGTGGTGGACAGCAGGACTTTAAGGACCTTCAGAGCTCGACTGGATGTTATTAAGAGGAATTAAATCGACAGGCCTGGTGAGCTCTGCTGGGCTGAATGGCCTCTTCATCATTAGATCTTTCTAAGGTCCTGTGTGTTTCATCTCTTCTTCCATAAAGCTGTGACTGGTGACACACCCTGGCACGACTGTTCACTCCAATGTTAGTCACTGTGGTTTGTGACTCCGTCAGAGGTTTTCTTGATGTCCTTCCTCACTGCTCGTTTTCAGTTTTTTGTGGATGGCCTGCTCTCTCTAGCAGATTTCCAGCTCTTTCCATTTCTTGACGATTGATTTGATTGGAATTTCAGAGACTCAGAAGTTTTCTTGGCTCCCTCCCCAGACTTGAGTGTTTCACGGAGCTCCTTTGTGCTGCTCTTTGGTCTTCATGGTGTAGGTTGGGTCACCATATTCACACCCCACAGGTTGGACCTGCCAGATACCATCAGTTGAAATCTCAGACTGGTGACCTCCATTGATCTAATGATGGCACCAGAGAGGCCTGACTGCTTATACTATCAAGTACTTGGTGCTTTATATCTGTTGCTGGGATGGGCACCGCTGCCCTGATCAGGATAAGTCGGGTATAGAAAATGAATGGATGGACGGATGGATTTGTAGCTAATTTAGACCACTTTGCAGGGAGCCATTTTTTTTTTTTGTCATTAAAGGGTCTTTTTCTGTTGATTAGAATTAAAAACAACAAATGACATCAACTGGGATTCCATGTTGTGTAACAAGAAAATGGGAAAACTTCAAAGGGGCTGAAGACTTTAACAGACACTGTAGCCGTGCATCTCACAATGACCTGTCATGGACTTCCTCCTGTCATGGGCCCTATGATTCCAAAATGGGCTCCGACCATCCATGGGACCCACATTAGAACAAACACAATCATAAAGTGAGGGAATGTAGGCTGGCATAGCGTGGCCTTGTCACACGATTATGGACGGATGGACGCAGGAAACAAACAAAAGAAAAAAGAAAACGAGATCAGACAGGCTGCCATCACTTGTCACTTTTTCTCCCGATCGTCAGTGTCTCAGGCTGACAGCCGCTTGTTTGTCTCCTTTCAAGCGTTCTCTGCAGGCCGGCAGATGAGGAGTTGCATTAATGCAACAGGCTGCCCGGGGTCGCCAGGCGCATACCAATGAACTTCCTAATGATCTGTTTTGGGAAGCCAACGAGAAAAAACCAAGAGGCCAGCTAGTGAAGAACACGGCCCCCTGGAGCTCCTTCAGAGGGATCCTCCACGATCTCCTCAGCCTTTGTGGTGCCAACGACCCTACGCTATCTGATGAGCCACAATCATCCAGTGCACAGGAGATGAATGCCAGACTGATGCCCCCACCTGTGGGAGTTGGCACATCAGCAGCATGGGGTTTTGGTGTCTACATACACAACGGCACCCAGTGAGCTGAGGGGTGGGCCGCCCATCTGAGTGGTGGGCACTGGTGGATGAAGAAATGAACCATAAGTCAGTCAGGTCAGCATTGGACCAAGATAGCTTATGTACCCTGGGAACGAAAAAAGTTCACTCTGTCTATTATATAGTGCCTTTCACTTTATCTATTGATTATATAGTGCCTTTCACTCTATTGATCTATCTTTTGATTATATAGTGCCTTTCACTCTATCTAGTTTTCCACTTCAGGGTTGCCCACCTGGGTAGGCATCAACTTTCCATGGGTTGCCAGTTCATCACACACACACACACCTAAACGGTGCTTGTTAGGAATGTAGAAGGACAACTACGGAAGCCCCAACACAAAGACATGGAGAGAAAACGTGAATGCCACACTAACAGAACAGGACATAACCCAAGTCCCTGGATCTGAGAGGCCACTTTTGTGCCCATTGTGCCTCACTGCTCATCCATGTGTCCAACCCACTGAATCCACCCAGTGTCGTTGCATTCATCTCAGTAAGCAGACTAATTATTGCAGAATAACCTCTAAGACAGTGTGGTGTTTGTAGTGCTAAAGGGTCACTGAGGTGGTCCTAACCAGGAAAGGCAGACCTCATGACGGTTCTCCTTTCAACCCAAAATGGAGCATCTGTCCTCCTTTCTTGTTCTTTGCCTTTGACAAGGCCTTCTTCCTGCCTTCTGTCTCTCCTCCACTTCTCATTATACCCCCTGGGTCACCTGTACGGCAGTGCCCTTCATTTGAAATACCAAGCTGGTCATATGCCAGTAGGCTTTGTATCTCCAGGCTTTTTCTCATGTTGTCCACAAGGTGGTGCCATACATTAACAAATGCAGCCACTGCGTGCAGCGAGGGCTCACATCTCAAAGGTGACAGTAGTGAGGTGCTTGAAAAACGAAGGGAAAAGACCCCAAACATGGAGGGGCTAGAGGCTCTCATTCACTCCCAGCCTCAGAGTATGTAGCACCTTCAGCAAGCATTTACTTTTTTCACATTTTCAAATGTTGCAGCCTTATGCTAGAATCATCGGGAACAACACTCAATACCCCAAAATAACAAAATGAAATAAATCACTAAAAATATTAAAATAAAAATGAAACATCCCATTGGCCCACACATTCCAATATTCTGCTATGTCACTTCTGGCTCAGGTGCATCCCATTCTGCTGATCTTCACTGAGCTGTATGTCCACCTTGTTGCGAGTTCACTTGTGGTCAGCAGAACTCAATTGACTGGACTGACAAGAAAGGCACACAGTCGACTATGGAAGGTCCAACAGGTCAGGTCAGGTTGGGGAGCATGCACTGGTACAGCACGTTGACACACCCACTACACGGTTGGCGACCCCCAGGCAGACACGCGGCCCAGTCCCACAGTCCGGAAATGACCCTCTATCTGCGGCCCTCTATCTGGTCCAGCCACTCGGGCCCCCAACAATAAGGACTCTTACGAGACAGATCACCCTTGGGGAGATGTGCCGCAAACCCGTAGTGCCGTAACTGACGCTCCCCCACAATGCAGGCCACGTGCTTCATTCGGGACTCCATGAGCAACACAAAGACAAACCAACGGCACCCAAGGATTTTCCGGTGAGACACACATGAAGGAGTCGAGTCTTCATCTCAGGTCACTGGATAGCGTCCATGTCTGGCAACCATCTAGCAAGACAGGAAGCACCAGGACTCTAAAGACTTGGACCTTCGTCCTTTTGCAGATATCAGGAGTGCCACACAGCCCTTTCCAGTGACTTCATGATCCACATTCTCTCCCATGTCAACTTCAAGGTAAGTAAACCTCTGGACGAGGTCGACACTCTCTCCGCAGACAGACACACTGCTGATGGTCGTGGCCAGGAGGTCATTAAAGGCCTGATGTTGGTTTTTATCAGGACCCTCACCAGCCAGACACTCAGACTCCTCACTCAGTCTCTCGAGCACCTCAATCAGAGCCTCCATTGACTCTGTGAAGATCACAGCATCGTCAGCAAAGTCAAGATCTGTGAATCTCTCTTCTCCAACAGATGCCCCCCAGCCGCTGGACTCCTTGACCTTCTCCAACACTCAGTCCATACAAGCATTGAACAGAGTAGGAGCAGAACACACCGCTGACAAACACCAGAATCAACTGGGAAAAACACAGAGGGTCTGCCTCCAGTCTGCACAGCACTCACAGTACCAGTGTACTGTGTACAAGATAACCAGCAACCTCGAGGGGATCCCACAAACCCTCAGGATGTCCCACAGGGAAACTCGAACAACTGAGTCGAACGCTTTGCGAAAATCGACAAAGGCTGCAAAGAAACTCTGCTGATATTCACATTTGCGCTCCATGAGAACCCTCAATGCCAGGATGCGGTCGATGGTCGACTTCTTAGGCGTAAAACCAGACTGTTCTGGTCACTGGTAGGTGAGCAAGTGTTCACAGATCCTATTAAGGACGACCCTAGCGAGGACCTTACCTGGCACTGAGAGCAGTGGCATCCCCCTGAACCATTCCCTTTCCAGACTGGGACGACAAGTCTCGTTTTCCAGTCAGTTGGGATGATGCCAGTCTCCCAAATGGAAGCAAAGATGGCTTGCAATGCCAGGAGGACAGTCTGACCAGAAGCCTGGAGAAGTTCACCCCAGATAGCACAGATCCCTGCAGCCTTCCCTACCCTCAGCTGGTTCACCACCTGTGCCATCTCAGTGAGACTGGGGGGTTCACAGCCAATTGGAGGATCAGCCTCAAGAACTGCGGGACGCTGAGATGTCCAACGTCTTAGCCGGAGGATCAACTTTAAACAGCCAGCCCAGCGGGTGACAACTGCAGTGTCATCTGTAAAGACCACTCCATCAGCCCCCTGACTGCGACTCTCAGAGGAACTGATTCAGATGTGCATAAAGCAGGACATGGGTCACCAGACCACAGATGATGTGTCACTCACTCACAGACTCCTCTAACAAATGTCTCCTTATCTCCCCTCCGAGCCCTCACAGCCATTCTTCTCAGCTGCCATGAAGCCGTGCGCCGCGACTCTTCTTGATGATATCTAGAGTGCCCTGTAAGATGAAACATCTCCTTCTAGGGACACCAGCAACACCAACATGACCCTCAACAACCTTCAGGGTCTTGTCAGAGGTCTCCCACATCACATTAGGATCAGCAGTCAGAAGATCCAACAGGGGAGCAAAAACCAAGCCATGAAGTCAAAGGAATTGCCCACAGGGCTTAGAGATGTGGACCCCCCACTCCTAAAGGCCCATCAAGTTTTGTCACACATGATATCTGGAAAGGCTCACAAAAGAATGGTCATGAACTTGCAATACCCACTAGGGGTGGTCCCTGCCTAGTTAGGAAAGACTCCACCTTGTAAAGGCGTGCTGGTCACTTAATATCACACCATCCAGGGCTGAATGCTCCTCATGGTCACGTAATTCACCACAGTTGGTCCCTACCTGAGTGGGGTGACTCCTAAAAGTCATTTGATGGAACTGGCATCCCATCCAGGGTTGGCTCCTGTGTTATTTGGAATGACTCCATCTAACGGGCCTGGGATGGATTGGCATCCCATGTAAGTGTAGTATGGATAAACTTCACCAGTCATCAATGCCCTCTGATGAACTGGCACCCTTTTTAGGGGTTCATTCCTGCCTTGTTTAGATAGACTGCAGCCCCTAAATTTCCTGTGATGGATGTGTGCCCCCCAATGATTGGTCCTAAGTTATCTGGATAGACTCCAGCTTCTCATGGCCCTGTGATGAACTGCCACCCTGTCCAGAGTTGGTTCCTGCCTGAGTGGGGTACACTTCAGCTCCTAAAGGCCCTCAGATGGATTGCCATTCTGGTGAGGGTTAGCACTTGTGTGATTTGGATGGACTCCAGCTCCTCATGGTCATGTGATGAACTGGCATCCCACTCAGCATTGGTGCCATCCCATTTCAGAAAGACTTCACCTTTTAAAGGTCTGGTCATTTAAGATCATGCCATACAGGGTCTGTGTGATTTGGACAGAACCCTGCTCCTCATGGTCACATACTTCACTGGGTCTGATCTTGGGTGGGTTTCTACCTAACAGGAATGACACAAACTCCCAAAGGCCTTGTGATAGACTGGTGACAACTTCATTGAGGTAGATGCCAACTAGAAAAGGCCTTGTGATTAACTGGCATTATGCGTAGGGCTGGCTCTTGCCTTATTAGGAAAGACTTGAGCTCCCACAAGTCCTGTGATGGATTGGCATCCCATTTAGAGTTGGCTTCTGTGTAATATGGATAGACTCCGCCAGTCTCTTGAGCCCCCTGATGCTATCCACGGTTGGTTCCTGCCTTGTTTAGACTGCAGCTCCTAAAGTTCCTGGGATGAATTGGCATCCCATGTAAGTGTAGTATGGATAGACTCCACCAGTCATCAATGCCCTCTGATGAACTGGCACCCTTTTCAGGGTTGATTCCTGCCTTGTTTAGATAGACTGCAGCTCCTAAAGGTCCTGTGATGGGTTTGTGCCCCCACCCAGGCTGGCTCCTAAGATAGACTCAGCTCATAATGGCTGTCCTGTCCAGAGTTGGCTCCTGTCTAACTGGTGTACCTCCGGCTGCTGAAGACCCTCTGATGGATTGATGCTTCATCCAGACTGGGCACTTATGTTATGTGGATAGACGTTGGCTCCCAAAGGGCATTTGATGGACTGGCATCCCATCCAGGGTTGGTTGGAGCAGATCTAGAAAGCTCCTGATCCCTCAAACCATCCCGTTCTAATAGAGGTGGTGGATTTCATGAAATGTTCCCCTCAAGGTACCCATGAAATGTTGAAAAAGTGATCTATCATTCAGACGTTGACCATAGAAATGGTAAGACTATCCCACAAACCCATGGGAAGAGACAATCTGATGAACCCCCCCAATATTGTGCCGGGCTCTTTACTTCTCCTCAAGTCACACATTAAAATTCAGTAAAAACTCAACATGAAGGGGGGAGCGAGCACAGGCCAAGCCCAAGCAGATGTTTCTCATTTTTCACTCCAGCAACTGTGGAGAAAGCCGGGAATTAATTAGTCAGAGAGCTGATTGCAGTAAATAACATTTAACAGGCGCGAGGAAGCACGGCGTTCCTTGGGGACGGCTCACAGATTCAGGAGAGCGTTCTCATCAGCTGTCCACAAAGACCCTCAAGCGAGAGGCAGGAAGGAGAAAGGCAACACCATGGATATTAATAATAATAACAAAAATAATAATTAGAGTTAGGGATAGTTAGGGTTAATAATAAGAAGAGTCTGTGGGGAAGGTTTTGAAGTTCTACAAGTGGACCCCTTGAAGATTCACAGACAGACACACCTCACGTCCAGAGCCGGACTGTTGAGTCCCTCGTGATGCAACGTAACCTTTAGATGAAGTAGGACCTCAAGTCAGAAGGACAAGCAAAGGCAGCTCTGCCATTTTGGAGTGGCTCCCCCTAGCATGTGGGATGTCTCTGCTCTGACCACTGGCCCCCACTCATGTGTAGAGAAAACCAGAGGGAGGAGCTCAGGGGTGGTGATGTCAGGGTGGCCCCGCCTCCTAGGGCTACACCCATAAAATACAAATGTTATAGGAGAACAGAATATTACACATAGAAACATAATAATTTAGAAATTGGACACAACATAAAAGGGATAAGCCAAGGGAGCACATGTAACAGGAACTCTCTCGAGCCAAATCCGATTGAAGTCATCCTGTTTCAGAGGCATCACCCCAACCAAAATTTAAGGCAGGTATTTGCATCTCTAGAGGCGGGCACTCGTCCATATGCAGGGGTCCACATGAGACTCCACGTGGATTGCTCAATAGGAGTGACCCTCACCTGATCATTTTTCATATCTCTCCATAATAAACTGTCACCCATGCCCCACATTATATCTCAGTCAGGGTTCCTCACTTCCATAAGAAGTGCTTTCATCCAGGGCTCCACAAGCGTCCAAGCGCCCCCTAGTAGGGACCATCAGGCCCCTGCAGGCCTGAGCTTTCAATCTCCAAGGCTGTGGTCCCGACGTACTCCAGGGGGGGTGCCCTCTCATGTTTGAGGGGAGGTATTGTCCCCAATATGTCCTCTCCCCCGGTACCTTCTGTCTTAGGGGTGTCCTGGTCGGGGACCTTCCTCAGTCGTCTGCCACAATCCAATGCCACAGGTCCATTACTGATGCGCGTTTAGATGTTTGAGGGGCAGTCAGCCCCTCAGTCGCAGAGGTCTACTTGTACCGACTACCACGGTGGACACCGAGGGGCACTGTCCACACCATCTTTCCAAATAGGCCTCGACCAGCACTGACCATTCAACTTGTCTTGATGTCTTGCCAGGCAAGACGAGGCGCTTTTCTGGGGTTCCCCCCACATGTCCTGAAAACCCTTCATTTTTTGGCTTATCTTATCACAAAATTCTGGGTAGAAAATTACACCCGTATGATAAAAAACCGATCAATAGGTGTCTTCAGCAAAAAATGATCAGGAGGACCTGAAGTGGTGCAGGCCATGTTGTGGTCGTCAAAGTCCAAACTGCGAAGCAGAAGTCAAAGTCAAAAACAAAAAATGCAAGAAGTCAAACAGCGAGCAGTGGCAGTGATCCAGTCTGGAATCTCGAGGAACGGCTCGGATGAGCTTTACACTGGCAAGTAAGCAAAGTCAGATAGTTAGTAGAGCAACGAATGACTTGAAGACCCCAAAACAGCACCGCTGACTGGCCAAGCAAAATGGCATCAAGATTGACAGAAAAAAATCTAACTTTCTTATCAATAAACTAATGTGTAAAAACCTCTAACACACGCAAAACCTAATTTACAAACACACTGGGAATTCAGGATAAATGATAGATGGCAGCAGCCCCGGATATTAGTCCCCAGTGAGAAGCCAGCAGGGCATGCTGGGAGTTGTAGTCCGGCAGAACAGCCCTGCTGGGGTCACTGGGTGCTATCAGGTGGTGCTGCAGGGAGAGAGGCTCCCTGTTATAATGGGCTTCCATATGACCTGGAAGTACTCCCATCGAGCAATCACCCTGGCACCCAGAAGTACAGCCTGGTCTGTAATAAAGGCGAGTCGGGGCTGGGCGGGCATGGGGCATCACTCAACTGGAGGAGGGCAGGGCGATGGTGAGACAGAGTATTGTGGGAAGAGATCGAGAAATCTGTGATTTTTGTTACTTTTGAGTATTGTGGTGTAATAAACACACCTGTATTTGAACCCGGGACTGTGGGTGTCTTTGTGTTTGGGGCTTGCTGACACCCCTAGTTAAATCACATGAGTTTTGATCCTTTAGTAACCCTCGATGGACCGCCATCAGAGGGAGAAAAAAAAATGACACAAATTTTATAACGACCGAGAATATCCAAAATCCAGGAATGAGAGATTTCACTTTGCCATTATGGGTTAATGAGTATAGAAAAATGGTCTCCATTTGAAATCAAACCTACAAAACAACAACATGTGCAGAACGTGAAGGGGTCTGAACTCTTTCTGACCCCACAGTATGTTCACCCCAAGTCGCTGTATCGAACATTACATTTCGTCTGAAGATCTGAAGTCGTAACATGCCAAGAATGGAGGAAAGGGGCAAATACTTTTTCACAGCACTGTGTTTAATGCGCTTAGCTAGGCTCTGTGGTGTAAACGCAGCTTAGCTTTGCTTCCTTTGTTTTTCCCTTCTTGAAAACGTTTTGGGAAACGGCTTAGGTATCTGCCAGCCCACCTTTGTAACAGACCCCCAAAACACCCCCGATGGGAATATCTGCCCACCATGAGCCCCCAAGTCTGCTCACTCCACTTTATTTCAATGAACTACTGGCCGTCATTAATGTTAATTTCATTCTGTATCCCAAACACTGTCGAGTGTACCCCCTGCAGTTGCCCGCTCCAGAGCTGGGTCCTCTCTCGTGCCCAACAAAATGCCAAGTTGAATTTAGATAAGAAGAAATACAGAAAACCAAGCGACCCGGGTAGACGGATATCACTTTGGAATCTTTTTGACAGCTGTGTATTTTGTCAGATTAAAGTCACGCTAATGAGTGGCGTGTTGGCGGAGCCGCTTCTGCCAGGCTTTCAGTTAATATTTGCTGGAATCCGCCATTGGATTGTTGACGACTGATAGACTGAAATCTCATAACGTGTGAAGTGTTCAATAAACTCGCCTCCCGTGACAGATGTTCTAATCCGCCGAGCAGCTGTTTCAGACTTTTTATTTATTCTTCTGTGTAAACAGGCCTGGTGACCCATTTATCAAGATGGCGTCTCGCTCCTGCTCTAATTACTCTCTGCCTTCCTGCCTTCCTGTCTGCCTGCCTCAAGTTTACTACTCCGGATTCCTGCTCCTTTTTTTGTTGCCCCCCGTTATGTGATTCAGTAAACCTGAATGAAGGGAGTCTGCCGACATATTCAGTGGCCACTGGACCTGAACACGCTCGGAAAGACAGATGGCAGGGGCTAAACAATCCATTCTGAAAGAGGAAGCAGCTAGGGGGCGCCAGAGGTCCAACAAAAGAACAAATGACTAAATAATGAGGTGGGCTCAGCTCAAGGGTGGCATCAGAAAGAGAATTAAATCAAACATGGGGTACCCTCTCATTGAAGGGGATTGACAGGACATCATCACCCCCCCTAGATCTTTCCACAGCCCTGGACATGATAGCCTCACGCCATTACTGCACACTCATGATGTGAATCTTCCATTCCAGCACATCCCAAAGGTGGTCTTCTGGATTGAGATCTGGTGACTGTGGAAGTCATTTGAGTCCAGTGAGGTGAACTCCTTGTTATGTTTGAGATGATTGGGGGCTTTGTGACATGGCGTGTTATCCTGCTGGAAGGAGCCATCAGAAGATGGGAAGTCATAAAGAGATGGAGATGGGCAGCAGCAATACTCACTTAAATGATGCTAAGTTGGTACTAAGGGGCCAAAGGTGTGCCAAGAATATACCCCCTACACCATTAGATCTCCACCACCAGACTGGACTGTTAATACAAGGCAGGATGGACCTCTGCTTTCATGCTGTTGATGCCAGACTCAGACCCCACCATCCGAATGTCACAGCAGAAATCGAGACTCAACAGACCAGGTGACATTCTATTGTCCAATTATGGTGAGCCCCAGGTGTGAATTGTAGCCTCAGTTGGCTGTGGTCAGCTGACAGGAGTGTCACCCGCCATTGTCTCCTGCTGCTGTAGCCCACCTGCTGTAAGGTATGACGTGTTGTGCGTTCAGAGCTGCTCTTCTGCTGACCTCGGTTGTCACGAGTGCTTATTTCAGTTCCTGTCACCTTTCTATCTGCTCAAACCAGTCTGGCCATTCTCCTCTGACCTCTGGCATCAACAAGGCACTGCCACTCAATGATATTTTCTCTTTTTCAGACCCTTCTCTGTAAACCCATGAGATAGCTGTGTGTGAAAATCCCAGTAGATGAGCAGTTTGTGAAATACTCAGACCAGTCCTTCTGGCACCAACAACCACGCCATCACATTCAAAGTCACTTCAGTCACCTCTCTGATGCCCGGTTTGAACCTCAGCTGGTTGTCCTGACAACATCTACAGCACTGAGGTGCTGCCACATGATTGGCTGATTAGGTATTTGTGTTAATGAGCAGTTGAAGGGGTGTACCTAATAAAGTGGCCGCTGAGTGTACATCTCGTATATAAAGCCGACTGTAACAATCTTTTCGGTCTTGTATGTTTGTTATCATGCAGCTGACGCTCAGGATGTTTAGTGAAGCGCCATCTGTTGGAAGATTAGGAAGTTGACTTGGAACTATCTCGCTATATAGAAAATCCAACGTCAGTCTGTCTGTCTGTCTGCTTTTCACGAGAGGACTACTTAACGGATTTAGATCGTTTTTTTTTCTAGAATTTGCTTGATTTTGTGGCTTCTCTCATCATGCTAAGTGTTATGGTTTGGTTCCGGCACTGATTTATTTGCGTGAACCCGAGAGAGAGGCTGTGGGCCGAGGGGAAGGGGAGGCGGGACCTCAGTAGTGAGGAGCCAGGCAGACCCCTCCTCACTCACACGCCAGCCTCTGTTTGAGTTGCTCTCCCTCGCGCCACGTGTTGGAGCGCAGCTTCCCTCTGTTTAGCTAGTGATACCTGTTGGTTCAGCACACATTATCATTTAGAGATTGTTAAGGAGTAACGTTTGAAATTTTTTAGACGGACATTAGAGTTAAGTGTGTCTTAGAGGGTATCTGCTGATTCACAGAGATATCACGGCCATGTGCTCTTCTCCCCGTCAGATCAGATCAGACACAGTGCATGCGTTTGACGTTGGGGCGCACCTACCTTCTGCTTGGCCAGAATTACATTTCTGATTGAATTTTAAAGTTTGTCCTGTTTCAGTACTACGTGGGCAGAGCCGCAGTTAGAAAAGCACCTAAACAAAAATATACTAAATGAGAGCCAACACGGGTTTGTGAGAAGATGACGGCGACAAACAGGCAACTACAACAAATGACAAAAGCCAAACACACATGAGAATTGACTTTGACTTTCAATTAAATGAGCCTTTGACTCAGCCGCTGGCATCAGAGGGAAACAACAAAACTGGATCTCTAGTTGGTCAACCGGCAGGAGAAACAGGGGGCAGACACGAGGAGAATGGAGCGGGGCCCTCAAGAGAGTCCCTAAGGGGTCCGTCCTTGGACTGTTACCTCTTCTCCTTTTAATTAACGACACTAGGGGGGCTTTGCCAACCCCGTGGTGGGCACTACGCACTAGCCTCTTTGCGTATGAAGATGCGGTTGTAAAATTTAAACAGAGTTTTGTTTTCATGGGAATTGTTACATATGCATAATAGAACTAACTATTTCACATTACAGCGAGTAATTAACCAGAGTGAAAAATAGTAAAACATACAGAAAATGATGCTTCATGTGGCGTTAGACGTATTCATTGCGTAATACGATTTTGTTCTGCTTGGCTTTGAAATTAACACACAAATACTTTTTAAAGTTACACTTTTACTGTAACACTTCAGTAAAAATTATTTTTGAATTAACTTTTGTCAATATTGCATTGAAGTTTGATTCTGTGTTTGGACTTTCATCGTGACAACGCAACATATAAACTGCCCGTGAGTGAATTTCGCTCCTTTCTCGCTAATAAATTAAATGACTTTTTCGAATGTTTGTCCCTGTGATTTGTTAATTGTCTTTGCTAAGGCTATTCTAACGGGAAACGAGAAACATTTTAATACGAATGGCATATCAAGATCTCCTTTGGTGTCTCATGTCATTAGTGAAGATGGACTACATGACCTTTCTTGGATTCATCCTTCTTTCTACAGTAATTCCCCCACACTATGCAACTCTTCAGTTCCACCAGGGGGGTAAACGTTAACATTATACATTAAAGTTATTGTCTGTTATACCTGCATTGTTATCACTCTTTAATTTAATATTGTTATTATCAGTGTGCTGCTGGAGTATGGGAATTTACCCTCGGGATTAATAAAGTATCTATCTATCATCATATAGTACCTTTCACTCTATCTATCTATCTATCTATCTATCTATCTATCTATCTATCTATCTATAATCATATAGTGCCTTTCACTCTATCTATCTATCTATTTATCTATCTATCTATCCTCTATCTATCTATCTATCTATCTATCATATAGTGCCTTTCACTCTATCTATCTATCTATCTATCTATCTATCTATCTATCTATCTATCTATCTATCTATCTATCTATCATATAGTGCCTTTCACTCTATCTATCTATCCATCTATCTATTATCATATAGTGCCTTTCACTCTATCTATCTATCTATCTATCTATCTATCTATCTATCTACAATCATATAGTGCCTTTCACTGTATCTATCTATCAATCTATCTATTATCATATAGTGCCTTTCACTCTATCTATCTATCTATCTATCTATCATATAGTGCCTTTCATATCTATCTATCTATGTTATATAGTGCCTTTCATATCTATCTATCTATCTATCTATCTATCTATCTATCTATCTATCTATCTATCTATCTATTATCATATAGTGCCTTTCACTCTATCTATCTATCTATCTATCTATCTATCTATCTATCTATCTATCTATCTATCTATTATCATATAGTGCCTTTCACTCTATCTATCCATCTATCTATCATCATATAGTGCCTTTCACTCTATCTATCTATCTATCTATTATCATATAGTGCCTTTCACTCTATCTATCTATCTATCTATCATCATATAGTGCCTTTCACTCTATCTATCTATCTATCTATCTATCTATCTATCTATCTATCTATCTATCTATCATATAGTGCCTTTCATATCTATCTATCTATCTATCTATCTATCTATCTATCTATCTATCATATAGTGCCTTTCACTCTATCTATCTATCTATTATCATATAGTGCCTTTCATATCTATCTATCTATCATATAGTGCCTTTCACTCTATCTATCTATCTATCATCGTATAGTGCCTTTCACTCTATCTATCTATCTATCTATCTATCATCATATAGTGCCTTTCACTCTATCTATCTATCTAATTTGTGCGGTGGAAGACGAGACTGTGTTAACTGGTTGTAGATATTCTTCGTGATATTGTAAGTTGATGTTTTCGTCTTCCACACCATCACCACCGACTGTTTCAGCGGAGTCTATTGATACGCATTTAACCAATATTCCATGTAACCGATCAATGATTTTCGCATTAATTCGTTTGACTTCCTCGTTTCTCGCTGCTAGGATTGCCCGTGTACTCTGTTGATAACCTTCGTGATTAAATTCTTCATTAAGATTTGGACATAATACGTCTTCTTTAATTGGGAACTTAAAGTGAGGAAAGCGTTAAAATGTATAAGAGCTGTGAGAGCAGGAGGTCTGTCTGTCAAAAGCATTCACACCAATGAGAGGTGAGAGGACCATGGGCGTGGTTTGAGAGGAGGGCGGGACTTGAAAACATCTCATGGCCAAAGTCTCAACTAGCAGGACTTGAAAAATATCATCCAAAAAGTCTCGTCTCGTCGCAGTATTATTTTATTATAATAGAGAGGTATTTTCAGGCTGCGGTGGGCTGGCGCCCTGCCTGGGGTTTGTTTCCTGCCTTGTGCCCTGTGTTGGCTGGGATTGGCTCCAGCAGACCCCCGTGACCCTGTAGTTAGGATATAGCGGGTTGGATATTGGATGGATGTATTCGCACTACTCTGAGTGAGACAGAGGCTGTGGGCCGAGGGGAGGGGGCGGCGGGACCTCAGGAGCGGGCAGCTGGGTGGGCCCTCCTCACTCACATGCCAACCTCTGTTCTACCTCGTGCCACATGTTGGAACACTTAGCTAGCAATGCCTGTTTGTTTACTGATTTTTAAAGTTTGTCCCGTTTCACTACTACATGGGTGAAGCTGTGGGGGACAGCTAGTACATAATAAAATGGATGATGATGATGATGATGATGATTATTTAAGGTTATCTTTTTTGTTTCAGTTAAGACTCCAAGTTTGATTTTGAGATTTTGCTCATTGTACTCACTGGTATTCTTTTTCTTTTTGGCTGGTGACCTCTTCTTCTATTTTTTTTGTTTTTTTTTACAGTTCTTTCATCTTCTCATTATTTGTAGTTATTTTCTTGGTCTCCTAAACTCCAATTCCAAATCTTTTTTTCCTGCCATTTCTCCTCTTGGTATTAACAGTTGAGTCCATTACTAAAGACTGAATAGACCTGCAGGTAGGGGGCGCTACAGAGCTGACTGCACAGATCAGTCGATTGCACAGCAGGGTTAGCGGACAGCAATGAACTAACATCATATAACAGAATTACCTAAAGCCGAGTTTGCTGCTGGAGTCATTTGACAATCGGACTCAACTGATGGAACAGGGAGGTCAGCACAAGTGCAGAAGGAACAACGACGTTCATTAGTAAAGAATTCAATAAAGGAAGTTCTACAAAAGTCCATCTTCATTGAGAGGTCGGCTTCAATATGGCAGTAACAGCCGAGTCTGATGTTAAAGAATTAATACAAAGTAGAGCAGACGTACAATGGCAGGAGAAACCATTCAGTGACAGAGCTGGGTCAGCGTAAGGGCAGCAATTCATAAAATAATGAAATGAAGGAAATTATACAAGTGGAGGCACCGCATAAAACAGCTGACAATTAACATGAGTGGGCAGTAAACACACTGAGTCAGCAAAAGTAACAAAATAGAAAGCTGCACCACTAGGGGGCGCCATACAGGTAAAGAAGACTGAAATCAGAAGTCAATTAAACTTACAACTGAGACAGCAAAAGTAAGAAAAGAGCCCACTATAAAAGAAACAAAGGAATGGCTACCAGTAGGGGGCGCCACGTACTGTAAGCAACTTTTCATTGGAGTCGTTTTTACGATTCGACTAAACCGACAGGTCAGCAGGAGTGCAGCAGGAGTGCAGCAGGAGCAACCAAGTTCAGCATAAAAGAATTAAATAAAGGAAGTTTCACAGGTAGGGGGCGCTGCAATATTATATTCACATTCGAGTCAATCGACAGACTGTGATAGAAGGCACAGCAGAGGGACCAGAGGGTCAGTTACACCAATGGCAGGAGCAGAAGAGTCCAACTCAAAAGATCTGCACACAGGCAATCCCATAAGCAGGGGGCGCCACAGAGCTACATTTTCTTTTCAGTGAATTATCAGTACAGCAGACTAGAGTGGCATCAACAGAGGAGTCGGGAAGGTAAGACATCAAAAAAAAAAGGGGGGTGTCACAAGTGGAGGGCACCACCAGGCTGACTGTTATTGCAGTCCAATTACCAGTTAAGGTCAAGTGACAAGGCAGCAAAGCCATTCAAAGTTAAACGAGGTCCTACTGTGAAAAAAATCTCCAATACTTTGGGGGCCACTGCACAGACAAAGGTCACAGTGGGACGCGAAACATAGGAGAGCCAGTGTGTGACGTGAAGAGGACAATCTACTGTTGTGAGAACAAATGATAGTATCTATCTATCTATCTATCTATCTATCTATCTATCTATCTATCTATCTATCTATCTATCTATCTATCTATCTATCTATTTGTTATATAGTGCCTTTCACTCTATCTATCTATCTATCTATCTATCTATCTATCTATCTATCTATCTATCTATCTATCTATCTATCTGCTAATAACAATAAAGACCGACAGCCCCACAGGTAGAGAACGTAGCGACACTGAATGTCCGTTGGAGTCTGAAGCTCATATCACAGCAGAGTCACCACTGGTGCACCAAAGTCAATACCGACTTTTAGAAAAGAAGTGAAAGCCACTGCACAAGTAGGGGGCGCCACAGAGCCCCCATATTTTCTTTGGTAATGATTGAAAGCACAATTGAGTCCACTTAACTAATGGCAGTAACAGCAGTGTCTGTTATTAAAGAAGAGTTGCAGAAACCCCCATTAATGCAAGCAGGGGGCGCCACTGAGCTGGACTCAAATGATAGCGTAATAGATTTGAGTATCGATAAGCCTCTAGCAATAGTTCATTATAAAAGAACTACATTAAACAGGTTCCACAGGTAGGACTAGCACACTCCTTGTGTCTCATTAAAGTCATTGATTCAGTTGACAGCAAGCACAACAGAGTGACCATAGAGTCAGTTACACCAATGATATAATTAACAGAGTTTTATCATTAATCAGGAGGACATTAGGATTTTCACATCCTGATTGGATGTCATTGTGGAGGAAGTCTCCATAAGCTTGACAATACTGCATTGGTCCAGTTTTTCCAGGTCTTCCTAGCAGATCCTTTTAAGCTCTGTTAGATCTCCAGGTTTCTCGACCTACTGTATGTTCTATGGGGTTTAAGTCTGGGCCATTCAAGGACTCCCAGTGACTTGTCCTGAGGCCACTCCAGTGTTGTCTTGACTGTATGCTTCTGTCATTATGTCACTGTCCCAGTCTGAAGTGGAGAGTTTTTTTTTTTTCTGCAAGGACCTCTCTGCATTTGGCTGAATTCATCCTTCCCTCAATTCTGACCAGACTCCCTGTCCCCCATGGCTGGGCGCTGACACTGCGGTACTTCAATGTAAGGATGGTATTAACCAGGTGATGAGCAGCGACTGGTCTTCATCACATAAGGCTTGGAGTTCTGCCCAGTGAGTTCAATTTGTGTCACATTAGACCAGAGAATCTTTCTGCTTATGCTCTTAAAGTCGAAGCGGGCTATCATACACCTTTTACTCAAGAGGGACTTCTGTCTCGTTGAAGCAGAAACCTTTAAGAGAACCTTTAAGAAGAACTACTGGGACAGCTTAGCTACTGGCTAAACAAATGGGCTCGACGGACTGAAGGGTCTCCTCTTGTTTGTCAAATTTCTTACGTTCTCCCAATTCTTACCTCCTCTCAACTGGCTGGGTGTGGCTAGACACTTGAGTGGCAGCAGTCTGGGCGGGGCTAAATGCATGAGTGGCAGCCGGCTGGGTGTGGCTAAATGCTTGAGTGGAAGAAGGCTGGGTGTGGCTAAATGGTTGAGTGGCAGCAGGCTGCATGAATGAATAGACGACCGAGTCATGGAGTTGAAGAAGAAACCATTAAAAAGAACATGGATGATCTACAAAGTCCTGATTGATGGAGTGCTGCTGAGATGGTGGTCCTTCGGACAGGTTCTCCTGTCTCAGCAGAGGACTGTTAGAGTGACCATTAACGACAGTAATAATAATAATTCTATTCTATTCTATAACTCTATTGTGCTTTTCTCACTACACAAAGAGCTTTACAGAGCGAGTGCGGCGCCACTTCAATGTGCAGCACCCACCTGGACGATGCAGCGGCGGCGTCCATTTTGTGCAGCAGTGCACTCAGCACACATTAGCTGTTGGGTGGTGAAGGGGGGAGAGTCAGGGGGATGATCAGGGGGCCAGAATGACTAGGACGTGGTGGGCAGTTTAGCCAGGACATCAGGACACACCGTACGCTACACCATTAAGCTTTAGGTCACCTCCCAGAACAAAGTCCTTCTTGTGTGCCTACTCAATGGCCAAGTTAAGGCAGAATTCCTTCTTCCTTTTCACAATGCTGCTGAGAAGACCCCAAGCTGTACTGATAAGTCTGACCCCCTCGCCCTGCTCAGTGCCTCACCACAACTTGACCAGGGGGTCTGCAGAGAGTAACCATGGACTTCATGACTCGGTTTCTGTCCCCACTTGCAGTGTGAATTGATGGCCCGTCTCCTCACAGGTCCACTCCAATCAAGATCAAGTTCTAGAAACATCTCAGGAAGAATTAAAACAGACAGACAGGAGGAACAACGTGGAGAGTCTGAACACTTCTAGAAAATGAGAGATTTCAGGTTTGGCTTTTTAATAAATTTGCCAACATCTTCACTTTGTCACTAAGGGTTACTGGGCATCGACTGGCAAACGTCAATCTAAAGCAGCAGCACTGGCGTGTGCAGACGGTGGCAGGGTCAAATCTTGATACGATGCCACTTACCCATCCTTTATTAACGCAGCTGGCGTGGCACCAGTGGGTGTGTGCACTGGACCGTGGGCAGCAGGTACCAATCGGAGAGTCAAAGATGGCATACGTGTGTGTGAGTGGGTGTGAATGTACAGAACTGTGGGCAGCAGGTAATAATGTGCAGTCAAAGATGGCACGTGTGTGTGTCAATGTGCTGGACTGTGGGCAGCAGGTACCAATCAGAGAGTCAAAGATGGCATGGGGTTGAGCTGCGCCAGGTTGCTGATGGCTTGCAGTCAGTAAGGGGGCACCAATTCAGACGACGCCGTCTCTCATTTTTTTCTTTTTCATTTCTAATTTCCACCACCCGCAATGTGCATCTGCACAAATTAAGACGCATCACTTAATCAGGCCTGAAGATTCATTAGACGGCGCATTACGGCCGCGCTGAAGAAGAAGAAGAAGAAGAAGAAGAAGAAGCGTAATTATCAGCAATTACAAGCTTTGGTAAAAACTGAAGCTCGAGGGATTAGGAATTTGATTAAGAATTTGATTGGCGCCTGCTTTTACACAGAGGAGCACCCCGGCGGCGGGCACACCTGTTGTTGTGGAGAAGTGAAAGTGAAGAGGGGGTCCTGAACCTCCCTGTCTGAACTCAATCAACCTCCCCACCCAGCAAGCATGTTCTGTGTCAGATGGCACCCCCACTAGGGGGCACCAATGGACCTGCTGGCACTTCATTCCCTGCAGTTGACTTCATCTTGGAATGTTGATATTTGTACTAAAAACTTTACTTTGTAAAGTGCCTGGCGACGGTTTACTCAATAAAAGGCACTTTATAAAATAAAGACCGACTGAAGTTTGAAACGGTGGCACGGTGGCACAGTGGCAGAGCTGCTGCCTCACTACAAGGAGCTTACATTCCCCCAGCGTGGTGTTTGCATGTTCTCCCCGTGTCCCCTGTGACACACAGCAAAGCTAACTTGGACTCCAGGGATTGTCAACGCTGTGTGCCCAGTGCTTGTTGGCATCCCTGGAAAAGCAGGTGTAGAAAACAGATGGGTGACTCCAGAATCTGAGAAGACAGAAGTCCGGCATGTTGCAAAGCAAAAACTCCCCCACTTGGGGATGCCTACCTTGAGCCTGACCACCCGATAAACTTGTTAAGAAAGGCGCTATAGAGAGTCCAGCGGCATCAGAAACACGGGAGATTCTTCTCGAGCTGCACAGCGCCAGCGGCCCCGCTCTTTACAGTCCTTAAAGACCACCCGGGCCACAGACTGTCACTGGGAAAGGAGCTAATATGGACATGCTCCACGGAGAAGGCCACACTGGACCTTAAGGACACATTCACTGGGACAGGAGCGATGGAAAGTTCAAATGATGACTGCAGATGCCGGGCAACGAATTTAATCCATGCTGACTGGGAAAGGCACTCTATGGAATCCAGACTGAGCTCCGAATATTAGACCAGTCGTGGAATCGTTACTCACTGAGAAAGGAGCTTGATGAGATTCAAATGACAAATACCAACACATAGGCAGCTACATAATACATGTAAAAATGTTTACTGGGAAAGGCGCTATAAGAAACTCAAAATGATAGATAGATAGATAGATAGATAGATAGATAGATAGATAGATAGATAGATAGATAGATAGATAGATAGATAGATAGATAGATAGATAGATAGATAGATAGATAGATAGATAGATAGAGTGAAAGGCACTATATGATAGATAGATAGATAGATAGGCACTTGTCATGTCCTGTTAGCAAATGTTAAAAGGTTTCTCATCCATTATCCAACTCGCAATACCCTAACTACAGGATCACGGAGGGTCTGCTGGAGCCAATCCCAGCCAACACAGGGCGCAAGGCAGGAAACAAACCGTGGGCAGGGTGCCAACCCAACGCAGGGTACACACACACCAGGGACAATTTAGGATCACCAATACACCTAACCTGCATGTCTGTGGGAGGAAACCCACGCAGACACGGTGAGAACATGCAAACTCCATGCAGGGAGGACCCGGGAAGTGAACCCAAGTCTCTTAACTGCGAGGCAGCAGTGCTACCCACTGCACCACCATGCCACCCAGGTATCTCATTACGTAATGAATTCCTTTTTTTGAGTAGCGACCTAATCAATGAATTGTATAAATGGACGTTTTTTCCTCGGTAGATATGAAAGGCACTATATAACACAAAAATAGATAGATAGATAGATAGATAGATAGATAGATAGATAGATAGATAGATAGATAGATAGATAGATAGATAGATAGATAGCAGCACTTTCCTAATATGACAAGTTGTTGCCTCTGCCGAGATTTAGATAATGAATAATGACTGACGTTTTCTCCTGCCTGTGTTTTATTGCTTTCAATTGGGGAAGTCCAGTCTGGGGCGTCTGTTTCAGATTTTCTTCCACAATTTGGAGGCAAATCCTTTCTGTCATTGGCCTCCGTCTGACCTGGAAGTGCTGGCAAGGTCATAAAAAAACGTGTAAGAGAAGCAAACTTAGCAGAAGGATGAGAGACTTGAGGCGAGATGTTAGAACGAGGGTCAAGGTCCAGTCAAAGGACAGCGATTGACCCTCAGAGTAAATTTGAGGTGACTTTGGGTGAAGATGTGAAATACGAGTGCAGAGCGGCACGGGGGTCGAGCTCATTATTGTAACCCACGTTTACTAATAACATCGGGCCACAAATCCATCACAGCACACCCCACAGAGCAGCCCACGCCGTGCCTCGCACAATAAATAATGATCTGCCTGCGGAATAATTTGAGAAGTCGTTAACAGCTTAAAAGCCAACGTCCGGCACTAACAGTCAGTCCTTCCATGGCAGGCGGCGCGTGCTCCACGGGAACGATGTGAGGCTTTCAATTATGTATCGCCATGCTCAGAAATCTGTAGGCTGGTCAAAAACACAGAAATGCCGGGAATTAATGGGCTTTTAATGGCAGAGCAGGCAGTAAAGGTCAGAGGCAGGAAAAATTGCTTTGTGATGCGTCTCTGTGGATGGCGGGCGCTGCAGCATCGAGGTGCAGGCGTAATTAACGGCTCTGAACGCGGATTCTTTATGCATTGAGGGGTCAGAGCCAGAGAAGAGTGAAGAAGAAAAAAAAGAAAAACGGTAATTAAAAAGTGGAAGTAACATTCAGAAGAACAGGCCAACAACCTGAGCAGCACTGCCGGGACTTCAAAATGAGGCCATCACAGGAGAGGAAAATGTGACAAAAAGACGCGCTGCCGCGACATGGTGCCCCAGTCTGTCCCTTTGTTACATTTCACATACCAGAGAGATTCGACCAACAGGTTGGCGCTGCCCCACATAAACGGTAATGGCCGGGCTGCGTCTTTCTACTCCCGTGAGTGGGAATTACGGCTGGCCATCCTCGTGCTGTTGGGGTCTCCTCACCTTCATGTTTCTCTGCTCCCTGAAGCCCTTGTGACACTTAGAGTGTCTGTAGAAAGATGAGTCTCCTTACAAGGATCTCAGCATCATTTTTTACAGAAGTGGGTACAAGAATTTGTTAATATAGTTACAAGGTAAGCGTACTGTTTCTACAAATATGATATACGGGCGACTGGGGGGCAGCTAAAGGGCCTGAATGATAAGTGATGTCATGCCAGACCTGGGGGGCGGTGAAGGGCATGGACTTTCTATCTCAATCTCTTACAGATCATCCACAGAAAATTCTACAGGGTTCCGCCGCCTCCGATTCCGGGCCCGATGATGTCACTTCCTATGTCAGCCATCTTTGACAACCCGCCTCAGTTCTGCTTTGGACTCAGACCTGTAAACAACTCATAAGAACTACCAGGGAAGATCATATGGGTGGCTGCCCCAAACCTTCTTGGTGTCGTTGGCTTGTTCTTGTGACACAGTGGGTACAGAAAAGGATCCCCCCCTTCGAAATATTCCCATTTTGTTTTTTGCTTTATAGCCTTAAATGTAAACACACAAACTAAAATTCCTTCCCAGCTTTACTTACTCAACGTCACCTCTAACATCAAGTGAAAGACATCACAGCCACAGCTCAGAGGAACATTAAAAAATCAAAAACAAGACCTACTGACATGAATAAAGGACCCCCCCAATGCCAATGTCATGTTGTTGAGCCTCCCTTTGCTTTAATTTTGTTAGGAAATGAAGGCGCTTTCTAAATAAACAGGATTCTGAAAAATTAATTCCTGCATTTACTTCTAGTAGGATTGACGACTGCAATGCGGCGTTCACTGGATGTTCAAACTGTTCAAAGTTTTGGGCAGATTTCAAAAACATATAAAGAATTAAATGGCCGAGGTCCGGCTTACTTGTCTGAACTTATCATGACTTACAAACCTGAGTGCACATTAACATCTCAAGATGCCGGTGTGCTTAGGATTCCAAGGATTATTAAAATAACAGTGGGAGGTCGAGCTTTTAGCTACAGGACCCCAAAACTGTGGGGTGGTCTGCCTGCTACTGTAAGAGATGCCCCTTTGGTCTCAGCATTTAAATCTCACGACTTCAGTTTAGCCCACCCTGACTAGAGCTGCTGATTAACAGTACAGACTGCGTCTCTGTTGTTAGTCATTAGCACTAAAACATAAGTAACATGACAGTTAGAATTTGTTACTAACCCTCGGTACTCAAAGGTGGTACTTGGTGCCACGGCCCACCTGCCAAGTTGTTCTGCCTGCCTAAGGTAAAGTCATCTCTGATGGAGGATTGCAGGAATTATCGGGTAGAGGGGTCCTTTCATCGGATTGGCTGACTCAGCTGTGGAATGGCCAATAGGGGGAGGCAGCTTGATGGCTGAGGTCTCCAGGACTCTAACCAAATCCAAATCATATTATGGGATATCATCTACTGATAAATTCTGCTCCGTACTTGTACATTTTTAATTTTTATACTGTATTGAGGATTTGTTCTGTTCTGTGTATTGTATTGTATTGACCCCCCTTTTCTTTTTGACACCCACTGCACGCCCAACCTACTTGAAAAGGGGTCTCACTTTGAACTGCCTTTTCTTCCATTTCTTCCATTTTTTCCCTACAAGGAGGGCTGGGGGGCTGTCAAGTGGCAGGGCCTGTTAAAGCCCATTGTGGCACTCCTTGTGTGATTTTGGGCCATACAAACATAAAATGTGTTGTGTATTGTATTGTATTTAATGACAGCCCTGAGTCTGTGGTGATTCTTCTCCATCAGCTTTGCCCACCTTTATTGTGTAATGACCCCCCATTCTTTACAGTTTAACTGTTCAAGTTCGGTCACATTGGACGGTGAGCGTTGCTGGTCTGCTATCTTCAGATCTCTCCACAGATTTTCACTGTGATTTCGGTCAGCTGGCCACACCAGGACACTCACTATGTTCTCCTTCAGCCACTGGGTGGTCAGTTTTGCTGTTTGTTTCGGCTCGTTGTCATCTTGAAAGGTGAACATTCTTCCCATCTTCAACTTTCTAGTAGAGGGTAGCAGGTTTTACTCCAGAATTTGATGGTATTTTGCCTCCTCCGTTTGTCCTTCTACCCTAATGAGAGCCCCAGGACCCCCATAACAGGATGCTGCCCCCTCTATGCTTTACTGTAGGTATGGTGTGTCGTGAATGGTGAGCTGCATTGGTGGACCATTTAGTGTTGAGGCCAAATAGTTTAGTTTTGGTCTCCTCTGACCAGAAGACCTTCTTCCACTTGGCATCCGAATCTTCAAGGTGCATTCTGGGAAAGCTCAAACGAGCCTTCATGTGGCCTTTCTTGAGAAGTGCGACCTTCCCGAACAAGCCACCATTGTGGAGCATTTGTCAAATTGTAGTCACAGGCACACCAGTAATGACCAGTCTGTGCCATCAAATCCTGTAACTCCTTCACAGTGGCCATTGGCCTATTGGTAGCCTCTCTTACCAGTTTCCTCCTTGCTCTTCCATCCAGTTTGGAGGGTCCTAGTCGTACCAAACACTTCTTTATGATGGACTTTACTGAGCTCCTTGGGACTGATAAAGCCTTTGAGATCTCCTGCCTTCTGTCCCTGAGATCTTCTGAAAGTGGCCTGCCGCCCATAGTCAGTTGTGAGCTGTCAGTCGCACTACCAAGGAATGGAATGAATGGACCAGGAAGAGCTTCACCAATCACACTCATTACACCTGAGCACAGGCAATGGAAATGGGGGGCACTGACACCTGACTGAGTTTGGGGGGGTCCTTTATTCATCTCAGGTTTTCTTGTTTTTGATTTTTTATAATTCTTCTGAACTGTAGCTGTGAGATCTTCCACTTGATGTTAGATTGCATTGAGGAAATAAAGCTGGGAAGAAATATTAGTTTGTGTTTGTTCATTTAAGGCTGTAAAGCAAAAAAAAAAGAGAATATTTTGAAGGGGGGATTCTTTTCTATACCCACTGTGTGTATATATAAATATAGACATACACATATACTGTACATACATATATATACATACACACATTCAGATATATCTGTCCCAGTATATACACTCAGTGGCCACTTTATTAGGTACACCCCTTCAACTGCTTGTTAACACAATTACCTAATCAGCCAATCATGTGGCAGCACCTCACAGTGCATTTCAGCTTGTAGACGTTGCCATGACGACCTGCTGAGGTTCAAACCGGGCATCAGAGAGGTGACTGAAGTGACGTTGAATGTGATGGCGTGGTTGTTGGTGCCAGAAGTATTTTAGAAACTGCTCATCTACTGGGATTGTCACGCGCAACCATCTCTGGGGTTTACAGTGAATGGTCCAAAAAAAGGGAAAATATCAGTGAGTGGCAGTTCTCTGGGCAAAAAGGACTCATTGATGCCACAGGTCAGAGGAAGAGTCCAGACTGGTCTGAGCTGATAGAAAACGGCAGGAACTCAAACAAGCACTCGTTACAACTGAGGTGAGCAAAAGAACAGCTCTGAACACACAGCATGTTGAACCTTGAAGCAGATGGGGGGCTACAGCGTCAGGAGACCCCACTGGGTGCCATTCCTGTGGATCCTGCAGGAATTCATCCTGCCTTGTATCAATAGTTCATGCTGCTGCTGGTGGGGGGTGGTGTAGTCGTGTGGGGGACATTTTCTGATCACACTTTGGGCCCCTTAGCACCAACTGAGCACTGTTCAAATTCCACAGAGTATTGCTGCTGACCACGTCCATCCCTTTATGACCTCCAATCCTCTGATGGCTCCTTCCAGCAGGATAATGCGCCACGTCACAAAGCTCAAATCATCTCAAACAGACTGTCAGGTTATATAGCGCCTTGATGTGTGGAGTACAAGTCACAGGAGGTTCTGCTCAGGCTTTATAACACACTGGTGAGGCCTCATCTGGAGTCCTGCGTGCAGTTTTGGTCTCCATAAAGACATAGCAGCACTAGAAAAGGTCCAAAGAAGAGCGACTCGGCTGATTATGGGGGGCTACAGGGGATGAGTTATGAGGAAAGATTAAAAGAGCTGAGCATTAAGGAGATGAAGAGGAGACCTGACTGAAGTGTTTAAAATGATGAAGGGTATTAGTCCAGTGGATCAAGACGGTGACTTTAAAATGAGGTCACCAAGAACACAGGGACACAGTTGGAAACTTGTGAAGTGTAAATTTCACACAAACATTAGGAAGTTTTTCTTTACACAAAGAACGATAGACACTTGGAATAAGCGACCAGTATTGTGGTGGACAGTCAGACGTTAGGGACTTTCAAACTCGACTTGATGTTATTTGAACAGGACTGTTGAGCTTTGTTGGGCTGGACGGCCTATCCTCGTCTTAGATTGTTCTAATGTTCTAATCTGAGTTGAGCTCAAAATTCTCCAAAGGATTCTAAATTCAGCTGTGAACTCTGAGTGGTGGGCCGGGGTGTCATTTCATGACTCGCTCCTGTCAATGTCTGCCTGTCTTCTTTGGTAGTTGTCATTGCGTGTGTCACTCAGTATTTAGCTCATCCTCACCTGTTAAAACCGTCCTACCAGAATCGACCTCTGAAAAGGATTTAGGGTTTATGTCTGTGTTTCCCAGCCTCGGCCCTGTGGCCCCCCTGTGACTGCAGGTTTTTGTTCCAACTAGTGTGCTAATCAGTGACAACAACTGATAGCACTGATGATCTCATTTAATTAGCTGGGATTAGTTTTCTTTTATTCTACATTCAGAAAAGCACAGCAGCGTGATTATATGTATAAGACATTTAGAAATATTTGGCTGTTTGACTTCAATGCTTAACTCTCTTTTGTTGATTTTATTCTATTTTGCTTTTTTTTTTAGGTTAGGTCAGATTATCTCAGGGCACAACGTGAGCTACCACAGCTATGCTGATGACACACAGCTGTACTTATCAATAGCACCTGATGACCCCGACTCTCTTGATTCACTGACACAATGTCTGACTTGTATCTCAGAATGGATGAATAGTAACTTTCTCAAACTAAATAAAGAGAAAACTGAAATCTTAGTGATTGGCAATAATGGATACAATGAGGCTATTAGAAATAAACTGGATACACTAGGATTAAAAGTTAAGACGGAAGTAAAAAACTTAGGGGTAACCGTTGACTGTAATCTGAATTTTAAATCACATATTCATCAGATCACTAGGACAGCATTTTTTCACTAAAGAAACATAAGTAAAGTTAGACCTCTTATATCACTGAAAGATGCTGAGAAATTAGTTCACGCGTTTGTTTTCAGTCGACTAGATTACTGTAACGCACTCCTCTCAGGACCACCCAAAAAAGACATAAATCATTTGCAACGAGTGCAGAATGGAGCTGCTAGAATCCTAACTAGGAAAAGAAAATCAGAACACATTTCTCCAGTTTTGATGTCACTACACTGGTTACCTGTGTCATTCAGGATTGACTTTAAAATTCTGCTTATGGTTTATAAAGCCTTAAATAATCTCGCCCCATCTTATATATCGGAATGTCTGACATCTTATATTCCAAATCGTAACCTCAGATCCTCAAATGAGTGCCTCCTTAGAATTCCAAAAGCTAAACTTAAAAGAAGTGGTGAGGCGGCCTTCTGCTGCTATGCACCTAAAATCTGGAATAGCCTGCCAATAGGAATTCACCAGGCTGATACAGTAGAGCAGTTTAAAACACTGCTGAGAACACATTACTGTAACATGGCCTTTTTATAACTTCACTTTAACTTAATCCTGATGCTCTGTATGTTCAATTCATCATAATAACTATTCATGGTGGCTCTAAAATCCGTACTGACCCCTACTCTCTCTTCTGTTTCACACGCACAAGCCTGCCACCACCACCTACTCAAAGCATCCTGATGCACCAACAATGATGGACTGAAAGCCAGAAGTCTACGTGACCATCATCATCAAGTCCTTCCATGAGAACCCTAAATACAAAGAGGACTGTTTCATTTATCTTAGGTAGATTGCCCAGAGGGGTCTAGGTGGTCTCGTGACCTTGGTGCCCCTGTAGCCTTCTGGAGTTTTTTTTTTTTTCCCCCTGGCCATCGGACCTTACTCTTATTCTATGTTAATTAATGTTGACTTATTTTGTTTTCTTATTGTGTCTTTTATTTTTCTATTCTTCATTTTGTAAAGCACGTTGAGCTACTGTGTGTATGAAAATGTGCTATAGAAATAAATGTTGTTGTTGTTTGCTCTTTCTCTGTGCAGATTTCCCCCTTTGTTTTATCTTATTAATGACAAACACGAGCAGAGCGGACATGCAGGCTACTGTAACAGCACACTGAATAATCAAAGGCTGCAACTACTTTAGTATCAGACCCACTAATTAGTAAATAACGGACTGATTAAACAATTAGAACACCTGGAAAACTAAAATGAAAATCAAGATGAAAATATTATTAAAAAGAAAAAAAATACATAATTTCTATATAACTGCTTGGTACATTTTAATATATATATATATATATATATATATTTTTTTTTTTCCTGCGGTGGGTTGGCGCCCTGCCAGGGATTTGTTCCTGCCTTGCGCCCTGTGTTGGCTGGGATTGGCTCCAGCAGACCCCCATAACCCTGTGTTCAGATTCAGTGGGTTGGAAAATGGATATACAGTATATGTATATTTTTTTACCAAAGTTAGTTTGCTAATTGGGTGGCACGGTGGCGCAGTGGGTAGCGCTGCTGCCTCGCAGTTAGGAGACCCGTCTGGGTTCACTGCCCGGGTCCTCCCTGCCTGTGTGGAGTTTGCATGTTCTCCCCGTGTCTGCGTGGGTTTCCTCCCACAGTCCCACAGTGCATTGGCGATTCAAAATTGTCACTAGAGTGTGCTTGGTGTGTGTGTGGCCTGCGGTGGGCTGGTGCCCTGCCCAGGGTTTGTTTCCTGCCTTGCACCCTGTGTTGGCTGGGATTGGCTCCAGCAGACACCCGTGACCCTGTAGTTAGGATATAGCGGGTTGGATGATGGATGCATGATGGATGGATGGTTTTCTAATTTCTATATTGTTCCCAAAACACAGAACTTGGGAAATAACACATCACTTACTTAGCCCAGGAGTCCAATTAAAAACAGAAGCTGGTGGGAACAAAAACCTGCAGGAACAGTGTGCCCACCAGGACCGAGATTGGGAAACTCCGATCCACACGGACCTAAAGTTCTCGTTGTCTATGTAAAATGCAGAGGCGATTAAAAGGGAAATAACGTTTTTACTTTATATGATAAGAACCGTTGAATAGAAATCGTGGGGCCGGATGCTCAGGCTATGCCAGTGAGTGCCCATCTGGAGGACGGCGTGCAGTTCTGAGGCTGGAAATGTGAACAAACACAAACGTCGGGATGTTAACGATTGAAAGTTCTTTTGTAATTTCCTGAAATTTCCTTTTTCTTTTCAGTTTTTGCTAACCTAAACTTTACATTTAAACCTCTGCCAGTTCACTGCTTACCTTTTCACCATTTTAAGTTATTCATTGCATTTCAACTAATGAAATATGAAGACAAACTGGAAATACGGAGGTGTCCTAAAACTTTTAGCCCGTGGCGTGAAAAGGCCATTTGCAGCCGTGTCCACTTCTCCTGACGCAATTGGAGAAATTTACTGCGCTGGCATTGCAATCTGAGCAGCTAGCGAGAATGAAGCTGCTTTTGTTAACTGTGAACGGTGAAGTCGTGACTGGCAGACGTCGTGGCTCAGCGGTCGGCATGTGATTCGTTTATTTGGAGGGACAGACGTGACGGGCACTGGACGGGGTGACTGGCTTGTTGGTGAGGTCACTGAATGAACCAGCCCTCAGTGTTGCTAGTCATTGAAACAGCATTACTTGTGCCAGGTGATAGTGGCTACCTGCTCAGAGGCTGGTACCTTACGCCTTTGCCAGCCCACAGAGTGTGGAGGAGAGGGGCTCTAATGCCACGTGTGCCCTTGTGCTCTCAGCACAGCCTGATCTCCTGAGTGCAGGAGGCGGGGTCTCAACATGTCAGGTGCTCTACCAGCCAATGCTATGCATATGTATGAGGTTGATTAGCATGCTCCATATATGGATGTTTGAGGGCGGCACTTGAGGTGCGTTCACGTACTGCGAGGGGAATTGTGATTTCAAAAACGGTAAATTGTGTAAATGTGCGTATGCCAGGTTTTATTTATCTGATTTTTTTGATGTAAAGATTTTTCTGTTTTTTGGCCTACACATATTTTCATACTTGAATTCATGTTTTATAAAAGAAACCCCAGGCCGCCTAAATATCACAAGAAAGACAGGGCAGCACTTGAAACTGTGCAGACGAGAGTAATAAAAGTATAAGTTTAATATGTCACTGTGCTCTTATATTTTAATAGCAAAATATCCACGCTTCGCAGCGGTGAAGTACTGCCTTAAACGTTTTATTAAGAAGAAAATTTAACCTTTTTAAACTGAGGGAAAATATGCGAATAATTATTTGTTAAGGATCTCTTTGTACACCATATTGTCAGTTCGGCCCTCCAGTTGTAATCTGACCAAGCTGTGCACTGAGCTGACTCTTGAGCATGTAACGTACAGTCGGCCATGTGAACAGTAATCTTGTCTCAAATCTCACAGCTTGGATTGCTGCTGTCGTAATCGGTTTGAGTTTCATGGTTTGTTTCAATGACGACAGTATTTGTAGGACTTGTGTTGAAGTGACATTCGCCATCTGTCAAGCGTTGTAAGCACACAACCAGTTTCATCGATAACTTCACATCCAGCTTTTGAGAGATTAAACATTTCCAAACATCAAAGTGTCCACTACTGAAATCGTCACCTGTGAATCTAAGATGTTTAAGAGGCATTGGCGGTTGTCCAAAGGTGTAAAATATTTGGCCATTTCGGTACACTTGAAAGCGACAACCGAACAATTCAGCGGCAGCCATCAACTCACATGCAGACCCATAGGTGAAGGGCTTAAGCATTTGACTCTTCTAGTGCTCCTGTATAGTCTAATTATCTCCTGTACCGTCATCAGTCCACACCTTGAACCTGTCCAGTCATTCAATACATAAGACACAATGGATATCAAGAGTGAGCCTGATATGGCCGTGCAATATGTAACACAGAGAATGGAAAAGGCAGGTGCCATCTCTGGGCATGGAAACCACTCGGTAAGTGACAGTTCTTTGATCGATGGTGATCACCTCGATAGACATGTTAATGGGGGTACGGTTGGAACGATAAATGAAATGGGGACCTGAACAATGTAAAGTAAGTCTAAAATACCTACACAATAACTATAATCGTAATAAATGAACAATAAAACAGCGGAGAAGCCGTGGATTAAATTAAAAGGCTGTAGTTATCAGCAGGGAGACGTGAATCCCGTGGCGAAGCAAAGAAGGGAATGAAGAGACCGGAGCGACGGACGGCCTTATATAGGCAGGCAGCCAACAACGTGGGAGGCGTTAAGATGGGGGACCCAACGCCGCCTCACACGGTGACCGAGCTGCAGGCTATGGACGTATATATGTACATAAGTAGGATTTAGTTAGCGTTGGGAACCCGCGTACCAAATTTCTTGAAGATGGGCCCATAAGTAACAAAGAACGTTGAAAAGTTCAATATGGCGGCCGACAGTGGCATCATACCACCGAAATAAGTACGTACATTGGTTTTGGTTAGCGCAGGGAAGTCGCCAACCAAATTTCGTGAAGATGGGGCCATGAATAAGAAAGTTCAACATGGCGGACGTTGTTGACCATTATGACCGTTACGTGTAGAATTTCGAAATGAAACCTGCTTAACTTTTGTAAGTAAGCTGTAAGGAATGAGCCTGCCAAATTCCAGCCTTCTACCTGCACGGGAAGTTGGAGAATTAGTGATGAGTCAGTCAGTCAGTGAGTCAGTCAGTCAGTCAGTGAGTCAGTGAGTCAGTCAGTCAGTCAGTCAGTCAGTGAGTCAGTCAGTCAGTCAGTAAGGGCTTTGCCTTTTATTAGTACAGATAAATCTGCCTTTTCCTGCTCACCGAGCCACATTTAGCTCAGGGGTTCACCGTAAAAGAACTGCTAGGCAGGCATCAGAAGACCAGACTGAGAGACACAACAGGAAACGGGCAGTCAGACTGATGGCCACTGTCTTCTATTTCTGTGTGTCAAACTCTGCATGTTATCCTCTTGGCCTTGTTTGGAATGGCGTGACTCACCTAAGTGGGTGTCCTGCACGTGAAGAAAGAGTATAAAGCCTTGGCACATTAAAGTCGACGGACAGATGGGAGATAACGTAATCCGATCCTGAAAATCCTTCCAACGCAACGTCAAAAATGTCAGACTCTACACATCAGGCCCCCCACTCCCGAACTGGGTTCTTGCCATTGGCTTTCTTTGTCTGTTATGCAGCGTCAGCCGACATTAAACAAGGCCACGTTATTTCTCCTATGTGATTTCTTACCGCCGTGTCACTAAGGGAGGGGTGTCGCCTTTTAATATCATACTAGGAGGCTCCTCCCACTGCTCGCTTCACTCACCAAACCCCTGGGTTGGTGGGCTCCCCATCTATCCCGCAGCTGAGCCACTCTGTTAGAGAAAGTGATTGTAATTAAAGATTTGCTACAAGACCCCCCTGGCACTTTTGCCGCCCAATCCCCAGTTGTAGCCTAACAGGCCGCCCCACGACTTTCTTGATATTTTTTAGTTTATAATTTAAAAACGGAATAAGTATCTGAAAATCTAACAACATCACATTAAAGTGATAAATTCTGAAAATGATACCAAACACGTAGGTTTTAAAATAAGCCTGATTTAAAGCGTCACATAAAATCGTTGCACTTTCAGGCTTAGGATTTTATAGAGAGAGAGAGAGAGTAGATGTGTAAAGTTTTCAGGTTATGTGACACACCTCAATTATAAAAGAACTCATTCTGAGGGCGCTAACGCCACCTGCTGGATACACCATCCCAGGACTTGAGGACACGTCCTAATGTGACCCGTTTAATCTGAGCCAAGAAGGCCACATGAGGACCTCAGGCAGGTCTTCAAACTCCTCATTGGCACTGCTAAAGGAAATCCAGCAGATCAGGACAACGGTGAAAATTAAATGGAACCCGTGACCACACTGGACCCCCTGTGAGCCCCAAGCCCAAGACATGACAGCCCTCTACACACTCCCAGGTGAAAATAAATTCACCCCCGTGACTCTGTAGTTAGGATATAGCGGGTTGGATGATGGATGGATGGATTATGAAGAAGTCACCTAATAAGCAACAGTCAGTCAAACTGGTGTCTCTCTCTCCTTTGAGTGTTGCCATCTGTCCCCCAACTCTGACCCCAATGTGAGGAGTCGGACCCAGGACTGCTTTTGGGGACACAAAGTGTCTTCCTGTAAGCACTTCCAGGACATACAGAAATTCAAGAGGCCCTCCGCCTACAGCGCCCCCTCCTGGCACCTGACAGGGTTGTATTTCTGGACTCCAACTCCCATGCACCCCTGCAGGTGTCCCAACTGCGCTGCCATACAAGGAGATGGAACCACTCCCAACTGCTGGCTTCTGCTGCTACAGGCCACATATTAGTCCAGCCGGGCACCGACTTATTTCTACATCCAGCTGGCCAATCTGTCTGTCCTTCTGTTTTGGCCTCCCATCCAGGTAGGACACTGTTTTCATTTCCCGCCCCGGATGCCTGTTCTTCTCCTACAAGAATGAAGCCAGGAAGAACTTCCTTACACAAAGAATGGTGGGAATGTGGACAAACAGCCCAGACACGGGAGTTCAAGTAGAAACCTGGAGGACCTTCAAGGAGGATCAGGAGGAGAAGTTGGGACAGCTTGGCTAATAAGATAAAGAAACGAGTGACAAGTGGACTGAAGGACCTCCTCTAACTTATCAAAGTGTAAGAGCCAATCTTAGAAATTTAAAGTTTGAGTTAAACTCATATTGATGTTTGCTTAATTTGAATAGAATATTAATGTCTTTCATAGTCATAGCTTATGGTATAGTCTTTTCCCCCTATAGTTAACAAGAGATAGAACCTTCTTACTATAACTGAGTAACAGTGTGATAATAAGCTTTTTTTTGTTTGGAACAGGTCCCTGTAAAGAGGGACTTGAAAGACCCATTTTTTGCTTAGAAATGGGATAAGCATACAGTTTTCTGACCGTCTTGAAATGGTTCAGAAATGTTAAGTAAATAGTAACGATTTGAGATGTAACAAGATTAAGCTTAGAATTGAACTTTTCTTACATTAATTTTTCCTTTTTTTGCTATTTCAATTTTCTCTTTTTGTGTGTAAACTGTTTTACTTTAAAACTTAACTAAACTTCAAAACGAAGATATTTTGTCTGTGGAATCATTTCTGCGCGTCAGGCTTTTGTTGAATTCCATTTTTTGAGCTGAAGCTGCAGTACTTTGGTAATTTTTGAAAAAACGCAGCTACATTTTCGTCAGAAAACTTGCTAGCTATCTAAGGCCTGAACTGGAATCTACCATTCGGGAACAGAAGATACTTCTGCTACAGAACTCGTCAACGAAGGAAAAGAACAGAATCATTCAGAAGGTACTGTGCACTTATCTAGTATCTTCGCATGATCATAAATGAAAGCAAGGTCGCCGTACCTTAAGAAGATTTGAGAGACTGTGATATTATTAAAAGACGTCTTGGAAAAGGACATTTTGGATGATTGCTTGTGCCTTTGCCTGAGCCATTGGAGCCTTGTTTCAAGAAAGTTATCTTCCTTGTTGGAACGTCTCTATTGTGACGAAATTGCTGTCAGGAAACGTCTTGTCATTTGATCGAACTGTTGTCATGGCAATGTCTAAACAGAGCTCAAGTGAGATTGGCAGTGATCTAAGTACAGACTCGAAGTCAGAAAATATAATTAGGGATCTTAAAGATCACATTAGTCAGAGGAAAGAGAAGCTTTCCGTGTTCATAACTGAAATCGAAAGTCTTAAAGACATTCCAGGAAACCGCTTAATTGTGGCAGAAAGATTTCATGATTTTTGTGCGACGCATAGAGAGATAGAAGAGTTACACGAAAAGCTACTAGCTACTTTAAATAAGGAGGGAGCGATTAAGAAACAGAAAAAGACATTCGCGGAAAGCTCTAAGAAATGGAATGAATTTGCTGCCGTTACAACGGCATGGCTGAATGATGCAAATGAACAACTAGTTAATCAATTCGAAGAGATGCAATTTCAAGAACAGGTTCGTTCAAAGTCAAAAACACAAAAGACATCTATCTCCTCAGTTAAAGCATGCTCTTGATATTAAACTTGATTCTTTAGCCCAGAAAACCGCAGCTGCATCGTCATCTTCTAAAGCAGTGTTGATTGAACAATCGACACTTGATAGTATTCTACAAACGCTTCATGAACTTAAAAGTAAAGCACAAAAGCAGGAACAAACCGACACTCAGAGCTCTGCAAATGATATACTAAATGTGCTAGCGCAGAATCAAGCCGAACTTCAAAAGGGCCAACTCGAATACAATAAAGCAATTATTGAAATGACTAAATCGATAGCTGATCAAAGGAAAACACCTTCTCCAGTACCTCCAGCATCCCCAGCACTGCGTGGAGAGGTACCGCATGGACAGGTCCCTTTATTTTCAGGTGACCCGCTGACTTACGCAAAATTTATTAGAACTTTCGATCATGCTGTAGGTAATATATTAACAGACCCACAAGATAAATTGGATTATTTGATCCAATATACAAGTGGACCAGCCCAAGAAATGATTGAAGGGTGTACGCGATTGCCACCAGAAGAAGGATATGAAAAGGCTAGAAAACAGCTTGAAAGTTACTATGGCAACCAAGCGTTCGTAATAGATACATACGTAAGTAAAGCTTTGAAGTGGCCTCAAATTAAACAAAATGATGGGGAAGCCTTGAGAGATTATGCGACATTTCTTGATAACTGTAAGGACTCCATGACTAAAACTAGAAATCGAGCAGCATTCAGTAGCAATGAAAACATCCGCACTATCCTCAAAGCTCCCATGTTATATACGATATAGATGGCGAGACGTAGCTTACGAAATTGAAGATGAAGAAGAGAGAGAGATCGACATTCAAGATTTAACTGTCTTTTTACATAAAGAAGCTAAGAAATGTATGCATCCCGTTTATGGCGACGTAGATAAAAAGGAAAAAACTGACAAAAGTAACTCTCCTCAGAAGTACGGACAGAAATCAGGAAGTATCTTCACCACCAATATTTCTGATGAAACTGAAAAGGGAGACTCATGAAATCCCTATCAAAAATACTGTTAACGATACATGTGCATTTAAAAAACCTTGTGCATTTTGCAGTGATCAGCATATTCTCGCCGAATGTAGAAAAATTAAAGAATTGCCACATAAAGAAAGAATTGACTTTTTAAAATCTAAAGGTTTATGTTTTCGCTGTCTCAAACAGGGTCATCTAAGTAAGAACTGTAAACAGAGAATGAAATGTCAGACATGTTCTTTACAGCACCCAGATATCCTGCACATTCAAGGGGACAGTGGAGCAGTATTTAAAGCTACAGCTAGTGTGGCAACATCTACTGAAACGGAAACCAAGACTGGAACTTGTACCTTTACTGAGGCCGAGAAGAATGCACTACAAGTAGTTCCTGTTAAGGTAAAATCCAAGAAAAGTGAAAGGTATGTAGAAACATACGCCTTTATAGACCTCGGCAGTACAGTAACAATTTGCACTGAAAGGCTCCAGACAATTGAGCCTTCAAGGGAAAAGGACGCAAGTATTCCTCAAAACTATGAGTAATTACGATGATGATTCAAAATGCTAACCCAATGTTCTGTTTTATCAGATTTACAAGTCTGTGGTCTCAATGATGTTGAATATATTGATTTGCCAAAGGTCTTCACACAGGTCTCCATTCCAGTGAACAGAGAAAGCATTCCACTACAAGAAGATATCGATAAGTGGGCATATCTTAAAGAGGTACGTCTGTCTCATATTGACTCTGAAGCTGATCTTTTAATAGGAATCAACTATCCAGAAATCTTCAAGCAGTCACGAATCATACCTAGCCAAAGAGGTGGACCTCACGCCATGAAGACTGCACTTGGATGGGTAGTTGGTGGACCATACAAAGAGATCGATGACCTCGCAAAACAAAGTGGTAAGATGCCTAAACATTCAATCAATCGTGTGTCAATAACAGAGATTGAAGATATGCTGCTGCAACAGTACAACACAGATTTTCCAGAGCGCAACTGTGAAGAAAAAAGGAAATGTCACAGGAAGACATCAAGTTCATGCGCATAGCTTCAGAATCTGCAAGACTGGTAGGTGGCCACTATTGTTTAAATTTGCCTTTGAAGGATGAAACACTTAAAATGCGAATAACCGCTGCATTGCTGAACAGTGCTATTGGACTCAAAAGAAAATTGAGCAAAAATTCAGGTTTCCACGAAGACTATAAAGCCTTCATGAAAGACATTATAGACAATGGTTATGCTGTTAAGATTCCTAAAAAAGCCTGAATTGCAATGAAGGCAGAGTGTGGTACATCCACATCACGGTGTGTATCATCCAAAGAAAAATAAGATTCGAGTAGTCTTTGACTGCACTGCCACCTACCAGGGGATTTCACTTAATGAACAATTACTAAAGGCCCTGACCTAACTAACACACTCATTGGTGTCCTTACAAGATTCAGAAAGGAGCCAGTAGACATTAAGTCAATGTTCTACCAAGTTAAGATACCAGACAAAGACACAGATCTTTTACGTTTTCTATGGTGGCCTGAAGGTAATCTAAGTAAAGACCTAGAAGAATTCAAAATGACAGTACATCTTTTTGGTGCTACTTCTTCACCCAGTTGTGCTTCTTATGCTTTGCGTAGAACAGCCGAAGATGCCAGAGATACATTTCCTGAGGAAGCTGTTAACACCGTTCTCAACAACTTCTACGTGGATGACTGTTTAAGGTCAGTGACAACAGAAGAACAAGCAATAAAGCTGGCAAAGGACCTCCAAGCTCTATGTCTCAAAGGGGGATTCCATTTGACTAAGTGGGTGAGTAACAACAGAGCAGTTTTATTGTCCATACCTGAAGAAGACAGAGCTCATGAACAAAAGGACTTAGATTTGAGCCACAGTCTCCTTCCCACAGAGCGTGCCCTGGGCATCCAGTGGTGCACAGAAACTGACAGTTTCAAATTTCAGATTAAGTTGCCAAACAAGCCCGCTACAAGGCGTGGTATCTGTCTGTTGTTAGCTCAGTTTATGATCCACTTGGTTTCTAGCACCTGCTTACTGCCAGCAAAGCTTATTCTAAAGACTTATGCAAAGAGAAATTTGGGTGGGATGAAGAAGTAGAAGTCAAACACATTCAGAAATGGAAAAATGGATGGATGATTTGAAGTTACTTACAGACTATAAGTGAACAGATGCTTCAAACCTATTGGGTTTGGAACCATAATGACAGCACAAATGCACCATTTTGCAGATGCTAGTGAAGATGGATATGGCACTGTCACTTACCTTGTTTTAACCAATGAAGAGAACAAAAGGCATTGTTCATTCCTGATGGGCAAGTCAAGAGTTGCACCATTGAAACAGGTCACGATTCCAAGAATGGAGCTGACAGCAGCCGTTGTGGCAATAAAAATGGACAAAATGCTTAAAGGTGAACTTCAAATGCCTTTACAAGAATCTACATTTTGGACTGACAGCACCACGGTGCTAAAATACATCTCAAATGAAAGCACTCGATTCAAGACCTTTGTTGCCAACAGAATCTCCGTGATCAGAGATCATTCACAACCTTCACAGTGGAGGTATGTCACATCTGCCCTTAATCCGGCTGATCAAGCTTCTAGAGGGCTAAACATAGAAAACTTTCTCAAGAACACCACATGGTCACAAGGTCCAAGTTTCCTATTGAAGTCAGAACGTGAATGGCCAAAAAGACCAGATCAACTGAATGATTCACTTTTGAAGATGATACAGAAGTTAAAATTTGTGCAGTTAACATGACAAGAGTAGAGGAGGCGACCGAACCCATCAACAAACTAATCACTTACTTTTCGGATTGGCATTGCTTGAAGAAAGCAGTGGCTTGGTTTCTCAAGTTTAAAGACATACTGTTGCACTTAAGAAATGAAAGAAAAACATTTCAACTAGAAGCCAGTAAAATTAAAGGTAATCCAAAAGAACAAAATCACTCATCACAAAGCACATGAAAAAGTATAAACTGACTTTAAAACCAAGTCCAATTTCTCTAGATGACTTAGTTAAAGCTGAAACAGAGCTTATCCGTCTAAGTCAACAGCAAGAATTTCCAGAAGAATTAAAAGCTCTAAAGAAAAAGACTTGTGTTAAAAAGAACAGTCAAATCTATAAACTTGACCCGATCATACAAGATGGAATATTAAGAGTTGGAGGAAGACTCAGTAAAGCTGCAATGCCCGAAGAAGCTAAACATCCCCGCAATTCTACACAAGCATTCACATGTTGCTTCTCTCATATTGCAGCACATTCATAAACGTATCGGACATTGTGGGCGCAACTATGTGCTCGCACATTACGCCAAAATACTGGATACCTCAAGCAAATTCAGCTATCAGAAAATAATTTCAAAGTGCACAACATGCAGAAGATACAATGCAAAGCAGGTGAGCAAAAAATGGCAGATTTGCCAGAAGATCGCCTAGCATCAAACCAACCACCGTTCACTAATGTTGGAGTTGATTATTTTGGCCCCTTCCTAGTCAAAAGAGGAAGAAGTTTAGTCAAGAGGTACGGAGTAATCTTCACATGTCTAACAACCAGAGCTGCGCACATAGAGATGCACATAGCTTAGACACTGATTCTTGTATCCAAGCCATACTCCGATTTATGGATAGAAGAGGACAAGTTAAAATCATGCGCTCAGACAATGGAACAAATTTTGTTGGAGCAGAAAGAGAGCTACGAGAAGCTATTAAAAAATTGGAACACAAAAAAATCAGTGACGCTATGATGCAAGAACAAATCAAATGGATTTTAATCCACCATCAGCCTCTCACCAAGGTGGAGTGTGGGAAAGACAAATCAGAAGCATAAGAAAGATTTTAAATTCAACACTAAACCAACAAACACTCGATGATGAAAACCTTCCTACAATGATGTGTAGAGTGGAATCAATACTCAATAACAGACCCCTTACAAAGACATCAGATGACCCAAATGATTTGGAACCACTCACACCCAATCACTTGTTATTATTGAAGACAAAACCTGAAATACCACCTAAACTCATTTCAGAAAATGAACCATACCCAAGAAGACGCTGGAAACAAATTCAATACATGGCTGATTTGTTTTGGAAAAGATGGACAAAAGAGTATTTGCCAATACTCCAAAAACGTCAAAAGTGGCTTACACCAAGAAGAAATTTTGAACCAGGGGACGTTGTTCTAATTGTAGATAAAGCTACACCTCGCAATTCCTGGGTAATGGGTCGAGTCATCAAGACAATGCCAGATGCCAAAGGTGCAGTCAGAAGAGTTTGTGTGCAGACCAAAACCAGCACACTGGACAGACCCGTGAATAAACTGTGCCTGCTTCAAGAAACAGCCAATGTTTGAAATATGAAATTTTTAAAATGTTTGTTTGCAGTGTTATTGCTAATGATTTGAAAAGAATAGTTAATATAAAAGTAATTGGCTCATATTGAAGTAAAGTAAAATAATTGTCTCGCTCCTGCATAGCCAATTAGGGGCGGAAATGTAAGAGCCAATCTTAGAAAGTTAAAGTTTTGAGTTAAACTCATATTGATGTTTGCTTAATTTGAATAGAATATTAATGTCTTTCATAGTCATAGCTTATGGTATAGTCTTTTCCCCCTATAGTTAACAAGAGATAGAACCTTCTTACTATAACTGAGTAACAGTGTGATAATAAGCTTTTTTTTGTTTGGAACAAGTCCCAGTAAAGAAGGACTTGAAAGACCCATTTTTTGCTTAGAAATGGGATAAGCATACAGTTTTCTGACCGTCTTGAAATGGTTCAGAAATGTTAAGTAAATAGTAACGATTTGAGATGTAACAAGATTAAGCTTAGAATTGAACTTTTCTTACATTAATTTTTCCTTTTTTTGCTATTTCAATTTTCTCTTTTTGTGTGTAAACTGTTTTACTTTAAAACTTAACTAAACTTCAAAAACGAAGATATTTTGTCTGTGGAATCATTTCTGCGCGTCAGGCTTTTGTTGAATCCCATTTTTTGAGCTGAAGCTGCAGTACTTTGGTAATTTTTGAAAAAACGCAGCTACACAAAGTTCTTACTGTATGTTCCTATGAAACAATAAACTTACAGCAAGGAAGTCACCTCATCGCTGGGAAGGTTGAGTCCAACAGGGCGCCAATGAGTGCTGCAGTCAAAGTGTCCCTGCAGTGTCAGAGGTGCCCGACCATAGACTGAGGTCATCACTGGAGCTTTAAGCTCAAAGCCTAAAAGGAGGTCAAATACTCATTGGCCATGCTTCCCATCATGCATCACTTCATCGATGGCCACAATAAAGTTTTGAACTCAAATGCCAATGTCAAGATGGCACCTCCTCCTATTTGACTTGGGCACACAGCACTGAAGCGGGACACTGGCAGTTCTGTTTTCACAACCCATTTACCACAAAGAGAACATCTGAAAACTGACACAGAGCCAAGCGCAGGGTTTGCCAGCCAGTACTGACTACATGCCATGTTTCTTCTCTGCAGTGCCAGCTGCAGCTTTACTCCCAACAGAAATCATTTGGAAAAGGCAGTCATAGCTGCCTGAGGTCTCTGGGCAAAGCTGAACCAGATCGACTCTGTGCTGAACAATCATGGGGTGCTGCTTGTTACAGAAAGGCGCTATATAAACGCTCAGGGTTACATCTGCACCTCAGACTCCCTCTGTGCCCCTGACTCGCTCACTTCACATGCCAGCACTCTGGCTTTAGAAGTTTGCGTACAATGCCCCTGTATCTGTAATGCACCTTAGGATATTGCTAATAATGAAAGGCGCTATATAAAAACACAAGGATGGATTGGCACCTCAGACTCCCTTTGTGTTCTCTGGCCACAATTCAACAGTATCTGTAATGCACCTTAAGATACCGTGCACTGTGAAAGGCACTATATAATATGTGAACATTAGCTTTGCACCAAAGACTCCCTCAATGGCTTTGAGTGAATAACTTCAAATGCTATGTGAATATTTCAATTCTATCTATAGTGTGTCTCATGAAAGGCACTATATAAACCACAAGGTTAGATCTGATCTGCATTTCAGGGACTCATTGGGGGTCCATGGCCCAGCAATCCAGTTTTAGAAATGCTGCTACAATTCAACTGTATCTCTAATGCACCCTATGGTATTGCGCACTATGAAAGGCACTATATACAATCCCAAGATGAGGTCTGCACCAAAGCCCCCCGTCAGGAGCGTAGAGTGAAGCACTTTACATCTGTCTGTATGTGTCTGTATGTCTGTCCGATCGCTACGTTTCTGTCATTCCAACAGATGGCACCTCACAAACATTTGTCCGCACTCCAATTTTACTTCACCTCAGTTCTACCTGATCTTAAGGTGGAGAAGACTTACTATGAAAGGAGCCGCACACTCCATCCAGGTTCTAACCTCACTTTACCCCGAGCAGAGCCGTAGGTCAACTGACGTTTATCCCAGCAAGCACAGAGAGGAACAATCCCTGGACAGGACAGCAGCCCACCTCAAGGTGAACACAAACACACACATCGGAGGGGCCCGTTATCTTCACCAGTACAATACATACTGTAAACTGGGATGTGTCCATCACACAGTGTTTGTTAAGGTTGCCAACCTAATATTCTCTAAGCATGGGCTTAAGAAATGATCGTCAGATGCTGTTCATCTTCTGCATGAGGCCTTTTATTCTCCACTCTGAAAGTCTCAGCCTACATTCTTGAATCTTTCCAGTCTCAAAGAGTGAAACGCAAACATCTCCAAGATTTGTGAAATTCAGCACTTCACGTAACTGACAGATCGCAGTGAACCAAGCATTCAGTCTTCGTGACAATCAGCAGGGTGCTATAATATGATCCCTCATCATAATGGGACAGGTGTCTCTGTGTCTGTATGTCTGTCTGCTTGCTAAGTTTCTGTAATTCCAACAGATGGCACCTCACAAACTTTTGTAGTAACAAGATGAACATCATTTGTCATGCCAACACATGGTGCATCACAAACATTAACATTGCTTTTATGAATCCCGTACCAAATGGCACATAACAGAGACATGTGTATTAAATTTGTCATTCCAACAGATGGCGCATCACAAACATTTGTAGTAATAAAGTGCATTGCATTTTCAATCCAATAGATGGCGCATCACAAACATTAACACTACTTTTATGAATCCCATACCAACTGGCATATAACGGAGGCATATGCATTTTATTTGTCATTCCAACAGATGGCACATCACAAACATCTGTAGTAATAAAATGCATTGCATTAGTTATTCCAACAAAGGGTGTACCACAAGCATTAACACTGCTTTTAAAAATTCCATACCAAATGGCATATAACAGAGACATATGCATTGTATTTGACATTCCAACAGATGGCGCATTGCAGATATGTGTAGTAATTCCAACAGATGGCACATCATTAGCATCTGTAGTAATAAAATGCATTGCATTAGTCATTCCAACAAAAGGTGCAGCACAAGCACTAACACTGCTTTTAAATATCCCATACCAAATGGAAAATAACAGAGACATACGCACTAAATGTGTCATTCCAACAAATGGCACATCATCTGTAGTAATTCTAACCCATGATACCTCACAATCAATAACACTACTTTTATGAATCCTTTCCAATTGGCATATAACAGAGACAAATGCATCAAATCTGTCATTCCAACAGATGGTGCATCACAAACATTTGTAATAATAAAATGCATTGCATTTGTCATTCCAATGGAGGGCACATTACAAACATTAACACTGCTTTTACAAATCCCATACCAAATCAAATTAAAACCGAGACATATGTAGCACATTTGTCACTCCAATAGATGGCACATCACAAACATTTCCAGCAATAAAATGCATTGTATTTGTCATTCCAAAAGATGGTGCATCACGAATATTAACCCTGCTTTTACAAGCCCCATACCAAATGGCAGATAAAAGAGACATGGGCATTGCATTTGTCATTCCAATGGACAGCGCATCATAAACATTTGCAGTATTGCGTTCCATTAGTACAAATGTTTGTGATGTACCATCGGTTGGAATGACAAATGCAATGCATATTATTACTACATGCATTACAAAATACACTCCAACAGACGACGCACTGCAAACATTAACACTGCGGTCTACGTTGACTATTTGGATTTCAACGCATCAACAGACGGGTAACACAACTGTTTTAATGTAAAAGGATTAGGAGAGGAGATGCGTCGAGAAAACAGGGAAGAGTCGAAACCACAAATGACAGCTGACCAGTCATCAAGTTTGAAATGCTAAGCACCCAAAAATGTGAGTTTGTACAGAGAAATAGACAAAACACGGGGATACCGAGGAGTAGAAAACGGTGGTCTATGTGCTGGCACACCGAATGACGTCACACACTGCAGACTGCACGCTGCATCACATTGCAATGGGCGAGGCCCTACCACACACACACACACACGATATGGCATCACAATAAGATGTGATCAAAATGAAACACTACAAATATTCCGAATATAAAAATCATTAATTCTGGGGTACAAAATCCCGTAATTCACGTGTGACATGTACTCAGATCTGAGGAAGGCAGCGGAAATGAAAGAGAGCAGCACATCAGAACAGCGGCTGGCAACAGCACAGCTACACCAAGGTGGCACTCCTCAACAGTGAAGGACATCAAACAGGGGAAAGGCTGACCTAACAGGGCACCAGCGTGGTCCGTCACACCAAAACCTGGAAGATAAAAAGCCATTGCAGCTAAACAAGTCAGGAGAAGTGACTCACACATCTGCATATGTGGTGGGGGGCAGGCCTGTGACAAAAATGTAAACTGATGCCAGCTGGGTATGGGCATTGGCATGATAAACATAGAAACACACATGTGGTGAAAGGTAATTAGGCTGGCAGGTTAGGTAGGAATATCACTAAATGCCCCCCCCCACCCATTATTATTTGTCATTAGGTGTGGTGTGTTGGCACCATCACGTACACATCAGCTCCTTTACAAACCTCGGCCTGCACAGCACAAATGGCTAACAGCGTTTTTCAAAATGGCCTTTTCATAAGTGATGGCAAACAACCAGCGAGGCGTCTGAAAAGCCCATTTGTCAGAACAAATATGAGGGAGAAATAAAAACAGGCGAGGGATTGGAGTTCAAAAATGGAATGCAATTAAATGTGACAGGCAGCTGGATGGCAGAGACTGCCGAGTCGCAGTGCCGGGACAAAGCCGGGTGCCAGCGCAGCGGCTTTTAATATTTGCACGTTTGTCAGTGTTGTGACTGCTGTGATTTATTGCCTATGCCAAGGAGCCTTCCCTCGTGTCGCAGCTGTCTAATGGATGCCACTAATCTTCCCGTGGGCACTGGAACTCTTTGGGGGCGGGGGTTGTTTACATGTTGTGGGGTTGGATACACAAACAAAAACACACTGTGGCCAACTCGTTCACAGATGGGACTGGCACACAGAGTCAAAGGTCAGACTGCCCTGAGGATGGCATGTCAAGATCGATGGACAGGTGATGGAGTTCAAACATCTGGTGAGAATGAAAATGATGGATTTTAAAGCCGAGTTAATGCCAAGTTAACATTAAATGTGAGCCCACTAAGTCCATTTTAAGGGTGCAGCACCCAAACCTGGAGGGAATGCCAGTTGAGCAGAGGGCACACCAGGCCAGTTGAAAATCATCAGTTAACCTTCATGTGTTTGAGATATGAGAGGAAGCAGGATGGTGTTTAGAGGAAGAACAACCTCAGGAACACAAGAAAAATGTGGACGGGGCAGTGGGCACAAAGCAGGGCATGAGTCTGGAAGGGTTACCAATTCATCAATGGGTGACGTAGCCCAACTCATGTTTGGGATATGAGGAGAAACTGGGCAGTTTGGAGGAAAAACCACATGGGGAAAAATATGGAAAATCTACAGAGAGAGGCTATCAGTCCCCAGCAGCACCAGGCACAAAGCAGTGCCCACACTTGTGAAACGTGCCAGTTTATCAGAGTCACCGGTCAACCTTCAAAATGAGAGGAAACCAAACAGTCTGAAGAAGAACCTACTGGGAAAATACGAAGAATGCACCCAGGCAGGCTGCCATGGCCCAGCAGTACTGGGCACAAACAGAGGGCCCAACTCTGTATGGGACATGGCATGGGTTTATGAGAAGGCACACCAGGGCACAATTTGGGGAAATAACTGAGGACTGGATGGTTTGGATTGAAACCCAAAAAAAAGACAGGCAGAACCCAGAAACCCTGGGCACAAGGCAGTGCCAGATGCTGCTTATCAAAGAGTACAGCGGGCCAATTTAGATTAGCCAGACCACCTTCATGTGTTTGGGATACCAGGAGAAAGTGAACAGTTGGAAGAAAAACCAACCGGAACACCCGGAAAACATGGACAGGGAGTACCAGACGCCAGGGAAGAGCTAAACCTGGAAGGGGGTGTCAGTTTGTCAGAAGCCACACCAGGCCAATGTGGATCCACCAGTCAATATTCCTATGTTAAGGATTTGGGAAAATCTGAAGAAAAAGGGTTATAAGGAAAAAGTGGGCAGGCTGTCAGAACCCAGCAACCCTAGGCACAAGGCCGAGCCTCATTCTGGACAGGATGCCAGTTTGCCACAGGCCACACCAGCCCAATTTAAAGTCACCCGTCACCCTTCATGTGTTTGGGGTATGAGAAGAAAACAAAAATTCCGTAGAAAAAAGCTCCACAGGGACACCAGGAACACGTGGGCAGGGAGTTGGAGCCCAGCAGTACAGGACATCAGGCAAGACCTAAAACTGGAAGGAGGTGCCAGTTTGTCAGAGGGCACAGACAGGCAAATGTAGATCCAGCAGTCAATATTCTTGTGTTTGGGATATGAGGGTCTGGAGAAAAACTGACATGAACATAAGGAAAATGTGAACCAGCAGGCAGACACCCCAGCAGCCCTGGGCACAAGATGGCACATCACAGAGCACACCAGGCCAATTCAGAGTCACCAGATGACAACCTTCATGTGTTTATAATGTAAGAAGAATTGGAGAGTTGGAATAGAAAACCCACAGAGAAACCTCTTTGTCTGCACAGCACCACTGGGCAAGAGGGCAGCACCCATACCTGAAAGAGGGTGCCAGTTTATCATGGAGCAATGTAAAAACTTTAGTCAACCTTCCAGTAGGCACTATGCCTTCCAGAAGTTAGTGCCCTTCTGGCATCTGCCAAACCTGGATTTGTCCATCAGGCAGACAGACAAGTGCAATCCATCACTCCACGAGTGAGTCCAATGACTGGCAGCCTGTTCCTGCCAACGCTGGGCACTGTGCACAGTGATTATAGAAACCCACTTCATGATGCTCTTGACGCACAGGTCTTGAGCTCACGCTGCCTCTGTTGTGAGTGATGCCACGGACGACGGGCGATTCTTACGCGTTTCACCACTCGACAGTCCTGCTCTGGCAGTTTGCATGGTTGACCACTTTGTGGCTGAGCTGTCGTTGCTCCTTGATGCCTCATCATCTGTGCCGCTGGTGCTATCACCAAAAGTGATCTGTTTGCAGAGCCGCAGCGCCATGACGTTTTAGGACGGGCAGTAAGATTAAGGTCAGGGTTTAACACTCAGACAAAATGACTGACTTGTGGTACACTAGTATGACTGGATAAGGCAGCACAAATCGATGGCACACCACGTTCACACCTGCACTGCCACCATTCTGTAGGCCACTCAGACAAGTGAAGTTAGAGAAGGAGCAGCGGGCACCTTGATGAAAGTACTCTCATCTGGCAGTAAGTGTCCCAGTCAAGTGTGAGCCATTTCATGCCGACTAAGATGGGCACCTCATCACTGTTGTTTACCACCGCCGGCCATCTTTGATTGTGATCGTGGCTTTCATCGCCTGCCTTCACGTCTTCAGCCGCTGCCCCCCGAGCTCCCATGGGTGCCTCCAGAAGGCTCGTGGATCATTGGCTCATTTCCAAGTTTGACTCCCTGTGCTCCTCCCCCTCTCTCTCTCTCCAGTTTACTGCACCTCAGACAGCTGTCAGGCAGCCACATGCATCACTTATATTATTAGCCTGGCTGTGTGGACGTCCAGGTAGTCTCATTTTTCTGGTGGCGTTACCCTTCCATCCCTGCAAGAGAACACTCAAAATGCTGTTGGTTCTGATGTCGTACCTGGTCGTGCTCTCGGAGAATGTGCATTTTCGATTACTCCTGCTCTTTGTTGGTAGTTACTGCCTGCTTCAAAATGTCCACCATTGTCCCAGTACCTAAAGTCACTACAATAACCTGTTTAAAATGGCTGTGCTACTTGTCCAAGATGTGCTATAATCTAAGTAATCAATGCAGACCTCAACATTAACGTTTGCAGTGCATCATCCATTGGAACATATTTTGTAATGCATGTAAGTAATAACGCCCTGGCCAGGGTTTGTTTCCTGCCTTGCACCCTATGTTGGCTGGGATTGGCTCCAGCAGACTCCCTTAACCCAATGGTTACAATATAGTGGGTTAGATAATGGATAGATGGATGGATGTAAGTAATAAAATCCATTGCATTTTTCATTCCAACAGATGGTGCATCACAAACATTTGTAGTAATAAAATGTATTACTAGAGATTTTTGGGATGTGCCATCTTTTGAAATGACAAATGCATTGCAAATTTCTCTGTTATATGCCATTGGGTGCTGAATTTGTAAAAGCAGTCTTAATGTTTGTGATGCGCCACCTGTTGGAATGCACAATTTAATGCATTATTTGATTACACATTTTTGTGATGCACCATTTCAGGAAATGAAAAATATATTGCATATGTCCCCATTATACACCATTTGGCATGGAATTCATAAAAGCAGTTTTAATGTTTGTGATGCGCCATCTGTTGGAATGAAAATTGCAGTGTATTGTATTACTACAAATGTTTGTGACACACCATTTGGTGGAATGACAAATGCATTGCATATGTCTCGGTTATATATCATTTTGTACACAATTCATAAAAGTAGTGTTGGTGCTTGCGATGTGCCATCTGTTGGAATGGAAAAGAAGTTAGGAGCACACACTGATACAGTGCATTGCCGCACCCACCACAAACCAACTCAGGGTCCAGATTAGGACCTGAGTGCAGCCATGCAACGGGTGACACCTCAGCACCACACTAGTTCAGAAGGAGTGGGAAAGTGTGAGTTTTTTTATGGTGGCTGGAGTGCCAATTCTGCCACCAATCCCCAAGTTTTTCCCTGCGGGTTGGAGAGCCAACATGCAGTGATGGATGCAGATTAGCGTCATACCCAGGACGGAGCAATCGCAGATTAGGGGACTTGCTCAAGGGCCCAAAGGAGCAGATTCCCTTTTGGCATTTATGGGATTCAAACCAGCAACCTTCCAATTGCCAGTGCAAATCCCTAACCTCAGAGCCACCACTTCGCCCATGGAAAGGGAAAAGCAATGAATTTAATTACTACATATTTTTGGGATGTGCCGTCTTTTGAAATGACAAATGCATTGCAAACATTTCTGCTATATGCTATTTGGCACTGAGTTCATAAAAGCAGTCTTAATGTTTGTGATGTGCCACCAGTTTGAATAAAAATGTTAATGCATTGTATGATTACACATGTTTGTAATGCACCATTTGTGGAAATGAAAAATAGATTGCATATGTCTCCGTTATATGGCATTTGGCATGAAATTCAAAACAAAAGTTTTAATGTTTGTGCCGCACCATTTGTTGGAATGACAAATGCATTGGATATGTCTCTATTATATGCCATTTTGTACAGAATTCATAAAAGCCGTGTTAGTGTTTGTGATGCGCCATCTCTTGGAATGGAAAAGCAGTGCATTTAATTACTACACATTAAGTGATGCACCACATGTTGAAATGAAAAAATGCATTGCATATGTCTCTGTTATATGCTATTTGATACAGAATACATAAAAGTACTGCTAATGTTTGTGATGCGCCATCTGTTGGAATGGAAAATGCAATGCATTTTTTTACTGCAAATATTTGTGATGTGTCATATGTTGAAATGAAAAATGCATTGCATGTGTCTCTCTGATATGCTATTTGATACAGAATTCATAAAAGCAGTGTTAATATTTGTGATGCAACATCTCTTGGAATGAAAACTGCAATGCATTTTATTACTACAGTTGTCTTTTATGCTCCATTTGCTGAAATAACAAATTCACTGCATTTGTCTCAGTTACCTGCCATTTGGTATGGAATTCATAAAGTCAGTGCTAATGTTTGTGATGTGTCATCTGTTGGAATGAAAAATGTATTGCATATGCGTCTATTATATGTCATTTGGTATGGAATTCATAACAGCAGTGTTAATGTTTGTGATTTGTCATCTGCTGGAATGACAGAGACATGGCAACTGGACAGACACACACATTCACAGACACATATCTTTTAATTAAGGTTGCGCCCAGTTGCTCTTGTAAGTATATTACCCCCATTGTAAGTATATGTTCTCAGTAGGTGGTCACAGACTTTATCTGCTCCATGTTGCCTTTCGTCTGAACAGATCCATTGGTGAGGCAACAGCCCTGCCATTACACACCATCCTCTCCCTCCTGCTAATACGCATGTGAGGATGCCGTTTAAAGACTGAATTCACTCTGTGCCAGTCAGCACGCTCGGAGCTTTGAGCTGAGCACCACTGGGTGCAGTGGGATCCTGGGCCTTCCAGGGGTTAGCCTGGGCGGCATGTTAATTTTGCGTGTTCACACCAAATCCAGTCAGTTTCAGATACTGTATGTGTAAAAATGGGAATCGAAGACAGTCCAGCTGCAGAAAACCAGCTGTGCTCCACTACACTACAGTACTGTAGATGGCCAATCGGATTGCACATTTTTATCACATGACCCATAAAGCGCAAACTCCACATGGAAGCCACAAATTTGCAGTTTTACGTTGTTATGTGAAGTCATTTGGATTTAACAGAAGCTCTTGTGAGGACAGTAGAGAACAAAAGCTCAATGAGACGTACAGCGTATGGAGGAATATTTCGGACAAAATTAAATAAATAAATAAATGCGTAAATAAAAGAAATGTGAGCATACATAAATAAATGTGTCATGAAATGAGAGCATAAATAAATAAATGTGTCACGAAATATGTTTTTTGTTGATTATTTTTTTATTTCATTTTGTCCGTAACATTCCTGCAAACCGTCATGAAATCTGGCTTGAAATAAAACTGTCACTTTCACTCGTCAAAGTTGAGAGGGTGGGCTCTAACACGCCCTCTAGTTACTGATTGGTGAATCGATAGCACAAGAATTAATTAGAAAAATGCTTACTACTGCCGATGAAATGGATTCTGCCGAAGATATTACGTATTTCAGAGAGAGAATTGAAGATTTATCGGAAGAAATTACAATGTTGGCGGCCCTTTTAGACTCCGATATAGATGAAACTAGTTTTGAAATTATCGAAGAACAGGTGGAACGGACTCGACTACACTCCAGTTCAGGTGACGCAGTTCCCTGCTCTGGACGTCCATCCTTTGACATTCCAGCTGAGTCAATAAAACACCTTCTGTTATGCGGTTTAAAACTACGACAGATTGCAGATCTATTTGGTGTATCGGAGAAGAGGATCACAAGGCGAATGAGCCAGTTTGATATACGGTAAGCTGCAACGGCTGTATTAGTTTAGGTACTTTGACATGGAATGCCCAAAGCAACTCCAACTAATATTTTAAACTGAGTATTTGACTCTTGTTTTAAGAGTATAAAGTCAGGTGCATATTCGCAGCTACTTTTTCGAACAACTTTGCCACTGATCAGAGCTGTAGAGTATTCGATTGACTCTGCTGGACGTCCAGAGAAGGGAACTGCGTCACCTGAACTGGAGTGTAGTCGAGTCCGTTCCACCTGTTCTTCGATAATTTCAAAAATAGTTTCATCAACATCGGAGTCTAAAAGGGCCGCCAACATTGTAATTTCTTCTGATAAATCTTCAATTCTCACTCTGAAATACGTAATATCTTCGGCAGAATCCATTTCATCAGCAGTAGTAAGCATTTTTCTAATTAATTCTTGTGCTATCGATTCACCAATCAGTAACTAGAGGGCGTGTTAGAGCCCACCCTCTCAACTTTGACGAGTGAAAGTGACAGTTTTATTTCAAGTCGTATTTCATGACGGTTTGCAGGAATGTTACGGGACAAAATGAAATAAAATTAATAAGCAACAAAAAACATTTTGTGACACATTTATTTATTTATGCTCTCATTTCATGACACATTTATTTATGCTCACATTTCACAGTACTTTTATTTATTTACGCATTTATTTATTTATTTTATTTTGTCCGAAATAGTCCTCCATAACAGCGTAGTGTCGCTCGATTTTCAAAAGCCGTGTAAAACAATCGCCTTTAGCGCGCAAAAACTTAACCGGCCCCGACACCGGGTATAACTGTAATGTGAATGCAGGTACCCGCTAATCTGATGGTCTTGTCAGTGGACTGGTAGTGTAAACGTGGCTTCAAATTTAAACCCAAGTTTGGCAAAACCATCCAGTCGGGCCTTGTGGGCACTTTCACCGTGCACCCCAACCATCAACCCCCCGGCTAAGGACTCCAGCTAGACCCTCTAAAGTATTCATAAAGCGTTGCATAACACTCAAGGGTACTGACAGCCCTCCAGAAAGCATGATTGAGCGAGCGGCGCCTCCCTTCATCATTTATCACTCGCAATCGCAGAGACGGCAAATGAAGAAAGTTTTCACGATAATTAAGACGAGTAGGAGCGGGCGGGCGGGCGAATGTGCAGGTGCTGCTCTCGTTTTAATTGCTCTCTCACACATTCCACACGGCCGGCGATCGCCGTCTCACTCGTATTGGGGGTCTGCGACTGCACCGTCACATTAGCGGCCCCTTAATGATTTCACTGTCTTAGGAAGATGAGTTTTGTGTTCCTGATTATTCTCATGGAACAACGTGAGGGGGGGTCGGCCTGAGAACTGAAAACCCGCTCATCTTGAAATGTCACCTGACAGCCAGTAGGGGGCAGCACACATACTAATAAGCAATGCACTGCCAGGCAGCTGGAAGTCCTATCCTGTGTCCAAATGGACCTGTCCATCACCCCGGTTATGTCACTCCATTGTGGGCACCATTCTGCATGGCACTAACTTAGCTTGATGGGGTGTGGTTACATCTAGTTAAGTGTACTGGTGTCTGCTTTAGTTATCAGTGGCTACATGTTGATAAACACAGGCAAGTAAGAATTACACAGGGCACTGAGGATCCTAAGAAGCAATAAGAACTCAGGGGGCTCATTATGAGCTAAAAGTGCAAAGAGTGATCTTGTTAAGTCATACAGCGCCTGACCATAATGGGGACCACCGCAAAGTGCTTTACAGCTGCTGTTCAACTGCTTCCAGACTTGTACATTTGGGTGAAAGTGACGCCGGACTATAGACTGTCAGTGACCTTGGCCACTTGGGGGACCGGATAGATAGATAGATAGATAGATAATGAAAGGCACTATATGATAGATAGATAGATAGATAGATAGATAGATAGATAGATAGATAGATAGATAGATAATGAAAGGCACTATATGATAGATAGATAGATAGGTAGATAGATAGATGTGAAAGGCACTATATGAGAGATAGATAGATAGATAGATAGATAGATAGATAGATAGATAGATAGATAGATAGATAGCACCTCCTAACTGCCTAGGTGTGAATCAGTGTTCCTTGGGCATCCTATGCTGGGCATCCTATGCTGGGCATCGGGTCTTTCCATGTCTCTGGTGCTCAGCTCCCCACAACCTCACGACTAGGTTAGGCAGAACTGATAAAGAAATGAAAAGATTAGACAAACTCTACATTGTGCCACAGTGAGCGAATGTGTGCCCTGTGATAAACTGGCATCCCATCTAGCATTGGTGCCTGCCGTTGGCCTAATGCTTAGCTCCGCATGAATATAGATTTTTTATTAGGCATATTCAGTAAGCAGATAGATAGACAAATAAGAAGGCATATTTTAACTTCCTGGGTGCATATCATTGTGCCCCAGGGTAGACGGGCGCCCCATCCTTCATTAGGTCGTGCCTTGTGTCTCATGCTCAGCTTCCCAAAATTCCACCATATTAAGGAAGATCAACCATTTGTAAACGGCATTTATTTTTCAGCATAACTTTACAGGGTTTGCCCATGATGGATGGATGGATGGATGGCACCCCTAAATCTTGTCCCAATGAGTGAATGTGTGCCCCATTTTGAACTAGTACCCTATTCGCTGTGGCACACATCTTGTTCCTTTAACTTGGTTCTCGGTAATCCTATGGATGGCACCCCTAAATTGTGTCCCAGCGGGTGAGTGAGTGAATGTGTGCCTGTGATTGACTATTATGTCATTCAGGTTGGCACCTGACTGGTGTCCCATGCTTTGCCCCCTGTTCTCTCATAATTTAGTAAAGGATAGACAGATTGATGGCACCTCTAAAATATATCAGTTTGAGTGAGTGTGCCCACTGATGGACTAGCGTCCTGCCCAGCACTCCACGCCCCTTTAACTAATAAGCAGGTTCACTAAACTAAAGAACGGATGGCAGTGAGTGGCATCTTCATGCTTGTTGATCACATAACCTTGAGAGGGCCAGGCGTCCCGTCCGTGGTGGGTCCTTCCCATATGCCAGATGAGCTGGGATGAGCAGATTCAGTGCATTAGGTGGCACCTCTGAGAGTGTGTACCCCGTGATGGCACAGCCGATTGCTGTCTTGCTCTCCAGTTAAGACTTCTGTGCTTTGTGATTGTGTCACGGGTTCTGAAGATCGATGGCTTTCATTTTACTTTTTAATTTGCGCGCATTTTAAAGTTGTTTTTTTTTTTTGAAGACCTTAGATGTCATTGCCTCCTCAGCGAACATAGTATTGTAATGAAGACAGGCTGTTAAATTCAACTGGCATCGTGCCCGTAATAATAAGGAGAAGAATCTCATCGTGGCCGCCTAATTAGTTGACAGCGGCGCTTCACTTGGCACATCGGGACGGCCGCCCGCCCGCCATGTGATGTTATTGAAATGAATTAACAGGGTGACAACGGGGCTGAATGCGCCTTTTGTTCAGGGTGCGTATTGAAAACGGTAAACTCATCTTCTCGCCGAGTCTCCTCCAATTATTACTGAATGAGAAAGAAAAAGAAAGAAGAAGTCGCCGAGAGCGAAGTCTCCGTTACAAAGACGGAGGAAACGGGGAGAGCCGGACGAGTCGATTAGCATGACAAAGGGACGCGGGTGCGCCAGGCGGCTCGGACGTCTCCTCGTGAACGTCACGTCGGGGGTCTGCGCCGAGAAGAACAACAAAAAGTGAGCGGCTGTCCTGGGGTGGACCCTCACTCGAGGTGGTCTCCTGCTGTACTGTATATAGCGCCGCTCAACCTCTGTTAACTTCGTCTTCTCTCTGACGTGGCACACACACTGCTTTGTTTTACTGTAGATTGATTGGACAAAATCATCAGCCAGATGAAGTCGAATCATTTTTAGGATTTCAATTTTCTGACATTTCTCTGACTTCATTCAGGACTTTATTCACTTGAGGCCACCTTCTCTGTCAGGAGCTCTGGGATGCGGCGCGTGGGTTCATTTAAGTGGATGTTGGAGTCCGGGTTCAAATGCAGACCTGCCCTTCACTATCCAGGATCGGCAATACAGGAGACAGAAAATAAGACACACACTTGGGACTTGATATGATAGATAGATAGATAGATAGATAGATAGATAGATAGATAGATAGATAGATAGATAGATAGATACTTTATTAATCCCAAGGGGAAATTCACCTACTCCAGCAGCAGTGTACTGATAAAAAAACAATATTAAATTAAAGAGTGATGACAATGCAGGTAAAACAGACAATAACTTTGTATTATGTTAACGTTTACCCCCTCCGGTGGAACTGAAGAGTAACATAGTGTGGGGTCTCCTCAGTCTGTCAGTGGAGCAGGATGGTGACAGCAGTCTGTCTCTGAAACTGCTCCTCTATTCTATATAATGTCCCACAAGGCTCTATCCTGAGTCCGCTGCTCTTTTCGATTTACATGCTTCCGTTAGTTCAGATTATCTTGTGGCATAACGTGAGCTACCACAGCTATGCTGATGACACACAACTGTATTTATCAATAGCACCTGATGACCCCGACTCTCTTGTCTCACTGACCCCAATGTCTTACTTGTGTTTCTGAGTGGATGAATAGTAATTTTCTCAAACTAAATAAAGGGAAAACAGAAATTTTAATGATTGGCAATAATGGATATAATGAGGTTATTAGAAATAAACTTGATGCATTAGGATTAAAAGTCAAGACGGAGATAAAAAATTTAGGGTAACTATTGACTCTGACCTGAATTTTAAATCGCATATTAATCAGATTACCAGGACAGCATTTCCACTTAAGAAATATAACAAAGTTTAGACAGACCTCTTAACACTACAAGATGTTGAGAAATGAATCCACGCTTTTGTTTTCAGTCAACTAGATTACTGTAATGCACTCCTCTCAGGACCACCCAAAAATGACATAAATCGATTGCAAAGAGTACAGAATGGAGCTGCTAGAATCTTAACTAGGAAAAGAAAATCCCAGGACATCACGCCAGTCTGATGTCACAAGACTGGTTACCAGTGCCATTTAGAATTGACTTTAAAATACTGCTAATGGTTTACAAAGCCTTCAATGATCTGCTCCATCTTATATATCAGAATGTCTGACACCTTACACTCCAAACTCGTAATCTTAGATCTTCAAATGAGAGTCTGCTTAGAATTAAAAGAAGTGGTGAGGCGGGCAGGCGGCCTTCTGCTGTTATGCACCTCAAATCTGGAATAGCCTGCCAATAGGAATTCACCAGGCTGATACGGTGGAGCTCTTTAAAACACGGCTGAAAACACATTACTGTAACATGGCCTTCTCAAAACTTCATTTTAGTTTAATCCTGATGCTCTGTATATTCAATTAATATCATTATTATTCATGGTGGCTCCACAATCCCTACTGACCCCGACTCTCTCTTCTGTTCTTTTTCTGGTTTTCTGGGGTGGCGACCTGCACCTCCACCACCTGATCAAAGCACCGTGATGTCCCTCCATTGATGGATTAAAGGCCAAAAGTCCACATGACCTTCATCATCAAGTCCTTCGATGTGAACCCTGAATACCATGAGTACTGATTGAGGTCATTGATATGAGGTAGAATGCCTACAGGGGGCTGGTCAGGTGGTCTCGTGGCCCCCTGCAGATTTGATTTTTTTCTCCAGCTGTCTGGAGTTTTTGTCCTCCCTGGCCATTGGACCTTACTGTTATTCTATGTTAATTGTTAATTAGTGTTCCCTTATCATCATCCTCTTTAATAAAACCCTTGTGTGCGTCCAGGTGTCCGTGTGTGTGTCTTCTGGTGAAGTGCGCATGCGCGGGGCCACACAGCACGTGTTCAGTCTCTTCCTGTGCATTCCCTGTGTGTGCAGAGAGATACACACACATAGGCACGCAAGTCACGCACACACACGAGTCACACACACGCACACGGGAGACACACACACACACAGGCACGCGCGACCGACAGACAGACACACACACAGACACAGAGGCGCGCGCTTAAGAGACACACACACGCAGGCCCGCGAGAGAGACACACACACACACACAGGCGCGCGCGTGCATTGTTGTAATGTTACTTTTCTTGGTTGTTTATTAAATTATAGATTTTTCAAATGTTCATTTTTTTCCCCTGTGCTTAAAACTAGTGAGTGGGTCGTAAGGCTATAGCGTGAACTCTTGCAGTGTTAGTTTTCTCTGTTGTTCAAGGTTTTCTCAGTGTTAGTCAATGTTTTTACATTTAGTTTACTATTACGCTGTGCTTTCTATGGTATAATTAACTATATTTGTGCTTAAAAACTTAAAAAAATATATATTTACATACAGTTCATACGGCCTGGAACGGATTAATTGTATTTACATACAATCCTATGGGGGAAACTGCGTTCAGGTCGTGACCAAATCAGGTTACAACCAGTAACAAATTATGGTCGTGAGCCGAGGTTCCACTGTATTACTGTCAGACAAAATTACAGGCATTATGTGGGAATACAAAGCAGTATTACTGAGAGAGAAAATTAAAGTCACACAATACAGTGACGCACATTACAGCCACATACAAGGTCCCTTGTCATTTAATAGAGACTGTTCATACAAATGTTTATGCTCTACTGTTCTAGCGCCCGTTATTTTAATGGGCTTAATGTCTAGTTTTAATTCTTATTTACTTTGTCTTTTTTCTCTTTCTTCATTATGTAAAGCACTCTGAGCTGCATTATTTGTATGAAAATGTGCTCTAGAAATAAGACCCTACACGCACTGAGCAACATCTTAGGGACCACCTGCTCACCCGTGCAATGATGTAAATGCGCCATCAATCATGAGGCGGCAGTGCAAAGCATGAAATGCTGCAGAACGAGGTCAGAGGCTTCAGTTAAAGGACACATTAAACAACAGAATCGTGATCTCGGTGATTTAGACCCTGGCCTGATTGTCGGTGCCAGATGGGCTGCTTGGAGTATTTCTGAGCTCCTTTGATTTTCTATACACAACAGAGTTTACTCACAATGGTTTGTCTGTAGTACCAGGGGGTTGTGCTGTGTTAGCCATTATGGATGTAGTGAGAAGTGAAGTAAAGGGAGCCGTTTTATTGGCTAACGAGAAAGATCACAAGGGCAACTCCGGCCCCTTCTTGCCTTACATCCTGCCTGAGTTGCCGTTGTCATCTTTCTAGTTAGCCAATAACTGGGCTCCCTTTGCTTGACATCTCACTACTCAAAATGGTACAAAACTTTCACTGAATGGCAGTTCTGAGGATGGAAAGTGAGATCAGAAGACAAAGCCAGACTGGTTTGAGCTAACAGAATGACTAAGGTACCTCAGATGAGCAACCGTGGAGAGCAGAAAAGCATCTTGGAACGCTCGACACGTCAGACCTCGAGGCCGACGGGCTATGACAGCAGACCACCACGTCAGGTTCCTCTCCTGTCAGCCAAGAACAGAATGCTGAGGCTGCAGTGGGCACAGGCCCACCAAAACTGGACAGCCAAAGTCTGGTCTGATGAGCCTGCTGAGGCACACAGATGGCAGGCACCAACTGCAGGAATCCATGCATTCAACATGCCAGGCTGGCTCTGGTGCTGCTGGTACTGTTTTGGTGTGGGTATGTTTCCCTGGCAATTTTTCCATCAGTTGAATGCCATGGCCTATCTGAGTGTTGTTTTTGACCACATGCGTCCCTTTCACGTCCACAAGGTCCCCATCGTCTAATGCACGGGTGTCAAATTCCAGTCCTGATCGGCCGCTGTGGCTGCAGGTTTTCATTCTAACCGTCTTCTTCATTAGTGACCAGTTTTGGCTGCTAGTTTTAATTCATTTGACTTGGGCCCTTCCTTAATTAGCAGCCAAACAATAATGAGGCCCAAAAAAAGACCAGCAAACTGCGCCCATCACACAATATCTGAAAATAAAGAAAGGTGACGGTCCGAGAGAGGCTGATCTCTCAAGTCACCAACACACTGACGAACTTCTTAGGAAAAACAGAAATGTCTGCTGTGGCAAAATGAGAGCAGCAACCGGCCAGAGAACTAAATTACGACTTTAATTAACAGCAAGAATCGGCTTCTCATCAAAAAAAGTGATTGGAGTGAAATTGGCTGGAGTCTGAAGACCCGATTTAGCTGGTCATCTGTTGGCTTGTTTCACATCTCATTTGTATTTAATGAAGAAAACAGTCAACTCAGAGATCTGAATCCTTAAAAACGGGGCTATTAAAATGAACAGAAAAGGAGTTCATTAGGAGTTAAAACTGATTAGGGAAAGGGTGTGAATGAAAACCTGCAGCCACTGCGGCCCACCAGGCCTGGAGTTTGACACCCCTGGTCTAGCGGCTACTCCAAGTACGATAAAGCACCTTGTCACCAAGCTGCCTGCTGACATGAGATGACATGAGATGGCCTTCCCAGTCCTCAGAGCACTTTAGGGATGTCACAGAGCAGGAGATGAAAAGTGCAGCCAGCAAACCTGGAGCAGGTCATCACCTCAACTTGGGCCGGAATGGTAAAGAAACTATAGGCTGCCAGAATTTTAAGGAATCCATGCCATGAGGAAGAACTGACAGCCAAAGGAGGCTCAGCTCAGTGCTAAGGTGGCGCTGCTAAGAATTTGCTCAGTCAATGCATGTGATAATAAATCTCCATCCATCCACTGATCTCTCCCTCCATCCTTCCATCCCATCATCCCTCCCCAAATGCCAATTTTAATCCATTCTTCATATTTTAATAAATGTCTATCCACGTGTCCCTCCAGTCATACCCATGATATACTAATGAACATCAGTCTGTCTATCACAGGGGTGGCGAACCTCAGGGCTGGAGGGCCGCAGAGGCTGCAGGTTTTCATTCCCACCCTTTTCCTAATCAGTTTTCACTGCTAATTAACTTGTTCCTAATCCCAATGCATATATCTCTGTTACATGTTGTTTGATATGGGATTTGTAAAAGCAGTGTTAATGTTTGTGATGCACCATCTGTTGGAATGACAATTGCAGTGCATATGTCTATGTTATATGCCAGGGGTGGCGAACCCCAGGGCTGGAGGGCCGCAGAGGCTGCAGGTTTTCATTCTCACCCATTTCCTAATCAGTTTTCACTGCTAATTAACTTTTCCCCCATCACTTTAATAGCCCTGTTAGAAGAGTTCAGCTCTCTGAATTGATTTGTTTCTTCATTAAATGGCAGCCAAACAGAAATGAGATGTGAAACGAGCCAACAGATGACCAGCTAAACTGGGGCTTCAAACTCCAACCAATCTGTTAATGAGAAGCCGATTCTTGCTGTTAATTAAACTCGTTATTTAATTCCGTGGCTTGTTGCTGCTCTCATTCTGCCACAGCAGACATTTTGAAAACTGTTGTTGTTCTGGTCTTTCTAAGAGCACCGTGTTTTGGTGACCTGAGAGATCAACCTTACCAAGACCAACACCTCTCTTTAATTTCAGATACTGTGTGGTGGGCAAAGGGGAGCTGGTCATGTGGCGACTTGTTTTGTGTCTCATTACTGTTTGGCTGCTAATTAAAGAAAAAGAAACAACTATGAGGCCTGAATCAAGTGAATTAAAAGAAGTCATCAGCAGCAAAAACTGCTCACTAATTAAGAAGATGGTTAGAATACAATAATAAACTCGGAGTCCTGCCACATGCAAACGTTCACTGACGACACTGCTATGGTGGGCTGCATCAGGAGTGGGCAGGTGGAGGAGTATAGGAACCTAATCAAGGACTTTGTTAAGTGGTGCGACTCAAACCACCTACACCTGAACACCAGTAAAACCAAGGAGCTGGTGGTGGATTTTAGGAGGCCCAGGCCCCTCATGGACCCCGTGATCATCAGAGGTGACTGTGCAGAGGGTGCAGACCTATAAATACCTGGGAGTGCAGCTGGATGATAAACTGGACTGGACTGCCAATACCGATGATCTGTGCAAGAGAGGACAGAGCCGACTATACTTCATTAGAAGACTGGCGTCCTTCAACATCTGCAATAAGATGCTGCAGATGTTCTATCAGACGGTTGTGGCGAGCGCCATCTTCTACGCGGTGGTGTGCTGGGGAGGCAGCATAAAGAAGAGGGACAAACTGGTGAGGAAGGCAGGCTCTATTGTAGGCACGGAGCTGGACAGTTTGACATCCGTGGCAGAGCGGCGAGGCTGAGCAGACTCCTGTCAATCATGGAGAATCCACTGCATCCACTGAACAGGATCATCTCCAGACAGAGGAGCAGCTTCAGCGACAGACTGGTGTCACCATCCTGCTCCACTGACAGACTGAGGAGACCCCACACTATGAGACTCTTCAATTCCACTGGGGGGTAAACTTTAACATTATACAAAGTTATTGTCTGATATACCTGCATTGTTATCACTCTTTAATTTAATATTGTTCGTTAGCAGTATGCTGCTGCTGGAGTATGGGAATTTATAAAGTATCTATCTCTCTCTTATATAGTGCTTTACATATCTGTCTGTCTAGAATGAAAACCTGCAGCCACTGCGGCACTCAAGGCCTGGAGTTCGACACCCCTGGTCTATCATATGTTAATAAATATAATAATATAATAATAATAATGATATATTCTATTTCTATAGCGCCTTTCCCTTGCTCAAGGCACTTCACAGAGTTTAAGAACGAACAGCAGGGTATACAGTATATCACATTGTACTAAAGCAGATAAATAAATAAAGAAGATTAAGACAGTAAATTCAGAGAAAAGCCTAACAGACAACATCATTGATGGCCTGGCACACACACTCACTTACAGGTTACATGAGCATCTTGACATGGAGGTAAACTGAGAGAAGGGTAATACTCAAACCACTTACACCTGAACACCAACAAGACCAAGGAGCTGTGTGACGATGTGGGTTCTGGCTCCACACTCCCATTGCTGTTGGAAGCACTTGAACCCAACACCGTCGGTAATGTCACCGATGAGCTAGTCAATGGAGGCAAATTACTGAGCAAGGGGAAGGTATACAAAAGGTGCAACAGTGCTTTTATTAAAAGAAACAATCAAAACAAAACAGTGTTCCATGTAAAGTGCAGTTCTTTCTTCATCAAATAAATAATCCATAAAAAGAACACGTGGAGGTTAAAACCATTGGAAAAAACAATCCTTTAAAACCAGAGGTTAAAATCTTCTCATGGAAGCAGTCTTAAAAACAACAACAAATCCGGGGCATCGTTTATTCGTCTCACCTGCTTATCCCGTTTGGGCCAAGCAGCAGGCAAGATGCTCTCTGCAGCTGCCCTCCTCTACACTTTCGCGAGACTGGAGACCTCCCGATCCCTGGCTCCGGTATGGCACTCATCCCAGTCCCCGAGACTTGATGTCCACCAATGACCAGGACGCACACACTGGGGACTCCACCACCAAGCCTCCCGACTTCCGCTGCCTTTCCGCGGCCTTCTGCGGCTCGTCGCTTTCACCGGGTCACTCCCGCTACATGGTCGCTCAGCGGGAGCAACCTCAACTCAAACACCTGGGTGTCGGCCTAACACCCAGCTTCCTTGTAGCTGACCTCGAGCGCTCGATCGCGCGCTCACCACACGCACGCACCGCCTGTCCGTCTCTCTTGCACCGCATGCTTCCTCGCTCCCTGTAACCTCTGTCCTCTTTCCTTTTCTTTTTCTCTCCGGTCAATTCTTTTTCACCTCTTTTCATCCTCTCTCCATTTTTTTCGTTTTTCCACACAACCGACTCGTGCTTCTTTTTAAACCGTGAGGGGCCATCACAGCTGTAGCATTAGCCACGGGAGCAATCACGAATGTGGGCAGTTCCTCACCTGTGCACACGGTGAGAAACGCCCACATCGACGACTGCCCCGCGGCTCGCTACAACATCGCCCCTCCTCACGAAGCCGCTTCGGGTGCGGTGATTATTTAAAAATGGCCTTTGCTCAGTAAGCTGTGGACCCATAACACCACAAGCTGGTGGTGGATTTTAGGAGGCCCAGGCCCCTCATGGACCTCGTGATCACCAGAGGTGACTGTGTAGAGGGTACAGACCTATAAATACCTGGGAGTGCAGCTGGATGATAAACTGGACTGGACTGCCAATATTGATGATCTGTGCAAGAGAGGACAGAGCCGACTATACTTTCTGAGAAGGCTGGCATCCTTCAACATCTGTAATAATATGCTGCAGATGTTCTACCAGACGGTTGTGGCGAGCACCCTCTTCTACGTGAGGGTGTGCTGGGGTGGCAGCATAAAGAAGAGGGACAAACTGGTGAGGATGGCAGGCTCTATTGTAGGCACGGAGTTGGACAGTTTGACATCCGTGGCAGAGCGACGGGCGCTGAGCAGACTCCTGTCAATCATGGAGAATCCACTGAACAGGATCATCTCCAGACAGAGGAGTAGCTTCAGTGACAGACTTTTGTCACTGTCCTGCTCCACTGACAGACTGAGGAGATCGTTCCTCCCCCACACTATGCGACTCTTCAATTCCACCCGGGGGAGTAAATGCTAACATTAATTTTATTTACATTTTTTTCATTTTTTTCATTTTTATTACTATTTAATTTAATATTCTTTGTATCGGTATACTGCTGCTGGATTATGTGAATTTCCCCTTGGGATTAATAAAGTATCTATCTATCTATCTATCTATCTATCTATCTATCTATCTATCTATCTATCTATCTATCTATCTATCTATCATATAGTGCCTTTCATATCTATCTATCTATCTATCTATCTATCTATCTATCTATCTATCTATCTATCTATCTATCTATCTATCTATCTATCTATCTATCTATCTATCTATCTATCTATCTAATAAAGTCTGGTAGAGCTAAAAGCCTTCCTGAACAGATGAGTTTTAAAAGAATTCATGGAGTCGGCTGATCTGATTAATCTTAGTAGGTCATTCCATCCTACATCCACAAAATTTAACATACAGTATCATCCATCCATAATATGTTAAAAACGTTACTCCATCTATCATATGTCAATAAATGTCAGTTTAGGTCACATCCACATTATTCATCCCTACATGTACTTCCATCTGTTCATCCATCACATGCTAATAACTGTCCAGCCATCTGTTCATCCCATGATAATGGAGGTCAGTCAATGTGCCACAGAGTCATAAATGTCCATTTCTCCGCCATCCTCCAGCCACAAATGTTCACGCATAACCCCTTCAAATGTCTATTTAACTCTCCGCTCTCTGTTCACAAATGTCCATTCATCAATATATCACATGGTAATTAATGTCCACCCAGCTATCCATCCATCCATCCATCCACAGATAACCACTTCCAATCCATTCATCATATTTTAATAAACGTCTGTCCACCCATCCATTGTATGTTAACGTCCATCTATTTACCGGTCATATGCTGTATTTTTATACTTCTTTTGTCTTTCTGTCTTTGTATAAGAATGTCATTAAATGGTATTTTTCCTGTGTTTATGACAATAAACGTCTTGTATCTTATATCTTATGTCAGTAATTGATGTCTGTCTGCCTGTCCATCCATACATCTCTATATGTATAAAATCCAACGTCTGCCTGTCTGTCTGTCTGTCTGCTTTTCACAAGAGAACTACTTCATGGATTTAGATTGGGATTTGATCTAGAGTTTCTTGAACATTCTGGATGATTTTGCGACTTCTCTCATCACATACGTATCAGAGTTTGCTTGCAGTTCCGATGTATTTGCATGAATCTGAGAGATACACAGTGGGCCGAGGGGAGGGGGGCGTGGTCCTCCTCACTCATGTGGCAGCCCCCGGGGTCATGTACCTGACTTCCACTTAGCTAGCGAACGAGAGAACTGCTTCATGGATTTAGATTGGGTTTTGTTCTAGAGTTTCTTGAACATTCTGGTTGATTTTGCGACTTCTCTCAAAGTTCTCTTGCAGCGGGATGCCAGGAGTGGGGAGCCGGGCAGACCTTCCTCACTCACAAGCCAGCATCCTTTCGAGTTGCTCTAGCTGTCACCACATGTTGGAGCGCACCTCGCCTCTGCTTAACTAGAGATACCTGTTTGTTTATTGATTTTTAAACTTCGTCCTGTTCCAGTACTACGAGGGCGGAGCTGCAGGGGACAGCTAGCAAATATCAAATTTCTATCCATCCATCACGTTTTAATAAATGCCTATCCACTTGTTCTTCCAGCGATCATAATTTATTAATGTCCATCAATGTACCCATCATGTATTAGTGAATGACAGTCAGTCTATCATATGCTTATTTATCGGTCCACGCTGCACCCACAGATGTTCATTTGTCGTCCATTCATCCATCCATCATTTATTAATACATACTCATCCGTCTGTTCCTCCACGATATGTTCATAAACGTCTATCCACTGATTCATCATGTTGATCCCCCTATTGTATGTTAATGCACGTCCATTTATCCATTAATTCTTTCAGCCCTACTTCCATCATACGCTAATAAATGTCCATCCATCCATCTACCGATCACATATTAATGTCCATCTATATAGTTGTCATATGTTAATGAATGCTCTTCTGTCTATCATACAGTATATTAATTAGAATATGTTAATTTATGCAGCTATTCTATAAATGTTCTTTTATTATCCATTTATCAGTCTATCCTATCTGTCAAAATGGATGTCCATCCCTCCATCCATCCACCCACAACTAACCATTTCTAATTCATTCTTTATATTTTAATGAGGTGACATGGTGGCGCAGTGGGTAGCGCCGCTGCCTCACAGTTAGGAGACCCGTCTGGATTTGCTTCCTGGGTCCTCCCAGTGTGGACTTTGCATGTTCTCCCCGTGTCTGCATGGGTTTCCTCCCACAGTCCAAAGACATGCAGGTTAGGCGCATTGGCGATCCTAAAATGTCCCTAGTGTGTGCCCTGCGGTGGGCTGGTGCCCTGCCCAGGGTTTGTTTCCTGCCTTGTGCCCCATTGGCTGGGATTGGCTCCAGCAGACCCCCGTGACCCTGTAGTTAGGATATAGCGGGTTGGATGATGGATGGATAGATGGATGGATATTTTAGGTCTATCCATTCGTCCTTCCATCCATCAATCAATCATATGTTAATGCCAGTCTGCCTATCTCATTGTCATACATGTCTATTTGCATATTTCCATTTATCGTTCATTCATCCATCTATCCATCCATCCATTTTCCAACCCGCTGAATCTGAACAGGGTCACGGGGGTCTGCTGGAGCAATCCCAGCCAACAAAGGGCACAAGGCAGGAATCCAATCCGGGGCAGGGTGCCAACCCACCGGAGTCATCCATCTATCATATGGTAATAATTGTCCATCCACTCATGAATCCCTCCTTCAAATTTTAATATCCACCCGTCCATCGTATGTTAATGTCCATTTATGTACTCACCCTGTGCTAACGAATGTCATTCTGTCTATCATACGTTCTCTAACTATTCAACATGTTCATTTATAGTCCAGTCATCTGTCTGTCCGTCTGTCTGTCCGTCTGTCCATCACCAAACCTGCTTAATGTTTTTAGTTCAGGAGTGTGAAGGCAACAGCAAGGCAGGAGCCACCGCAGGATACAAAAGAGCTTCACCCCAGCGAGGCTGTCGCCGTCCTGCAGGGGTCAGCGGTGCTGTGCCCGACTGGTTTGGAGTCCTGGGTTCAAATTCTCAGACCACTCAGTGCTTATGAGGAGTTGAGTCAATACGAGTATTAATGTTTCTGTATGCTGTACACATTTTCAGGCCATAAAATCATCATGGAGGGGGGCTTTATTTATTAATAAAGATAACGACCTTGAAGATTTTACGCTTCTGGTTTAATTGATTAAGCTGACATTAAGTATTTAAGGTGCTTTTCAAATTATGAATTAATATGAGACTTATAAAATATTTATTCTTACAGCCTTTCGAGTTTTGCAAACACCATCCAAATGAGCGTGAATTGATTTATTCACAGGCTGCAGCTCTCGTGGCCTCGGCGCACCTTCTGTGACTGCGATGGCCCACTTACAGCCGGCCGGGCACAAGCGGGCACAGCACAGCATCCACCACACTTGCTGAACAGGATTGCATTTTTTCCCCCATTTATTTAAACTGAGAGCACATGTAAGTTTGAAAAATGGCGAAGAAAGAATGTCTCATTAGTATCGTGAAAAAGTAAGTGCCCCCTTTTGATAACATAACTGTCAATCCTCCAGTCCTAATCTCAGGTGACAACATGACAGACATGCTTTAGTCATTACTGAATAAAAACATAATTAAAGCCAACAGGCAGAAATCGGTTGTGAAAAAGTAAGTGCACCCCACGATTTACCAACCTGCAGAACGACAAATTGATGATGCATCATAAACCCATAAACCAGGTAGTAATAAATGCATTGCATTTTTCATTCCTACAGATGGCGCATCACAAACATGAACACTGCTCTTACGAACTTCAAACCAACCAAATGGCACAGAACAGAGGTATAGGCATTGCTTTCGTAATTCCAGTAGATGGTGTATCACAAACCTTTGCAGTAATGCGTTTTATTACAACAAATCTGTTGGAATGACAAATGCATTACATTTCATTACTAAATGCATTAAAAACACATTCCAATGGATTATGCACTGGAAACAGTAACTATGTCTTTGTAGATTATTTAGATTTCAACCTATCTTACACGGTGTTACTTTTAGGGGTACTACAGAGTCTCAAATCCCAGACATAACCTTGAGATACAAGTTCTGGGGTTCAAATTAAGTATTTTATTTACCAAAATGCCTTCACAAAAGCTTCTATCTCAGTCCAACATCAAACACAATTCTCTTCTCAAATTGCTCTCCACCTCTCCTCGCAGGTAAGTTCTGTCCTTTTCCACTCGACTCCAACTCGCCTGTGTGTATTTTTAGATTTGACCCGGGAATTCTTCCGGTGCTAAGACGTCCTCCATAGTAAGCCCTTATGGGTCAGGCAGAAGTCCCACAGAGTAGGGGCTGCCACAATCTGCAGTGCCCCCTGAACCCAGCAGGACTGCCCCATGGGACTACAGTTCCCAGAATGCCCTGCAGGTGTCCATACTGGTATCATAGCTCAGGGATGGCTCCACCTAGTGGGCGTTAGGCAAATAGTCAGAACAAGTTGTTAGCCCCTGTATCTCCATTACATTCTCCTCTCGGCTGGGTAAGGGTCTTTGGTTCATATCAGCATATTCACTCCCAAGTTGGCACCTCATGCCAACCTTCTGGTTAAGGCAGGAAGCAAACTGACCATTTACCACTGCAGCTTCTCAACCAGGTAAGAACCAATGCACCATCCTGGTCGGGATGCCACCCCATGCCCGCCGTCCATCACAACAGGCAGCACAGCTAATTTGTACTAAATTTGGAACAATTCCTATGATTCTGTTTTTGCGTTGTCATTCTCATTGGGGTTTAGTGTTGCCTCAAATAAAGGGCAATGACTTCAGCAGAAGAGCACACCATAACATAACAAGTGAAGGGTCTGAGTATCGTCTGAAAGGCGCTATATTGTTGGTCTAACTGGCGTCTCATAGTTTCAGTTTCAAAGACTGGAGTCCAATTCCTGCCATATCTCAAAGGTTAGACCCCGGACATAAAGGCTCTCCGGAATGCACAGGGGACCCAGATGGAGGTGGTCAGCACGGTCCTTCAGACAACGCTAGCCCTCCATTCTGTTTCCCTGCTTGTATTGCACTGCTAAGCATGCTGGCCATTTGGACAGATGGTATCTTACTGAGGATTGTGGGAAGAACCTCAGGGTTAGGGGTTCGTGTGGCTCTCAGTCTCTAACTGGCCATTGGGCCTTGTGGGCTTAAGACTGGACAATGAAGTTTGAGGACCCCCTCAGGCCCTGTAGGCTTCGAGATTGGGTCTGAGTTTGGAGATGCCGCCCCCCTTTGCCTTTTAGTCTTTGGGGTGTCCTGTCCAGGGTTGGTTCCAGTCACATCCCACACATGTCAAATTGGGGGCTTTATGGTCCATGTTATCCCATTCAGGGTTGATTCCTCCTCACAAAACAAAACCATCTAATAAAATAAACGTGTGATTCGTCAGACCTCCATGCTGGAAGCCCCCAATATCAGAACAGGAGCTTCGGTTTGTAAAGCGTCCCATCCTCTCCCCTTAAATAACATTCCTCTGTCGTAAGGAGATCAAAGCCGTGACGTGAAGACCTCTGGGAGATCTGACCGCAGGCTGCCATGTGATGCGGGCACGGAATACAAAATGGACATAAAATATTAAGGGCTCTCAGGTAGTAAGGTGGGCTCTTCACAATCGCCTCGCATTCTCGAGTCCACTGAAGTCGTGGCTGCCTCCTGATTGGTCACTAAATAAATCATGGCCCGCGTTAAGGGCGTCAAAATATTCACTTTGATGGAGACCCTGCAACATGCGCTCAAACCAAGTGGATTTAAAAAAAAACCCAGTTTGTTCCAAATTAGAACCTGAAGAAACCCCGGAAAGGCAGTTCAAAGAGAGACCCCTTTCCAGGTAGGTGGGGCGCGCAGTGGTTGTCAAAAAGAAGGGGGTCAGTGTAATACAAGTCATCCTCAATACAACAGAAATATTACAAGTACAGAGCAGAACTCAACAGGAGATGACATCTCGTAACACCATTCGGCCCCTAGAAATGTGTGGAAGGTGGCCTAACAATGGGAACTCAAAATGGCAGAAATAAGGCCCTAAAATGGCATCCAAGATATTCCATCCATCCATCCATTATCCAACCCGCTATATCCTAACTACAGGGTCACGGAAGTCTGCTGGAGCCAATCCCAGCCAACACAGGGAGCAAGGCAGGAAACAAATCCTGGGAAGGGCATCAGCCCACCGCAGGGCACACACACACACACACACACTAAGCACAATTTAGGATCGCCAACGCATCTAACCTGCATGTCTTTGGATTGTGGGAGGAAACCCACGCATACATGGGGAGAACATGCAAACTCCACGCAGGGAGGACCCGGGAAGCAAACCCAGACGGGTCTCCTAACTGCGAGGCAGCAGCACTACCCACTGCGGCACCCGCATCCAAGATATTGAACAAAAAAAAACCCAAAAAACAATAAAGAATTCTGAGTGGAAAATGACAGAAACAGAATCCTTGAACTCAAAAATGCCCAACTCAAGTGGTAGATAAATACTATATAAAACCAAATCGTGACATATTTGTAGTAATACAATGAATTGCATTTGTCATTCCAACAGATAACACGTCACAATAATGCATTTTATTACTATGGATGTTTTGTTGCACCATCTGTTGGAATGACACATGCAATGCATTTTATTATTATACGTATTACCAAACACACTGTCATATACGGTGCACTGCATATGTTCTTGCTGAGGTCTACATTCATTACTTTCATTTCACAGTGTGCACCCTGCTCATCTCTCCTGCTGGCGGTCCTCACTTCTTAAGCTGGCTTGCACGGTCACCTTTATACCCCATGTCCCCCATGTCAGCACTGCTCAGCTGCATACGTGGTAATCATAGCTGAGTCACTAATATATTATATATATATATATATACATATATATATATATATATATATATATATATATATATATATATATATATATATATATATATATATATATATATATATATATATATATATATATATATATATATATATATATATATATATATATACAGTATATACACTCACCTAAAGGATTATTAGGAACACCTGTTCAATTTCTCATTAATGTAATTATCTAATCAACCAATCACATGGCAGTTGCTTCAATCCATTTAGGGGTGTGGTCCTGGTCAAGACAATCTCCTGAACTCCAAACTGAATGTCAGAATGGCAAAGAAAGGTGATTTAAGCAATTTTGAGCGTGGCATGGTTGTTGGTGCCAGACGGGCGGTCTGAGTATTTCACAATCTGCTCAGTTACTGGGATTTTCACGCACAACCATTTCTAGGGTTTACAAAGAATGGTGTGAAAAGGGAAAAACATCCAGTATGCGGCAGTTCTGTGGGCGAAAATGCTTTGTTGATGCTAGAGGTCAGAGGAGAATGAATGGGCCGACTGATTCAAGCTGATAGAAGAGCAACTTTGACTGAAATAACCACTCGTTACAACCGAGGTATGCAGCAAAGCATTTGTGAAGCCACAACACGCACAACCTTGAGGCGGATGGGCTACAACAGCAGAAGACCCCACCGGGTACCACTCATCTCCACTACAAATAGGAAAAAGAGGCTACAATTTGCACGAGCTCACCAAAATTGGACAGTTGAAGACTGGAAAAATGTCGCCTGGTCTGATGAGTCTCGATTTCTGTTGAGACATTCAAATGGTAGAGTCAGAATTTGGCATAAACTGAATGAGAACATGGATCCATCATGCCTTGTTACCACTGTGCAGGCTGGTGGTGGTGGTGTAATGGTGTGGGCGATGTTTTCTTGGCACACTTTAGGCCCCTTAGTGCCAATTGGGCATTGTTTAAATGCCACGGCTACCTGAGCATTGTTTCTGACCATGTCCATCCCTTCATGACCACCATGTACCCATCCTCTGATGGCTACTTCCAGCAGGATAATGCACCATGTCACAAAGCTCGAATCATTTCAAATTGGTTTCTTGAACATGACAATGAGTTCACTGTACTAAAATGGCCCCCACAGTCACCAGATCTCAACCCAGTAGAGCATCTTTGGGATGTGGTGGAACGGGAGCTTCGTGCCCTGGATGTGCATCCCACAAATCTCCATCAACTGCAAGATGCTGTCCTATCAATATGGGCCAACATTTGTAAAGAATGCTTTCAGCACCTTGTTGAATCAATGCCACGTCGAATTAAGGCAGTTCTGAAGGCGAAAGGGGGTCAAACACCGGATTAGTATGGTGGTCCTAATAATCCTTTAGGTGAGTGTATGTATATCTATACTAATAAAAGGCAAAGCCCTCACTCACTGACTGACTGACTCATCACTAATTCTCCAACTTCCCATGTAGGTAGAAGGCTGAAATTTGGCAGGCTTATTCCTTACAGCTTACTTACAAAAGTTGGGCAGGTTTCATTTTGAAATTCTACGCGTAATGGCCATAACTGGAACCTATTTTCGTCCATATATTGTAATAGACTGCAGGTTGATGGCCGTGGGAGGCGGAGTTGCGTGTCACATCATCACCCCTCCTATGTAAGTACGTAGAGAACAAGGAAGAGCTCCAAAGAGCGTTGAACAAAAAACGCATTACACAATTGAGAAGGCAGCAAAAGAATATGAAGCGAGTGACACATACAAGCATATTCATAAGTGCAGCTACTGTGGAAACAAAGTAAGTTTAAATTAAGTTTATAGACACGCTCCTGCTGCCGTTTGTCATGCCTACGCTGAATACAATATTCGCGATATAAAAGTTTAATGAGCGGCTCACGTCAACTAACTTTGCAGGACTGGAAAAGATTAAATTAAGTTCATACATACGCTACTGTATTTGCAGGCAAATCCACAACTTAATACCGGGAATGCCTGTTAAACATCTTAGATTCACGAGTACCGATTTGGGTGGTGAACACTTCGATGAATGAAACCTGTTATCTTTACAACGATTGACAAACACGGAATTTAACTTGAACACAACACGTCCTCCAAATACAAACCTGATTGAAAGAAATAATGCTAATCAAATCCTTGATGACAGCAACACTCATAACACTCACAAAACAATTACATTGACAATCGTGTTACGTTATTTTTAAAATGTTTCCTTTTCTTAGCACAGGCACAGCTGAGAAGCTTCGATGCATGTGCTCCATAACGCGTTAAAAAATAACGCATTTAATCACACTTTGCATTCCAAGCACAGGAGAACTTTTGTCAATGCATGATTTCCTGGTACACTGATTACATTGATGCACACATCAGAGCTACAAAAATGTAAGAGTCTGAAGAAAGCGCGTTGCTACGACTGATCAGAGAAAAATTTCATTTCAAAAGACTACCCGACGGAAGCCTTGATAAAAGCGTGGTTTTATGCAAACTGTGCAAAAAGGAGTTTGCATACCACCGACGCACTTCCGGTTCCATCTAAATGTAAAACATGTTACGAACACAGGAACTGTGTATGATGTTAGCACTAGCAGTACGAGTTCGAGTACCAACAAAAGGTGTCGGCAGCCCAAACCTGATGAAATGACTGGCTTCAGGACCAAAATTCGTAAGTCAACATCGGTCAAACTTACACATTCTCTCGTAAAATGGATTGCTTTGGACTGAAGACCACTAACAGTGGTGGAGGATAGGGGCTTAGAAAATGTGCTACAGTTAGCGTCAGGTCATCCAACTTTTCAACCGCCGTGCCGAGAGACTATTTCAAGTAAAATTCAACAACTTTATGACACTGAAAAGAAAGCAAATTTAGATGCATTACAGAAAGCAGACTTTGTGGCTCTTACTGGAGATCATTGGACTTCCGTGACCGTTAGTAATTCTAATTACATCTAATTACAAAATGTTCAATGATCACACTGTTTTAGCCTAATGTACAAAATAATTTGGGCCAAGGATACTCATAGTTTAAAGGTGAAGCTGGTCAAATTACCTTTTATGTTTCTGACTTATTTTTTTAAGAAGAAAAACTGCACTTTATGTTGAAATTTTTGTTATTATTATTTAAAGACAATACCATTGTGAACATGTACTTAAAGTACTTAAACTACCACTTTATTTTTTAAGTCTGCCCAATTTTAGCCAGGGATGATATTTTTGTTTCTGTTTTGAATTGAGATGCAGCTTAAAAGAGCTTGAGTTTATAATATTCATGTCCATGTCTATTATTTGATTCTGTCGCCCACTTAAACCCTTTTAAATTAAAAAAAACATTTGCACTTTGGGGAAAATCTTCTTGTGCGATTACATACGATGAATCAAGATTAATTAATTACAAAGCCTATAATTAATTAGATTAATTTTTTTATGTGCGTGTATATATATATATATATATATATATATATATATATATGTGTGTGTGTGTGTTGTGGCATCGGACGCCCAGGAGGACCGGGGGAGGGCTTGTACCTCCTCCAGACTGCGAGGGGGCGACCGCCCTGGTTATGTTGGGGGCCACGGGTAAAGGGCTTGGAAGCCCAGGCCTGTAGGGACCCGTGGCCACCACCAGCCGGCGCCCCGGTGCCTGTACAACCCTGGAGAAGAAGACAGGGGACACCCGGAGGGCTTCAGGGTGCGCAGCCGGCACTACCGCCACACTGGGGCGTGTCTGCGGAGGAGTGCTGGGAAGCAGCTGGAGCCCATCCGGGTTCCTATTTAAGGGGCCGCCTCCCTCCGTCATCGGTGGATGTCGGGTGGAAGCGGACAGAGCTGGAGAGAGGACTGGAGGCGGCCAAGAGAGAGGCACGAAGGACTGTGTGGCCTGGACTTTGGGGGATCGGTGCTGGAGGCACTGGGGGTGTACGTGAAGTAAACTCTTGTAAATATTGTAAATAAGGGGTGTGTAGGGTGAACCTAAGATGTCCGTCTGTCTGTGTCCGGGCCAGCGTTCACAATATATATATATATATATGTGTGTATATATATATATATATGTATATATATGTGGATGTATGTGTGTGTATATGTGTATATACGGTATGTATATATATGTATATGTGTACATATATATGTGTATATATACAGGTATGTATATGTATATATAATGTATACGTATATATATGTTTATATGTGTGTGTGTGTGTATATATATATGTATATATATATGTATATATATATACAGTATATGCCAGCAACACTCATGACAATGACAAAACAATTACATTGTCAATCATGTTACGTTATTATTAAAATGTTTCCTTTTCTTTTTCATTACTTTTTTAACACATTACTTCTCCACTGCAAAGCGCGGGTATTTTGCTAGTCTTATATACTCGTATAAATGTCAATGTGCGGAAGTGTGTCTGTCTGTCTGTCTCTCTGTCCAGCCTTTATGTGCGAGGCTGCAGTGTGAAGCTCAAAGAGCCGGCAAGGCGCCACATGTTACCGAGTCGGAAGAAGAAAGAAGTGCGAGGGCACGTCATGAAGGTGAAAGAAAGCAACTCTGTTGCCAAAGTAAAACCGCCGAGGAAAGAGAAACTCGCTTAGCCGCTGATAGACAAAGCGGTGTGAGCAGGTCGGCAAAACAACACCACCGACGATTTTTCTGACGATTTCAATAGTTTCTAGGAGGATGGACTTTTTACTTCACGGGCTTAGAAAGCTAGTGTGTTGACACAGTACATACATATACATACATACAGACTGTGTATACAGTGGGTATAGAAAAGAATCCTCCCTGTTGTGATGTGAGATAACTTGATAAATGTTTTGTCTTTATTTGTAATCTAGGCAAAGCAATGTAATTTAGTGTTACTTTGGTGAGAGGTAGTCGTGTTTGTCCCCAGTTTACGACTAATTTTACGACAGGATTTGGGGAGTTGTGTCTTAAACCAGTTTGATGAGTATTTCTCTGCTAAAGTCTTTCAACTCCCCTGCAAGGAAGCCAGGAAGTTTAACATCTGGTTTGGGGGGTTGCAGGTGTTAAGATGTTCCATTTCCCCCCCCATTGGTCTGAGGTATGGCTATTTGGAATTGGCTGCTCTCAGAGGCCTTTAAGTACCATGATCTCCTATTGGTTCTAGGGGTTGGAGAGAACATCTATACATGTATGTGCTTAACCTCACATTCTCTCTAACCAACATATAATGAAATAGCATCTCTCTTGCTAACCTGTGATGATGTAGAAGTGTCTTTCTCTTACTGATCTGATGAAGAAGACCATCACACCATGAACTGAAGACAACACAATGAAGAGCACAGCTTCAGCCATTTTGAACAGACATGACGCACCAATGACGCCTTAACTAGAGACATTTAAAGTAACTACAAGTCTGTGTGCCACCTGAGTTACACATCACCATTTTATCAGGTTGTATGGTTGCCAATATTCAAATGTACTTTGCATTTTGTTATTATTTATGAATATTATCAGTAATACATTATTTTATGTGTAACTTAACTCCTGCTTGTCTTTTTACTACATCTAATTTCCTGAGGTTATAGATATAGAAGGGAAGGTGGGGATACGTTATATAAAATAATATCTTATAAACAGTGGTAAGTCTGTGAGATTAGGCATTCAAAGGCTGCATATTAATAATACAATACGGGAACGCAGAGCAATATATATATATATACGTATATATTACTCTACCAAGATAAAACACCCCCCTTTGAAATATTCCCCTTTTTTTTGCTTTACAGCTTTAAATGTAAACACACAAACCAATATTTCTTCCCAGCTTTACTTACCCAATGTCAGAGTAATATTTCCCCTATTGTATTATTAATAAGTAGCCTCAAATCTCGCAGACTTACCACTGCTTATAAGGTATTATAGTATATAACTTCTCCCCACCTTCCCTTCTATATCTATAACCCCAGGCAATTAGATGTAGTAAAAAGACAAGCAGAAGTTAAGTTACAGTTTAAACACTGTATTATTGATAATATTCATAAATAATAACAAAATGCAAAGTACATTTGAATATTGGCAACCATACAACCTGATAAAATGGTGATGTGTAGTTTCAGGCGGCACACAGACTTGTTTGTTACTTAATGTCTCTCGTTAAGGCGTCAGTGGTGCTCAGCTTTCTTCAGAACAGGCCACAAGCCTGTCTCAACATGGCTGCCGAGCTGTGCTCTTCATTGTGTCGTTTTCATCATCAGAGGTTAGTAAGAGACAGAGTGTGAGGTTAAACAAGTACATTTATAGATGTTCTGTCCAACCCCTAGAGCCAATAGGACGTCATGGTACTTAAAAGCTTCGGATCCAAGCCAATTCCAAACAGCCGTACTTCAGACCGATGGGGGAAACAGAAGATCTTCACACCTGCCACCTGCAAACCAGATGTTAAGGTAAAGCTTTGCTTTCTTACGGGGGTTGAAAGTCTTTAGCAGAGAAACACTCGCCAAGCTGGTTTAAGGCACATCCTCTCCCAACTCTGTCGTAAAATTCAAAAGGGGGTGGGGGGGAACCTAAATGCTTCTCACTAAAGTAACACCAAATTACATGGCTCTGCCTAAATTACAAATGAAGACATACAAAATATTCATCAAGTCAGATGCAGAATCTCACATCACAACACCATCTCTAACATCCAAGTGAAAGACATCACAGCTACAGTTCAGACGAATTATAAAAAATCAAAAACAAGACCACTGAGATGAATAAAGGATCAGCCCCCCCCATGTCAATGTCATTTTGTTGACCCCCCTTTTGCTTTAATGACAGCCCTCAGTCTGTTGATTCTTCTCTCTCGGCTTTGCCCACCTTGATTGTGTAATATTTGCCCCCCACTCTTCTTTACAGTTCGGTCACATTGGATGGTGAGCGTTGCTGGTCTGCTATCTTCAGATCTTTCCAATGTGATTTTGGTCTGCGCTCTGATTGGCCACACCAGGACATTCACTTTGTTCTCCTTCAGCCACTGGGTGCTCAGTTTTGCTGTTTGTTTCGGGTCGTCATCACGTTGAGAGGTGAACATTCTGCCCATCTTCAACTTTCTGGCAGAGGGTAGCAGGTTTTCCTCCAGAATTTGATGGTATTTTGCTTCCTCCATTTTTCCGTCTACCCAAATGGGAGCCCCAAGCCCCCCATAACAGGGTGCTGCCCCTTCCATGCTTTACTGTCGGTATGGTGTGTCATGGATGGTGAGTTGCATTGGTGGACCGTTTGGTGTTGAGGCCAAATAGTTTGGTTTTGGTCTCCTCTGACCATAAGTTCTTTATCCATTTGGCACCTGAATCTTCAAGGTGCATTCTGGGAAAGCTCAAATGAGCCATCATGTGACCTTTCTTGAGAAGTGCGACCCTCCTGAATAAGCCACAATGGTGGAGCGCTTGTCAAATTGTTGTCACAGGCACACCATTAATGACCACTCTGTGCCATCAAATCCTGTAACTCCTTCAGAGTGGCCATTGGCCTCATGGTAGCCTCTCTTACCAGTTTCCTCCTTGCTCTTCCATCCAATTTGGAGGATCCTGGGAAGGGTCCTGGCAGCACGGTGCCGCAGTGGGTAGCGCTGCTGCCTTGCACTTAGGAGACCTGTCTGGGTTCGCTTCCCTGGTCCTCCCTGCGTGGAGTTTGCATGTTCTCCCCGTGTCTGCGTGGGTTTCCTCCCACAGTCCAAAGACATGCAGGTGAGGTATATTGGCGATTCTAAATTGTCCTGTGTGTGTGCGCACCCTGTGGTTGGGTTGGCGCCCTACCCGGGGTTTGTTTCCTGCCTTGTGCCCTGTGTTGGCTGGGATTGGCTCCAGCAGGCCCCCGTGACCCTGTAGTTAGGATATAGAGGGTTGGATAATGGATGGAGGGAGGGAGGGTCCTAGTCGTACCAAACACTTCTTTATGACGGACTTTACTGGGCTCCTTGGGATTGATAAAGCCATTGAGATCTCCTGCCTTCTGTCGGTCCACAACTCTATCCTGAGATCTTCTGAAAGTGGCCGACCGGCCGCCCATAGTCAGCTGTGAGCTGTGAGTCGCACTACCAAGGGAGGGAATGAATGGACCAGGAACAACTTCACTGATCACACTCATTACAACTAAGCGCAGCCAGTAACCACAATGGAAATGGGGGGCACTGACACCTGATTGGTTTTGGTTTCCTTTATTCATCTCAGGATTTCTTGATCTTGTAGCTGTGATGTCTTTCACTTGATGTTAGAGGTTGCATTGAGTAAGTAAAGCTGGGAAGAAATATCAGTTTGTGTGTGTTCATTTAAGGCTGTAAAGCAAAAAATAAATGGGAATATTTCGAAGGGGGTGGAATTCTTTTCTATACCCACTGTATATATATTTATATTTATTTATTTGACCAACGCTTTTATCCAAAGCCTCTTGCAGTACAACATTTGAGAGACAACTGGTTCCACTTCTTTTTGTTTTTTCCAGTTGTAGAGCAGGCAGGCAGGTGAAGTGACCTGCTCAAGTTCACACAGTGTCAGTGGTGGGATTGAAGCCCACAGCCTCAGGGTTTGAAGTCCAAAGCCTTAGCTGCCATATATTGCACCCCTGAGGATCACCGTCCTGGCACTGCTGAGGTGAGCAGTACAACTCTGGGGCAAGTGGGGGCGCTCAGCCTACCAGTCTTTCGTTTTTTTCCACCTGCAGCACCAAGAAGACACCAAATAAGGTCAAATGAGCCCACCCATGGTGCCCAGGGCTGGCCACGCCCACCCGGTCAGGTCTCTGTTATTAATGCTGACATCTCCGTCTGTTCCCAGATTCCTATCTGTTAGCTTCTGCGTAATTCCTGATTCTTCTCGAGTCTGAGAAAGTTCATTTGTTGGGCTACTGCAGCCATTTTCTCCATTTTGTCATCTGTTTGTTTTCTGTCTTTTTTTTAATTAAATGGGGTCACTCAGATTCTGCCCCAAAACCTGAAAGTAATTCTGCTGATCCATCGGCCCGATCACTTTATGTACGTACTGTATACTGTATAGGAGTTTATATAGCGCCCTTCATTCATTCTGTGAACCTACTTTATCCATTTCAAGCCTGCATATCAATCCTAGCTGGTACATCAGTCCATTGCCGGGCACACACTCGCCTTGGTCATGCCAGCCTAACCTGCATGTCTTTGAGGTGAACACACTCGCTCCATCCCGACCGTCCTCAGTGTCAGGAGTGGCGAGGCAGCACCGCGTGGCTGATTATGGAAATCGTATTAGTGGGACTTGAGAAGAGGTGATGAGCTTTGTCTCTTAGTTAGGGCACCAAAGACACGGTGACATTTTCCTTCCATTTGCTGGTGCCAACATTTTACTCCCCTGCTGCTGTTTCATACGTAGTGCAGCTTGTCCTCAGCCGGCCGTCTTTCTAAAGCCTTCACTGCTTGCAAAGCCAAGTCCTACTTAGTGAAAGCCGGCTGAGGGAGGCGAGGATGAGGCTGGAATTAGATTTCTTCAGCACATTTAAACCATTCAGGGATTTCCCAGAAATCCGCAGGCATCACAAAAGAACGATGTGCTCTAATGCACAAGTCAGCCCCGCTGTGGATTTGGAAGGTCGAGATATCAGAGAAAAAGTTATGGGTTTGCAAAAAGAGGGAAACTAAAATGAAGGAAAGCCGGGGTAAGACGTCACGTGCGCCACCGTGTCACACCGCCTGGAAACAGAAATCCCAGCTGAAGTTTCCTGACTTTGAGCACAGGGGCCAAACCTGATGAAGATGTCACAGGACGGTGGGAGAGCAGGCAGGCCGAGGACCAGCAAAATATAAAAAATAAAATACAAAATTAACAAAATGGTGACCTGAGAGGGGCTGGCCTCTCTGAACTCAAATGAGGCATCAAGGCTCCACACTCCACGCGACTGAAGACTTCTGTCTCCAATTTTGCCTTTGGTCCAAAATACGCAAAGCGCCAGACAAACCGGACTGTCAGTTTAACACCACAGGATGTGTCAGGGTGGACAGGGTTGACCACCACAAGTCAACTGGGTGGGAACAGTTCTAAACCAATCCAGCGGCTCGTGAAGGCGGAGCTCAAATTAGGGGGCGGGGCAGCGACGGTGAACAGTCGAAAAAACACCAAGCTGAAGGTGCGAAAGCAAAATGCGTGGCTACAGCAGGAGGGTCCGCATGTCCAGTGCTTGGCGTTTCACATTAATCTGCTCCGCTGTTTCATAAAAACAAAGTTTATATTCCACGTTACATACTTCCACAGTCAAAATGAAACTCAAAACAGACACGGTAAGAAAACTCTATGTGTCCAAAGCTCCATTAATCCACACACAAACTTACAGCTCCCATAACTCCCACTACCCAGCATCCCTTCTTAAAATGACAACACCCCATTAGGATGAAATAATCATCTAACCATCGTCTTAATATAATCAACTAATCTCAAACTCCAAAAATATCTCTCTATTATAAAAGGAAATCCTGGGATGAGACTTATAGATAGATAGATAGATAGATAGATAGATAGATAGATAGATAGATAGATAGATAGAGTGAAAGGCACTATATGATAGATAGATAGATAGATAGATAGATAGATAGAGTGAAAGGCACTATATGATAGATAGATAGATAGATAGATAGATAGATAGATAGATAGATAGATAGATAGATAGATAGATAGATTGAAAGGCACTATATGATAGATAGATAGATAGATAGATAGATAGATAGATAGATAGAAAGGCACTATATGATAGATAGATAGATAGATAGATAGATAGATAGATAGATAGATAGATAGATAGATAGATAGATAGATAGATTGAAAGGCACTATATGATAGATAGATAGATAGATAGATAGATAGATAGATAGATAGATAGATAGATAGATAGATAGATAGATAGATAGATAGAAAGGCACTATATGATAGATAGATAGATAGATAGATAGATAGATAGATAGATAGATAGATAGATAGATTGAAAGGCACAATATGATAGATAGATAGATAGATAGATAGATAGATAGATAGATAGATAGATAGATAGATAGATAGATAGATAGATAGAAAGGCACTATATGCTTCTCCACTTAAATAAAGGCGTGTTGTGTGAAAAGCCTGTGCTCTGCGTCTGTCTGTGAATGGGCTGGGGAGCTGTACGCCCCCTGGTGGTTCACAGTATGAATTATTAAATTATATTATATCTGCCATGTGATCAGATGGGAAACACCACAGGGATTCCTGGACTTTCCACAAACACCAGCCTCTAAATTAATCAAAAGAGTCGATTCACTTTAAACAAATAGTTCAAAAGCATCACATCAGTAAAATGAATCGAAATGTCGGAAGCCATGAACTGCTGTGTGAGTGGCGCCTGCCCGTTCGTTTCCCTGGAGCTTTGATGGACTTGTACGGAGGGTCCTGAGAAGCCGTCAGACGGGGAAAATCTACAAAAGACACACACTGAAGAAGCCAAAGCTCGAGGCAAATTTGAAACAGTAAACTAATCCATAATTCATGGCGCGTGGGATGTTTCTCTGTTTTGAGGCTGACGAGTGTTCAGATTCGCCATTGCTTTTCAATGGGTGCTTCAGAAATGTCAAACCTTGGTGAGGTGCACACTACTGGAGATACCTGCAAATAAAAACCTCAAAGCAAACTGAAGTGTCTTCAAAGAGCGGGCATACAAAATGTCTACACTGTCGGTCCACTGGGCTTCATTCAGACAGGCAGATGGACAGACATGGCTACCTGTCATCAGCTTGGGAGTCACAAATCAGTTCTAAAAATGCCAACTAGAGGTTGATATCACCCTCAAACCCTGGCAAGTTTTTATAAAATAAAAAGACTTCTTCTTCACAATGAGGTATTTCCCCTCACTGTTAAGCTCTGTGGAGCACAAAGGCAAAATGGAATTGTCTGAGAGGCAAAGTACGTGAAAACAAAATCACAAGATGAAGTCAAACAAAACTTCAGAATGTCAAAAATATTAAGAATTCACAAAAAGTACAAAGCGTAGCAAAAATACAGAAACTTGACAAAAAAAAAACTCCCCTGCACATCTGAAATGATCCAACAGGAAGTGCTGGAGACCCTCCAGAATTACAGGGCAGTGGGCGACCCCTGGATGTAATTAGCAGGTGGCACCGCCTCTTGGGGGACCAACCGCAAGAAACATGGAACATCAAACCAAGGCATATTACACAATGCAGATGATGAACAAAAGAAACATTAACAGAAATAACTGACCTCAGAAATGAACAAGACGAACATAAAACAAGGATTTGAACCCCAAGTTGAAATACTGGAAAAGGATTTTAAAAAATCTAAAATAGGGATTAAGTTCAAAATACAAAAAAAAAAAATCACAATTAGGACCAACAGACCGTGGAACAAAGGACTAATAAATACCAAGATGGCACAATGCGATAGAAATACAATGAAGTAATAGCCAAAACCACATTTGTTAAGAATTAATAAAGACAGTGGGGTGGGCTTTTCTGGCTATTCCTCCTTTTCTCTTTAAAAAAATGGTTTACAAAAGAAACGAATGGAGCACAAAGATAACAAAAGCATAAAACATAAAGAAGAGAAACAATGAAAAGAAAACAAAAGGAAGCAAAAGACTCTTGAGCCAGCGATGAAACGCTGATTAGAGAGTAACACAAACCGAAAGAGAACTTGTCCATATTATTAAAACAAAAGCAAAAATGTAAACAAAAATGCACAAAAAATAAATAATAATAATAATAATAATAATAATAATAATGACATAAATTGGGGAACAACACAAGTGTGAAACTACTGCATCAGCAATGGTGCCGAGGAAACTCCTGCCTAATATGAGCTGAAGTGTCGGGGGGCACCGCCCTCCTGGGCTCAACATAGAGGGACAAGAACACAAGACAAGGGGCAGACTAAGCAGAAATTCTTAAAAACTAAAACAAAACTCAGCAGCCTCCATGGCATTATGTTTACCACTGAAAATAAGCCAAAAACGTTGAATTTTCTTCGACAAGAAAACTTGTTATAACGTGTAACAGAAACATGGAAATACACAACTTTTCCCATTCATCGGTCCATCCATCCAATATTCAACCTGCAACATCCTAACTACAGGGTCACGGGGGTCTGCTAGAGCCAATCCCAGCCAACACAGGGCACAAGGCAGGAAACAAACCCCGCGCAGGGCGCCAGCCCACCCAGCACTTTTCTTGTAATTGTTGTAATTCATAACGTGAATGCTAAGCCATTGAACTCAACGGGACCGAGCGAGCAGTCAAGGAGCTTGTGACTGTGGGAATGTCCTCCTCCCCAACTGCACCCCTCGGCTATTGTCACTGTGCTTAGGACATCGGCAGATCTACCATTAGGGTGTTCTGGGTGCACACCCAGGAGTTGTTGTTGCGCCGTTATTGTGGCTTACGTTCGTTAAAATCACAGTGGTTGTCCACCACACTCCACACCCCCAAAGACTGATGGAACGATCTGTTGTCCGTACGCTGAAATCACCAAGTGTGACCAAGATCTACCAGGCAATCATGAGCAACCCCAACTACTGTCCCCTCCACTACGTCCTCCATGCCAGGCTTGCGCGATAAAATGACCACATGGCTACGCGCTGAAATAAAGCCTTAAAAGTAAGACCACCCTTCTGTTGAGGAGCTCTTTTCTATTAGTCACCAGTGACCTAGGAGGGTCCAAATCCGGCCGTGACTCAGGACTTTTGTGTTCATACAGTTCTATAGTAAATGGGTTCTTAATTTACGGGTCCTGACCCCTGTAGTCTGAATTTTGGGTAGGGTCACAATAGGCCTTGTGAAGAGCCACCTCAGGCAGCTTAAACAAATGCCATTGTCATGCTATGTGCAAAGGATGGAGCTCCATGGCGACTGTGGGTCATGAGGTCACAAAAAAGACAAAACTGAGTCATCAGTCACTCAGTCAAAATGTAAGAACCACAGCTGTAGTTCATGAAGTTTTCACGTTACAAGTGAATTTCTAATCCAAAATGGCTGTGACCATCCGTTTTATCCGTGTTTTATCCGTGTTTTCAGCTGTCCAAGGGCAATACAATAAAATACAATTTAGTTTTGTAGAGTCCGCAATCACACAAGAAGTACCACAATGGGCTTTAACAGGCCCTGCCTCTTGATAGCCCCCCCAGCCTTGACTCTCTAAGAAGACAAATCCAAGAAACCTCAGGAATGGCAGTTCAAAGAGAGACCCCCCAATCCAGGTAGGCAGTGGGTGTCAAAAAGAAGGGGGTGTCAATACAACACAATACACAGAAGAGAACAAATCCTCAATACATCCATCCATCCATTATCTAACCCGCTATATCCTAACACAGGGTCATGGGGGTCTGCTGGAGCCAATCCCTGCCAACACAAGGGCACAAGGCAGGAAACAAACCCCGGGCAGGGCACCATCCCACCGCAGGGCACAGACACACACACACCTAACGCATACCAAGCACAATTTACTATTGCCAATGCACCTCACCTGCATGTCTTTGAACTGTGGGAGGAAACCCACGCAGACACGGGGAGAACATGCAAACTCCACGCAGGGAGGACCCGGGAAGCGAACCCGGGTCTCCTAACTGTGAGGCAGCAGCGCTACCACTGCGCCACTGTGCCACCCGCTCTGTAATATTTCTATTTTTATATTATGGTGAGGATTACTTCTGCTCTGTTCTGTGTATTGTGTTATGGGCACCGCCCATCATTGGTCACCTATTGACCTCATTTATGTCCTTTCTCTAAGAAAACACGTGGGCCAAGTATCAAGGACTGCTTAATAACAAAGTCATGTTAAACAAATGTGTCTCAGGATCCACAAGCCACATCTGAGCAGGGAGTCATCGTCATTTCATTTAAGAAGAGGCTCACAGCACGGAGAACGGAGAAAGCCCAGCCACAACGCCCCTCTGGGTGAACTCACCTCGGACAGCGTGGATGGAAACTGCTGCTCGAGCAACCGAAAGGCCACCTGACACTGGAAGGTGACAGTCAGGATGACACCCAGACACCCCAGATGAAGTCTGGCCGCCTGAAAGATCTCCTCGTTCACGGAGTGGGAGCAGAGCACAATCTCACCGCTGGCGGTCATCAGAGTCAAGGCCACCACCTGTAAAAATGCAACAAGTTCAAGTGTCACGAGAGACCAGCTAAGCCAGCAATGGTAGAAGGTCAGTAGGGGCATTGAATGGCTGGCTGCAGGTGTAATTCACTTGACTGACGTCACAGAGGGGCAGACCCTGTTATGCAGGAACGCTAGGGGGTGCTCAACCCGACACAGACTGGCATAGGACACAAATTCAAAGCACAGCTGATTTCATTTTGGTTTTTCTTCCCCGTTCCCCACAAGCCACCACACAGTCCCAAAAAGCACACAGCACCACAATTCTCTTTCTTTTCTTCATCTCCACTCCTCCTCCTCCTCCCAACTCTCCAAGTAGTGTCTGCTGCCCCCCGTAGGAGACGGCCAAGCAGCTCAACTCGGCCGGGACGCCCCTGAAATGGAAGGATGGGGGAAGGCAGCTTTGCCAGGACACTAAAATGGACACTGGATGGCAGCTTCCCTGGACTGCAGTGGTGCCCCAGGGCACTATGGGACATGGAGTTTGGCAACACAGCCCTGCTGGGTACTGTGGGTGCTGCCAGGGGATGCTGGGGGAAACTGGTGGGAGATGAAGTTCTCACCTTGCCCAGAAGTACCAGGGGACCACAAGGACGGAAATTCTGAAGTACATCCGGGCTGATCAAAGAACTGGCAAGTCACACAAATAGAAGAGGAGAAGCTCTTCCAGGTCAATGACTTTCTAAGGGACTGCTGAAGACCCAGCAGAGGAGCCGGAGTTGGGAGGAGTCGGACAGAGCTTGCTGGGAAGTGTGGTGGAGAAAGAGACTGATTAGAATTGTGTATATGTAATTGTGTGGGGCACTGAACAATAAAAAAGTAACTTCTTGGTGCTTTTAACCTGGGCTCCTGTGTCTGTCTGTCTGTCTATTGGGGTTAAAGGGGGGCAACAGTGACCCCTAGCGCCCACTTCTCACACCCTTCATATAAGGCACCCAGAAGTGCTTCAGGTAGTGCTGTGCTCTGAGGCTCAGCGGTGCCCACGGACCCCGACAGGACTGTATCAAAGTCCAACTCCCATGGAGCCCTGCGGGAGTCCGAGGCACCTCTGCCATCCAGGGCAGCTGCCACCTTGCGTTCCTTCCAGAGAAGGTAATGTTCCGGCCACATCTCCTCTTCTGCCCCAGCTGTCCACGACGCTGTGTCGTTATGTGCTTTATTGTTGTTTATTGTTGTCTTTGTATTATTATTTCCAGATTTTGATCTTTTATCAATTGTGTTTAAAACCGGTGTAGGACAAAGTTGGCATTGCCCATTCTGCTAGGCTGTAGTGGCACACCAGGCCAGTTGAGGAAGCAAATTTAACAAGGATGCAGGCATCCAGCTCAGGGCCGGATTCAGACTTGATAAGGCCCTAAGCTATTTGAGACATGGGGCCCTTTATAACTCCAGATATTCTATGTAAGTGCCAAATATGGTTTGTTTTGGGGGCCCCCAAGAAGGCGGGGGCCCTAAGCTATAGCTTGTGTAGCTTATACGTAAATCCTGCACTGATCCAGCTGCACCAAATGGCCACTTGTATTAACTAAGCGACTGAACTCCAGGCTCGGAGCAGAATCTGCCAGGACTTCGTCTAATGACACAGTGTCACACACGTGTGTGCATCGGAGACTCAAAAGAAGACAGAGCAAGGGGTGGCAGAGCACATTAATCCTTTCTCTTGTCTCCCCGCAGACCTGGCTCCCATGAAGATGTCACTTCCGCCTCCGCCTCCCAAATGACCTCATTTCTGCTTCCGGTCTCAAGATCCCTCCTCTTCCAGGGCCGGATTAAGGTGGGTGCTGCAGCATTAGGCCCATTCCTGAAATGGGCCCAGATGAAAGCAGACGAGAATTTTCCGGAAGCTGAACAGTTTTCCTTTGCTGTATTAACCTCAAAATAATCCTTAGAATGAAATTTAGAGTCCGACTTTTGGACGCCTAGAAGCAGCGTTACTTATTATACAGTTACTGTTGTTCTTTGCGCTGAGACGTAACTATAACGTCGTTGTGTTTATTGTTAACCGAAGATTTCAAGTTAATGCTATCAACTTTACGTTAAACAGTTTAGTTAGCAATATCTTGGGGATTCTTGCCACTTTATTATTGTTCGGTAAGTGCCACGTAGTCAATTTTTCACCTTGAACGTTAGTTGTACAGTAAAAACCGATGGCTGTTTAAATGGTTATCTGTAAAGGTAAAACTAAAAGCCGGCCCGCGGGCCCGGCATGGATGTTTAGAATTTTTAAAATCCTCCACAGGATTCTGGTCTATTATGAAATTTAAATCGTGGACAAATTTTTACCCTCAAGAGCCTGAACTGAGTCACGTTGACCCGATGTCTCTGCAAATTCATTTTTTCTTACTCTGTTTCGTAAGAGAATTGCGAAGTCTTGTGTATTTCATTGTTAGGTTTTCTGCATTAAGTGCACTTTTCAGACAATTGCTGCTGAATGTTACATAGTTTGATGTGAATCTCGAGTCGTTACGATACTACGTCGTTATTAGTATTCACGTTCAATAAAGGCTGGCTGGTTGCATCACAATCAGTTAAGGCTCCTTGGTCGGTTTGAGTGCGCAGGTATGGTGAGTGTGCACAGTGGCGAGAAAAAATAGGCCTTATTTACATTGCAGCATCAGGCCCAATTTCGTCTTCATCCGGCCCTGTCCTCTTCCTGCCGTCCAACTATATCTCTGCCATGTTTACTGACCTGTGCCTTTACCATTCACCATTTTTTTCTCCAGTATACGGGTGGCTGCCCCAAACCTCTCAATTATTTACCACAAAACTTACAGTTGAAGTCGGAGGTTTCCATCCACTTAGGATAGGATTTGGCAATAACAGGAGAGCTGACAGTGCCCTGCGGTGGGCTGGTGCCCTGCCCGGGGTTTGTTTCCTGCCTTTTGCCCTGTGTTGGCTGTGATTGGCTCCAGCAGACCCTTGTGACCCTGTAGTTAGGATATAGCGGGTTAAATAATGGATGGATGGATGGAGGAGAGCTGATATGTACTTCTAGTACCAAAAATCCTACCAAGCTGGTACGGTGCCATTTTCAGTGCTTTAACAGCACTAAATTCACATATGAGTGTGCATGAGTGATACCCGGGTTGGCATCACCTCTTCTTGCACCCCAGACACCGACAGTCAGGACAGGAGCAGTTTAGGGCAATGAGGACACATCAACAACTAGAGTAGGTGAAGAATCAGTGCCTTGTGCTTCTTATTTCATTGGTGTCCAACAAAATAGTAAAGTCAAACACATTGCGGTTTCTTCTTTAAATAAATAAAGAATCCGATAAAAACAAGTGGGAGTAAAATCAGTTAATAAATAATCAGACAATAATCCAAACCAAAGAAATAACACGAGACGCATCGCCCTCCGCTCTGATTTAAGCCTTCAAGCCCCTCAGATTCTCCTCAGTCCCTGCTGACGCGACTGGTCTGCTCAGCGGGTTCAGTGACCCGAGACAATGCTGGAGTGGCTTCAGGTCAAGTCCCTGAGTGTCCTTGAGTGGCCCAGCCAAAGCCATGAAGACCTCAAGATGGCCGTTTACAAACACATCCCATCCAATCTAATGGGACTTGAGAGGATCGACCAGGAAGGAAGGAACTGAGGGAAGAACGAATACAGAAAGGTGACAGAGGAAGAGCTACTCCACCTCAGACTGGACAATGAGGACAGCACTGGAGTGGCTTTAGGAACAAGTCTCTGAGTGTCCTTGAGTGGCCCAGACTTCAGCCTCACAGGACATGATATGTGAAGAGACCTGAAGATGGCAGACACTTGCTCTCCAATCTAATGGAGTTTGGGAGGATCAGCCAGGTAGAATAGCATCACTTAGTCAAGTCCAGGTGTGCAAAGCTTGCTGAGACTCGGCCAAGAAGAGCTGGAGCTGGAATTGCTGGCAAAGGTGCTTCTACAAAGTACTGGCTTGCAAATGTCCATGAAAGGGAGACTTGACGTTTTGATTTTTAGTACATTTTGTAATCCTTTCTGAACACATTTTCAGTTTGTCAATACGGGTTATTGAGGAGCAGAAATTGAAATGAAACGTACAGCACAATGAAACATGCAGAACGTGGAGGGGTCTGAAGACTTTCTAAACTCACGGCACCCCACTGAAAACAACCTCGTGGTCACTGGCGTCAGCAGTCGCTGAAGGGTTAAGTTGTCACGTTCCTCACCTACTCCTGGTCTGCTCTGGGCACAAAGGGGGCCCTCATAGTGGTAGAAAACTGGATGAAGCTGAAGACAAGATGCCAGACGACAAGCGTGCTGCCCATCAACAGGGGGTCCCTAGGAGTGAGTATTGCAGGATTGTGAAGCAAACAGAAAGTTAACCGGCTAAGGAACTTCTAGTCCAGCCATTAGCAAAGAACCCAGAGGTTTATATAGCGCCTTGTGTGAAGCAGTAGCACACATGCCACAATGAAAGCATTCACAATGAAACGATTATCGGTGTACAATTGTGATTTTGTGATGATTATTAATGAGTCAGTCAGTCATTTTCCAACCCGCTATATCCAAAGCAGGGTCACGGGGGTCTGCTGGAGCCAATCCAGGCCATCACAAGGCAGAAAACAAACCCTGGGTAGAGCGCCAGGCCACCACAGGGCACGCACCCCCACACATCCTGCACACACTAAGCATAATTTATGATCGCCAATGCACCTGGCCTGCATGTCTTTGGACTGTGGGCCTTTGAGTTAGTGTTTGCTTAATTTGAATAGAATATACATTTCTTTCATAGTCATAGACAATGGTTTAGCCTTTTACCCCCTGTAAGTTAATAAATTAAGAGATCAAACTTTCTTGCTATGATTAAGATTATGATAATTGAGTCCGTAGTACGCAGGCACTTCCCATGTTCAGCATAGAAATGGGTAGGCAGACAGAAACAGTTCAGAAACGTTCAGAATTGATTTGCCAGTCAGTCAGTCATCGTCCAACCCACCTAACACAGGGTCACAGGGATCTGCTGGAGCCACTCCCGGTCAGTACAGGGAGCAGGGCAGGAACAAATCCTGGGCAGGGCGCACACACACACACACACACACACACACACAAACACACACACACCAAGCACAATTTAGGATCACCTAACCTGCATGTCTTTGGACTGTGGGAGGAAACCCATGCAGACACGGGGAGAACATGCAAACTCCACGCAGGGAGGACCCGGGAAGCAAACCCAGACGGGTCTCCTAACTGCGAGGCAGCAGCGCTACCCACTGCGCCACCGTGCCGCCCCATTAATGAGTAATAAAGTTTCTATAAAAGATCAAAACGATATTTCTTTTTTTAGACATAGACAAGACGTGCCAGTTAGGTCCGGTGTGAACGATTGGCTCCTGCCAGCATAGGCCCCGCCCTCCTGGGCACCCAAGTTATATTTTAATAAAATGGATTGAAAGTGAAATAGTAACCGTGAGGCAAAGTAAAGAATGTCACCTTTAGCTGCAGGAAGCTTCATTCGGTGAACAACTCACGTAATGTCACATGCTTTAGAATATCATTTACTCTGGAAAGGCACTATATGAAATAAAGACAGCCCAGCGGCTCAGTGCCTCACACCTCCAGGCACTTGCGTCCCACTCCCCCGGCTCCCTGGTTTGTGTGTTTCCAGCTGCATTACTTTTCCTGCCACATCTCGAAGTCGTTTAATTGTCCGCGTGCCTCGTCTGAACGTGTGCCACTGCCCTAATTGAGAAGCTGACTGAAACTGAAGTCTGAGCAGAAATAACGCTGACCACGGCAAATAAAATCGAGTTCAAACAGAGTAAGCTGAAGGCAAGCCATCCAGACAATTTGTAGTCCACTGGTTTATTGCATTTGGAGAAGTGACAATGAAATGCCAGGGCTGGTAGAAATCACCGTCTGCTCAGAGGGCAGAGGTGCCGTTCATCTGTCAGCTTCAGTTCAATGTCGACAGAAATAGGAAATTAGACTCCGCGTTCCAAGTGACGGCCGCGCCTGTTTCATCCACTCGTCACTTTGCTGAGGTGCATACATAATGAAGGTGCGGCGTTCTTCATTTGTCAACTAAAGGAGACGCCTTCAGACACACATGGGGGAGCCTGAGGTGCAGGGCTGGGGACAAACATCCAGATTTCGGGGCGCAGGGAACATTAAGGCTACTGGGAGGCCAAAACGGATAAACTGGGTGGCATTCAAAGGGCAGAGGACAAATCATCGGGCACTGCAGGACTTGATTTGATTTGATTACGATACGATTATCACGAGGATCCTTAACACATCTCATTTTATAGGTTACAGGATCCATACTGTCCCACGTATAGAAGACACTGCCGGTCAGCATGCACAACGTCGCCAGTGCCAGTCTCGAGACGCCACGGTGAGTGAGTCGGACCTGAAACTTCTGTCCAACTTACCAGAATACGTACATCTATACGGCTCAAACAAATGAAAGGGACCCTTTTTAATGAGGGCATAGCATCACGTCAGTGACACTTCTGGGCTGTTGATCTGCTCAGTGAAGTAGCAGAGGGGCTTGTTCATCAGTGCCAGCTGCTTTGGTGCACTAGAGGGGCAACAATCAGATGACCCCCAAAAACAGGAATGAATGGTTTAACAGGTGGAGGGAGCCCACTGACATTTTTCCCTCCTCATCTGTTTTGTCACTCGTTTTGTATTTGGCTCTGGTCAGTGTCACTACTGGTAGCATGAGGCCATACCTGGACCCTACAGAGCTGGCACAGGTAGTCCAACTTCTCTAGGATGACACATCAATACCATGTGCCATTGTCAGAAGTTGTGCTGTGTCTCCCAGCACAGTCTCAAGGGCATGGAGGAGATTCAAAGAGACAGACAGGCAGTTCCTCGAGGAGAGCTGGACAGGGCAGTAGAAGGTCCTTAACCCATCAGCAGGACCCACCAGTATCTGATCCTTTGGGCAATAACGAACAGGATGAGCACTGGCAGAGCCCTACAAAATGACCTCCAGCAGGCAGGCCACCAAACAATCAGAAACAGACTTCATGAGGGTGGCCTGAGGGCCTGACAATGTCCTCTAGTGGGCAGAGTGGAGCTCGATTGGCATTTACCATAGAATACCAGAACTGGCGCCGTGTGCTTGTCACAGATGAGAGCAGGTTCACCCTGAGCACATGTGACAAACGTTTAAGGGTCTGATGAAGCCGTGGAGCCTGTAACATCGTTCAACATGACCAGTTTGGTGGTGGGCCAGTGATGGTCTCACATATTAATTTTATTATTGTATTATAATTGTATCAATTGTATTAATTGTATTAATTGACATGCCATACATCACCAGTCTGACCACCATAATTAGAACAACCTTAAAAATGAAACCTCATAGACACTCTTACCTGGGTTGGCAGGATACCATGTTCTATGCCAGTGTTGTGAGTGCCAGTCCCAAGAATCCCAGCGGCCGACACTTCACCCACAGCTCCCAGACTGGAAAAAAAGAAAAAAAAAAAAGTAGTTAGATCAGAAGAAGCCAACCTTTTTTAAGCCAGTTCTCCCCCAAAATGCTGTACCATCTGGTCGATACGCAGCACTGGCACCTTCTTCAGTTTCAACAAAGAGCACTGGCACCTGTCTGCAAATCTTTGATCTGCTCTTTGATCGAGTGTTGTAGTGTTCAGGGTCACAAAGCTTCACAGGGGGATCCCACCATCCTCAGCCTTCAGTCGACTGTTACTGGGTCGTACTGATCAAAGGTTCACCACACCAGCAGCACCTTTTCATGGATCTTCACTGGGGGACCCCCCACCCCATACTCCTTGATCAAATGGTGATGTATCCCAGCGCTCAATGGTTCAGTCATTGCTTGACTCTCACTGTACTGTGACAAATGAAGTTTCACCAAACTGCAGCCTTTTTGTGAAAACTTACAGGCGACTGTGAAGGGTATCAAGAGATCGGACTTTTACTGTAATGGAACATTTTAGTGAGCCGTGATCCCGGCCGTCTGTGACAATATGTTTTATTTCCTGTATGAGACAGGACGCTGCCTTCAGCTTCTGTGTAGACAAAGAAAGGAGCTGAAAATGGCAAAGCAAACACGCGATACTGGAAATGAATGACCTGTCCACAGAACAACTGTGTGCTTACTTATAATATAGCATCGTTTCGTTTGCCTTGTGTCCGGCTAGCAACTGGAAGCAGCCAATGATGATGAAAAAACGTTGTATGATGTACGTAATCTAAATGTGTACCTTTACTTATGTATAGAACATCAGAACCCATTACAACACTCGAGATGAGAACTGGCCATTCAGCCCCACAAATCTCGCCAGTCCTATCCACTTGTTTCCTTCAAGAAAACATCAAGTCAAGTTTTGAAAGTCCCTAACGTCTTACTGTCCACCACACTACCTGGTCGCTTATTCCAAGTGTCTATCGTTCTTTGTGTAAAGAAAAACTTCCTAATGTTGGTGTGAAATTTCCCGTTCACAAGTTTCCAGCTGTATCCTCGTGTTCTTGATGAACTCGTTTAAAAGTCACCGTCTCGACCCACTGGACTAATTCCCTTCATCATTTTAAACATTTCAGTCAGGTCTCCTCTTCATCTCCTAAAGGCTCAGCTCTTTAAATCTTTCCTTATAACTCATCCCCTGTAGCCCCCTATAGTCGGCCTAGTCGCTCTTCTCTGGACCTTCTCTTGTGCTGCTATGTCTTTATGGAGACCCAAACTGCACCCAGGACTCCAGATGAGGTCTCACCAGTGTGTTATAAAGCTTGAGGAGCAGAACCTCCTGTGACTTGTACTCCACACATCAAGGCGCTATATAACCTGACAGTCTGTTAGCCTTCTTAATGGCTTCTGAACACTGTCGGTAAGTCGATAGCTTAGAGTCCACTACGACTCCTAAATCCTTCTCATAAGGTGGACTCTAGAACTCCAGACATGTCACGTGAGTGGTACATAGACATAGGGGTGTCCTGTATGATATGGGACTTTCTGAAGGGTTGCTTCAATGAGTCCTCCTTTCAAGAGATCTACATTTGCAGAAGTTGTCAGCTACTTCAACAGCTGAAGCTCAGTATTGCTGAACTCGAGGAGATGGTAGACATCCCGTGTTGTAGTAGAGGACCGCCAGACCGCCTAGGGGGGCGCTAAGTAACAAAAAGGGGGGCGCGAAGATGTGAAACAAACTCTGTTGAAACCAAAACAAATTAACTTAAACTACATTCTGATACTAGAACAATAAATATAGAGTTCGATAAATGTCGATAAAAGTTAAGTAGGTATAATAAAATATGCATCTACGTTTCAAAAAAATAATAGGGGGGGCGCGATTAAAACTGTTATGAAAACTCGGGTCACAAATACTTAAAGGTTGAGAAACGCTGCCTTAAACAGTGAAGGCTCAGCTCTTTTAATCTTTCCTCACAACTCATCTCCTGTAGCCCCCCATAATCAGCCTCATTGCTCTTCTCTGGACCTGTTCTTGTGCTGTTATGTCCTTTTTGTAGCCTGGAGACCAAAACTGCACACAGGACTCAAGACGAGGCCTCACCAGTGTGTTATAAAGCTTGAGGAGCAGAACCTCCTGTGACTTGTACTTCACACATCAAGGCGCTATATAACCTGACATTCTGTTAGCCTTCTTAATGGCTTCTCAACACTGTCTGGAAGTCGATAGCTTAGAGTCCACTACGACCGCTAAATCCTTCTCATATGGTGGACTCTCAATTTTCAGACCCCCATTGTGTATTCAAACCTAATATTTTTCCTTCCTATGTGTAATTCTTTACATTTACTGACATTAAATTTCATCTGCCACAAATCTGCCCAAGCCTGTCTGCCGTCCAAGTCCTTCTGTAATGATATAACAGATTCCAAATTATCTGCTAATCCACCTATCTTGGTATCGTCTGCAAACTTAACCAGCTTGTTCTTTATATTCCTATCTAAATCATTTACAGATATTAAAAATAGCAGAGGCCCTATCACTGCCCCCTGCTGGTCACCACTCTTAACATCGGCCAGTTCTGATGAGGTTCCTCACACCATCACTCTCTGCTTCCTGTGTCTGAGCCAATTCTGCACCCATCTACCTACCACACCCTGAACTGCCACTTCTTTTAGTTTGATGCCCACCCTCTCATGTGGCACCTCATCAAATGCTTTCTGAACGTCCACATCAATAATCTCATCTACTCCACTCTGATCGTATCCTTTTGTTGCCTCCTCATAGAATTCCAGCATGTTAGTAAAACACGACCTCCCTCTTCTGAGCCCATGCTGACTGTTCCTAATAACTCCTGTCCTTGTCATGTGTTGCTCAATCTTATCCTTAATAATTCCTTCCATTAATTTTCCTGTGATGCTTGTTAAGCTTACTGGCCTATCGTTGCTCTGATTTGCCCGCTCACCCTTTTTATATAATGTGATGACATTTGCCATTTTCCAGTTCTTTGGAATCTCTCCGGTGCACAGTGACTTCCTAAAAATGTGTTAAGGGTTTATATCTGCACTCGCTAACCTACTTAAGAACTCAAGGGTAATTATTATTATAAAAAGACCTCAACTAGCAGAATGCTGGGTCCATCTTGTCCTGTAATAGGAGCGCTCCCTCTGTGAAGAGAATAAGGGTGACGGTCATTACTTCCACCCACTTGTTGAGTAGCAGTTTGAATCAGGGGAGATGGAGGGCTCCAGATGACTCCCAGTGGGTACCGATTGAGGTGGCAGAGAGACAGCTGAGCTCACCGAGGGCAGTGGCGTCTCGTTTCTGCTGGTAAACCTTTAGTGAAAGTAGGGGAGACGTGAGGTGCGCTGGTTAGAAGGCGAACTGGGATTTGAAACCTTGTGTTTTATCGATTTATTAGCTACCCCACACCACGGGTACTACAGAGACTTGACATGCACATTCTCACTTGCCCAAGCCCATCTAGATTTTTTAAAAGAGACTGGTGCCCATTAGCTGCGGGCATGGAGCACCACAGACCCATCTTCACGAGTGGACCAGCTCAAGAAGCTTCCTTTGCTGCCCCCCCAACTGTTTCCATTCACTTTCATGTGAGGAGTCCTGAATGGTATCTAGGGAGTTAAAATGAAGTTGAGGACGGGGAGCGGCGATGACGGGCACACACAGGGGAACGGCACACACGTCACAAGTGAGCTTAGCAGCATCTGATGAAGACAAATGACAGGAAGCTGACATGCGGGTCACAAGCCATCAGGTTGGAGGTGAGCGTCGTAAACCAAGTGGCAGACGGGTGGCCTGGTCGGCTTTTCAGATTTTCCAGAATGCATCAGGAAGGACGGCACGCCACATGAACTTGTTTGCCTGACAATATCGGATCCGACTGATGTAAATATTCATGTCTCACTTGCCGAGAGGCCTGGCGTGACCCAAGAGGACATCTGTGGGATCATGAATATGGAGATGTGACTGGAGACGCTCGACTTGTAAATCAGAAGCAGCCGCCGGTGTTTGGGTGTCAATCAGCATGCGGCCAACTCGTTCTCAGACTTCAAGGATTTAAGAACAACAGCTGATCTGCACCACTCGCTGAGACGGCATGCATGAAGAGCGGACTATACAGATGTGCCACATCTCACTCCAGGCTGTGGGCCACTTAAATGAGGGCTCCAGGTAAGGGCAGATAGCTGACTGTTAACCTCCATGGGTGTGTTGGCATAGCTGGTCTGCTGCAAGTAGTGGCGTAACTACTGGAGTCCATGTGCTGGTGTCTTCAGTACCATGAAACAGTTGACAATAATACATCCATCCATCCATCCATTATCCAGCCTGCTATATCCTAACTACAGGGTCACGGGGCTCTGCTGGAGCCAATCCCAGCCAACACAGGGCACAAGGCAGGAAACAAACCCCAGGCAGGGTGCCAGCTCACCACAGGGCACACACACACCCACACACACACACACTAGGGACAATTTAGAATCGCCAATGCACCTAACCTGCATGTCTTTGGACTGTGGGAGGAAACCCACACGGACACGGGGAGAACATGCAAAGTCCACGCATGGAGGACCTGGGAAGTGAACCCAGACGGGCCTCCTAACTGCGAGGCAGCAGTGCTACCCACTGTGCCACCGTACCGCCCGACAATAAAACAATATGAAGAAAAAACACTTTCAGTCACAGGTATACATAGCATGGAACATGAACAGCGTGTGTGTGTGTGTGTGTGTGTGTGAGGACATAAAGTTTATATAACGTGTGTGTACCTGCATATGATGCATACCTGCACGCTGATCACAGCAACATTTTGTCCTTCTAGAAAGTGGATTCTGTTCATCTGGACATACATTTTTTTGGGTTTTTTTTCCACAATACGTTTCATCATCCATCCCAGTGACTTCCTCAGTCTTAGTTGACTGCAGGTTTCTCCAGCCTTATAAACAGTATTGGCCTAATGACCGAAACTAGCACCATTGACTAACAATGGGCCGTGTGATCATCCATCCATCCATCATCCAACCCGCCACATCCTAACTACAGGGTCACAGGGGTCTGCTGGAGCCAATCCCAGTTAACACAGGGCGCAAGGCAGGAAACAAACCCCGGGCAGGGTGCCAGCCCACCCAGCACTTTTCTTGAAATTGTTGTAATTCATAACGTGAATGCTAAGCCATTAAACTCAATGGGACCGAGCGAGCAGTCGAGGAGCTGGTGACTGTGGGAATGTCCTCCTCCCCAACTGCACCCCTCGGCTATTGTCACTGTGCTTAGGACATCGGCAGATCTACCATTTGGGCACACACATACACACATCCACACACACTAGGGACAATTTAGAATCGCCAATGCTCCTAACCTGCATAATATGCAAATTGTCCATTGATCAGTGGCCATGAGTACCATTCACAGAGAGTTGGGGAACGGCTGCAATCACCGCATTGTAAGATGGTGAATCCCCAAGGATCGGGTGCCCTGCCACAGACTGAGTAATATAGTTTACAAAGTTAAGCGCCAAGAGGATTGCCGTGAATCATACATCAGGGAAACCAAACAACCACCGGCGAAGCGGATGGCACAACACAGAAGAGCTACCTCATCAGACCAGGACTCTGCAGTCTATTTACATCTACAGGATCTCTGTGGTCACTCTTACAGTGACGAAGATGTGCACATCCTGGACAGGGAGGAACGCTGGTTTGAGTGAGGAGTCAAGGAGGCCATTTACATGAAAAAGGAACGACCATCTCTGAACCGAGGAGGGGGCCTAAGGGTACATCTCTCACCATCTTACAATGCGGTGATTGCAGCCATTCCCCAACTCTCTGTGAATGGAACTTATGGCCACTGATCAATGGACAATTGGCATATCATGGATCAAACAGCCCATTGTTAGTCAATGGTGCTAGCTTCGGTCATTAGGCTAATACTGTTTATAAGGCTGGAGAAACCTGCAGTCAACTGAGACTGAGGAAGTCACTTGGATGAGTGATGAAACGTATCTCCCTGGAAAAGAACTATGATGTCCAGATGAACTGAAATAACTTTCTAGAATTTCCTTACCTGGATTATTGAGCATACATCGGGGCATCTTGCCATCATTTAACTCAGTGGGACTCACTATTCATTTTACTGAATCAGCCTGCAATCCCAGAGTTCTCTTTGACTCTAGCAGGTCATTTAAAGCGCACATTACAAAGTTGTCCAAATCAGGTTTCTTCCATCTTAAAAATGTTGGGAAATGAAGGCGCTTTCTAAATAAAGAAGATTCTGAGAAATTAATTCCTGCATTTACTTCTAGTAGGATTGACAATTGCAATGCGGTGCTCACTGGATGTTCAAACTGTTCTTTATTCAGCCTCCAGTTAATACAAAATGCTGCTGCGAGAATTATTACAAGAACAAGAAAATATGAACACATAACTCCAGTTCTTAAATCCTTACACTGGCTACCGGTTAGGTTTAGGGCAGATTTCAAAATCCTCCTTTTAACATATAAAGCATTAAATGGCCGAGGTCTGACTTACTTGTCTGAACTTATCATGACTTACAAACCTGAGCGCACATTAAGATCTCAAGATGCTGGTCTGCTTAGGATTCCAAGGATTAATAAAATAACAGGCGGAGGTCAAGCTTTTAGTTACAGGACCCCTAAACTGTGGAGTGGTCTGCCTGCTACTATAAGAGATGCCCCTTCGGTCTCAGGCTGAAGACTCACCACTTCAGTTTAGCACACCCTGACTGGAGCTGCTGATTCACTGTTCAGACTGCGTCTCTGTTGTCAGTCATCAGCACTAAAACATAAGTAACATGACAGTTAGAATTTGTTACTAACCCTCACCCTCACCTATTCTGTTTCTCTTCTCAGTACTCAAAGGTGGCACTCGGTGCCACGGCCCACCTGCCAAGTTGTTTTGCCTGCCTAAGGTTAAGTCATCCCTGATGGAGGATCGCAGGAATCGTGGGAAAGAGGGGTCCTTTCATTGGATATGCGCTATTTCAGTTGTGGAATGGCTAAATGGGGGAGGCAACTTGATGGCTGAGGTCTCCAGGACTCTAAACAAATCCAAATCACGTTATGTGATATCATCTTCTGTTAAGTTCTACTCCGTACTTCTAAAATTTGTATTTTTATACTGTTTTGAGGATTCGTTCTGTTCTGTGTATTCTATTGTATTGTATTTGCCCCCCTTCTTTTTGGCACCCACTGCACGCCCAGCATACTTGAAAAGGGGTCTCTCTTTGCACTGCCTTTCCTGACGTTTCATTCATTTTTTCTGTACAAGGGTCTTTTCTTGTCTTCTTAGAGAGTCAAGGCTGGGGGGCTGTCAAGAGGCAGGGCCTGTTAAAGCCCATTGTGGCACTTCTTATGCAATTTTGGGCTATACAAAAATAAATTGTATTGTATTGTATTAAAAAAATAACAGTGCAAGGTCGAGCTTTTAGTTACAGGGGGCCCTAAACTGTGGACTTGTCTGCCTGCTACTATAAGAGATGCCCCTTCAGCCTCAGCTTTTAAATCCCGGCTGAAGATTCACGACTTCAGTTTAGCACACCCTGACTAGAGCTGCTGATTAACAGTGCAGTCAGTCATTAGCACTAAAACAGAAGTAACGATACTTCTAATTTGTTACTCACCCTCACCAGTTCTGTTTCTCTTCTCGGTACTCAAATGTGCCACTTGGTGCCACGGCCCACCGCCTGCCTAAGGTAAAGTCATCTCTGATGGAGGATCACAGGAACCATTGGCTGTTGTAAGGGACTATATAATAACATCCTATAATAATCATGGGTGGGACTATTGTAATATCGAGTTCTCTCACAAGTCACTACTTATTAAAATAATCTGCTTTCTTATTGTAACGTTTGAGGTAAAGTCATCTCTGATGGAAGATCGGCGGAATCGGCGGGTAGAGGGGTCCTTTCATCAGATTGGCTGTCTCAGCTGTGGAATGGCCAATAGGGGGAGACAGCTTGATGGATGAGGTCTCCAGGACTCCAAACAAATCCAAATCATATTATGTGATATCATCTTCTGTTAAATTCTGCCTCATATTTGTAATATTTTTTATTTTTATACAGTATTGAGGATTTGTTCGGTTCTGTGTATTGTATTGTACTGTATTGTATTGACCCCCCCCCTTCTTTTTGACACTTACTGCACGCCCAACCTACCCGGAAAAGGGTCTCTCTTTGAGTTGCCTTTCCTGACGTTTCTTCCATTTTTTCCCGTACAAGGGTCTTTTCTTGTCTTCTTAGAGAGTCAATGCTGGAGGGCTGTCAAGAAGTAGGGCTTGTTAAAGCCCACTGTGGCGCTTCTTGTGTGATTTTGGGCGATACAAACATAAATTGCATTGTATATGCAGTGCCCTCCATGATGTTTGGGACAAACACACATTTTCTCCTTGATTTCCCCCTCTGCTCCACAGTTTAAAATCACAAATCAAGCAATTCAGACCCTGTGATTAAAGTGCACACTGCAGGCTTTCATTTAAGGGGATTTGCAGACATTTTGGTCACACAGCACTTGTTCATTTCAGGGCACCATCATGTTTGGCACACAGCAATGGCAGGTCTATCAAAGCCGTTGTCATATTTAGCTCCTTGTCACATAACCCCGACATGCAATGACTGCTTGAAGTTTGCGGTTCACAGACATCAGCAGGTGCTGAGGATCTTCTCTGCCAAGCATCGCATGCCAGCCATCTTCAGCTCCTGCTTGTTTCAGAGGGGCTTGTCCCCTCAAGTTTTCTCGTCAGCATATTGAAGGCCTGCTCAATTGGATTGGAATCGGGTGACTGGCTTGGCCATTCAAGAATTTTCCATATTTGAGAAACTCCTCAGCAGTCTGTTTGGCTCATCATCTTGTTGTAGGATGAAGTGCCGTCCAGTGAGTTTGAGGAATTTACTGGAACTTGAGCAGGTCAGATGTTTCTACACACCTCAGAATTCATTGTCTGCCATCAACAGTTCCATCATCAATGAAGAGAAGTGTGCCAGGACCTGTGGTAGCCATACATGCCCAAGCCATAACACCTCCAGCGTCTCCATGTTTGATAGATGAGGTGGTCTGCTTTGGATCTCAGGCAGTTCCTTTTGGTCTCCACACTCAGGTCTTGCCATCACCCTGATGATTTTCATCTTTGTCTCGTCTGCCTACAAGACCTTTTTCTCAGAATTCTGCAGTCTCTTTCATGTATTTTTTCACCAACTGTAATCTGGCCATCCTGTTTTTTAGGCTAACTAGTGGTCTACATCTTGCAGTGTGGTCTCTGCACTTCTGTTTATGAAGTCTTCTGCAGATAGTCATCTCTGACACACACACATCGGCCCCCTGAAGACGGTTTCTGATCTGTCAGACGGGCGTTTGGGGCTTTTTCTCTACCATAATAAGAATAATTCTGTTATCAGCAGTGGAGGTCTTCCTTGGCCTACCAGTCCCTTTGCGATTCCTGTGCCCACCAGTTTGTTCTTTCTTCTTCATGATATTCCAGACAGTTGACTGAGGTCATCCTAAGGTTCTACTGATGTCTCCAATGGCTTTGTTCTTGTTTTTCATCCTCATGATGGCTTCTTTGACTTCCATTGGCAGCCACAGACTACAAAGGGTAGAAACAACCCAAGGTATCCTGTGAAGCCATGAAACACACCTGAGTGATCACAAACACCTGTGACACCAACTGTCCCAAACATTATGCGAGGAAACCATGCAGAGAAAGTGTTATAAGACCAAAATAAACCTGCTATTCTTGATAAGTTTCAGTCGGGTTTCAGAACAAATCACAGTACAGAAACGGCACCCGTTAAAGTCGTCAATGACTTGCGGGTCAATGCAGACAGAGGCCGTTTATCTGTTCTCATCCTCTTAGATCTGAGTGCTGCATTGGACACCATTGATCACAATATTCTTAGAAATCGCCTTTGTCAATGGGTGGGCCTCTCTGGTAGGGTCTTAAATTGGTTTGAATCCTACCTGGCAGGGAGAAAATTCTTTGTAAGTTGTAGTAAATATACTTCAAAGACCCCTGAAATTCTATATGGTGTTCCACAAGGCTCTATTCTGGGTCCGCTGCTCTTTTTGATTTACATGCTTCCGTTAGGTCAGATTATCTTGGGGCATAACGTGAGCTACCACAGCTATGCTGATGACACACAGCTGTACTTATCTATAGCACCTGATGACCCCGACTCTCTTGATTCACTAACACAATGTCTGACTTGTATCTCAGAATGGATGAATAGTAACTTTCTCAAGTTAAATAAAGAGAAAACTGAAATCTTAGTGATTGGCAATAATGGATACAATGAGGCTATTAGAAATAAACTGGAAACATTAGGATTAAAAGTCAAGACGGAGGTAAAAAGCTTAGGGGTGATTGTTGACTGTAATCTGAATTTTAAATCGCATATTCATCAGATCACTAGGACAGCATTTTTTCACTTAAGAAACATAAGTAAAGTTAGACCTCTTATATCACTGAAAGATGCTGAGAAATTAGTTCACTCGTTTGTTTTCAGTCGACTAGATTACTGTAACGCACTCCTCTCAGGACTACCCAAAAAAGACATAAATCAGTTACAAGTTACAAGTGCAGCTGCTAGAATCTCAACTAGGAAAAGAAAATCTGAGCACATCTCTCCAGTTTTGATGTCACTACACGGGTTACCTGTGTCATTCAGGATTGACTTTAAAATATTCCTTATTGTTTATAAAGCCTTAAATAATCTGTTCCGTCTTATATATCAGAATGTCTTACACTCCAAATCATAACCTTAGATCTTCAAATGAGTGTCTGCTCAGAACTTAAAAGAAGTGGCGAGGCGGGCAGGCGGCCTTCTGCTGTTATGCACCTAAAATCTGGAATAGCCTGCCAATAGGAATTCACCAGGCTGATACGGTGGAGCTCTTTAAAACACTGCTGAGAACACATGACTTTAACATGGCCTTCACTTTAACTTAATCCTGATACTCTGTATATTCAATTAATTATCATTACTATTCATGGTGGCTCTGTAATCTGTAGTCACCCCTATTCTCTCTTCTGTTCTTTTTCTGATTTTCTGGGGTAGCGATTTGCACCACCACCACCTAATCAAAGCACCGTGATGTCCCTACATTAATGGATTAAAGTCCAGACATCCACGTGACCGTCATCATCAAGTCCTTCCATGAGAACCCTGAATACGAAGAGGACTGATTGAGGTCACTTATGTTAGGTAGAATGCCTAGAGGGGGCTGGGTGGTCTCATGGCCTTGGTGCCCCTGCAGATTTTCTCCAGTCATCTGAAGTTTTTTTTTTTTCTGTCCTCCCTGGCCATCAGACCTTACTTTTATTCTATGTTAATGAGTTTTTTCTTATTTTAATTCTTACTTTGTCTTTTATTTCTCTTTTCTTCATCATGTAAAGCACTTTGAGCTCCTAGAAATACAGAAATAAATGTTGTTGTTGAAATGTCTGCATAATCCCCTTAAGGGATAGTCTGCAATGTGCACTTGAATTACAATGTCTGAGGTGTAACTGTAGAGCAGAGGGGGACATCAAGGAGAATGTGCCTTTGTCCCAAACATTATGGAGGGCACTGTATGTAGATGGGACTCGAAATCAAGTAAATCATCCACTTTGGCATGACTGAGGACCGTCACAGCCCTTGGTCAAGTCCCATTGTGTTGGTCCCAAAACCGGACAGATTGTGGTGATTTTTAGCAACAATATTTTCACGCATACCCCATGCTTTGAGTTGATCACAGTCCTGGAGGGCCGCAGTGGCTGCAGGTTTTAGCTCTTAATTAGAAAGCGATTCTTGCCAATATCAATCAATCAATCAACATTTATTTATATAGCACATATTCATACAAAAAAATGTTGCTCAAAGTGCTTTACAAAATGAATAGAAAAATAGAAGACACAATAAAAGATAAACATAAGTCAACATTAATTAACATAGAATAAGAGTAAGGTCCGATGGCCAGGGTGGACAGAAAAAACAAAAAAAAACTCCAAAGGCTGGAGAAAAAAATAAAATAAAATAATTTAATTTCATGGCATGTCGGTGCTTTAACTCTGCCATGTCAGCTCATTCTCATATCCTGGATTTTCTTCCCCTTTCTAAGGATCTCATCCAAATGATTTGAAGGCTACAATGGAGGAGTAACTCCCAGTCCTTCACTTTTTTCTCTTCATTTTCCTTCCAAGTATTTAATTAAACCCAATGGTGAACAATAAATACACACAGGGGTGTCAATGATAACAAGCTAAATGGAGAACTGCTGGTCTCTTTTCTCATTTGCATCTTATTGCTAATAAGGATCCATTAAAAACAGAGAATACAGCTGTTTAAGACTAAAATAAGCAATAAGGGTTCAAAATCTTAACAAGAGAGACCACTAAAGTGAAGCAGAAGTGTCACTTGAGCAATAATGGCTTCTTATTAGGCCAATTTGATTGGAGCAAAAACCTGCAGCCACTGCAGCCCTCCAGGTCTGTGATTGAGGACCCCTGGAGTAGATGAATTACTTGAGCACTTGGGTAAGTCTTGATACCTGACCACCCTCGCGATGACCCAAGGATGTGAGCAGATTCCCTCAATTCCTTCAGCTAAGGAAAAGACCCCCTAGTGGATTCTGCCAGTAATGCGTTCGGCTCTTTGGGCTACACGAGGTTCTGCCGACACTGCAGCATCTAGCGGACAAACTGCCAAGGCCTCACAATGCCTACAGGCCAAATAATGTAGTCATCAGTTTCAGTGCCTGGCAGAAACACACACAGCACTTCTTGAATGTCCTCTGGATCATCTATCCACAAGACTGGGCTCCACAAAGACGTGAGAAAAGATCAGATAGCAAGTACCTGGATTATGTAGTGGGCCCAGGACAGTCAAGCTGCTGTGTCAAAGGCTGTATCTGTACAGAACTGGCACTGGCTGAGAAGTAGGAGGCAACTGCATTCACAGACTTGTGGACTGTTACCACTGGTTTGTACCCCACTTTTGTGTTAAGCGTCCCACATGCTAACCCACTAGAATATGTACACAGCACACGCCGATTAGGACAAGAGTTGAACTCGGGTCCCCGGAGATGTCAAGCAGCGGCTGTAACCAGTATGGCTGCCCTGCTGCCTCTGTTTGCATTCATTTGTTCAGCTCTGTGTTTGTTTTGTGTGCCACCTCATTCACTTCGGAGCGCTCAGTAATCCCAAACATCCAGGGATTTGGATGCAAGGAAGCCAAACAGAAAACAGAGAACAAGGAAACAAAATTAGCTGAGTGACTGTGAGCAAGAAAGAAGAGCGTTAAGGCCAGGTGTGAGGCAAGCAAGGCGCCCGTCTGGATCTGAGCCCAAATGTGCAAATGTGCCAGGGGCTGAGAAACAAAGACACATGAAAAGGCCTTTTCATGTTTGACTCCTGCTTTTTAAAATCTGACTTTTCAAACAAAAACCTGCTGCTGAAACTACAAGGCCCTTCCTGGCTTGCTGGCTCCACTGAATGATGTGCAGAGCCGCTCTCCGAGGGATAACGCGAAGATTACCAGGTAGACTGGACTGTAAATCTGCTCTTCTGCCAGGCTGGATGACCTGGCATGACACAGGCCTGCGCACACATACACAAACACACACTGGCAAAAGTGTTAGGTTTAGCACTCCAACCATCTGCTGGATCAGTGGCATCCACGTTGATGAGCAGAGGAGTCCCTAACAAGATCTCCACACCCAGCATACCTTTGTCTCAAAGAGGAAAACGAGGTAGGAGGTGAGGACCCTGCAGGTCAGGCAACTCAAAGTTAACTGCGGCTAAGAAACGAGGACAGCTGGCATGGGAGACGTGGGGTGGGCAACACCAGAAACTCCTGACCTATCTGAGTATTGTGTAGTGCCATCATATAGAGTGATTATATAGGACCTTCAATATCTATCTATCTATCTATCTATCTATCTATCTATCTATCTATCTATCTTATATAGTGCCTTTCATTATCTATCCCTCTATCTATCTATCATATTATATAGTGCCTTTCATTATCTATCCCTCTATCTATCATATTATATAGTGCCTTTCATATCTATCTATCTATCCATCCATCAATTAACCAACCCGCTATATCCTAACTACAGGGTCACGGGGGTCTGCTGGAACCAATCCCAAACCACCGCAGGGCTCTATGTTATATAGTACCTTACAGGACTTTGTCTCTCTGAAATATAGGACGTTCATCTATCCATCTTTACCTATCACTTTCATATCTATCTATCTATCTATCTATCTATCTATCTATCTATCTATCTATTATATAGTGCCTTTCACTCTATCTATCTATCTATCTATCTATCTATCTATCTATCTATCTATCTATCTATCTATCTATTATATAGTGCCTTTCATTATCTATCCCTCTATCTATCTATTATATAGCGCCTTTCATATCTATCTATCTATCCATCCATCAATTAACCAACCCGCTATATCCTAACTACAGGGTCACGGGGGTCTGCTGGAACCAATCCCAGACCACCGCAGGGCTCTATGTTATATAGTACCTTACAGGACTTTGTCTCTCTGAAATATAGGACGATCATCTATCCATCTTTACCTATCACTTTCATATCTATCTATGCCATACAGTGCAATTCACATATATCTCTATATTTTCTGTGTCCCTTTCATATATTATATAATAAATACATCAATATGAAAGTCACTACATATGATCAAGTTATTATATAGTGCCTTCTTCTGTTCACCTTTAATCCCTTCCAATCTGTTATATAATTCCATACGTTTACGGTTGTGCTTGAAAGTTTGTGAATCCTTTAGAATTTTCTATATTTCTCATAAATATTACTCAAAACATCATCAGATTTTCACTCAAGTCCTAAAAGTAGATAAAGAGAAACCAGTTAAACAAATTAGACAAAAATATTATACTTGGTCATTTATTTATTAAAGACAATGATCGAATATTACATATTTGTGAGTGGCAGAAGTATGTGAACCTTTGCTTTCAGTATCTGGTGTGACCCCCCAATAACTGCAACTAAACGTTTCCGGTAACTTTTGCTCATTCCTGCACACGGCTTGGAGGAATTTTCGCCCATTCCTCCGTACAGAAGAGCTTCAGCTCTGGGATGTTGGTGGGTTTCCTCACATGAACTGCTCGCTTCAGGTCCTTCCACAACATTTCGATTGGATTAAGGTCAGGACTTTGACTTGGCCATTCCAAAACATTCACTTTATTCTTCTTTAACCATTATTTGGCAGAACGACTTGTGTGCTTAGGGTCGTTGTCTTGCTGCATGACCCACCTTCTCTTGAGATTCAGTTCATGGACAGATGTCCTGACATTTTCCTTTAGAATTCTCTGATATAATTCAGAATTCATTGTTCCATCAATGAAGGCAAGCCGTCCTGGCCCAGATGCAGCACAACAGGCCCAAACCATGATACTACCACCACCATGTTTCACAGATGGGATGAGGTTCTTATGCTGGAATGCAGTGTTTTCCTTTCTCCAAACATAACGCTTTTCATTTAAACCAAAAAGTTCTATTTTGGTCTCATCCGTCCACAAAACATTCTTCCAATAGCCTTCTGGTTTGTCCACATGATCTTTAGCAAACTGCAGATGAGCAGCAATGTTTTTTTGGAGAGCAGTGGCTTTCTCCTTGCAACCCTGCCATGCACACCATTGTTGTTCAGTGTTCTCCTGATGGTGGACTCATGAACATGAACATTAGCCAATGTGAGAGAGGCCTTCAGTTGCTTAGAAGTTACCCTGGGGTCCTCTGTGACCTCGCCGACTATTACACGTGTGCCTTGCTCTTGGAGTGATCTTTGTTGGTCAACCACTCCTGAGGAGGGTAACAATGGTCTTGAATTTCCTCCATTTGTACACAATCTGTCTGACTGTGGACTGGTGGAGTCCAAACTCTTTAGAGATGGTTTTGTAACCTTTTCCAGCCTGATGAGCATCAACAACTCTTTTTGTGAGGTCCTCAGAAATCTCCTTTGTTCGTGACATGATACACTTCTACAAACATGGGGAAGTGTTGTGAAGAGCAGACTTTGACAGATCCTATTCTTTAAATAACACAGGGTGCCCACTCACACCTGATTGGCATCCCATTGACTCGAATTTCACCTTCAAACTAATCGATCATCCTAGAGGTTCACATACTTTTGCCACTCACAAATATGTAATATTCGATCATTTTCCTCAATAAATAAATGACCAAGTCTAATATTTTTGTCTCATTTGTTTAACTGGTTTCTCTTTATCTACTTTTAGGACTTGATGTCTGTCAGTGTCTTCATTTCTCTCTTATACAGCACCTTTCATATCTGGCTGTATGTATCTGTGTTATGTACTGTAATACCTTTACTATGTATCTGAAAATGAGGGCTGGCCTTGGTACGGCAGGCTGGTGAGATGAAGTCCGAACGGCAGAAGACACGATGAGATCTCTGGCCGCGGGAGGTGCCGCTATTAACTTCACAGTTGCACGACTTTGCTATTGTAAAGTCCCCTTCCAGAGGATATCAATGTAAGGAATCACGTCATGGGCGGCACGGTGGTGCAGTGGGTAGCGCTGCTGCCTCGCAGTTAGGAGACCCGGGTTCGCTTCCCAGGTCCTCCCCGTGTGGAGTTTGCATGTTCTCCCCGTGTCTGCTTGGGTTTCCTCCCACAGTCCAAACAGATGCAGGTTAGGTGCATTGGTGATCCTAAATTGTCCCCTGTGTGTGCTTGGTGTGTGTGTGTGTGTGTGCGCCCTGCGGTGGGCTGGCGCCCTGCCTGGGATTTGTTCCTGCCTTGCTCCCTGTGTTGGCTCCACCAGACCCCTGTGTTAGGATATAGCGGGTTGGATAATGGATGGATGGAATCACTTCACACGCAGCCTGAACTCAGAAAGGACTTTAATTCCTTTTGCTGGGGTTTGTAAACAGAATTAAATACATACTCTAAGTCACAACGTTACATACAAGCACACATTTGAACTACTCTGCACATATAAGTTTAACAGACATTTGAACATTATCTAGAATACACTTACTTTTCCACAAGGACGCACAGCATTAATGGCTCAGGTGATATGGGAAAAGGACAAACTGATCTTACAGCAAGCAGCAAGTAAACAAAGGAACGGATAAAGCAACGAAGCCTGAACTTTCACCTGGAAGTATGTAAGAAAAAGTTCTACAAGTGTTTTCTAATATTCTACCATTAGAGGTCGCCATTTGACCTGGTAAAGGACTTTCTGACAGTATCCATGCCTTATAGCGCCTCTCATATCTATTCATGGATGCTCTCCAGTGACCTGAGATGAAGAATGGACTCCTTCATGTGTGTCTCTTGAGAGAGTCCTTGGGTCCCGCTGGTTTGACTTCGTGTTGCTCACGGAGTTCCAAATGAGGCACATGACCCGCATTGTGAGGGACCGTCAGTTATGGCACTACGGCCATGTGGTGCGATTACCCGAGGGCAATCCCAGCTGGCAGGATCCTCATTGTTGTGGACCCAAGTGGCTGGACCAGGCCAAGGGGTCGCCCATATAACATCTGGCTGCAGCAGATAGAGGGTAATTTCCAGAGGGTTGGACTGGACCACATCTCTGCTTAGGGGGTTGCCAACCAGGATCCCGAACTGTTTCTTTGTGTGGTGGGTGCGACAACACACTGTACCGGTGCCCACTCCCCAACTTGACTTGACTTGATATCTAAGTCTCTATGTTATACAATGCCTTTCATACCTTCCTATCAGGAGGTTGGCCATCCGTCCTTTCCACCTTCCCATTACCCATTTCTAATCTTAATCAGCTTGTCTTACGAGAGTCACATCAACTGTGAGAGTGACCACTATCACAAATTCACTTGTCAGGTTTCCTATGTTGCCTGAACATGACGGCCAGCCCCAGCCGACAGTCAATATTTGATCCTTGAAATGTCGTCGATGCACAAGGGAGCAGGAAGTGACGTTCATCATCATCGTCAAACACAATCAAAGCACCTCAGCCACCCCGAACGTGCCAGGTGGGCCACACTGAGGTCACGAGAGGGGATTCAGCGGAGTATGGCTCTCTGCGTTCCCGGTTTATGGTGGTGGCACGTTTGTCACCAACTGTGGGGGTACCACTTGCAAACAGAGTTCTAAGAGATAAACGACTCTGTGGTGAGTCAGTCACTGGCGAGGGGGGTGGCCAGCGTCCTTGGGCTTCTCGGCCCTGTTCATAATTTTATGATAAATGAAATTCATCAGCTCGGGTCTGACACTGACATAACTCAAAATACAGCAAGCTCTAATTCTCCTCGTTAATCAAATGCGAAACGTAATCCCACACTTCTCCACGCAGAGTGGCACTGAGAATAAAAATTGATTTTGTGAGGCTTTGATTCTAACGCTGCCTTCCAACTGAAATCACTCGGCTGATCCAGAAGACTAATTGATGACCCGAGTGTTCAGGGCTGCATCTTACAAAAGGAGGGGATTTATTTTTGGGAGTTTAGGATCAACTGGCATGAGGGGGTGTAGGCTGGAATTGGGGGACTGCAGTGAAATCAGGGAATGGTCAGCTGCAAAAGAGTCAAATGGCAGCCAATGACTGAAGTCTCGAGACCGAGATGGACATCGCTCATAATTATAATCTAAACTTGTTGAACTCAAGAAAACGATCGACGAGACAAAGTGACAGACGGACAGGTGAGGACACTGACCGCGATTATACAAATGAGGGCATCGCTACGGCAGATGTAGTGTAAGGATGGGTCAGCGGAGCATCACACTGTGACATTGTAGGCGTGTCACAAGTAATGTCACAAGGGCGGGGGACCGCAATTGAGGCAGAATAAATAGAAGCCGTCCATCCATCATGTAAACCCGCTTATCCAGGGCAGGGTCACAGGGCAGCCGGAGCCTAACCTAGCAAGCATCAGACACAGAGAGCAACAACCTCTGGACCAGAACGTTAAAAAGCCATCCAGTTGAAAAAGGAAAGGAAAGCTCAGCCTCACGTGAGGGGCCGGGGGTCTCTGCTAACATTTCTTAAACGAAATGAGAATTTCATAGGGAGTGCCACCTCATTGTACTGTACTTTCATTTCTCAATACCCAATAAGTATTTGGAGCCCCGGGCAGAAGGCAGGACCAGTACTGGGAAGGGTGGTCTGGCGAATCAGCAACAATGGCTCTAGTGTTGTGCTGTCCTGTCCGGTCAGAGCGGAGGGTCTTCATTGTAAAGTTTCCTTTCTGCTTCGTCTCTTCCCAGGATGGTCTCGAGTTCTGACTGTATGGTTCTTCTTCATATCAGGGCTGGTCTCCCCCTCTTTGTCCCCCCTTTTCCCTGGGGTGGGAGTTTTCCAGTCCAAAGCACGTCGTGGAATGCTTGTCCTAGTGGGCTGTCTCGTGGCCTTGGACCCCCTGCAGATTTTGCTTTTTACTTAAAAACCTCTGGAGTTTGTTTTTTCTTTTTTTTTGTTTCTGTCCCCCTGGCCATCGGAGCTCACATCATCCCCTGTTAATTAGTGTTGCTTCATTTTGTTTTTGTCTTTCTTCATCTTGTAAAGCCCTTTTGAGCTCCAGCATTTGTATGAAAACGTGCGACAGAAATACATGGTGGTGTTGTTGTTGTCCGCTCCACTTCCACGTCCTTGCCTGGATGGTACTGATGATCAATGATATTACAGTTCACACTCGGAAATGACGGTGACCGATGCGCCTCAAAAAAGTAAGAGCCTACAATGATAAATTCTGCAGCGGCGCACCAAACTGTAACTCATGTGCTCGCTGTGCGGGGGGTCTCTGATGAAGTACACCAGGGTGGGTTTCAGCCCAATAGCAGAAGTTTTGCTTATTTACTCAACCATTCAAATGGAAATGTGCCTGGTAAATGACGTCACATGACAATGGCATCTCGATGAACGGTTTGCAGAATGTCGGCACACAACTCTCTACGGCTCTCTAATGTCTTGCACTGCCATCATTGAGTAAGGATGGAAATGAAGGTCCTCGTGCAAAATCAAAAACGTGCTGGAAATGCCGAAGGCACAAGCGCACTGAACGTCTAGCAGACTGCAAAATGGACGCCCTTACAGCTTCCACGTCCTTGCCTGGATGGTACTGATGATCAAGGTTATTATAGTTAACGAAAACTGAAAATAATTAACAAAACGAAGTGAAAAACTATAACTAAATGAAACTATTAAAGTAGATGGAAAGACTAACTGAAATAAAATAATAATTTACTGAAATATTTTTAGTTTTCGTTTTTGAATGAATATTCTTGCAGTTCGTCTTTAACCCTTGGAACTTTTAACTCTAAAACAGAAAGTCATCGACCACGAGCCGCTCACACGCATTCATCCAGTGAACGGCGGCTGTTCACACAGTATTTGCGAATGCGGGTGCGTAAAGCGTATGAAATGGAAAGCGATTTACGTGCCGCCTTTCTTTGCACTTGTTGTATAATAAGATGTAAATCAAACACCTGAAGACAGAATATGTTGGCCATCAAACCTTTTACCGTACGGACAGAAACATCACAAGCGAGTATCGTTTCAGTTTATTTCTCAGGTGCCTGCCTTTCGTTGACAGTAATTCACCTGCCACTTCGCACAGGAGAAATCATTTTTACTTTCTCGTATACAAAGAAAGTAATCATGAAAAATTTGATGAATCTCGATGTTTTAGACCTCCCCGAGTCCGAAAATACCATTTATTAGAATCATGTGTGTGTGTGTGTATATAAACACGATAACTCAAAAACGCTACTAGATGATAGATGAATGAAATTTGGCATGTGGTTGTTACACCAAAACTGTAGATATCTATTTAACTTTTGGGCCAAATCCATCAACTGGACGTGGTGCTTTACCTAAGCACATACTCGATTTTTTTTATTTTATCCATGCAGCTGCAGAGTCGCATTAATTCGACTTTACTCTTATAATAATTGTTCAGTAGATTATTCATTTGATTTGCTGTTGATGGTTCTTTAATGTGAAAATATAACCATTGTCTTGGATGTGCACAAGCTGCCTTGTTCTGATGCTATCTTCTATCAGCTGTGCTATTTGGAGGGAAAGTGAATATACAATAAAATACAATACAATTTATTTTTGTAGCCCAAAATCACAGAAGAAGTGCCGCAATGGGCTTTAACAGGCCCTGCCTCTTGACAGCCCCCCAGCCTTGACTTTCTAAGAAGACAACAGAAAAGACCCTTGTATAGAAAAAAATGGAAGAAACCTCCGGAAAGGCAGTTCAAAGTTCAAGGTAGGTTGGGCGTGAATACAATACAATACAATACACAGAACAGAACAGAACAAATCCTCAATACAGTATAAAAATATACATTTTAGAAGTACGGAGTAGAAGTTAACAGTAGATGATATCCCATAATATGATTGGGGAGTTGTTGTTTAGAGTCATCAAATTGTCTCCCCCTATGGGCCATTCCACAGCTGAAACAGCCAATCTGACGAAAGGACCCCTCTACCCCACGATTCCTGCGATCCCCCATCAGGGATGACTGTACCATAGGCAGGCACAACGACTTGGCAGGTGGGCCGTGGCACCGAGTGCCACATTTGAGTACCGAGAAGAGAAATAGAACTGGTGAGGGTTAGTATCCAATTCTAACAGTCATGTTACTTATGTTTTAGTGCTGATGACTGACAACAGAGATGCAGTCTGAACAGTAAATCAGCAGCTCTAGTCAGGGTGTGCTAAACTGAAGTCGGGAGTCTTGAGCCTGAGACTGAAGGGGCATCTCTTATAGTAGCAGGCAGACCACCCCACAATTTAGGGGGTCCTGTAACTAAAAGCTTGACCTCCCATTGTTTTTTTATTAATCCTTGGAATCACACTGTATAACATTTATATAGTATAATTATTATACTGTCAGTGTACAGTCAGGAGATCTCGTCTCTGTAAGTAGTTTGCACTCTTCAGACTGACACGTCACCTACTGTAGTCATCGGCTTCAAAAGCTTTGTTGTGAAAAACTGAGATTTGGAACTCTGGTGTTATTTATGCATCTTTATTTTGTAAACATGTCATTTATTTTTACTCATTCTTTATTTTATTATTTGGAAATAGCAGAATTTGCACATTATTTTATATTTTTGTCTGTCTTATTGCAACATTTCTAAAACATAAATCATTTATTATGTTCAAACAGTTACTCAGTACTTGAGTAGTCTTTTCACCGAATACTTACTTGAGTAGTTTTTTGGAGGACTACTTTTTACTTCTACTTGAGTAATATTATTTTAAAGTAACGCTACTCTTACTTGAGTATAATTTTTGTCTACTCTACCCACCTCAGGGTGGCATAGGAGTTGGAGTCTGGAGACACTGCCCTGTGCCAGGGAGGCCTGCCCCGGTTTGTGTACGACCCTTCAGAGGACTGAGACAGGATGTCAGAAGCAGTCTGACTGCTGCCTTACTTAGATCGAGTCGGGTGGCAGTGGGCGACACTCTTTTGGAGGAGGAAGCAGGAGCTGTCAATGGGTTTTTGGCTGGTAAGTGTATGGTGAAGGTATTTTGTATTAGATTATTAGAAGTATTATATAAAAATAATTTATTTGAACCCAGAATTGTGTTGGATATTGCTGTGTCTGAGGTTTGGGTCTAAGTGGCACCACCTAATGGGTAGACCTCAGACATTTCATTTATGTTACAGAATAAAAAAAATGGCACACTTAATACAGGGTGAGCCAGAAAGAAGTACCACCCCATTTCAAAGGTTTATTCTACCAAAACGCTACTAGATCAAATAAATGTCATTGCAACGCAAGAAAGGGTACACACAATAGATGATTTTCACTGTGTTTTAAAAACGAACTGGTGGCCACCATTAGTGATACACTCCTGGAGACGATTTCTGAATGCTCACATGATTCGTTCGGCCATTTTGTGGTAAATGGCATCCTTGAGGGCTTCAGGGTTTTGAGGTCGGTGTGTATAGACTGTGATAGATGGCCAGGAACCAGGAGAGCGGCGCTTGTTTTTCCTGGGCACTCGGCCAGTCCTTGCTCCCTGGGGGGACAGCACTTCCAGGACACCAGGTTATGCCCAGAGTGCTTCCGGGTGCAAGGGCAGCACTTCTGCCACACTGGGGAGTGCTGGCAGAAGTCAGTCATCAGGCACCTGGAGCACATCCGGGGGTGTATAAAAGGGGCCATTCAAGGACTGCAGTCGGGACAAAGAGGACAGAGCTCCGTGGAGGCGGTGAAGGACCTTGAAAAGGACAGAGAAGAAGGGTGATTGGTGCAGGGGCACCGCGTGCTGTGGACTTTCATTATAAATAAACGTGTGCTTTGCGAGACATGGAGGTGTCTGTCTGTCTCCAGGGCTAGAGATACTTGAGATAGAAATCGCACAGAGCGAGATCAGGCCAACGTGAAGGCCACCCGACATCGCCATGCACGGAGATCAGCTTCCCCGGAAACATCTCCCACAAAACTTACATAAGGCGCTTTTCCACTGCATAGTACGGCACAGCACGGTTCAGTACAGCTCACCTTGGTTCGGCTCAGTTCGGCTCGGTTTGTGTTTCGACTGCAGTTTAGTACCGCTTTAGAGTGGGCGGGATTATTCACGTGTCGTTATAGTTGCGCCTCTACTGCCCGTGACACCGTGGAACTTTTACAACAACACGCAGACAACGACAACACTTTAGCTCGACGACGCGCAAGGGTAAGCATCTAAAAAAAGCACGTCACTAGCTAACTTTTATCACTGTTGCAAAGCATAAAATGAACTTAACTGCCAGTGTAACATTAAAATGCTGATTCTGTATATTACAGATCTTCCACATTTTGCAAAAAAGTGTCCGCAACAGACCATCTGTTTGGACATTTAACCGTGCCTCAGAGTGGTGGGATGTGATTGTTCCCGGTTTTACAAACACTCAGTGGCTGGAGAACTTTCGAATGTCTGAAGAAACATTCATCCACTTATGCAACAAACTGCGTCCAGCGATGGAGAGACGCGACACAAACTTCCGCGTGTGTGTACCTTTAAAGAAAAGAATAGCCAGTGACACAGTAATGACGATTTTCTCCGGCCAATCAGTGACCAGCAGAGTTTACACGTCACGTTTTGGTAACGGTTCGTCGCGCTTGGAACCTCGGCTGAGGTGGTACTAAAAAAAGGACCAGGTACCAGTACTGTTCCCAGTGGAAAACGCCCCAAAAGTGAGCTGAACTGAACCGTGTCGTGCCGTACTATGCAGTGGAAAGCGCCATTAGATCTCCACGCCGGCCGTATGAGCTGTTGACATCAGGCATCCACCACATCCATTTCTTCCAGTTCTCTAGCATTTCAATGTGACATTCTGAAATGACGGTGATCGTTGCTCCCCCCTAAGGGCCTACAATTCCAAATTCAGCAACGGGGCACCAAACTGTAACACATGTGCTTGCTGTGTGGGGGTCTCTGATGAAGTTCACCAGGGTTGGTTTCAGCCCAATAGTGGAAGTTTTGCTTATTTACGCCACCATCCAAATAGAAATGTGCCTGGTCACTGACGTCACATGAAGATGGCATCTCGATAGACGGCTTGCAGAATGTCGGCGCCCAACTCTCTATGGCTCTCCCGGTCTCTCTCAGTGACTTCCTGCACCGCCATCATTGTGTAAGGATGGAAATGAAGATCCTCATGCGAAATTAAAGACATGCTGAAAATGCTGAAGGGCAGAAGCGCGCTGAACATCTAGCAGACTGCAAAATGGACGCCCTTACAGCTCGGATGCTTTCAGGTATTCATTTAGTCCGAGGACGGCCTGGAGATTTCCTGTTCAATGTTGTGTACCCGTCTGCCTAAATGTAGAATTGTTTTCCGATTTGGGACGTCACCGTCAGGAGGAATGCTGAAGTGCGTTCAGAAGGCGCGTTACGTAGTGATGATGGATCCATTGTTTTTGACGAATGCTTTGATAGCAAAAGCAACGGTGAGCACCAGACAAGGCATGTGGTCGACTGAAAACTACAAGGGGTCGCCAATCAAAGGACCCCCAAAATCCACCCCAATCCACTCACTCAGCTGCCTCTGCCAAATGCGATGACCTTAAGAAATGTGGTACTTCATCTTGGCTCACCCTGTATGAGGGCAGAATTCAGTAAGAGTCATTCTCTCTAAACATTTACCCATGATTCTTATTTACCCCACCCTCGCTCATATATGCAAATATGTACCGCTCTCAGATCTGGCACGATTATAATACGCGCTGCCCTATTTGAGAGGCAGCAAAAAGAAAACAAATAATCCGGGGTGCGAGTGACCAACACTATTCTCCTACTTCACCACTTCAATTATAAAGATACACCAGTGAAGGCAGGGTCAAGCAAAAAGGATTATTAGAAGACAATACATAGGATCACTGTAACAACAACAATAAAAAGCCTTATAGACATAAAATCGTGCTGCAGCGCTTCCCCTCCCTACACAGATCATGACACAAACACTTGAAAACATACATCACTAATAAAGACTTGAGTAAATGGAAACACAACTCAAAAAACAAAATGGATTCATAGTCTTTTAAATCTTATCTGTACGGAGCATTGAGCTCAGTCTAGTGGGGAATGAGACGCCGACCATATCTCTTGTTCCGGGAAACGTACTGATTAACTGCTCCTTGTGTTGGCCCGTCAAGTCCTCTCCCGTATTCCTTCCTCCCCAAAAGAAAAAATAATTTGCTTGGAAATGAACCCGGGTTCACCTGACGATATCCAAGAGGTGTTAATCCTTTCCCTCGTGCCTCTTTCTGTTATGGCCTCCTCTCTCCTAGCTTTTTTTTCTTTCCTTTTTTTCCCGCCACCTATTTACATTCGGTTAGCTCCTCCCCTTACAGCCGGTTGGCCCTCCAAGCCAGGTGCTCCCCTCCCTCTGTATAAAGGCCAGCCCTAAACATAAAGGCGTACCACAACAACAAGTAAGGGAAAAGGTACAAACTTACAGGTACATACACATATTTCAGTTGACCGTTACAAATAATTCAATGGAGCCATCCAATCAGTGCACACCTCCAAAGAGTTTCCCCCACCCCCAGAGAGACTGACTAACAATGGAGAACCGCTTTAGTGTGCCAAGGGTGAATCTCATAGATGGTAGGGAACAAGAGAGAGCGAGCTGTGCCACGTTTTAACACCAGCGTTCATGTAAGCCCAATTGGGAGAGGATTAGAGTTGGAGTGAAATGAGCCTTCAGCAATGCAGTCAGGAGCCGCCGCATCTGTGTGTCCTGTGCTGTACCAGTTTGACGGTTGTAATAATAATAATACATTTTATTTCTATTGTGCCATATTTATTATAATTTGTGCTGTATTCTGATTTTTAGACTCCCCACCCTACAGGATCTACAGATGGCCTGTAACAGTGCTGGCTCATGGAGGCTGTCAGACATTAAGGCCAAACATCATAATATAAAACAAAGTAATCCGAGGGTCTGCCAGTCACAGTCTGCACTGTTTACAAAAATGACCCCCAAACTTTGCCCCCACTAGGGTTCACCAAAATGGTAGACGCAGCCCTGTGATGTTTGTCAAAGACTGTGAAGCCGAGTCTCGAGGCCGTGAGACAGCACAGTGTCTGTAATTCTGACTGTCTAATCAGTTTATGTAAAAGGCGCTATATAAATCACAGCCTGCTTCAGAATTAGCTCTCTACGCTCTAGAGCACCTTTAATATCTATCAGTCTATTGGTTATAGAAAACCTTTCATTTTAATCTATCTGTTATAAAATATCTATTTATTATGCTTTCACATCTATTGGTTTGGACATGTACAGAGGAGAGACGCTGGGTATACTGGGAGAAGGGCACTAAGGATAGAGCTGCCAGGCAAGAGGAGAAGAGGAAGGTTTATGGATGTGGTGAGAGAGGACATGCAGGTGACGGTGTGACAGAGAAAGATGACGAGGACAGGAAGAGATGGAAGAAGATGATACGCTGTGGCGACTCCTAATGGGAACAGCAGAAAGAACAAGATGCTTTCATGTCTACCAGTTTTATACAGTACTTTATACATTTGTCAATAATCTAATCAAAAGTGCACTTCATATCTATTGAATAGTGCCTTTAAATCTAGGTTTCTGTTACAAATGACTTTTATATTGTCTTTAAATAGTATTTTCATATCTAGAGTACTGTGTCTATATTTTAGATAGATATAAGGGGCATTTTTCTATATTATAGTACTGAGACAGATAGATAGGAAAGGCATTATATAATAGATAAATAGGAAAGGAAATACATAATAGTAGTAGACAGATATAAGGCACTATATAATAGATAAATAGGAAAGGCCGAACATTATAATAGTAGTAGACAGAAAGATAGGAAGGGCAATAGATAATAGTAGTAGATAGAAAAGGCACTAATATACAGTGGAACCTCGCGTCACGACTGTAATTCGTTCCAAAACTCCGATTTGGTCGTCACCCGAAGTCATTTCCCCCATAGGATTGTAGGTAAATACAATTAATCGATTCCAGACCGTATGAATTGTATGTAAATATATATATTTTTTAAGCACAAAAATAGCTAATTATACCATAGAATGCACAGTGTAATAGTAAACTAAATGTTAAAACATTGAATAGCACTGAGAAAACCTTGAACAGAGAAAACTAACATTGCAGGAGTTCACGCTACAGCCTTATGAACCACTTGCTGTAAACACTTTTTTTTTTTTTAATGAGTGTTAAGCACAGGGAAAAAACTGAACATTTGAAAAATCCGTAATTTATACAAAAACTAACCATAAACAACTAAGAAAACTAACCCTGCATGAGTCGAGTTCTGGCATGAAGGAAGTGAGGAGGAAGCTGAGTGGAGAGGAGGTTACAGTTTTGAGGTGAAGTCCGTCTGCGCGATGCACGTCTGACCGAGAACAACGTACTGTACAGGGAGAGACTGAACACGTGTGGAAATCACCGACGCGTACGAACTGGAAGGGAAACTGGCTTGTTCGTCACCCGAGTGACGTATTGGTCGTAACCTGATTTGTACATGTTCAGAGACATTCGTGACCCGAGGTTCCACTGTAATAGTAACGTATAGAGAGGTAAGGCTCCATATAATTGTGAACAAAAGTGAAAAGGCACTAAATAAACAGATACCTCTAGATAGATATAAAAAGTGCTCTGTATAATACATACTGGAGATTTAGAAACTGAGAGAAGTTAATACATGTGTCACATGTTATCATATAAAACATAAATCAAACCTCCATGTCAAATGTGGAGTAGATAGGAAAGGCGCTATATAACACAGTTATTAGAGAGAGAAATGTGAAAGGCACTTTATAATAGCAAGGAAAGGCAGCATAGAACAGTCAATATATGATAGATAGGCACTACATAATTGTCTAATTTAACTATCTATTATAAAGCGCAGTTCACATCTCTCTAATTAACTGTGTTATATAGCGCCTTTCCTATCTACTCCACATTTGACATGGAGGTTTGATTTATGTTTTATATGATAACATGTGACACTTATTAACTTCTGACAGCTTTTAAATCTGTCTCCTGTGCCTATTAAACATAAAACACGATAATTTAAAAACGCTACTAGATGATAGATGACTGAAATTTGGCATGTGGTTGTTACACCAAAACTGTAGATATCTATTTAACTTTTGGGCCAAATCCATCAACCGGACGTGGTGCTTTACCTAAGCACATACTCGATTATTTTTTTTTATTTTATCCATGCAGTTCCAGAGTCGCATTCATTCGACTTTACTCTTATAATAATTGTTCAATAGATTATTCATCTGATTTGCTGTTGATGGTTCTTTAATGTAAAAATATAACCATTGTCTTGGATGTGCACAAGCTGCCTTGTTCTGATGCTATCTTCTATCAGCTGTGCTATTTGGAGGGAAAGTGAATATACAATAAAATACAATACAATTTATTTTTGTAGCCCAAAATCACAGAAGAAGTGCCGCAATGGGCTTTAACAGGCCCTGCCTCTTGACAGCCCCCCAGCCTTGACTTTCTAAGAAGACAACAGAAAAGACCCTTGTATGGAAAAAAATGGAAGAAACCTCCGGAAAGGCAGTTCAAAGAGAGACCCCTGTCCAGGTAGGTAGGGCGTGTGGTGGGTGTCAAAAAGAAGGGGGGTTAATACAATACAATACACAGAACAGAACACAAGTAATCCTCACTATAATATAAAAATAAAAATATTACAGAGCGGGTGGCACGGTGGCGCAGTGGTAGAGCTGCTGCCTCGTAGTAAGGAGGCCCGTCTGGGTTCGCTTCCCCGTTCTCCCCGTGTCTGCGTGGGTTTCCTCCCACAGTCCAAAGACATGCAGGTTAGGTGCCTTGGCGGTCCTAAATTGGCCCTAGTGTGTGTGTGTGTGTCTGTGCCCTGCAGTGGGCTAGCACCGTGCCCGGGATTTGCTCCTGCCTTGCGCCCTGTGTTGGCTGGGATTGGCTCCAGCAGACCCCTGTGACCCTGTAGTTAGGATATAGCGAGTTGGATAATGGCTGACTGAATGACAAAGCAGAGCATTCATAGATGTATCTCTTTATATGGTGCCTTTCATTTTAATCTATCTATTGTACACAGCACTTTAATTTCTATAGATTTATATTTTATATAGTGCCTATAGATATATATATATATATATACAGTATATATATATATATATATATAATGATTGAAATAGTTTTACTGTCAAATAATGCAAAGAGTATGTGACACATGTTTCGCCCTAATTCTGGGCTTATGCTTCTCGCAACTGAAAGAGGGCACCGTGGCGGATGTTAGCCGACTTGCTGACCAACCACAAGCGTTACCTGGTAGGTAACCACCCATACAGTCAGATTGTGATTCAGACAACGAATACCATGAATATATATATATATATATATATATATATATATATATATATATATATTTATAGCACCTTTCATGTTTATCTTTCTTTCTACCTTGCCATCTATTTAGCTGTTAGAACATATGAAGTGTCCTGTCCCTCTCTCATGCTGGACCTTTTGTATCTTTCTGACTACTATATGGTGTCTTTCCTTTCTATTTATCGTATGTTGTGCTTTTCAGATTCATATTCTAATTTTTTATATAATGCCTTTCATACCTTTTGCTCAACTTATCAAGCCATGAAGATAATAATGTGACCTCTGTGGCACAACATACCTTGGACTGAATCCACCCCGAGTGCTTCTGTCCTGCCCTGGATGCTCATTCCATATAGCGCCTTTCTGCAGTGACATCACCTTCCTAAGGTGCTTTAAATGCTCATTCACTGTCCGCATTGGGCCCTGAATATCGGGGCTGAAAGTAGGCGTCAGTCCAAGATGGGATTTGTATCGCATACGTAGGATTCATGGCTGTTCATATCTACCGTATAGCGCCCTTCACAAACATGGGCACAATGAAGGCCGCGCTGCTCTTTCTGCCGTATATTTAAGCTTTTCAAATGTGAGGCCAAAGGATGAGTTTAATGTTCAAGTCCCACTTGCTTCTCCAGGCATCTCTGTTGTTCACTTTCTTGGTTTGTCCACCCTTAGTTAGCGGACCAGTCGGCCACAGGCTGTGTCTTACTGGTCACACCCACCAGTGTTGACCTTTGGCCTTTCTCTTTGTTCTCAGCAGGCTTAGGGAGACTGCTGGGCACTTCTTTGGTTTGTTTTTAATAAGAAAACTCTCAGCTAAGACTGACTGAGGGGCCAGCGGTCGGTCAATGCTGAAGGCTGAATGGCCATCCCACCAGGCCTCCATCATGCAGCACCCCTTTCACCTGGCGTATGACATGCGAGACCACCCAGTCATTACACAGCAGGCTGTCTGTCCTTGGTGTTCAGACACATCCCTTTATAAATGTCGCTCCAGAGGTGTGTGGGCTGATCGCCAGGTTTAGTTGAACCCGAACTCAACGGCATTCTCATATCTGAACTTGCCACCCCATTCACCACCTTACAGCTCTAAGAGGGGCTCTTTAAGAGGAGAGCAGAAAAACTCTTACTTGGATAGGGCCAGGCCATGCTGGGCTAGTTCTTCATTTAGATCACCCAGAAAGATGCCAGCCTCCACCGTCACCTGCCGCTTCTCTGCATCAACCTGCCACAAAAAAATGAAAGAATTGACCTTGTCATTCGGAGTCCTGCTACATGCAAAAGTTCACTGACAACACTGCTATGGTGGGCTGCATCAGGATTGGGCAGGAGGAGGAGTATAGGAACCTAATCAAGGACTTTGTTAAATGGTGCGACTCAAACCACTTACACCTGAACACCAGCATAACCAAGGAGCTGGTGGTGGATTTTAGGAGGACCAGTCCCCTCATGGACCCCGTGATCATCAGAGGTGACTGTGCAGAGGGTGCAGACCTATAAATACCTGGGAGTGCAGCTGGATGATAAACTGGACTGGACTGCCAATACTGATGATCTGTACAAGAGAGGACAGAGCCGACTAAACTTCATTAGAAGACTGGCGTCCTTCAACATCTGCAATAAGATGCTGCAGATGTTCTATCAGACGGTTGTGCTGAGCGCCCTCTTCAACGTGGTGGTGTGCTGGGGAAGCAGCATAAAGAAGAGGGACAAACTGGTGAGGAGGGCAGGCTCTATTGTAGGCACGGAGCTGGACAGTTTGACATCCGTGGCAGAGCGACGGGCGCTGAGCAGACTCCTGTCAATCATGAAGAATCCACTGCATCCACTGAACAGGATCATCTCCAGACAGAGGAGCAGCTTCAGAGACAGACTGCTGTCACCGTCCTGCTCCACTGACAGACTGAGGAGACCCCACACTATGAGACTCGGGGGGTAAACGTTAATATACAAAATCATTGTCTGTTACACCTGCATTGTTATCACTCTTTAATTTAATATTGTTCTTTATCAGTATGCTGCTGCTGGAATATGTGAATTTCCCCTTGGGATTAATAAAGTATCTATCTATCTATCTATTGTCAGAGGTGACTGGCGTGTCAACCCGGCCGGGACACCCAGAAAGACCGGAAAAGGACTTGCGTCCTCCCCAGACCACGTGGGGGCGACCACCCTGGTTCCTTTGGTGGCCACAGGTAAAGGGCTTTGAAGCTCAACCCTGTAGGGTCCCGCCACACCCGGAAGTGCGGGGGGGAAGAGGAGCAGGGACACCCGGAGTGCTTCCAGGGATACAGCCGGCACTTCCGCCACACTGGGGCGCGTCAGTGGGAGATTTCCGGGAGACACCTGGAGCACATCCGGGTGTGGATAAAAGGGGCCGCCTCCCTTCATTCAAGGCTGGAGTCGGTTGAGGAGTGGACAAAGCAGAAGAAGAGAGTGGAGGCGGCCTGAAGAAGAGGCAAAGTGTGTGCGCGGCCTGGACTTTGGGGAAGTCTTGGGGGTTGTGGTGCACTCTGAACTGCAAATATTGTGGGAATAAACGTGTGGTGGTGGATTACAACATTTCTGCCTGTCTGTGTCCGGGGCTCGTTCCACACTATCTATCTATCTATTATATAGTGCATTTCACTCTATCTATCTATCTATATATTATATAGTGCATTTCACTCTATCTATCTATGTATTATATAGTGCCTTTCACTCTATCTATCTATCTATCTATCTATCTATCTATCTATCTATCTATCTATCTATCTATCTATCTATTATATAGTGCATTTCACTCTATCTATCTATCTATCTATGTATCTATCTATCTATCTATCTATCTATCATATAGTGCCTTTCACTCTATCTATCTATCTATCTATCTATCTATCTATCTATCTATCTATTATATAGTGCATTTCACTCTATCTATCTATCTATCTATCTATGTATTATATAGTGCCTTTCACTCTATCTATCTATCTATCTATTATATAGTGCCTTTCACTCTATCTATCTATCTATCTATCTATCTATTATATAGTGCCTTTCACTCTATCTATCTATCTATTATATAGTGCCTTTCACTCTATCTATCTATCTATCTATCTATCTATCTATCTATCTATCTATTATATAGTACCTTTCACTCTATCTATCTATCTATCTATCTATCTATCTATCTATCTATCTATCTATCTATCTATCTATCTATTATATAGTGCCTTTCACTCTATCTATCTATCTATCTATCACTGTCCATGGAAGGAGGGCCCGAGCCCCATCTACAATGCCTGTCTCGAGGGTGGGCTGCAGACTACGTCTGTCCCGACACCCAGCCTGTTGTCCTGGCAGGTGAACACGGGTGCTTTACCTCTAAAATCCTGTTCATCTTGTCCAGTCGAATCATGAAGTCTTCAGTACATGCGATATCTGAGGGTGAGTGGCCTCCCCCAATGACCTTCACCCTCTTCCCCGTCTGGCGGGCCAAATCAAGAATCTGAAAGAAAATGGACGTGCAAAACAAGAGAGTGAATGTCCGTTGAATGTTCAGGAGAACGTAGGGTGAAATGACACCTTTTATTGGCTAACTAAATAAATTACAAATGCAAGCTTTCAAGGAAGCTAAGGCCCCCTCATCAAGCAAGGTGTAACCCTGCATTTGTAATTTCGCCATTTCGGGTTACAGAGGGTTGGAGCCTAAGCTGGCAACATGGAAACCACCCTGAACATGGCATCAGTGCATCACACATACCCACATTCATTCCCACCGGGTCCAATTCTGAGTCGTCTGTTTCTTTAACTTAACCTTCCCATTCTGGATCGACAAACAAAACGTCCACAAAGAGGCAAGGAGGTCGTGCGGACTCCACACAGACAACGACAGGCCAGATAATCCATGAGGCAGTGGCGCTAAGCACTGTGCCACCAGGCCCCCCGACTGCAAACATGATGTCAGAAAGTATGCACTACTTACAAAGGGTAGATATCAGGGGTGACCCCCTGCATTACCTGTGCATTCTGTGCAGATGTAAAGGCGCTATACTGTGCATGAGCACCAAGCACAAGGCTGTGGCGCGAGGTGGAGAGGCAGCCACCGCCGTGCCGCACCCTTCAAATCAACAAGCCAAAGGAGAATTCGAAATGGAGCCGTGAAGGAGTGAAACGAGTCAGAAGGGATTCTGCTGCAAAAAATTCCGCCTCAACTTTCACTGCCTCTGTCGCTTTCCATGACAAACAGTTGTCGTCTGCGCTCCTGCATGTCAGCAGTCACATAGACAGAGGAAGACATTCGTTATAAGAAAGGCACTGAAACACAATTAAATACTGGAGCCATGCCAGCCTGTTCAAGATGACAGATCACGAAACACAGCTGCACTGAAGCAGATGAGCCGCGGGAATAAGCGAAGCATCCATCACGGCAGGAGGGACAGACGAGAGGGAGCGCTGGAGCTCCTCCGGGATTCATCATCCCTGTCAGTGAATGACTCTCCGTGTCATGTCAGATTTATAGACGGACAAGGTCAGAGTGGGGGGATTACAAACTAAAGATAAGACCCGTCCATAAAGCCGCCCTCCAGTGGACAGCCCGGCCTCCACTGTGGGACACGACACATCCCGGCCATCAAAACGACAGCCACCGTCATGTCTGCCTTCACGTCAGCGGACAGGCGACTCAAGTGGGCAGCTCCAGAATGACCAGAAAGACACAGCGAGCATTAGCTACTATGAGAAAGAATGAGTGATGGTGCCAGTGGGCAACCAGAAGAAAGAAAGACGAACGTGTCAATAGAAAGGAGAGGCTCCTTGAACTTGACAAGTGGGGTCAGACGGATGGCATCTGGACAGCGGCGCAAATCAGTTTAAGGGACAGTTTCAGTTCAACTTGAGACAGAGAAAGAAAGAAAGAAAGAAAGAAAGAAAGAAAGAAAGAAAGAAAGAAAGGGTTACAATTACATTATTTATATGTATTATCACATTAAAATAAGTTACATATGATATTAAGAAGGAAAGGAATGCATTGTTACAATCATTTCTTACAATAGTTATAAGCATGTGTGATTACAATAAAAGGTGCTATATGTAGAAGAAAGAAATACCACACATGACAATAGATATGAAAGACAATATAGATAGATACACATAAACACAAAAGGCACTATATTACAGATAAAGAGAAAAAAAGACAAACAATGCATTATTTTATTATAGACAGATATGAAAGACAATATAAAATAGATACACAAACACACAAGGCACTGTATTGTAGATGGGTAGAAGCAAAAACCATTATAAGATAGATAGATAGATAGATAGATAGATAGATAGATAGATAGATAGATAGATAGATATGAAAGGCACTGTATATAAATCTATCATTTATAGACACAGACATGAAAAGCATCATATTAAAGAAAGAAAGAAAGAAAGAAAGAAAGAAAGAAAGAAAGAAAGAAAGAAAGAAAGAAAGAAAACTTGAAACTTTTTTAAAGATAAAAAGCCTTTGCTTCTGGGATTAAAACGAAAAGTGTTATATACAAAATAAAGAAGGAAATAAATGCATTGTATATAAAGTATGAATGTTTAATGTTATAAAGTAGATATTTCAATAAAACTGGACACAAAATAAAAGGCGCTACATGAAAGTGCTGAGAAAAGTTTATTTCCAGGCAGTTGGACGCAGGTCCCCGTGAGGGTCTTTTTGATTTATGTCGCCAGTATCTTTCTCTTCCAAGCAATGAGCCGGATTAGCAGCAGTGGCGTCTCCGCATGTAGGGTGAGTGAGGCACTTCAACTCATTACCAGCAGATGGCGCTGTTCGGCAGTATTTAAACACAGGACTAAACCAGCCTCAGTAGACGTGCAGTAACTTAACGTATTGTTATTTATAGCAATCTGAAATTAGTCATTATAACCTTTTCTTTCATTTTTTTTATCCATGCTATGTTTAATGTAGTTTCTTATCTAGAAAAATATTTGTTTTGGAGTAGGTGAAATATTCTTTGTATCTGGCACCCCAGGTTGCTTGCTCAGGCTCTCAGACCCCCAATGTTCTCTCCATAGGTTTGCTCAGCTGAACACTTTTGGAGGATCAGCTTTTCAGTTCTGCTTTGTGGCTTGATGACTGAGCCTTTTAAAGTGATCCACCCATTAGTCTCCCTCTCCCTCTCTGAGGTTCAACCCCTTTTTCTTTCAATCTCACTCTCCCTCCAATGCTTTGTCCCTTCTGACAGCATTGCTTTCTCATAGGCCCCACCCCCTCATCTCTCTTTCTCTGTCTCAGACTCCTTTTTCTGCACCATCTCTCACTCTCTCTCAAACTCTCTCCCAGACTCCTCCCATCTCACTCTAATAAGCTCTACCCCTTTTAACTGCTCTCTCTCTCTTTTACTCTCAGGCTCCACCCCTTCAGTCTCTCTCTCTCTCTCTCTCTCTCTCTCATCCCCTTCTAACAGAATCTCTTTCTACCAAGACCCCACTCCTTCTGACAACATCTCTTCATCTCTCACAGGCTCCACACTTCTGCCCCATCTTTAAAGCTCCACCCCTTCTGACAGCCTATCACTCTCTCAGACTCCACCCCTTCTGACAGCATCTCTCTCTCTCTCTCTCCCAGGCTCCTCTGTTTTTGCACCCTCGAACACTACTAAGCTTCACCACTTTTTACCACCCCTTCTCTAAGGCCCCACCCCTTTTGACAATATCTCTCTTAGACTCCACCTTTCCTGACAGCAGTTCTCTCTCTCTCAGGTTTCTCTCTTTTTGCATCATCTCACTCTATTAAGCTTCATCCCTTCTTGTTATGTTCGATGTTAATGTTGATTTATTTTGTTTTATAATTGTATCTTTCATTTTTCTATTCTTTAATATGTAAAGCACTTTGAGCTACTGTTTGTATGAAAATGTGCTATATAAATAAATGTTGTTGTTGTTGTTGTTCTTATCGCCCCCCCTCTCTAAGGCACAACTCCTTGTTCAGTGTCTCTCTCTCTCTCTCTTCCATACTCCACCTCTTTGTCTCTCTGTCTCTCTCTCTCAGGCTCCGCCCCTTCTGATAGCAGCTCTCTCTCTCTTTCTTTTTTTCACTAAGGCTATGCCAATTCTTTAGCCATCTCTCTCTTTCAGGCTCCTCCCTCTCTGACAACCCCACTCTCTTTCTAACTCCACCCCTTCTTCAGTCTCTCTCTCTCTCGCTCCCCCAGGCCTCATCAGAATTTCCATCCATCCATTATCCAACCCGCTGAATCCGAACACAGGGTCACGGGGGTCCGCTGGAGCCAATCCCAGCCAACACAGGGCACAAGGCAGGAAACAAACCTGGGCAGAGGATTTTCATTCCTGAAACTCCACGGTCAGGCAGGATTGATAACCAATGAATAGACGGATCTCCCAAGAAATGACTCATTTAGCAGCAGCTTTCATTTTCTCATGCCAGCCTTCTCTAGGACGGCCATGTCTCATAATGAGACCATTAAACTTTCAAGTCAGAACGCTTATGTAATGAGAACACCACCACAGTCTGTAAGAACATCCAGATATAATTTTTTTTTTCCATGTCAGGACCTAGTGGAGGCCCAGGATATGCCAGCAGTGCCATGTGAAAGGCAGGAAGGAGCCAAGTCTCGATGAGATGTCAGTCTTTCGTAGGGCACACACAGACACAGCCATTGGGCCAGCTTACAGTAGTGTCACCAATGAAACCATCACAGTGATCTTTTGATTGTCAAAGGAAAAAACGTAAAAATGCTGACAAAGTACACACAGGCGCAGTTTTTTTCCAGTGACCCCTAACAGTGAGAAAGTGTTACTAGAAGATTTTAAATAGACAGACAGACATGAAAGGCACTATATAATCTCCTGATATAATACGCTACCGTGGCTGTCCATTTGTCTATAAAGGATTTTAAATCACCTGTCGCTCGGAAACCGTTTCAACTATTGACCCGACATTTGGCACACATACAACGTGACGTCTACCATCCGCTTTCGGGGTGATCATTAACCTCCAGGGTTATTCCTCTTTTTATTTTTATTTTATTTCATTGTAGAATCAACTCTCGGCAGCATGCAGTAGGGCGACCGTGCAGGGCAAGAATATGGGCGCCGTTCTGATTCCCCTACCTCTTCATATGTTAAATCATTCTTTTTTTTTTTTAATTTTATTGATTTTATTGTAATCGCACAACATTCCCTACAAATAGATCAATTTTTACAAAAATAGAATATATGTAACATAACCCCTGTGGTGGGCTGGTGCCCTGCCTGGGGTTTATTTCCTGCCTTGCACCCTGTGTTGGCTGGGATTGGCTCCAGCAGACCCCCATGACAGTGTAGTTAGGGTACAGTGGGTTGGATAATGGATGGATGGATGGAAACACAACGAGTAGTCAATGTGCATGCTGTGTGCCAATTCAATAGTCAATAAGCTACTCTTGTGGGTTCATAGATTTGTAAATCTGACTCTAAAGGAGTCACCAGCCATGAACCTCACAGCACGTCACTGGTGCACATACACTACCTGACGTCTACTGTCCACTTTTGGGGTGATGATTGACCTCCAAGGTTATTCCTCTTTTTTTTTATTTTATTTTATTTTATTGTAGAATCAACTCTCGGCAGCGTACAGTAGGGCGGCCGCACGGGGCATGCATACGGGCACCTTTCTCATTCCCTAGCACCTTCGCCTTCACTTCCTCTACCTCTTCATAGCTTAAATCATTCTTTCTTTTTTATTTTATCGATTTCATTGTAATCGCGCAACATTCCATACAAATAGATCAATTTCTACAAAAATAGGGTATATAAAACATAACCAGTAGTATAATGTGCATGCTGCCTGCCAATTAAACAGTGGGCGCTATGTATTGATACCTTCTCTCTTCTCCTCCCTCTGTATGAATTTTAATGAGGTGATTAGAAATAAATTAGAAAAGTCAAGATTGAGGTAGAGAATTTAGGGGTAACTGTTGACTCTGATCTGAATTTTAAATCACATATTCATCAGATCACTAGGACAGCATTTTTTCACCTAAGAAATATAACAAAAGTTAAACCACTTATAACATTGCAAGATTCTGAGAAATGAGTTGACGTTTTTGTTTTCAGTCGACTAGATTACTGTCACGCACTCCTCTCAGGACCACCCAAAAAAGACATCAATCAGTGACAACGAGTGCAGAATGCAGCTGCTAGAATCCTAACTAAGAAAAGAAAATCCGAGCACATGTCTCCAGTCCTGATGTCACTACACTGGTCACCCGTGTCATTCAGGATTGACTTTAAAATCCTGCTTATGGTTTATAAAGCCTTCAATAATCTGCTCCATCTTATATTTCTGAATGTCTTACACTCCAAATCGTAACCCCAGATCCTCAAATGGGTGTCTGCTTAGAATTCCAAGAGCTAAACTTAAAAGAAGTGGTGAGGCTGGCAGGCGGGTGGCCTTCTGCTGTTAGGCACCTCAAATCTGGAATAGCCTGCCAATAGGAATTCACCAGGCTGATATGGTGGAGCTCTTTAAAACACGTTACTTTAACATGGCCTTCTCAGAGCTTCATCTTAGTTTAATCCTGATGCTCTGTATATTCAATTCATTATCACTACTATTCCTGGTGGCTCCAAAATCCATACTAACCCCGACTCTCTCTTCTGTTCTTTTTCTGGTTTTCTGTGATCTGCGCCACCACCACCTGATCAAAGCATCGTGATGCCCTCCATTGATGGATTAAAGGCCAGAAGTCCACATGACCGTCATCATCAAGTCCTCCCATGAGAAACCTGAATACTATGAGGACTGATCATTGATGTTAGGTAGAATGCCTAGAGGGGGCTGGGTGGTCTTGTGGCCTCGGACCCCCTGCAGATTTTTTTTTTTTCTCTAGCCGTCTGGAGTTTTTTTGTTTTTTATATCCTCCCTGGCCATCAGACTTTACTGTTATTCTATGTTAATTAGTGTTGTCTTATTCTAATTCTTACTTTGTCTTTTATTTCTCTTTCTTTATCGTGTAAAGCACTTTGAGCTCCATTATTTGTATGAAAATGTGTGACAGAAATACATGTTGTTGTTGTTGTTGTAGAACACAAGATTGACTGGCACTCCATCTCTGACTTCACTTCACTTCCGTGTCTGTCCTGCCTCGTGAACTCATAACCCAGAAATCAGCCATCTTGTTTCAGTTCCTTTGACAACTCCATCGAATGCCTTGGTGACCGTTGCTTTTCTTATAATTTCTGGTTTATTAGATTTTGCTGCTTGTTCTCGGGACTGTGTATTGGGATGTATTCACCTCAGATTGCCTTTTGCTCGTTTTTTGCTTTTTCCTCATTTTTGTTAATAAACATACATTGTTTGGCTTGTGTCAGCAAACAGAGTTTTGCACTTTCCCCTCTCCCTTTTAAGACATTTTTGGTATATTTTGTGATTTCATTGTATGATAGATTTTAAAAGCCAGTTGCCTATTTTGGGCCTGCTTAGGCCGACGTCTGCAGGTAGTAGTTGGGGGCAGCCTGCCCGAGGTTATTGCCATATCTGGGCAGGCAGATGAATGTCTTGGCCTGCTTCTTCCAGACTTTAAGGGGGTTTTTAAATGCTGCTTGTTAGGTTTGTGACTCGTATTTTCAACAAGTGGGAGTCCATGTTGCAGCATGTCGATGGGTGGAAAATTCCCTTAAACGCTGGAAACAAAATGTTATGGAATTAAGTAATGTTAGAAGTGACATCCATCAGGGGTAAGTGTTGCTGATCTCTTTAATCTACATAAACGACCTGGACAAGAAAATACAAAAGCCAAATTCGCAGAGAATACTAAACTAGGTGCAATGAAAGATAATCTACAATTCATTCAGTCAATACAGAGGGACCTGGAAATTCAATTTAATGTAAATAAATGTAAAGCGTGTAACCGAGGGTCTCGGCCATCCCCATTGACTTCCTACCTGTTTGACCTCCTCAGCATTGGCTGGCTGAAAGAAGAGTTCAGGGCTGGAGTTGTACGTCTGGGCCCAGTTGTGGAACTGATAACCTGCAATTCCTTGCATCTGAAATCAAAAAGAAGAAGAAAAGAATTAAACCGAGACCGGCTCTTTTGTTACGGTCATTTCTATCACAGATGGTCCTGATTAAATCCGATCTGCCTGTCAGCCTCCAGAGTGCCCAAGGGAACGGCTAAGCAATAAGGCCCAGTGAATCAGGGCCAGTGGAGGAGTGCAAACTTAGCAGAGCCAGCACGCCAGCAGAGCTTGGGCACCAATACCAAAAGAAAGAAGCATTTATTTCAAACCAGCCTGCCTCTGCACCGCAGTCACACGCTTTTAATATCAACGTATTCAATTAAACCTGAGCTGCGCTGGGCCAGTTACCATGAAGGTGGGCAAGGCCAGAGGTCTGATTGGCAGAGACCTGGCACAAAGTCTCATGGGTCGCTGCCTACCACAAAAAAAAAAACGCAGGCAAAGGTTTGTGAGGGAGAAAAATTAAAACAACAGCAACATGGAAAAGATGGCAGCATCACAGCAGAGAGAGACCACCACGCTGGAAAGGATGATCAGACATCATGGTGGAGCTAAAAGAAAGGCAACAACCTGAGATGCCAGCTGCCCATCTGTTATTATGTGAGGCATGCCCTGTGACCCCTAACAGTGGGAAAGTGTCACTAGGGAATGACAGATAGATAGAAATGAAAGGCACTATATAATATGATAGATAGATAGATAGATAGATAGATAGATAGATAGATAGATAGATAGATAGATAGATAGAGTGAAAGGCACTATATAATATGATAGATAGATAGATAGATAGATAGATAGATAGATAGAAATGAAAGGCACTATATAATATGATAGATAGATAGATAGATAGATAGATAGATAGATAGATAGATAGATAGATAGATAGATAGATAGATAGAGTGAAAGGCTCTATATTACAGATAGATAGATAGATAGATAGATAGATAGATAGATAGAAATGAAAGGCACTATATAATATGATAGATAGATAGATAGATAGATAGATAGATAGATAGATAGATAGATAGATAGATAGATAGACAAAGTGAAAGGCACTATATTACAGATAGATAGATAGATAGATAGATAGATAGATAGATAGATAGATACTATATAATATGATAGATAGATAGATAGATAGATAGATAGATAGATAGATAGATAGATAGATAATGAAAGGCACTATATAATATGATAGATAGATAGATAGATAGATAGATAGATAGATAGATAGATAGATAGATAGATAGATAGAAATGAAAGGCACTATATAATATGATAGATAGATAGATAGATAGATAGATAGATAGATAGATAGATAGATAGATAGATGATAGATAGATAGATAGATAGAGATAGCTCTATATGATAGATAGATAGATAGATAGATAGATAGATAGAGAGATAGAAAGGCACTATATAATATAGATAGATAGATAGATAGATAGATAGATAGATAGATAGATAGATAGATAGATAGATAGATAGATAGAGTGAAAGGCTCTCTATTACAGATAGTAGATAGAAGATATATTAAGTATTATAAATAACCAATACAAAGTAATGAAACAACACCCAATATTCAGTCCCTATTAACCCCGTGTCACCCCACACTCAGTTATCATGTAAATATTTGATATTTTCTCCCCCCCCAGTTCCCTCCTCATTTATGTTCATAATAAATACAACTAAGGCCCAGTCATCCCCAATTCCCAGTGTTGTTTCACAAAGTATCACTTGCAACAAATAACTTACATTTTCCAATGAGTTATAAATTGAATTTCACTTCTCCCTCCTCAACAGCACACAGTACCCCTTTAGTACACCACACATCCTCTAAATGTTCATTTTGTGAATTAGTTTATAGAAAGTAAATTCCAGTTTAATTCTCGAGTGAATATTCAGCCTAAACAGTAATTGGATGTTCACAGTTCCCTTCCCACATTGTTTATTTTTCCTACTTTTTAAAATTGCTAGTTTTGCTTCACCCAGCATAAAGTTCATCAACTGTGTCCTGTGCCTGCTGCTCTTATTATACGCGGCCCCATAAATAAACATCACAATATTCAAATCTGATCTTAGCTTTTCACATAAATCAGTTAAAAACTTGAAAAACACTCCTAATGTTACGCATGATGCAAACAGATGAAGAACGGTTTCCTTTGCCCACAAGACTCCCATCTGTCCTCCTCTGTAAGTTTGATTCTTTTTAAAAAGGAGTTTGTGGCTATGATGCCGTGCCCAATACTCCATTGGAGGTCGGCTGTCCTTTTGTGGCTCGTAGGCTTGTCCAGCTCCCTCCAGGCTGGCACCCTCCCACCTACTACCCCTAAATGTTCCCTCCATTGTGAATCAATGATTGTCTTCAGAGAAAGAAAATGAATGACTTTCACACAATATTGATAAAGTTCTTTCTTTGACAGACACATTAATGACACCACATTTCCTTTGTCAATTGTGATAATCGAGTTTTTGGGGATGGAGTTGACATCAACAGCAGGACTGACCTGTAGATCTGTGCTGGTGGTGCTGATGGAGTCTTGAAGTCTGTGATGTTCTTTGGCCACAGAAGACAGAAAGCCCTCGATCATCTGCTCTGACTTCACACCTAAACTTAAAGCCAAAACTGAAGGCTCCACAAATGTCTGTTGCTCCTTCTCATCAACCTCCTCAGTTGAGAGCACGAGAACAGCGAGTTAAAAATCAAAGGCTCATCGTGCAACCAACCTGATGTACTGAAATGTCTTTTAAAAACAGGATGCCAGGTCAATAAAGCACCCCTATAAAATTTGGGTAACACTGAAAGGTCCATGTCATTAATTTCCATTACCAAAAGCTGCTTGTCAAATCCATAATCCCTAACTCGAAAAAAGAAATGAAGTGCCAAATCTCTCCAAATCAGATGGTGAGTACCAAAAAAAAAAGCTTTTGAATTACCAGTAGTCGAAAGCCTGCCACCTCTGATGGCACATCAATGTGTCCCTGACCTCCTTGTTCCACTGGTAGAAACAGCACACTCTGTCGCAGCCAATGCAGACCATCCCAAAAAAAAATCAACCAACAATTTTTGGATCTTATGTAACATCCCTGGAGGAGGATCTCCACACATACGTTTATGTCAAAGCATCAGTGCAACTAAGTTGCTCACCACAATTACTCTCTCCCTAAAAGACAGTTTGGCCACAATCCATCTCCGTTTGTTCAGTCGAGCACTGACTTGATCCAAAATGCCATCCCAATTACTCTCATCCAGTCCTTCACCTCCCAACATCACCCCAAGGTAACGAAAACACTTCCTGTTCCAGGTCAGATTTGCAGGAAGCTTTGGTGATGGACGTTCAACCCAAGAGCCGAGTAGGAGAGCATTGCTCTTAGCCCAGGTGAGTTTAGCTGAAGAGATGCTTTCAAATGGTGTTTGGCACGAAACTACCACATCGACATCATGGTCAGATTTGATAAATATGGACACGTCATCTGCATAGGCCAAACATCTGGCAGTGACCATTGGGCGAGAAGGGAGGTCCACACCCTGCAGTCTCTAAATAATCTGATAAAGGACAAAGAGTACAACATCCCTGATAAGGCGCACCCCTGTCGAATCCCCCTCTTGACCAGGAAAGGGGCACTCAATGTGCCATTAATCTTTAAAATACCAAAAACTTGGTATACAAGAGGCTGATCATTTTGATAAAATTCTTCACAAAACCCAAAGCATTTCAACGTGTTAAACAAATATCTGTGATCAGCTCTATCAAAAGCCTTCTCCTGATCAATAGATACAATTCCCAGATCGACGCCATACATTTTGGACGCTGCAATCACATCACGCATGAAGAAAATGTTATCAAAAATTGAGTGGTCAGGTACACAGTAAGCTTGACAAGAATTAACCACCAAACTCATTACAGTCCTCAGACGGCTTGCCAAAGTCCTGGAGAAAATCTTATAGTCTGTCGAGAGCAGACTAACGGGACGCCAGTTCTTTACTTGGCACAGATCTCCCTTTTTTGGAAGCAGAGTGCTATGGTGTATAAAATCTGTACATTTTGGTTTCCATTATATTTTGCTCGGGACAAAACAACAGATGAATTACATTTAAGACAAATCAAATCAGGTTAGGGGAGAGACCCTTACACCTCACTTTTAAAACAGCTGTTTCAACATTGAAAGGAAGAAATGCCGGAGGCTCAATTACTTTATAAGCTGGGAAAGGAAGACTGAGCTGACACCTCAGGCTATTGATTGCTTTATGGATGGACATTTGGGACAACAATTTGGTTTACAGCGTGGGAAAGACGGACATGAGGCAATATCAAAGAACTTTATTATCTGGGAAAGAGTTTGAGCAAAATTCATGAATCACATTGACAGCCAGCCAATCAGGTGCATGTGTTGTGAAACCATGGCATGACATTTCATAATAAATATGCCTCACTTTGAAAGCAACGTCAGACAGAGAAGAAGAAGAGGGAGAAGAAGAAGGAGAAGAAGAGGAACAGACAAAGACGGCACTGGTCGTCAAAAAGGCATCATGAACATCGATTGCCAAATCAAACGCCTCCCTGGGACATTCATCCTTGTCATCTGTAACTTTTTTGTAAGCTTTTCCTAAAGACTATATACATTCAGACTTTCCTATCAGTACCAATTTTCTACTATTCTTTGTTCCAGTGGTATTAGTATTATTCGTGTAATAAATTCCATCCTGCATTTAACTTTCTATGCTTTGTCTTAATGTTTAGAGTGATTGAAGTAATAAGTTAGATTTATTTGAGCACCTCGTGCAGTCGGACTTTTGCCATTATTTCTGTGCTGCGGGGTTTATTTTGGCTGAGAGTGAGAAGCGCCACTCAATAGTTGGAACAGGACGTGAAGAAGGTATTCTTGGCTGATAAATGGCCTATAGTCAAGAGTGCTGAGTCTTTGTATGTTGAAATGTATTCTTGTAGACCAAAAGTAATATTTAGGTCTGAGATATCACTAAAACATTGTATGTTGTTCGTGCCGATAATAAGTAAGTCTCCTGAAGTGCTGAGTGACAGGTTGTGTTATTCCTAAAGCACTTGTGTTGTTGCAGTCATGTGATTGTAAATCACAGGCTGTTGTTTATCCCACCTGTTATTTTCCTGAAGCTGTTACCCATAATCCCTGTTGTGGGGCATCCAGTAAATTTAGTCTTGATACAAACCTTAAATTAATTGATAACCAAAAAATAAGGTGTATAATTAGGCCAAGAGATAAAACCAGACCCTCCACCAGGGGCATCTGTAATAGAAATTTACTTCAAATTAAAACAAAAAATATATCAGCAGTTCAGAAAGAACCATGCAGTTTTAAATGCTGCTTATTGAACATTATCTCTCTTGGCAATAACATTGTTTTGGTAAATGATATTATATTAAGTACAAAATCTGATCTGTGTCTTCTCACTGAAACCTGGCTTAGTAAATGTGACACTGTTCCCCTAGCTGAGGCGTCACCAGATGGATACTCGTTCCTTCATAAGTCTAGAGATTCTGGAGGCCTTGGAATAATTCATTGTAACAAAATGCAAATCACTTCTAAAAATTTAGGCAACTTTACATCCTTTGAGGCATTCATTTTAAATATTAAAACAATTATAGTGCTAGTCTACAGACCACCGGGGCCATATTCATTGTTCATGACTGAATTTAGCAACTTTCTATCTGATTTGGCTATAAATTATGATCTCGTAGTACTGATGGGGGATTTTAATGTACACATTGATGAGGAAACTGACACTTTCAGCAAATGTTTTACTTATTTGTTAAATTCAGTAGGAATTTGTCAGATTGTCAAAGGCCCAACTCATAATCATAACCACACATTAGATTTAATTATAACTTACAAAGTTGAAATTCAAAATTTAAATATTACTCCATTAAATTAAGTTATTTCCGATCACTACTTAATTACATTCGACTTAGTCCTGCCCTTGCCAATGCACTCACAGATTAAAACAGTGTCGAAAACTGGAGCGCAGATGGAGAACATCAAAGCTACATGTCTTTCAAATTGCATGGACAGAGAGTGTTAATAAATATAAAAAAGCTCTCTTTAAAGCTCACTCAGAATACTATTCTACATTAATAGATAGCAATAATAAAAATCCTCGGGTACTGTTTAGAACAGTGGCTAAATTAACAAATGGGAATTCAGATCAACAGTGCAAAATACCAACAGATATTAGCAGTACAGACTTTATGAACTTCTTCAATGAGAAAATTAAAAATATAAGATCCCAGATCTCCGCATCACAGTACAAACCAAATACTAGCTTAGCAGACCCTGCCGCACATTGCATTCCGCACTTTAGTCATTTTAATCCTGTAACTGAGCAGGAAGTCTTAATTTTAATTTCTAAAATGAAGCCCACTACTTGTTCCCTGATCCAGTGCCAACAAAACTAGTAAAAAGTGCAATGGATGTTCTTGCAGCCTATTCTAACCGTTATCAATAGTTCATTACTGCATGGCACCGTACCTGATGCACTAAAAGTGTCAGTCATTAAACCATTACTTAAAAAGTCAGACCTAGACCCACACATACTAAATAAATATAGGCCTATTTCAAATTTACCGTTTCTCTCTAAAATACTAGAAAAAGTAGTTGCCAGTCAGCTTCAGTCACACCTTACACATTACAATTTATTTGAGAAATTCCAGTCTGGTTTCGCACTGGTCATAGTACAGAAACGCACTAACACGGGTTGTAAATGACATTCTGATATCCTCTGATGAAGGAAACTCCACTGTAATTATGTTGTTGGACTTAAGTGCAGCATTTGACACCATTGACCATTCTATTTTACTGCACAGGCTAGAAAACGATGTTGGGCTTACAGGCCGCGTGCTCGCTTGGTTCAGTTCTTATTTATCAAATCGATTCCAATACGTACAGAAATGTGCTGACAGGACTCCATCATTATACACAGAAGTTCAATATGGTGTCCGCAGGGCTCAGTACTGGGACCTTTACTGTTTTCACTTTACATGCTTCCACTGGGATCTCTCATTAGGAAACATAATGTTAATTTTCACTGTATGCAGATGACACCCAGTTATACCTTTCATTTAAATCAAATGAAGTTTCTCGATGTTGTCTTTAATTAGTTGTGTTAGTGAATTAAAGGAATGGATGAATGAGAACTACTTGTCTTTAAATACAGATAAAACAGAGATGTTAATTGTTGGAGGGAATGACGCTGATCACAGCAATATTTTGTCGTCATTTAACTCAGTTGGAATCCCAATTAATTTTACTGAATCAGCCCGCAATCTAGGAGTTATCTTTGACTCTAGCATGTCATTTAAAGCACATATTACAAAGTTGTCCAAAACATGTTTCTTCCATCTTAAAAATGTTAGGAAATTAAGGCGCTTTCTAAATAAACAGGATTCTGAGAAATTAATTCATGCATTTATCTCTAGTAGGATTGACTACTGCAATGCGGTGTTCACTGGCTGTTCAAACTGTTCTTTATACAGCCTCCAGTTAATCCAAAATGCTGCTGCAAGAATTATTACAAGAACAAGAAAATTCGAACACATAACTCCAGTTCTTAAATCTTTACACTGGCTCCCAGTTAAGTTTAGGGCAGATTTCAAAAACATATAAAGCATTAAATGGCCAAGGTCCGGCTTACTTGTCTGAACTTATCATGACTTACAAACCTGAGCCACATTAAGATCTCAAGATGCCGGTCTGCTTAGGATTCCAAGGATTAATAAAATAACAGTGGGAGGTCGAGCTTTTAGTTACAGGGCCCCTAAACTGTGGAATGGTCTTCCTGCTTCTATAAGAGATGCCCCTTCGGTCTCAGCCTTTAAATCCCGGCTGAAGACTCACTACTTCAGTTTAGCATATCCTGACTAGAGCTGCTGATTAACTGTACAGACTGCATCTCTGTTGTTAGTCATTAGCACTAAAACATAAGTAACATGATAGTTATAATTAGAATACTAACCCTCACCTATTCTGTTTCTTCTCGGTACTAAATGTGGCATTGGTGCCACGCCCACCTGCCAAGTTGTTTGCCTGCCTAAGGTAAAGTCATCCCTGATGGAGGATCGCATGAATCATGGGAAAGAGGGATCCTTTCATCAGATTGGCTGGCCAAGCACTGTTTCAGCCATGGAATGGCCAAATGGGGGAGGCAGCTTGATGGATGAGGTCTCCAGGACCTACTGTTAAATTCTACTTCTAAAATTTTTATTTTTATGCTGTATTGACGATTTGTTCTGTTCTGTGTATTGTATTGTATTGTATTGTATTGACCCCCTTCTTTTGACACCTACTGCACCCACTACCCGGACGGGGTCTCTCTTTAAACCGCCTTTCCCGAGGTTTCTTCTATTTTTTTTCCCCACAAGGGTTTTTTATTGGAGTTTTTTCTTGTCTTCTTAGAGAGTCAAGGCTGGGAGGCTGTCAAGAGGCAGGGCCTGTTAAAGCCCATTGTGGCACTTCTTGTGTGATTTTGGTCTATAAAAAATAAATTGTATTGTATTGTATTGTATTGTTTAAAGTGCTAAAAGTTGATGAGCGTGTGTGTCATTCATGGGACACTGTTGTGGTTAGGGTCTGTGTGTATACGTATAGCTATGTATGTGTGTGTTCATCTTAAAGTGCAACAGTTGACCAACCTGATACCGAACTTGATGAGAACACTTACCCTTGAGGAAACAGGTAAAGGGCAAGTAGAGGGAAATACCACAATAATACACAGAGTGATCACCGCTCTTCTGCAGCTCAGAGGTAGCTCCCCATCTCTTAAGCTTTCCATGAACACTGCATGCACGTCAGCCCCCAGTAAAGGCCAAAACTGTCTGTAGAACTCAATGGGAAGGCCATCAAACCCTTGAGACTTTCCTGTGTTAAGATGGGAGAATGAATCTAACATTTCCTGAGAAGTTATTTCAGAGTCCAGTTTTAGGTTAAAATCATTTGGGATCCTTGGAAGTTCATTGAGAAAATCAGTCATTGCCGAATAATCAATAGAATCGTCATTAAATAAATTTGTATAAAAAGAAACAGCAGAGTCTCGGATGTCTTCAGTGGTGCTCAGTTCTCTCCCCTCTGCGTCGTGCAGCATGTGAATCAGTTTGCTTTGGGCTTCTTTCTTCTCCAACCCAAAGAAAAAAAATTGTAGGTACATCCAAATGATTTATATTTTGAAAACGTGATCTCACCAGAGCCCCTTGTGCACGTAAATCCAAAAGATAAGCAAGGGAACGCTTTTTAGATATTAGAGCAGAAAATATCTCCTCATTAAATCCCTTTTGTAAAACATCCTGCAGTTTCAAAATCTCTTCTTCTAAGGCTGCCATGTTCACCAGTAACTTTCGAGTGACTTCCTGTGTGTATTGTTGGCAAAAAGCCCCTATCTGAACTTTCGAAACGTCCCACCATTGTTTCAGTGAAACAAATCTAGATTTGGTATTAGTCCATTGCTTCCAGAAAAATTCAAAACATTTGACAAAATGGGCATCTTCTAGTAGTGAAATGTTGAAATACCAGAAGGTTTTGAAAAAAGGTTTCTTTTTAGGGATGACAACTTTCAACCCCACCAAAGAATGGTCAGAAAAGCCAACAGGAGAGACAGAGGCAGAAGTGACAGTGTTCAGATTGTGACAAGGACAGTAAAAGCGATCTAATCGAGCCATAGAAATATTTCTATCCCATCCCTTCACCCAGGTGTACTGTCTGTCTGATGGGAATTTATGACGCCAGACATCCACGAGATCGGCCCGTTTTAAAAGAGCTGCTAGGACTTGAGCAGAGGCAGGATGAGGTTCAATGCCATTGCGATCCAACATGTAATTAACTGCAATTAAAATCACCAGCCACCAGCACCAACTCGCCATTAACAAAGGAATCGACCACCTTTCTTAACGATTCAGAAAAAACAAATCCTTTCTCTCCCGTTGGTAGGGGCACAGACGTTAATGAACACCACATCCTGATCCCCGTCTTTGACCTGAACCACCAGCAATCGTCCAGCCACCACCTCACTGATGGCAGTGACCTGGAATTGCACAGATTTGGAGAACAATAAGGCCACCCCGGCACTAAGACTTGAACCATGGCTAAGAAAAACCTGACCCCCCCACCCATTCTCGTAGCCAGTCTGGTTGATTCTGAAGGTCAGAATGGGTCTCCTGGAGCAGGCTGACATGCAGAGATTTCTGTTCTAAAAAGCTAAAAACCACAGCCCTCTTTGTCCCTCCTCTACAGCCATTAACATTCAAACTCCCAATGTGAAGTGACTGCCTGGAAGAAAAGCCAATGGGAGTCCACAGTAAAAAAACAGGACACCAAACAAATGAGCCGACTAAAGAGACACGCCATTATTTTGGGCTGAGTGACTTGCGCACTTTACTGATAACATACTTTAAACGGGTTGCTTCCTTTTGCTCCATACCTAACTGAACTGCTTCACGCATAACTTTAGTGCAGACACGAGAAATAACAGCAGATCTGGAAAGTGATCTTCAACCTTCTCTCCTTTCTTGCCATCAATAAACTCCACAAAAGTCCTAATACTGCCAGTGCTATAACTGCCTCTTAGCAGATACTGAGAGGTGTCAATGCCACTCTCATCCTCCACATTGTCCCTTAACTCGTTTGCGATGTCACTTTGGTTTGTCACACACTCGCTATGTTCTTTAGATGACTGATCTGACACAAGGCCTGTCCTCTATCCGTTGATTGTTCCTTCCTTTTTCGAGTGGAAACTTTAACGGGTTCATTGCTCGCACTCACTCCTTCACACACCGCTGCACTGCCGCTCACCACAGCGGCCACTCCGCCGTCAGTCTCGGCTCTCTCACATCTCTGCCCCTCAGCAGCACCCTTCAATGAGCTCTCCGGCAGGAGACTGTGATCATAAATGTTCACTTCAACAATCTTATTAGTGATCTGAGGCTCATTTACAGCCGGGACCAGTGGCACAACTTCTCCCGAGCAAACTGCTACTGCCACCACCCCAGTGCCGTTCATCTCATGAATTTCTCTCGTGAATTTCAGTCGGTGTGCTCTTTGCCGGCTCGCGGAGCTCAGGGCTGACTGATAGGCGATCAGCTGACCCACCGGCCTTGGCCGGCATATCTGTAATACTCTGAAGCAGACTCTTCTCAGGAGCCGCCGTCACCAAAGTACTAAGGGGCTGATCACAAATAACACCTGCTGCAGCCATCGACTCCTTCATATCAGTCTCACACTCATCCATACTTTCAATCTCTTCACCACTCTCAGATTCCTGCTCACTATCTTCAGTGTTCTCTTCATTTAAATTCTCCTCAGGGTGAGTTGGAGAACCCGCAAATACCACTGATCCAGTTTTACACTGTGAGGCCTTGTGTCCTGCTCTGCCGCAAGTGAAACATTTCATGGATTTAGACGTGACAAACACAACATAGTCACTGCCATCCACTTTAAATCGGAGGGCTACATTGATATGGTCGTTCATGTTGTTTAGAATCATATATATTCGTCTGCGAAATGAAACAACGTGTTTTAATTCATGCCGTTTGCATCCAAGAGGAATCATTGTTAATTCTGAAACGATCTGGCCATAACGCTTCAGTTCATTTACCAGAACATCGTTCTTTAAAAGTGGAGGAAAATTTGAAACAATTACTTTTTTAGCTGCCGTTGATAAAGGCAAAACAAGGATAAGCGCTCTGCTTATAACTAACCCTCCCTCTACCAACTGATTCACCAAGGATTCCTCATTTACAAAAACCATCACCGATTTATTCATTCTCGATGCCGAGCGAACATTTTTATATCCAACTACTCTCCCAACTGCCTCCACACACATCTCAACAGAGGCCATCGGATCTGCCAAGATCTTAGCGCCATTGTGGTGGGAGAGATTCTCATAAAACTTTGGCAATAAACCCGGCACTGACTCTTTGGACACAGCCATGGCCAAAAACATGCCAAAGCTGTGCCTTAACTGACAACAAACTCTACAACGGTAATATAGCTAAGAGAAAAGAAGAAAAAAGATAGAAAAATACAAATACTCACAGAGACGCCCGAGGAACGGAGCCGGCCGTAACCCACAACCACACCCACCCAGACCAGAGCAGTCAACCGACAGAGATTCCACAGACAGGATGACAGGATAGATAGATAGATAGATAGATAGATAGATAGATAGATAGATATGAAAGGCACTATATAATAGATAGATAGATGTGAAAGACACTATATAATATGACAGATGGATAGATAGATAGATAGATAGATAGATAGATAGATAGATAGATAGATAGATAGATAGATATTGCTTAATGGATGAAAATGGCACTATACAGATGGATATGAATGGCACTAAATAGTTAAGACTTCAATAAATACGATTAACACTATATTAAATATATAGAAATATATATATATATATAATACTATATTAAAGATATAATTGTTCTAGTAAGTTTACATACGCTGGCAGAATCTGTAAGCTATATAGGACACTTTAAAGATCGGGCACATTTCATTGGAATCCAAACTTTAGGGCATTACAGAACAGCACCACCATTAAACAAAACATAGTAATGATGAAAATAATAAGATGGTTTCTGTTCTAAAATGTTAAGACTGAGTATCAGTCTTTTGTGAGAGTTGTGGATGAGGCCCTTGACTTTCTCAGGTGGTAGAGCTGCCCATTCTTCCTGGCATAAAGTCTCCATGTCCCGTAATTTCTTGGGTTGCCTTGCATCAAGTGGCTCAATGACACCGATGGCCACTCCAGCACCTTCACTGAAGAGCACAAGGGCCGCCTCCGGTCCCCCTTCCTTTTTCCGCACACCTACCACGTGGTTGGCTCCCTACCGATATACATTAATGACATCCCAGGCTCAGGTGCCTCTTCACTCTCTTCTTTGCTTTCCTCAGCTGTTTGTCATGCTCACTGCTCCCTTCTTCTTTACTCCACCGCTTCAAGCCTGTTATTATTGGCCTTGCGTCACATTTTCCTGCCTTTTCATTTAGTTTCTTCACACTCTTAATCCTCTGGGCAGGCCTCCACATACTCTACTTTTGATGGTCAGCACACCAATGATGTTACTACGAAACTTACAAGCACTAAAACTTTGTAACGGCACCAGGCCTCAGATCAAATCCCTGCACAAGCATCTCATTGAGGTGACTGTCTTTACTGGCACTGGCTCAGGGGAGACCCTCTCATACCCTCTGACCTCCCATTCCAATTCAAACGCCTCCAATTTCCAGTAAGGGTCTGCTTCTCTATGACAGTAAATAAGTCACAGGGCCAGACTCTAAAAAAGGTCGCCTTTGACTTGACACAAGATGGCTTCTCACATGGCTGACTGTACATTGTATGCTCAAGAGTGAGCTCAGCAGACAGCTTGGTCATTTTACAGCCCGAGTCGTCGTATACAAAGAGATCCTTACATCCTAAAAATGGGCCTCTCTCATACACGACATTTACAATCGTAAAATAAACTCTTTACAATCATCACATTCACTCTCAATACTAAAATAAGCCTACGACAATTACATTGACAATCATGTTATGTTATTTTTCAAATGTTTCCTTTTCTTTTTCATAACTTCTTTAACACACTACTTCTCTGCTGCGAAGTGCCGGTATTTTGCATGCCTTATATTAGGCTACTACAGTGTTCATGAATAAAATATAATAATTATGAAAGCCTTTTTTATTTAAATCCACTTTATTAAGTTCTACCCTGCAACAAACACGTAGAACCATATATGCTAATATCCTCCCGGTCAAAAACGAAATGAAATAGATAGACATCTAAATGGCCGCTCTATTTCCAACCATGTGACACAAAGGGTGACTGTGGAGCCAGCGTGTAGCTGAACTAACCAGATTACGCTGCCGGTCAAAATTCACGTCACATATAGCATATCCAACGGGGAAAAATATAAAGTGGCCTCGCGAAGTCCAACGTTTTCCTAAAAGTGAAGGTGGAGCTTCACCATGTGCTCGTGACAACCGACAGCGCTGATTTGACTTTACGTTATTTTTCCCCAAATACAAATATCTGACAAAAATTCGTACGAAATAAATATTCGTAAAAATCCACTATTTGTGCTTATCTGAATGCCGTATTCGGCTCCACCTCTACATTACGGGGTAAGGCAAAACGTTTAATGTGGACCTAAAGCAGACCCAGAATGTCACCTAACACTGAACTCGCTCACGTTCCAGTTCTTCACGTTACGTTAAGTTCACCGTTCTCGTTCAATGAAGGCGCTCTTCTGAACTCGTTCACACACAACACTGCGCCTGAGCACACTCCCTAAGCTTTCTGCAGGATTCTTGACATTTTTCAAAACAATGACCAATATTGCACCGATTTTGCCAGGGTATGTAAACTTATGAGCACAACTGCACAGAGACAGGAAAGAGACAACAGCATAATAGAGAAGGCAGACAGGAATGGCACAATATAGACAGACAGACAGACTGACAGGAGTTTCCATGCATCCATCTATCCATTATCCAACCTGCTATATCCTAACTAGAGGGTCACATGGGTCTACTGGAGCCAATCCCAGCCAACACAGGGAGCAAGGCAGGAAACAAACCTCAGGCAGGGTGCCATCCCACCACAGGGCACACACACACCAAGCATACACACGGGACAATTTAGAATCGCCAACGCACCTCACCTGCATGTCTTTGGACTGCGGGAAGAAACCCACACGGGCACGGGGAGAACATGCAAACTCCACACAGGTAGGGCCCGGGGAGCAAATTCAGGGCCCCTAACTGCGAGGCAGCAGCACTACCCACTGCGCCACCATGCCATTCTTGCAGAAGTTTATTAACTCTTGCGGGGCGGATGTTGACTTTGGTCGAAATTCATGGGTAGAGGACTGAATTTCGCCCGTCGTTATGTTTTAGTTCGACTCTCTTTAAAGTTAGCTCTGTTGATTTGACTGAGATTTCTTCTCGTTCGTGAGTAGCAAAGAGTAAACAACCCCTCACATGGCATCGCCACTTGACGAGAGACCAAAGCGAATGCGCAAAGCAAAATACTCTGTGGGACGACGTTTTGCGTATCGTATCGGTGAGTCGAATTCTGAGTTGTCGGATTTTGATGTAAGTGATCAAAAACGAAAGTGAAGGGACCAGCGTCAGCTAATCGTAGTGCTGAAAATGTCAGTGTAGCTAATGCACCTATGCCAACGTTCACCCGGGAGGACCACCTCTTACGATGACAAGCCAGATTGTGTCCCACTGCGACCACCACTACTACTGCTGTGTGAAGACAGCCAGGCAGCTGGCGCATCACATATTCCTGCTGGTCATTGAGCTGCTGCCAGAGTCACCGAATGGGTGCCAACCGCAGCTGTGACATGCAGCAAAAGATGTCTTCTATTGACTTCTGTGTGAAACTATTGCTTTGTGTGCTTTTTGGAAAACTGGAAAAAATATTCAGCCCTCAAAGAGTTAAATAAATAACTAAACACAAACACTACAGTCTGAAAACACAACAAACTACACTTCTCTGTGACGAGGAAATCTGCCCAGGTCAACGGGGGCACTAAAATCTGTAATGGGGTTTGTCTTTATAATTTAAAAGAGGGCTCAGACAATACAATGATGGAAGGGTGTGTGTGTACCAAAGGCCCACATCAATAAAGAGTGCCATATGCCACACAAAAAAATGACAACTTCAATAAAGAAATGTTTGTAGTGCCTCACCCTGCAGAGTATTTTGTGACTTGAATTCAAAGTATTAAAGTGGGTTCATAAAAGACATCGATGGACGGACAGATGGCCCAAGTCAACAGAGGCTGCCATTAGCCAGACCCAAAAACACATCTGTAATGAAGAGAATTACCCAGGTCAGCAGGGGGCAGCAAAGTCTATCATTTTGGTTCATGTTTGTAATTGAGAAGTGGGCTCAGACAACACAAGCACGAATGACGTGTGTTATTGTTGTCATTCATAGAAGGAAGGGACTTCAGATCTGCACACAAAACTCACTTTCTGTCTTAGGGTGTAAAGAAACCGTGGACTCCACATCAGCAGCCATGATATGTTAAGACCCACACACAATCTCACATCTGCATTTTGGAAAGTCAACAGACCCCCCCCCAGGTCAGAACGGGGCACCAAAACAATGAAACTGCTGTGTGACTTGACCCAGCAGTAGGAAAAAGAGAACGGGTCTGTAGATGGAACCCCAGTTTAACAGAAAGCGCCCCAATGGGAAGGTCCCAGATAAGAAGAGATCACAGGAGACCACCTATTCATCCATCTTCCCAACTCCACACAGGCAGCACCAGACACCTGAACCCCGCTCTCCTTCTTGGGTGGCAGCAGTGTTACCACTGTGCCACTGTCATGCCTCATCATCCAAAGTCACATTAATAAATGTTAGGATTTGAGCACACTAGACATAGCAAAGCAGTGTGTAGCCTCTTAAAGACCCCCTAAGGCAGGTCATGGCCTTCCCTAGCCTGCCTCACTCCAGGTAGCATGCCCACAAACTCCACAGGCAGGCTTCAGCCTACATAGGTTAGCCCTGTGCCAGTGGTCAGTCTGAAACAAATGGGAGTGGGCGCTGGAGTTGTGTTTTAATGCCACGGTAAACATAATCTGCTAAATTCTATGTGGATGCAATCAATGCCTGAAATGCCAATTAAAGTTGGGGGCTATTTGTAAAAGGTACCAGTCATTGCAGGCCTTATGTAACAGGTTTGGAATTTTAATACAGGGTGCTTTAAAAGGGTCCAGGGACTGGAGGTTAGACACCCAGGTTCAAGAGTTGTCAATAAGAGAATAGTACAAGGATGGCATGGGGTCTGCACGGTACCTCCATTTGCAGTTAAGCAAGGTGGTTGGCACTAAGGGGGTGCCCACTTCTGCAGATCTGCACTGTCGTACCCCAATATCTGCCTGCTGGCACCTGCACTCTGAAGTAGTTTGTGTGACAGACCACCTCTATCTCTGGAGGGTCTGCCTCCTGCGATTTGTGCAGAGTGGGGTCTCCATTATCTCCACTCAGGTGTCTGAATTCTACTGTCTGCATTTGGAGTTTGCACCATGGTACCCCTTTAATACAAGGGTCACTCAGAAGGCCACAAAAGGAGGCTGGAATCAGGCTGTAAAAATGTCTGTGGACCCCAGTATCTGTACTCGCTATGCATCTGAGGGTCTGCAGTCCGTACTCTCAAAAGTTAGTAGAAAGGGGACCATAAAAGGGGTCTGCACAGTATCTTCATTCGCAGTCACCAGGATTGTACACCAAAGTGGTCTCCCTTCGGGGTGGGAGCCAATGGGGACCTGCCCTGCAGAGTCTGTTCTACACCTACCCATGGCTGTTAAAGAAGGAGGTTGAGGGGGGTGACCCCTGGTATCTGAGGGTCTTGACTTTACACTCACAAAGTTTGAAAGTTTGTACTAAGGGGACAATAAAATGGTTATTAAACTAGGAGGTTGTAGACCCCGGTTTCTTCTTGAGGGGGGATTGTGCTCATTACAAATTATGGGTCTTGACTCTCAACATTTGTACTAAGGGGGGCTAGAAAAGGAGATCTGCACAGTACCTTCATTTGCAGTCAGCAGAATCCAATGAGGTTCAGCGCTGTACAGTCTGCTATACATACCCCCAACTCCCCCCATCCCCCCAAATGGTTATTAAACTAGGAGGTTGTAGACCACAGTTTCATCTTGAGGGGATTGTGCTCATTACGAATTATGGCTCTTAACTCTGCACTATCAATGTTTGTAGTAAGGGGACAATAAGGGGTCTGCACAATATCTTAGTCTGCAGTAAGTAATGGACACTATAAATGGGGGTGTTCATCATTCTGCCCAGAGTGCCGAGACCACCTAACCCTGGACTCCTCAGAAGAAGGTGTCCTCACGTTACAAGAGACCGCCATCAGCCAGCTCTACAGTTCATTTGAGAAAAGGCACTATAAAAAAACACTTTACTAAAGCACAACATGAGATTCTACTTCCAGACCAAACCACAAGTGCTGCGAGGTGGAGGGCACTCATGCTCAGTGATGCTCTACCCAGATGACCATTAGTGGACTTTCAGGACCCTCGGTGTGTTTACTCACCATTATCGGAGTTCTTGTTGTGTTGTGCGCAGGTCTTCAATCTGAGATGCCGTTCAGGGGAATGAAGAGTCTGACCAGCAGGCCCACAACTTCAAGGGGTGAAAGTCGATGAGTCAGCCCTGCCCGAGCGTTTAGCTATTAATGAAAGGATGATGTATAAAGCAGCAGGCACTAATGAAGCGTGGCGCATGGAGTGACGATGTGCAGGGGCCGAGGGTCTAAAACAACAGGTCCCCAACAGGAGCCACAGGGCTACAAGGCCAGCCGTGACCTATGAGGACAGCAAAAACACTGCCAAGAGATCTTAGTGGGACACCAGGAGAAAGCAAAAAGATGAAAAACAAACTATATAGCGCCTTGAATGCTGAAAAACATCACAAGACTCTTCATGGGAATTGATTTAAATATTTTTTGCACTGTTAGACTGCAGTGGACTGACTCACTTAGGGTTGCTTTAGGTATTTGTAGCGAGGATTAAACCTGTGGCTTTTCGATTCTATATAGCGCCATTAAATATGAGCACTGCCCTAAGGTGCTTCAGACTTTAGGAGAAACTTTCACCTCGTAATTACAGCGTGAGTTATGACAAGGGAAGTTAGCCATCATTTAAACATCATACAGGCAGTCAATAGGGCACACCTCGTAATTTAATATAGCGCCTTTTATGGTGAGAGCCACTCCAAGGCACTTCATATGTTCAGTTCATTTGCTTCCTTAAAATTGGAGTCTGAGCAGTGACACATAAAGTGACCTCCTTTAGCATTACACAGAGACTCAATGGAGCTGAAGTTCAAACTTTGAACCTATACAATTATATAGCGCCTTTCATAGTTAACGCCATTCAAAGACACTGTGAAGATTAAGCACAGTTATCTCAAAAAAGTCTCTTGGTAGTAATGACAAGTTAAGTGACCCTCTTTGATATTTCACCGTCTTTCCTAAACAAAATAAGGACTTATTACAATGTGCATCGTACAGACCAATTTCACTTCTGAATAATGATGTTAAGATACTCTCCAAAGTCCTAGCTAGAAGGATGGAGAAAGTGCTGCCTTCAGTAATATCACAGGATCAAACTGGATTTATTAAAGGCTGACACTTAGCTTCCAGTCTGACGCCTGTTTAATGTAATATACTCACCTACAAAGTCAAACACCCCTGAGATATTATTATCATTGGATGCAGGAAAAGCATTTGACATGATTGAATGGAAATACCTTTTCACTACATTAGAGAAATTTGGGTTTGGCCCGAACATTTGTGCATGAATCAAACTACTGTATACCAATCCAGAGGTTTCAGCTTGTATTAACAACATTAATTCAGACTACTTTAAACTAGAACGTGGTACCAGACGAGGATGCCCCATGTCACCACTGCTATTTGCAGTCGCCATTAAGCCACTGGCAGTTCACTGTTGAAATGCTTATCAGATAAAGGGGATTATCAGAGAAGCATTTGAACAGAAAGTTTCTCTATATGCAGATGATATGGTACTGTATATATCAGACCCACAAAATACAGTACTGGGCCTGCAGTCCTAACAGCACTTACAGAATTTCAAAAGATCTCTGGTCTCAGAATTAATTTGACTAAAAGTGTACTCTTCCCAGTGAATTCTCAAGCACACAATATCAGATTGGACACGTTCCCTTTTATCATCACAGATCAGTTTAAATACCTCGAGGTAAACATCACAAGTAAACATAAAGCTCTTTATCAACAAAATTTTGTCGTCTGTATGGAAAATATTAATCAAGACTTGCATAGATGGTCAACTCTTCATCTCACTTTAGCTGGAAGAATTAACGTTGTTAAGATGAATATCCTCCCTAAACTTCTCTTTTTATTTCAAAACATTCCAATATACATCAATAAATCGTTCTTTAAGAAATCAGATTCAATCATAACCTCATTTATTTAAACATCCACGTATCCAAAGAGCGACCCTACAAAGACCTAAGGCAGAAGGTGGCATGGCTCTACCTAACTTTCAGTTTTATTACTGGGCAGCAAACATACAAACTATAAAAACCTGGACACAAACAGATGAACATACACAGGCCTGGTCCGCAATAAAAGTAAAATCCTGCAATAGTTCTTTATATTCCCTTCTTTGTGGCCCAATAAATGTAAGTTATCACCAATATACTGACAACCCAATTGTGCTTCACTCACTCAGAATATGAACCAATGTAGGAAGCATTTAAAGATCGAGAATCTTTTATCTCTGTAGAGATCTTTACATAGACAACGTCTTTACATCCTACAAACAATTACATTCCAAATTTGCCTTTCCAGCAACACATTTCTTTCACTACCTTCAAATTAGAAACTTTATTAAACAGAACCTGTCCGATTTCCCTCACCTCCCACCTACCTCTTATAATATCAATCAGTCTTGAGGACTCAGACAGCATATCTGTAATATATAAAACCATTTTAAAGTCTCTCCCTTTCAAAGATCTGAGAGGACACTGGGAAAAGGGTCTCTCACTCAACATCTCAGAAAAGGAGTGGAAGGCAGCAATGCAGAGAATCCACTCGAGCTCCATAAGCACAAAGCGTACAATTATTCAACTCAAAATTATATATCGAGCACATCTGTCTTGCTTAAAATTGTCCAAAATGTTTCCAGGGCGAGAGCCAACCTGTGAACGCTGCAATCGAGCTCCAGCCTCACTGGGTCACATGTTTTGGGCCTGCACCAAGTTAACATCATTCTGGACCAACGTTTTGAAGTGCCTTACAGAGAGCCTTGGTGTCCCAATTCCACCTAACCTACTAACAGCTGTGTTTGGGGGGCTTACAGAGGGGCTTAAAGTGGAGAAGGACAAACAAACTGTAATGGCCTTCACTACACTATTGGCACATCGATTTATTTTGCTAATCTGGAAGAATCCTAACTAACTTATTTTAAGTCGGTGGGTAACTGATGTTTTATATTATTTGAAATTGGAAAAAATCTAATTCTCACTTAGAGGATCTGTGCAGTACTGGGGTGTTGTACCGTGTTAGCCGTTATGAATGTAGTGAAAAGTCAAGCAAAATGACACTTTATCAAAACCTGGCAGGGTCTGATCAATAACATTTTAGAATAAGCTCTTAAGGCACCGAGGAAGCAGATTCTCTCCCCATTCTCTGTTTTTTCTTTTTCTTCTCCATTTATCTTTATTCACTTATTAATTAACTAGCAAAATACCCGCGCTTCGCAGGAGAAGTCGTGTGTTCAAGGAGTTATGAAAAAGAAAAGGAAACATTTTAAAAATAACGTAACATGATTGTCAAAGTAATTGTTTTGTGTATTTGGTGGCAGCGTCACGAACTTGTTTCCGTCTAGCTGCATCAGAAAATGGATTGCTGCTGTCATAATCGGTTTGAGTCTACATATATACATACATACATAGAGATATAGATATAAATACAGATATATATATATATATATATATATATATATATATATATATATATATATATATATATATATATATATATAGTGGCATCCCGGCTGGAGCAGGAGGACCGGAGGAGGGCTTGTGCCTCCTCCAGACCGCGTGGGGGCGCCCGCCCTGGTTATGTTGGGGGCCTCGGGTAAAGGGCTTGGAAGCCCAGCCCTGTAGGGACCCGTGGTCACCGCCAGGCGGCGCCCCGGTGCCTGAATATCCCTGGAGCCCAGAACTTCCGACACACCAGGAAGTGCTGGGGGGAAGACGACAGGGGACACTCGGACGGCTTCCGGGTGCACAGCCGGCACTTCCGCCACACTGGGGCGTGGCTACGGAGGAGTGCCAGGAAGCAGCTGGAGCCCATCCGGGTTCCTGTTTTTTGGGGGCCGCCTCCCTTCAGTCGATGGTGGAAGTCGGGTGGAAGAGGACGGAGCTAGAGAGAAGACGGGAGGCGGCCAAGAGAGAGGCATATTGACTGTGTGGCCTGGACATTTGGGGGAACGGTGCTGGAGGCACTGGGAAGTGCACTAACGTCACTATTGTAAATATTAATCAATCAATCAATCAACATTTATTTATATAGCACATATTCATACAAAAAAATGTGCTTTACAAAATGAATAGAAAAATAGAAGACACAATAAAAAATAAACATAACATATTAGTATAATAAATGTGTGTTGGGTGAACATAAGATGCCCGTCTGTCTGTGTGCGGGCCAACGTTCACAGTGGCGTAGTCGGCAAGATGCTCCACCTGGGTCAAGGTGGGGACCTGCATTAAAAAATATTTCTGTGGACGACCCGGCGCAGCAGCGGACCCCACACACTCGCCGCGGGAGTGGCCCGTGCACAACCCCATGGGAGCGGTTTACCCCAGAGACTGCCGCCGGACCGCAGAATGGCCATCCCCGGGTGCGGAGGAAGGAGAATGGGCGTCGCCCGAGTGCAGCGGGCTCCGAGAGACGCGCCGTCACGAAGGACGGCCCAGCCGGCGTGGCGACACAGAAGGCCACACCGAGGCAGGGGCCACGGAGTGACTGGATCCGGGAGGTGAGTGCCCTGCCCTGCCGTAATCGGCCCTTCGGGGTTATACTTACCTCGTTTTCCACAGGGAGGGACGATCCAGATCTGCGTCCATGACAGGAGCACGCCGGGCCACAGGCTGTCGACAGCGCGAGGGCGGCAGCGGAGGAGGCTGCGGAGTCGGAGCCGCTGCAGCTCGGGGAATCGCCGCAGCTGCGAAGCTGCCAGAAGGCACATCACTGCACCCAGAGCAAGGGAGACAAGATGGCCGCGGGCCGGATGTCCCGCCCGCTGACAGGCATGGGATTGGCCGGTGTGTCTTGTGTGCCAGCCAATGACAGTACAGAGGCGGGACCAAAGAACGCCAGTCTCGGGCCGAGGAGAGACCCGATTGGGCCAGAGGGAGTGGCCCACAGGAGGCAGATGATGAGTGGGGCTGATCGACAGGTAAGCCCACCGTCGTCTGTCTCTCTGTTTTCGCCGGCGGCTTAACGTGAGCCGAAGGAGTCACCTCTATTGCAGTTGCTGGGTGTTCTCGTCGCCCGGTTGGAGCAGCTGAAAGGGAAGGAGGTCGCGTCGGGAGAGACGCCGTGTGAGACGGGGATCGGCGGGACGCTGGAGCCTTTGGCCGACAGAACACCACGGGGAAGGTAGATCTTGCCGTCCCCGTAAAGCACGAGGGGGGATTCACCGGAAACAGCCGCGACTTTGTTAAGGAGGACCGGCAACAAGTAAGCGATCCCCCAACAGCGGATGCAGCAGTGCCGGCGGAGCGAGGAGAGCGAGTACGCAGGGGCTGGCAGGACAGGGGCTGTTGAGTGCCCTGGGTCCTAGCGCCCTGCGCTCCAAGCCCGAGGCAGTCTCCTGTCGCTATGCAGGGAGGCAGACAGGGCTGGATTTGAGCCTTCACCATGCTCAGACCCAGACCGTCGGGGCGTCCAAGAGAAGAGGGAGGAACCGAGGGGTGAATGCCGGTTCCTCCGATAGGAGGGGACGCGGCGATGGGCTGTCCTCTGCGGAGGCAGAGGGAAACCCCTGGGTGGCTGGATGAGCCGCCCGCGAGAGCGGTTCCACTAACACCAAGAAGACGGGCATGGAACCTGCGGCGGAGGAGCCAACCAGGCAAGTCGCGGGCTGTCAATAGGGGGGGTGAGCACTGCCGGTATAGAGACCGACAGGACGCTAGGGGTGAGTATCCCGGCAGTGCTTCTGGCCCTCCCTTTTCTCTTTTTACAGGCTCGAAGCCCCGACAAGCGCTGGAGCCGACGTCGTTTGGGACCTGCCCTCCTGGAACGGGCCGCTCCGCGGGAGGGCTCCCCACCAGGAGGCTACCAGGAGGCCGATGGTGCCCCTGCTGGCGGGGACGGCGGGGGCGAGAGCGACGCAGACCAAAGGGGCGCGTTGGCGTCAGAGGGGGTGCCGAAATAAGATGTCCAAGGGAGCCGTGTTGGACCCTGGGGACATACAGTAGTAGGACCCTCTCTGGGAACGTGCTGCCCTTTCGGGAAGTGCCGCTCGGACCCATGTATCTTCGCTAGCGGTGGGGCACTGTGGCATCCTCGGCCGGGACGCCCAGGAGGACCGGAGGAGGGCTTGTGCCTCCTCCAGACCGCGAGGGGGCGTCCGCCCTGGTTATGTTGGGGGCCTTGGGTAAATGGCTTGGTGCCTGATTCAGGTGCCTGAATATCCCAGGAGCCCAGCACTTCTGACACACCAGGAAGTGCTGGGGGGCGTGTCTGCGGAGGAGTGCCAGGAAGCAGCTGGAGCCCATCCGGGTTCCTATTTAAGGGGCCGCCTCCCTTCAGTCGATGGTGGAAGACGGGTGGAAGAGGACGGAGCAGGAGAGGAGGATGGGAGGAGGCCAAGAGAGAGGCATATTGACTGTGTGGCCTGGACATTTGGGGGAACGGTGCTGGAGGCACTGGGAAGTGCACTGACGTCACTATTGTAAATATTAGTATAATAAAAGTGTGTTGGGTGAACATAAGATGTCCGTCTGTCTGTGTCCAGGCCAGCGTTCACAATATATATATATATATATACATACAATATGTACATATCTCTCTCTCTATTATATATATACTGTATACTATATATATATATTGATATACATATCTACATTATATATACACACACATACATACACACACAAATTATATATATGTGTGTCTATATATATATATATGTGTGTGTGTATATACAGTATATATATATATATATATATACAGTATATATACACATACACACACACACACACACATATATATATATATATATATATATATATATATATATATATATAGCTGATTACCCATTGGCTTTGGTCACTGAGTGCAAGGGAAAAAAAATAAAATGTAGTCTATAAGTTATTAAACAGTAAAACATTAACGTTTTAAGAAGTGCAGGTACATTGAGCACTACTGGAGTGGTTTTGGGTAAGCTACATTTTAAAGACTGTGTAACACAACAGGTAAGTAACTAACAGCAGCTAAAATATATATGGATCATCTCTCAGTCCTAGATCCCTTTTGAAAGGCGCTACACGACGGCTGTGGTATAGAAATTACATTTTCTATGTGAACGTCCAAATTTCTGCCTCTGGTAATGTGCCTTACCGGCATTACTAACAATTAAAGAAAATTATTTTTGTGTCCTCTGCAGTGTTAAGAGAGAAAGGCTTTGGTTTGGGATAAAAGGAAAAAAGGTGTAAAGAAAGGAAACTTGCCTTTTTGTTTTATATAGTGTAGAGAGACGTCTTCACTGACGATATGAGCACCTTTTGGGGACCGTCGCGGTGGGTCTCGTGTAGACTGGTGAGACGTCCCTGCCATTAACTGGCCGGTATGGCACTGTCGGTCCTCCACTCCTGTGCGTGTCTTCCGCGACCTCATAATCGTATACGTGCAAAAGAAAGTGCGAAGCGCCTTACTATTAGTTTGCTGCGGTCTAGAAAAGGGATCCTTTGTTTGCAGTTGTCTGGGCTATAGCTCAGGGGAAGGAGAAAAAAAAATTAAAAGTGCTCACTTTGACTTAAGACAGAAGTGCAGTCAGCGTCTCAAAGGCCAGCAAAGCTATGCTCGACTTTTGCAGGGCAGGAGACGCCACTTTTTGCAGACACGTTCACATGATCGAAAGTCTCCGCGCTCTTTAGAGGTCTTGCTTGTTCTCTGCGTACTGCGTTCATAGTTAGTTCATGCGAGCCGCTCGGAGTACATGCATTGAAGCTTCTGAGCTGTGCTGGTGCCATTTCGTGCGATCTCGCAATGTCCACGGCTTTATTTAATGTTAGCTAAGACCTGGCACAAGTTTCTCTCGCAGTTTCGCTGAGTTTGTGTCAAACACCACCCTGACCATCTCATCTTCGTCTGAATATTTAGTGGAAGAGTGTTTCTATTGGATTGCTGCTGACCGACGGCCTTATATGGGCAGGCACTCAATTACGTGGGAGGCGTGACGATGAGGGACGCAACTCCGCCCCACACGGCAACCGAGCTGCAGGCTAAGGCCGTATATATGTACATAAGTAGGTTCCAGTTATGACCATTACGCATAGAATTTTGAAATGAAACCTGCCTAACTTTTGTAAGTAAGCTGTAAGGAATGAGCTGCCAAATTTCAGCCTTCCACCTACATGGGAAGTTGGAGAATTAGTGATGAGTGAGTCAGTGAGTGAGTGAGGTATTGCCTTTTATTAGTATAGATCTATTTAATTATTTTTACTAGGTTTAAGTTTTATTCTGTTTCCCATGCTCTCTTTCACAGGGCTGGGGATTGATTTGTTTTCATTTCATTTCAAATCATTTCAATCATTTTGTTTTGTTGATATGTTTTGTTTTCAATCCTATTCTTATAAAATTGATCAATTTATATGGAATGTTGCGTGATTTCCATAAAATCAATAAAATTAAAAAAAAAAGTCAGTGGAGCTGAAGTTCAACTTGCGCTTCTATGAAGTTTATATAGCGCCTTTCATAGTGAACCCCACTCTGAGACACCTTGAAGATTCAGTACAATTGTCTCTAATGTCTCTGTTAGTGACTTGCTTACATTTTCCACAGGGAGTCAATGGGGCTGACTCACTATTTAATATAGCGCCTTTTCTAGTGAACACCATTCTAAGGTATTTCATATTTTTAGTATTACATTGTGAGTCATGACAAGTGAATTGACCCCTCTGAGAGTTCACAGAGTCAACCTATTACCCTGTAATTTTATATAGCGCCTTTGATAGCAAACATCATTCTAAAGCACCTCATAGACTCAGCACAACGGTTTCATAATTGTAGTATTATTAATGGCAAGTGAAGTGACTTGCTTAAATATCATACAGGAAGTCAATGAGGCCGGGCCTGGAGCTTGCGTAGCGCCTTTTATAGAGAGGACCACCCCAAAGTCACTTCATATGTTCAGTGCAATCCCTAAAATTGTAAAGTCAAAGTCAAAGAAAACTTTATTGTCATCTCAACCATATACAAGTGTACAGATAGACGAAATTGTGAAGCTCAGGGCCAACAGTGTAACAATATGAAGTGCAAATAAAAATTTAAAATTTAAATTTAAATTAAAACACAGACCTGGTCCATGTACTTTTTGGTATTTGAAATTTAATTTCAGAAAATATCATTTAAAAAAGAAAAAGAGACACTTACTTGATTTTCAACTTAAAAGGGAAAAATGAAAAAATTACTTTTTATTATTATTATTATTTGTATTATTATTATTATTATTATTATTATTATTATTATTATTATTATTATTATTACCACGCTTTATATTATTTTCACCAATTTGTTGTCTGGTACAAATCCTGTAATCGATGTCTAACCCACTTCCTGTTGTCCAAATGACTTGAATGTTTGCACACTTACTCACTTCCGATGACAATACACGAATCAATAATCAGTTTCACTAATTGATCAATTAATCCATGTGAATTAAGAAATGAAATTTTCACATGAAGAATACTTCAAGATGCGTGGCGCTAGTAACTGTTGACTCCTATAACTCTGTCATTTTATATAGCGCCTTTTATAGTAAGGACCATTCTAAAGCACCTCATAGATTTAGAACAATCACCTCATAATTTCAGTGTTAGTGTTGACAAGTGACGTGACTTGTTTAAAATTATACAGGGAGTCAGTGTAGCTTGCCCTGCGGTTTATATGGCGCCTTTCACAGTGAACATCATTCTAAGGCACTTTGTATTTTCAGTACAATTGTTTGATTGACATTAAAGTGTGAATAATGCCAAGTGACCCCCATAGGTATTATACAGGGGGTCAGTGGGGCTGAGGATCAACCATTAGCCCTGAATTTCTATAAAGCTCCTTTCATGCGGAGCACCGCTCTAAGAAACCTCATAGTTTCAGTACAATCACCTCATAACTTGAGTGTTAGTAATGCTGAGGGAAGTGACTTGCTTTAATATTAAATACAGAGAGTCAACGAGGCTCAACATGCAGCCCTGGCCATGGTGCTTATCAACGGTACGTCATGCCAGTGGGCCCGCTGGGGGGCTGACAGCCACACTACCTGTGCTGTGCTCTCTCCAGGGTGCTAATGATCTGCTTTCTTTGTCTCTGGTTAGAATTCTTGGGAATATTCTAGTCATTTCTTTAAAGTCAATTGGCTCAAACTGCTACTTCATTGAAGCTCCACTCTCTGGCGTCATGATAAGTGAGTACAACAGTCTTACCTGAAAATGTCTGTCTTCCATCCCTGAACATTTTCATCCATCCCTTATCCAACCCACTATATCCTAACTATAGGCTGTTGGAGCCAATCCCAGCCAACACAGTGCACAAGGCAGGAAACAAACCCCAGGCTGGGTGCCATCCAACTGCAGGGCACGCGCGCACACACACAACACACCAAGCACACACATGGGACAATTTAGGATCGCAAATGCGCCTAACCTGCATGTCTTTGGACTGTGGGAGGAAACCCACGCAGACATGGGGAGAACATGCAAACTCTACGCAGAGAGGACCCGGGAAGTGAACCGGGTCTCCTAATTGCGATGCAGCAGCGCTACCCACTGTGCCACCCACAGACATTTTCAGAACATATTAATTATACTGCAAACAGAAAGTTAAGAATCTACACAGATCAGCCACGATATTCAAACCGCTGACAGGTGAAGTACAATACAATACAATCTATATATATAATTCAGTAATAAGTCCATGGCAAGCAAGATGCACACAAGACAGAGCCATGTCCGCCAACTCACAGAGCCCTGCCCACCAACAATTCACTAAGCGGCCGACCATGGCACGTAAGACAGACCATGGGATACGCACGACAGAGCCCCGCCCACCAACGATTCGAGCGAGAGCGAAAGCATTAGCCACGAAAGTTTTCATTAATCAAGACACACACAGGCGCGCAACAGAGACACACACACACACAGGCGCGCGAGAGAGAGACTTGAGACGTTGATAATTATGCTACGCCGCGGGTTGGCTAGTACAATTTATTTTTCGTATAGCCCAAAATCACACAAGAAGTGCTGCAATGGGCTTTAACAGGCCCTGCTTCCTGACAGCCCCCCAGCCTTGACCCTCTAAGAGACAAGGAAAAACTTCCAAAAAAAAACCCTTGTAAGGAAAAAAATGGAAGAAACCTTGGGAAAGGCAGTTCAAAGGGAGACCCCATTCCAGGTAGGTTGGGCATGCAGTGGGTGTCAAAAAGAAAAAAGGGGGATCAGTACAATACACAGAACAGAACAAATCCTCAAAACAGTATAAAAATAAAAATTTTACAAGTACGGAGTAGAATTTGACAGTGGATGATATCACATAATATGATTTGGATTTGTTTAGAGTCCTGGAGACCTTGGCCACCAAGCTGCCTCCCCCATTTGGCCATTCCACAGCTGAGATAGCGCTAATCCGATGAAAGGACCCCTCTACCTGATAATTCCTGCGATCCTCCATCAGGGATGAATTTATTTTAGGCAGGCAAAACAACTTGGCAGGTGGGCCGTGGCACCGAGTGCCACATTTGAGTACTGAGAAGAGAAACAGAACTGGTGAGGGTTAGTATCTAATTCTAACTGTCATGTTACTTACGTTTTAGTGATAATGACTGACAACTGAGATGCAGTCTGTTCAGTTAATCAGCAGCTCTAGTCAGCGTGTGCTAAACTGAAGTCAGGAGTCTTCAGACTGAGACAGAAGGGGCATCTCTTTTAGTAGCAGGCAGACCAGTCCACAGTTTGGGGGCCCCCTGTAAGTAAAAGCTCGACCTCCCACTGTAATGGCGCCTGTCAAATGGTGGGAGACATTAGACAGCAAGTGAGCGGTCCGTTCTTAAAGGTGAAGTGCTGGAAGCAGAAAAACGGAATCTGTGAGGCTTTGAGAAGGGCAATGTCTAGATGACTGGGTCAGTGCATCTCAAAAATGGGGGATCTTCTTTGTTGGTTCTGGTATACAGCGGTTAGTATCCACCAAAAGTAGTCCAAGGAAGGACAACCAGTAAGCGTCAGCAGGGTCACGGGTGCCCAAGGGTCATTGACGTGCATGGGGAGCAAAGTCAAGCCCATCTCATCTGATCCCACAGAAGTGCTAGTGGAGTCCACTTAATGCTGGCCATGAGAGAAAGGAGTCAGGACACACAGTGCATCCCAGCATGCTGCATAGCCACAGAGTGCCCATGCTGACCCCTGTCCACTACCAAAAGTGCCAACAATAGGCGCATGAGTGTCAAAACTGGACCGTGGAGCAGTGAAAGAAGGTGGCCTGGTCTGATGGATCACATTTTCTTTTAGATCATGTGGATGGCTAGGTGTGTGTGTGCGTATCATTTACCTGGGAAGAGATGGCAGCAGGGTGCACTATGAGAAGAAGGAAAGCCAGCGAAGGCAGTGTGAAGCTCAGGTCCTCATATTCATGTGGATGTTACCTTGAGACGTACCACCTACCTAAAGACTGCACTCCAGTTATACACCCCTTCATGGCAATGGCATTCCATTGGCAGTGCCCTCTTTCAGCAGGATAACACACCCTGCCACACTACCCAAATCCTTCAAGAATGGTTTGAGGAACGTGACAAAGAGTTCACGAAGTTGACTTGGCCTCCAAGTTGCCCAAATCTCAATCTGATTGAGCATCTATGGGATGTGCTGGACAAATACGTTTGATGCATGGGGGGCCCAACTTGCAACTTCCAACAACAACAACAACAACAACATTTATTTCTATAGCACATTTTCATACAAACAGTAGCTCAAAGTGCTTTACATAATTAAGAATAGAAAAATAAAAGACACAATAAGAAAACAAAATAAATCAACATTAATTAACATTGAATAAGAGTAAGGTCCAATGGCCAGGGGACAGAAAAACAAAAACTCCAGACGGCTGGAGAAAAAATAAAATCTGTAGGGATTCCAGACCATGATACCGCCCAGTCCCCTCTGGGCATTCTACCTAACATAAATGAAACAGTCCTCTTTGGATTTAGGGTTCTCATTGAAGGACTTGATGATGGTGATGGTCACGTAGACTTCTTCCTTTTAATCCGTCCATCATTGTTGGAGCATCATGAAGCTTTGAGTAGGTGGAGGTGGCAGGAAAAGAAACAGAAAGAGAGTGGGGTCAGTACGATTTTAGAGCCACCATGAATAGTTATTATGATGAATTGAACATACAGAGTATCAGGATTAAGTTAAAGTGAAGTTATAAAAGGCCATGTTAAAGTAATGTGTTTTCAGCAGTGTTTTAAAGTGCTCTACTGTATCAGCCTGGTGAATTCCTATTGGCAGGCTATTCCAGATTTTAGGTGCATAGCAGCAGAAGGCCGCCTCACCACTTCTTTTAAGTTTTGTTCTTGGAATTCTAAGGAGACCCTCATTTGAGGATCTGAGGTTACGATTTGGAATATAACGTGTCAGACATTCCGATATATAAGATGGGCGAGATTATTTAAGGCTTTATAAACCATAAGCAGAATTTTAAAGTCAATCCTGAATGACACAGGTAACCAGTGTAGTGACATCAAAACTGGAGAAATGTGTTCGATTTTCTTTTCCTAGTTAGGATTCTAGCAGCTGCATTCTGCACTCGTTGCAAACGATTTATGTCTTTTTTGGGTAGTCCTGAGAGGAGTGCGTTACAGTAATCTAGTCGACTGAAAACAAACGCGTGAACTAATTTCTCAGCATCTTTCAGTGATATAAGAGGTCTAACTTTACTTATGTTTCTTAAGTGAAAAATGCTGTCCTAGTGATCTGATTAATATGTGATTTAAAATTCAGATTACAGTCAACAATCACCCCTAAGCTTTTTACCTCCGTCTTGACTTTTAATCCTAATGTATCCAGTTTATTTCTAATAGCCTCATTGTATCCATTATTGCCAATCACTAAGATTTCAGTTTTCTCTTTATTTAACTTGAGAAAGTTACTATTCATCCATTCTGAGATACAAGTCAGACATTGTGTTAGTGAATCAATAGAATCAGGGTCATCAGGTGCTATTGATAAGTACAGCTGTGTGTCATCAGCATAGCTGTGGTAGCTCACGTTGTGCCCTGAGATAATCTGACCTAACGGAAGCATGTAGATTGAGAAAACAGCGGACCCAGGATAGAGCCTTGTGGAACACCATATTGGATATCATGTGTCTTGAGTTGTAATTACCACAACTAACAAAAATTTTCTCCCTGTCAGGTAGGATTCAAACCAATTTAAGACCATGCCAGAGAGGCCCACCCATTGACTAAGGCGATTTCTAAGAATGTTGTGATCAATGGTGTCAAATGCAGCACTCAGATCTAAGAGGATGAGAACAGATAAATGGCCTCTGTCTGCATTTACCCGCAAGTCATTTACTACTTTAACGAGTGCAGTTTCTGTGCTGTGATTTGTTCTAAAACCCGACTGAAATTTATCAAGAATAGCATGTTTATTGAGGTGGTCATTTAACTGCATAATGACTGCCTTCTCTAGAACTTTACTTAAGAAAGGCAGGTTAGAGATGGGTCTAAAATTTTCAAGAGCGAGGGGTCAAGATTATGTTTCTTAAGTAGGGGTTTAACTACAGCAGTCTTAAGACAGTCTGGGAAGACCCCCGTATCTAATGACGAATTTACTATGTCAGAACATTATCAATTAGCACGCCTGATACTTCTTTGAAAAACCTTGTTGGTATCGGGTCAAGGACGCAGGTGGAAGGTTTTAATTGAGAGATTATTTTTTGTAAATCAGGTAAATCTATCCTAGTGAAAGAGTTTAATTTGTTTATAACAGGATGCTGGGGTTTAGGAGGATCCTTAGTGTTGGAGGGATATACTAAGTTATTTCTAATATCATTAATTTTTTGATTGAAAAATGCAGCGACAGCCTCACAGGTTTCACTGGAAGAACTTTGGAGGCATTCCTTTGAGCTACCTGGTTTAGCAGACGATCAATCGTCGAGAATAAGACTCTGGGATTACTAGCATTGTTATTTATAATCTTAGAGAAATAGCAGCGCCTCTCAAAGACGGACAGTGTTATTGTATTCTGTTATTTTGACTTTTAATATTTCATAGTGGATAGTAAGTTTAGTCTTCCTCCATTGACGCTCAGCTCTCCGGCATGTTCTCTTTAAATCAGACGCTCTTTGGGTCTTTCATGGTATAACAATACTAGAAGATTTTTTCACTGGACTTTTAGGACTTAAAGGACCTGCTGCTAATGTCTTAGACACCTTCAGGGGCCTTGATGGGTCAGAGCTGTTGTGCCAACACAAGGGGGTTTACAGGGTATTAGGCAGGTGGTGGCTGCTCACTGTATGCTCACTTCCTGTCTCAAATATAATTTACAGTAAATCCTTAATAACATGGCTAGACTGAGCTCACTATTCCCAGTGCCATCTTTAAATGGGGGAGAAAGGGCTGGCCACCTGTCCCACATACTGACTCCATACTCCACAAACCCCCACCTTCACACACATAAAACTATAAAGACATATTTTAATAACATGACATGCATTATTTCTGTACTTGGTCTTGTTCAGTCAGGCCAGTACCCCCTACCCCTTTCCACCCACCATGCTGCCCACTTTGCTCCCGCTTACAGCCGCTCTTTCTCCAGCAGTTGTCTTTCTGCGCCATTGTTTTTCTCTCCCTGATCTCTCACCTGATCTGCTGTGTTTACCTCCTGTCTAATCATCGACCAGCATCTCCCATTTGGAAGTTGATCCTGATCCTTGGCCAGCTAAGGATGGCATTTCAGTGACCTGTAAAGCTCTGCCATCAGTTAGCTCAGCAGAATAGGTCACTGATTTCAAGTGATAATTACCAGCGGCCATGAGAGGAATGTTAATGGAACAGAATGGCCTGATTAATGATCATTACATGCAATTAGGAAAGTGGAGAGGACAGAAGAGGAGCGGCCCACTCAGTGGAGATGGCAGCCGGCCAAGTCTGACCCTCCGATTCCCTCTTTACTGCGCCACCCACACAGATCTGGGTTTTAAACTCTGGGGGGAAATCCAAAGGGGCCAATCTATCTCACTTGGACTGAGCTTCTGACAAACCGGCTCACCTCAGCCTTGGTAAGAGAACTTAAAATGAGGCAAAAAAGAGTAACGCTAAAAAGATCCAGTAGGAGACGCTGCTCACCTCTTGGAGTCTGCCTCGTGGTGTGAGGGTCCGAGGCTCCTGGCTGGAAGCCACAGGAAACACCAACCATTCCTGTAGGTGATGCCATCTTGTTTTGGAATGGTGCCATCTCTCTTGGTATTTTATAGACTCGGCTGGGGCACTCATACCTAAAAAAAAATATTTAGGTGCCACAATTAGAAACGTTTTCAAATAATACAATGAAGGGATGACTAAATAATAGTGTACAGATCATAAAATATCATCAAGTGTTTGCAATAGTCTCCAGTATGTAAGGTGTTATATGAAACAGGAAGAAAGAAAAGAACAAAAAGAAAGAATAGCCGTTGTGTAAGTGTCTAAAGTGAAGCATTAAAAGAGACAGAGAAAGAAAGAAAGAAAGAAAGAATAACCATTGTGTAAGTGTCTAAAGTGAAAGGTGTTATATTAAGAGAGACAGAGAAAGAAAGAAAGAAAGAAAGAAACCTATTGCTTTAAACATACATTGTAAAGTGTGTGTGTGTGTGTACTCTGTGATGGAGTGGCGCCCTATCCTGGTGTCGTTTCTGCCTCGTGCTTCATGACAGTTAGAAAAATGAATGGATGGATGGATCCGAGCGTATTTGGAATCCCAATGAAAGGCACTATATACGTATTGTAAGAATACAACATACACAACTAGAAGGGTTTTTGCCCCTCCATTTACTGATCCCATTTAATCCAACTTGAAGGTTGAATGGAGTTATAGTCTGCTTGGTCTTGATGAGCCACATGCATAATATACATGTCTGCAGACCAGCCCAAGTGAAAGTTTTGCTTAAAAGAAGGTGGGAACAATTAAGACGCTCACTGAGAGTCAGACTTTTAAACCAATTTGACGCCTCAGGGCGGTGACTTAGCAATGCAAGGAGTGCTGCTGCTCTCGTTAACCTGATCCAACAGAGAATGAGCTTCTGATTACGATAAACCATCTAGAGCCAAAAAGTCTACCAAAAAGAGCCCTAATAAACATACATATAGATGAGAGGGTGGGCATCAAACTAAAAGAAGTGGGAGTTCAGGGTGATGTTTTCAGATGGGTGCAGAATTGGCTCAGACACAGGAAGCAGAGAGTAATGGTGCGAGGAACCTCATCAGAATTGGCTGATGTTAAGAGTGGTGACCAGCAGGGGGCAGTGCTAGGGCCGCTGGTATTTTTAATATATATAAATGATTTACTGTGGTGGCCTGGCACCCTGCCTGGGGTTTGTTTCCTGCCTTGCGCCCTGTGCTGGCTGTGATTGGCTCAGGCAGACCCCCGTGACCCTGTAGTTAGGATATAGCGGGTTGGATAATAGATGGATGGATGGATAAATGATTTAGATAGGAATATACAGTGGTATGAAAAACTATTTGCCCCCTTCCTGATTTCTTATTCTTTTGCATGTTTGTCACACAAAATGTTTCTGATCCTCGAACACATTTAACCATTAGTCAAATATAACACAAGTAAACACAAAATGCAGTTTTTAAATGATGGTTTTTATTATTTAGGGAGAAAAAATAATCCAAACCTACATGGCCCTGTGTGAAAAAGTAATTGCCCCCTTGTTCAAAAATAACCTAACTGTGGTGTATCACACCTGAGTTCAATTTCCTGATTACTGCCACACCTGTTTCAATCAAGAAATCCCTTCAATAGGAGCTGCCTGACACAGAGAAGTAGACCAAAAGCACCTCAAACTTGACTAGACATCATGCCAAGATCCAAACAAATTCAGGAACAAATGAGAACAGAAGTCATTGAGATCTATCAGTCTGGTAAAGGTTATAAAGCCATTTCTAAAGCTTTGGGACTCCAGCGAACCACAGTGAGAGCCATTATCCACAAATGGCAAAAACAAGGAACAGTGGTGAACCTTCTCAGGAGTGGCCGGCTGACCAAAATTACCCCAAGCACGCAGAGACCACTCATCCGAGAGGTCACAAAAGACCCCAGGACAACGTCTAAAGAACTGCAGGCCTCACTTGCCTCAATTAAGGTCAGTGTTCACGACTCCACCATAAGAAAGAGACTGGCCTGCAAAAACGGCCTGCATGGCAGATTTCCAAGACGCAAACCACTGTTAAGCAAAAGAACATTAGGGCTCGTCTCAATTTTGCTAAGAAACATCTCAATGATTGCCAAGACTTTTGGGAAAATACCTTGTGGACTGATGAACTTTTTGGAAGGCAAATGTCCCGTTACATCTGGCGTAAAAGGAACACAGCATTTCAGAAAAAGAACATCATACCAACAGTAAAATATGGTGGTGGTAGTGTGATGGTCTGGGGTTGTTTTGCTGCTTCAGGACCTGGAAGGTTTGCTGTGATAGATGGAACCATGAATTCTACTGTCTACCAAAAAATCCTGAAGGAGAATGTCCGGCCATCTGTTCGTCAACTCAAGCTGAAGCGATCTTGGGTGCTGCAACAGGACAATGACCCAAAACACACCAGCAAATCCACCTCTGAATGGCTGAAGAAAAACAAAATGAAGACTTTGGAGTGGCCTAGTCAAAGTCCTGACCTGAATCCAATTGAGATGCTATGACCTGCATGACCTTAAAAAGGCGCTTCATGCTAGAAAACCCTCAAATAAAGCTGAATTACAACAATTCTGCAAAGATGAGTGGGCCAAAATTCCTCCAGAGCGCTGTAAAAGACTCATTGCAAGTTATCATAAGCGCTTGATTGCAGTTATTGCTGCTAAGGGTGGCCCAACCAGTTATTAGGTTCAGGGGCAATTACTTTTTCACACAGGGCCATGTAGGTTTGGATTTTTTTTTCTCCCTAAATAATAAAAACCTTCATTTAAAATTTGCATTTTGTGTTTACTTGTGTTATATTTGACTAATGGTTAAATGTGTTTGATGATCAGAAACATTTTGTGTGACAAACATGCAAAAGAATAAGAAATCAGGAAGGGGGCAAATAGTTTTTCACACCACTGTAAGTAACAAGCTGGTTAAGTTTGCAGATGATACCAAGAGAGGTGGATTAGCAGATAATTTGGAATCCGTTATATCATCACAGAAGGACTTGGACAGCAGTCAGGCTTGGGCAGATTTGTGGCAGATGAAATTTAATGTCAGTAAATGTAAAGAATTACACATAGGAAGTAAAAATGTGATGTTTGAATACACAATGGGGGTCTGAAAATCAAGAGTCCACCTTATGAGAAGGATTTAGGAGTCGTAGTGGACTCTAAGCTGTCGACTTCCAGACGGTGTTCAGGCTAACAGAATGTCAGGTTATATAGCGCCTTGATGTGTGGAGTACAAGTCACAGGAGGTTCTGTTCAAGCTTTATAACTCACTGGTGAGACCTCATCTTGAGTACTGGGTGCAGTTTTGGTCTCCAGGCTACAAAAAAGACATACAGGGGATGAGTTATGAGGAAAGATTAAAAGAGCTGAGCCTTTACAGTTTAATCAAAATAAGATGAAGAGGAGACCTGAGTGAAGTGTTTAAAATGATGAAGGGTATTAGTCCAGTGGATCGAGATGGTGACTTTAAAATGAGTTCATCAAGAACATGGGGACACAGTTGGAAACATGCTAAGGGTAAATTTCACACAAACATTAGGAAGTTTTTGTTTACACAAAGAACGATAGACTCTTGGAATAAGCGACCAAGTATTGTGGTGGACAGTAAGACGTTAGGGACTTTCAAAACTCGACTTGATGTTATTTTAGAAGAATTAAGTGGACAGGAGTTGCAAGCTTTGTGGGGCTGAAAGGCCTGTTCTCGTCTCGAGTGTTCTAATGTTCTATCCATCCATTATTCAACATGCTATATCCTAACTACAGGGTCACAGGGGTCTGCTGGAGCCAATCCCACCCAACACAGGGTGCAAGGCAGAAAACAAACCCCGGGCAGGGCACCAGCCCACCGTAGGGCACACCCACACACCAAACACACGCTAGGGACAATTTAGAACTGTGGGAGGAAACAGGAGTACCCGGAGGAGACCCACACAGACATGGGGAGAACATTGTAATGTTCTAATGCACTGTAACTGTGTGTCATGTGTGCAGAGAGCACACTGCACATGTTAAAAATAAACATAACCTGATGTAAATGAAAAACCGCTCTGCTTCATCACATTACACAACAGCATCAATGGATGACTGGTAAAGGTGAACAATTCGCTCTCACAGGTGCCATGCATGCTCTCTGTTGTTCACAGCTTTGACGATAGTGTAGGAGTCGATGTAAACTTGAAAGAACTGACTCCTATATTCATGAAAATATGAAACTGTAAAATATGCATTTGAACGAAACAGTGTTTTGAAATCCATCAAAAGGACTGCCGTTAAAACAGCAGATAATAAAGAGCCACCAGAGATGCACATTTCAGTGCTCAATACACCCAAAGCAGAGGGTCCGAGTAGCTGCAGTGGTCTACATGTGCATCTGTTGGTCTCCTCTGTTGCAGCACTCACTACCATGTACAAATAAATCAGACAACTTTAGCTTTTTATTTTCTTTCAGTTTCTTTTGTTCTCTTTCTGAAACCCCGACAGCTTGAAGTGCACGGACCAGAGGACTGGGGGTCGAGAGATTTAGATGCCCTGTGGGTAGAGCCCTGCCAGAGGCAGATTTCTAACACATTGTCCCCAGACGTGTACTCTCATTTGCTCACAAGACTACAGTCTGCTACAATAGCCCTGGGCACAATGCTGGAATCAACAATGGCGGGGATGCCAGTCCATCATGTGACACAATGTAATTCAGCTACTTTGAGAAACAAATACAAAAAGTCAGGAAGTTAGTGAGCGAGTTTGTCCCCTGCTCTGAAGCTGTAAGGTGACTTTCCCGATGTCACCCAGATGCAATCTGACAGGTGCGAGACGTCCATTAACATGCTGGGCCGTTCACCTTCATTCAGGCTGGCAGTGGCTCCGCTTACGAGATGCCAGCTCTCCTCTGGGTGCCTTTTGCTTGTTAACCCCCTGTCACCACGCAGCTCCATGCCGCGTCTCTTCTTTCCTTTAATTACATAGATAAGGCACTCAGTGGGAGAGCCAAGCCGTGTGATCTTCTCACATCTCGTCTCTTGTGTCCCTGAAGTCATCCTTCACCGTCACCTGGTCACCTTTATCTTGGCTGGCTACACTGACCCGTCTCTCTTCTCCTTCTTTTTTTAGTTTGTTTGTCGATTATCTTGCAGTTGACACTGCTGCAATGCATTGTAGATCCTTGGCGTGTGCCGCTTGTGATTTATAATTGAAGAGGCTGCCGTTTGGACTCCTACAGGACCGCAGAGTGGGCTGACCATACAGAACGCGTCCTATAATGCAAGCCATGGATTATCACCAATATGGAAGAATATAGGGTGGCACGGTGGTGCAGTGGTAGCGCTGCTGCCTCGCAGTTAGGGGACCTGGGTTCGCTTCCCGGGTCCTCCCTGCGTGGAGTTTGCATGTTCTCTCCGTGTTTGCGTGGGTTTCCTCCCACAATCCAAAGACATGCAGGTTAGGTGGATTGGCGATTCTAAATTGGCCCTGGTGTGTGCTTGGTGTGTTTGTGTGTGTTGGCACCCTGCCCAGGATTGGTTCCTGCCTTGTGCCCTGTGTTGGCTGGGATTGGCTCCAGCAGACCCCCGTGAACCTGTGTTCAGATTCAGCGGGTTGGAAAATGGATGGATGGAAGAATATACCAGAGTCAAACTAAAATAAAACAAACATGTATAGTGAAATGTGACAATAAATACATTAAAAGAGAACACATGAGAATAAATAACTGGGGAATTGGTGAAATGAAGGCTCAAAGCTCAGAGAGTGTGCATGTGTGGTGGATACGAGTGCAATAAGACGATGACCAGCGTGACTGTGGACATTTTAAATCACGAGGCTCTGAACATCAGCAGTCTGCGTCTGAAGTGACCAGAAGGGTCCGGCTGCAGGCGTCCACTGTGACGCCACATCCACAGAGAACACTGCGTTCACGCGCTCTTGGACAGACGGTAAATTTGAGTCTCCGAGTCTTGACATTCCCTTTGAATGCCTTATGAACTTGGAGCTCCATGTCAGACAATTTGGGGAAAATGACCCAATTGTCTGAGTTGTGATGAAATGCTGGTCTTTCATTTTGGTCCATTGTATCAAACTAAATATTTAATCCCGGTCAGCCTGAAACATTTGGAGCGTAATGATACGGTCACACCAGTGGCGGCTGCTAGCTTTTGAAGCAGGGGAAGCTCATATTAGGCCTTCATCATAAAATTCATTATGTTATTTGTACGTAAATTCTGCCCTCCGTTCCTTTTGCAGAAAATGGTCTGTGACCCTGTCGTTCCAATTGGCCGTCTTTTCCAGGGACTTAACCAGTTTCCTCTCAATGGCCAGGAGAGCAAGGTTGCTCAAACGATCTTGGCCCATCGTGTTGCGGGTGTATGACTTGACCCGTTTTAAACAGGAGAAGCTCCTCTCTACACCTGCTGATGTAGCGCCAATTGTTGCCACTAACGACAACTGCTTGTATAGCTGAGGCATCGCACTATCCAACTCCATGTCTTTAAAAAAAACACCAAGAAATCACACAGCTAACCCCGGCCTGCTCCCCTGTAAGTCATGATCTGAATATAGTACTTGACGTTGAGATCTCCGTCTCCCTGAGTCAAAGAAATGGCCATAACTTTTCAGCACACTTTCAAATGCCTCCTCTGGAAACACTTGTCTCATTTCATCAAATTTCCCTGGATTGACTAATTCTAAGAAGCTCATGCTTTCCAAATTTGAAAAACGCTGAGAAATCTGCTCCATGAGATTGTCTAGGATGGCCATGTACAAATTTCTGTAGCAGTCCTGGGGATCCTGTAATCGTGACAGACGGCGCTTTCTAATAGGTTCATCTCGAGGGTCTGATGTGAGATTTGCTGCTTTTGCAGAAACTGCTTGATAAGCCTCCTCTGACCTCTTCTCCTTGACAAAAGCAAGGAGAGACCCAAATCTTTTTTTGCAGTAAAGAACATCCATGGCCCTTTGCTGGACAATATCACAGACAACATCTGTCTCAGAGAACATTTGTTCATATGTGTACAACATGAACACAAACTCCAAATCCTCCAGTTTCATTATGAAGCCTTTGGCAGCATCTAATGTGTCATCATCCATGCTCTCCCCCTGGGTAATCTTTTCAAAAGTCGGCAGGAGGCCATCATAATTGTTTGCCACCGTGCTCACTATCCGTGATGTGAAATTCCATCGAGTAGGAGTGTTTCTGGGCGATCTTGAAGACCCTGCAGACTCAAGAGAAGACATCCTTTTTGTGGACTTTGAAAAAAATCGGGTGAACCCTGAGAGAGATGCAAAAAATATTCTTGACTCAGGCCAGCATTTAGCTTCCTGGGACAACACCGGGTTCAGTCTGTGTACATAGCAATGCACAAACACTGCACTAGGGGCTATTAATTTAACTTTGGCCTGTAGGCCATTGAGAGATGAAGCAAAGACAGCAGCCCCATCGTAGGTTTGTGCCACAAGTTTTTCTCTAAAACTGTAGCCCTGCATGTTCTCGTTTAAAACTTCAAACACAGACTGAGCATCTCGACCCCCTGACACATCCAAAAATCCAATGAAGCACTCTTGAATTTTACCTGCACTATCCACATCCTTCTATATAAAAGCGGTCGGGATTGTCCTTCCGTCCCGTGAGTGCTACGCAGGCGCGGAGTTTCACACCGCCCGTCCATTTTGCAATGCACGATGGGATTTGTAGTTTCGTTTTTCCAGGTAAAAGATGATTTTCTACTCCAGACTGTGCGATATCTTCTTCTTCTTTCTTACTATATAAAAGCAGTCAGGATTGTCCTTCCGTCCCATGAGTGGAGAGCGTAGCGGTATTCCGCTTATCACAGACTTACTACTTGCAGCTTGCGACGCGATGTGAGCAGAGTTCTGGTGCTCCCATCGTTCCCTTGCTTTTGTACGCGATGCGCTGGAAAAATAGACAAAATGATGTCTCTGGAAATAATTAATGTTGATGGAGTACAAATGCCTCACCGCGTAGTAAATATCAGGGGGGTTCAAAAGGGCGACCTCAATATAGAAAAAAAGTTTCAAATTCATCACAAAAATAACAAACTACGAGTATTAAAGTAATCCCGCTCAAATGCAATATAACCAAATGAATGAGTTTGTCTAAAATATCAAATTGATCTACATATTGAATTGCTTTTAGAAGTGGTCAACTTAAAAGTCGGTCGCCTTAAAAGGCGGGTCAGCCTAGTATCTAACAATGGCAGACAGTTGGACATGGCAAGATATGTCAGTTGCTTCATCCACCTGCCATGTAAAAAAGGAGCAGTCTAGATTTCACCTTTTATATGATCAGAAACAGTGGCTGCGAGAGCGGAGATCAAGTCATTTTGGATTGAGTGGGACATACCAGAAAACACAGCTGATGACTGAAATTGTGTGGCCAAGACAGAGTCATACTTAGCTAATGTTTCTGTAAATTCCCTGTAATTCCCCTTATTTGCTGATTCACTACTCTCATCATGCCCCCTGAATGCCAGCTCCTGACGGCCAAGCAAGGAAGTCACGTCAATTAGACGGTTTAGGAAGACCCTGTTTTTTTTTTTTTACTGTCTCATTATGCTTTGCCACCTGAATGCGAAGACCTACATTGATTGCATGTTCAACCCTGACCCTGCCCAGACAACTTAACCTTGCACATGAACTCACATGCCTTTTGTATGCCCTGTCAAATTTACCCATATCCCCCAAAACCCACGTTTGACCAAACACATCCCATTCCCTGAGAAGGTTTCGTCAAGAGACATGGCCAACAGTACATTTTCTTTGTCACAGCACTTCCAGTCAGCCAGTTCACCTTGTCATACCAGGAGAGCTGAAAAGACCTGTTATTTTTTCCTGATTTTTGCACCAGATCAATCTTGGGCGTTGGTCTGCCCTGCCGTTTAATTCTGAGTCTCTCCTCGTAAGGAAGACGACTAAATGGTTTTGCCAAAAGCAGGTCAACAATATTAGCACCGTCTGCCATTATGCACAGCTTGCTAGCTGCCTAGTTTCCCCTTCCACGAGCTACATTAATTATATGAATGAACTAACTTTACAGTGCTGAAACAAGGAGCAAAGTCAAGAATGCTATATGTTTTTTTTTATTATTTAAAGAATGATTTGTACAAACAATAATGGTTTATATCACCAGCAAACAATACAGAGTGCAGCAGTTTGTCGTACGCCTTCACCTGAAAATCCGCATGGGACTGAACTCTGTGGTGCTGATGTATACGTAAGACATGCTGTCGATCAAAAAAGGGGTCCCGCCCTTTAAACAGCTCCTTCAATCATCATGCAGCAGCCCAGCGTCCTGGCCCGCCCACTGCTCCATTCACGCCCAGAGAAGCTGAGCTTCCCTGGAAGTGACGATTTTGGTGCATTTAACCAATTACCGTCCAGCTTTTCTGCAGTGTAAAAAGCTCCTCTGTGCTTGCCCATAGAGCTCCAGTGAAGCTGGGCTTCAGGAGGGTTTAACGCGCTGTGCTGCACGGAAATGTATGACAAGAAACAATCTACAATAAATACCTGATGCTGAACGAGCTAGTCATGAAGTTGAATGCGTTCTAGCGCACTTTTATTAAAACCAATATAAATACGACAGTGCATATATGAGCATTTATTTTCTGACATTGTAGAGGAAGCGGAGCTTCCCTTGTAGTCTTAGAGCAGTCGCCACTGGGTCACACACACACACGTGGGTATGGGAGGCAACTGAAGGGCTCAATTGAAGTTAAATCCATGCCAGACCAGGGGATGGCAGGGTGCACTAACCCTTTCTCTTTTCATCCACAGACTGACCACGGAACATTTCACCGGGATTCTCTTCCAGTTCCGGCCCCGAGGACGTCCCTTCCAGTTTTCCGGTCCTGATGATACCACTTCCCCTGCCTGTTTTGTGGACTAAGATCTGTGAAGACCAGTTAATATGAACCAAACTTTCATCTTTGGCAGCCATACTTCAAGTATATGGGTGGCTGCCCACAAACCTTATCCTGTGCTGTCTGAATCTTTTCACAATACATATTTAATATTTGCTCTTTATTGCCATGAAAAAATGTTGTTTACTTTTGCAGACCAAGTAAGAAATCAAAACTGACTACTCGGAGCTGCGAATACTCCAATTGTAAACCCACATGAACATAATAAAGTGGGAAGGGAAAACGTCACAACTCGGAGCTCCAAAAAGCAGAGCCAGCAAATCTCTATGACGCCAATCACGTAAAGCACACAACGTCAGTCCTGAAATGCCCTCTGATGTCCATCTCGAACACAAGTTTATTATGCCAGTCGGTGTACTCACCATTATTGGAGTCAGATAACCCTCTCACAACCCTAAACTTAACCATAATGTGACCAGGCATACCACTTAATGTCGATAGCCTCCTCAACGAAGATGAGCTCTGACACTGCACTTACACGATTTACACGTGATGGGTGTGGAAGAAATGAAAAAAATCTAGACTTTTTGGAAGATTTTTTCAAGTCCCACGAGACATTGGCCATGAGATTTTGTCAAGTCCCGCCCCCCTCTCAACCATTTTTCAACCACGCCCATAGTCCTCTCACCTCTCATTGGTGTGAATGCTTTTTTCAGACTCAAAGAAGACGTAGTATGTCCAAATCTTATTGAAGAATTTCATCACGAAGGGTTATTGACATAAAAAAATGAGTACACGGGCAATCCTAGCACTGAGAAACGATGAAGTCAAACGAATTAACGTGAAAAATGACAATCAGTTACACGGCAAATTGTTTAAATGCGTATCAATAGACTCCGCAGAAACAGTTGATGGTGATGGTGCGGAAGATGAAAACATCAACCTACAATATCACAAACAATATCTACAACCATTAACACCTTCTGGTCTTCCACCAGCCGAATTACTGTAGAAAGAAGGATGAATCCAAGAAAGGTAATGTAGTCCATCTTCACTAATGACATTAGACACCAAAGGAGATCTTGATACACCATTTGTATTAAAATGTTTACAGTGTCCTGTTAGAATAGCTTTTGCAAAGACAATTAGCAAATTCAGGGACAAAAATTTTAAAAAGTCATTTTATTTAATAGAAGGAAAGAAACGAAATTCACTCACGAGCAGTTATATGTTGCATTGTCACAATGAAAGTCCAAACACAGAATCAAAATTCAATGCGATATTGAAGGAAAGTCAATTCCAAATATTGTTTTTACTGAAGTTTAATAAGTATTTGCATGTTAATTTCAAAGCCTAACAGAACGAAAACGTATAATGCAACGAATACCTCTAACGCAACATGAAACATAATTTACTTTCAAATTATTACATTTAAGTCTTTTTTAATATGGTTAATTACTCGCTGTAATGTGAAATAGTTATATTATGAATATGTAACAATTCCCATGAAAATAAAAATCTGTTTAAATTGTACAACCACATCCCCATACAAGAGTGGCAGAGCCGCAAAGAGGCTAGTGCATATTGCCCGCCCGGGGGTTGGCAAGCGAAGCGAGCAGGGGGCCAAGCCCCCTAGTATATTTTAAAGAAATCCTGTCTTCAACTAGGACCTCTTTGAGTCAGGAACCAGGCAGGAGGAAACTTGTTCATTGTGTCTGTAAAAGTTAATGCTTTAAGTTAAACTCATATTAGTGTTTGCTTAATTTGAATAGAATATAATTTTCGCTCCTAGCTGCAGATTATGGTACCTCCTGTAAGTTAATATGAGATAGAACTTTCTTAGCTATTCCTGCCATACGGTGTGTTAATGAAGTCGGTGTGTGTTTCGTAGTGATGAGAAAATGAAGTCTTGTGAAGCTTTGAGGCTTTCTTTCTGTTTGCGATCCGAAGCCTCAGCCTCAGTATGCACAGCGACATCTGGTGGTTAACTGAGGCCAAGGCGAGCACTCAAGAGCGCCAGTGAAGCAGCACTCACTGTCTCAGTTTCATGTCACCAGTAAAAGGTCAGAAAAGTCTGTGTTTATTTCATTCAGCTAAGGTCCTTGTCCATTTATACTACTTAACTTTTGAATGCCATTTTCCGCTGTTAGTCGCAATCTGTCACCAAAGCTCTCTAAATCTCTCTCTCTCCTCACAACCCAACATTGTTGAATGAGAACGATGCATTTTATATGGGCTACCTGTTAGTTAAGTGCCAAAGCTGTCAAGCCAATAAAGCACGCTGTGAAGCACTGATGACGTTTGGGTCATGTGACAGCGGTGTTTTGACCCAGTGAATAGACTCATTACGTTTCAGATTGACTGACACAAGCTTCGACGCTTCGGTATCATTTTCCCATCTCTAGTGTTTGGAATCGGCTCATTGCTAATCTGCAAATAGGATAGGCATACAGTTGTCTGACCGTTTAGAAATGGCGCAGCTGTATGATCAAACGTAAAGAATCAAACACAATATAAAAAGCTTTAAACAGAACTTTTCTTTGCTAGATCACTTTTTTCTCTATTTTTCTGTGAATTGTTTTACTTTGTAATTTTACTAAAGCTTTTACGTAAAAACAAAGACATTTGTCTGTGGAATCATTTTAAGGTGTCAAGTCATTGCCAGAATCCCATGAAGCAAACTAAAGCTGCAGAACTTTGGTCATTCTGGTGTCACACACATGCGCTTGGGAGTCAACCCGAAGGGACCAGAAAATGCCAATCCCACGCCATGCCGGGCAGCGGCGGGTTGCACTAAACCTCTCTATTTTCTCTCAGCAGACCAAATATGAGAAATCCCACCTGTCGCAGCCCCGAGGACGTGACTTCCTGCGAACAGACTATAAAAACCCATCATCCTTCATGTCTAATCAGTTCTACTTTGGACTTGAACCTGTACACATTGTACTCAACTAAAAGCCTTTTGCAGCCAGGGAAACTATGCAGGTGGCTGCCCAAACCTTTGTTGTGTGTCCAGTCGTTTAATATCACACTAGGTAAATGCAGCTACAGCGTCATTTATTTCTCTTTAGAGGGAGCGTCCTGTTACAGCAATCTAGTAAGGGACAGTGTCCTGGGCAGAGGCCGTCACCAAGTGGTCACAGAACAGAGACAGAGAGTCATTCTTTACTGCTCCCTCTGATTGGTTCATTAGCTTTCATCCACTCTGATTGGCCCAAGAGAGACAGGCTACAAGCAGGCTGTTAATAATACATTTTACTTAAAAGTGCCTTTCAAAATAAAAGTCTTTTTTTTACTCTATTCTTGGTCCTTACAATACTTTGTAATAATTCTTCAGTTCCTGTGAATGTGACATCTGTCAAGTCTTACTGGGCACATGATAGTCAGCCAACGTCATGAACCATCACCCACAACCTTCTGGTTCTACAGTATGTTGCTCACTTGATCTTTACCTGCTTTCCTGATATGTTTAGGCTATACTTATTAACCTTTTATACTACAGTCGACCCTTGACTGGCCTAACATGCGAACAACTTGATTTACGACCAAAATTTTTATTTTGATTTACGACCAACATCTTGCGTTACGACCCGAATGCGGTCACGTGTATCCGCTTGTGCGATTGTAAACAAACAGCCGAGAGCGTTCGGAAGCGTCAGTCGGAGCCCAGATACATGTGTTTGTGGACGTAATTTTGGTCAGTGCAGTGATTTATCTATATATATAATTCACTAATACCATGGCAAGCAAGACGCATAATTGCTAAGGAAGGAAGAGAAGGCAACGAAGTTAAAGAAAGCGATTGTTAAGGGATGTTCGCTAGCGGGCTGGCGTGGCACATGATGATGTCGTCAGGCTGAGTCAGCACCGGCTTGCTTTGGAGTGTATTATTACAGCAGTTCACAACACGACCAGCTTTGAACTGAGTGCTCGACTACTGTCATTATTAACTTGAGAAAAAGCGATCACAATCGAAACGAAGAAGGAAATTGTGCAGAATTATGAGAGTGGCGTTCGTGACCAATCTCTCTAAAATGTACAGCATGTCGAAATCCACCATCTCGACAATTTTACAAAGAAAAGATTTGCATAAGGAGGCTCCTTCTAAACAATAACCACCTTCCGTTTCATTCTCCTCCTCCTCCCTTCCTGCAGCCCAAAGATGTCAACTTAAATGGCGAGTACAGTGTGAAATTGTTGTTTTTGGTAGGCTAGGCACTTTTTATAAGTTTTTGGTTAGTACATTAGAAAAATTATTGGTGTTTTGGTAAATTATGCACATTATACAACCCTTTTTTTATTATGAAAAGGTTAAGTACGTGTTGCTGTGGGAAGTTCGGAGCGCATTATGGGTATTCCCATTATTTCTTATGGGGAAAATAGTCTTGACTTACAACCAACTTGAGTTACAACCAGCCCTCGTGAACGAATTGAGTTCGTAAGTCACGGGTCCACTGTACTTCTAAGATGAAATATAGCATCTAAGGTGGGAAGCATACCATAACGCTTTATGCGCAATATTACCCAAATGACCATATGACCTCAAATTTCTCATTTTTCTTCCACATGGGAGTTTCGTAACTGACATTTTAGGTGTTACATGATTGACGTCATAGGTACTGAGGGCAGTTACCTCCACCTGACTCTGGTGATGGCCATTCTGATTCGGTTCTTTCGAACTACCCGTTTAAACTTGGATTGAGCAGCACCTGGCAAGAACAGGACTTATTCTGAACAGTCAGCTTGGGTTTAAAAGAGGGAGGTCATGTTTTACTAACATGCTGGAATTCTATGAAGGAAGCAATTAAAGGGGTATAATCAAAGAGGAGCTTATGATATTAGTGATCTGGACTTTCAGAAAACATTTGAAAAGGCGCCACATCAGAGGGTGGGCATCAAACGTAAAGAACTGGGAATTCAGGTTGTGGTGTGTAGACGGGTGAAAAATTTGTTCAGACATAGAAAGCAGAGGGTGATAGTGTGAGGAACCTTGATTGACATTAAGAGTGGTGACCAGCAGGGGTCAGTGATAGGGCCATTGATATTTTTTTATATATATATATATATATATATATATATATATATATATATATATATACATATATATATATATATATATATACAGTACAGGCCAAAAGTTTGGACACACCTCCTCATTCAATGTGTTTTCTTTATTTTCATGACCATTTACTGCACTCCATCACTCTCCTTCTTGGTCAAATAGCCCTTAGACAGCCTGGAGGTGTGTTTGGGGTCATTGTCCTGTTGAAAAATAAATGATCGTCCAACTAACCTGACTTCTGTACAACACAACTGCTGGTCCCAACCCCATTGATAAAGCAAGAAATTCCACTAAATAACCCTGATAAGGCACACCTGTGAAGTGAAAACCATTTCAGGTGACTACCTGTTGAAGCTCATCGAGAGAATGCCAAGAGTGTGCAAAGCAGTAATCAGAGTTTTGAAGAAACTAGAATATAAAACATGTTTTCAGTTATTTCACCTCTTTTTGTTAAGTACATAACTCCACATGTGTTCATTCATAGTTTGGATGCCTTCAGTGAGAATCTACCAATGTAAATGGTCATGAAAATAAAGAAAGAAAACACATTGAATGACGAGGTGTGTCCAAACTTTTGGCCAGCACTGTATATTGTCATAAGAGGCTGGGGGGCAGACGCAGTCGGGATGCCTGGAAGGACCGGGAGGTGGCATATTTGTCCTCCAGGCCACGAGGGGGCATCCACCCTGGATCTGAAGAGGACTACGGGAGAGGAGCAAGGAGGCTCAAACCCGTTGGGGCCTGTGGGGGGGTGCCCCGAGCCTCATGGAACCTGGGAAACGTTCACTTCCACCACACCCGGGAAGATGGAGTATGATTCTTCCAGGGATGCCTTGAGTGCTTCAGGGTGCAAGAGCAGCACTTCCGCCACACCAGGAAGTGCTGCCAGAAGGACGTCATCAGGCACCTGGAGCACATCCGGGTGGAAATTAAAGGGGCCGCCTCCCTACAATCAGAGAGCTAGAGTCGGGAGCGGGAGTGGGAGCAGGACGAAGCTCCCGTGGAGAGAGGAAAGACGGCCCATGGACAGTGAGAGAAAGGCCCGGTTTAGGTGTGATTAGTGCTCTGAGCACTGTGTGCTGTGCAGGACTGTGTTTATTTGTTGTGAATAAACGTGTTTTGTATAAAGATGTGGTCTCAGTCTGGTGGTGTTCGGGCATGTCACAGCTAATGGGCCTACAAAATGGTAATTATACACCAGACCAGGGGGCAGCGGAGTCCCTCTCAGTATCTTGCAGACCATTCTCAGGAAATCCTGCTTGGTTCCAGCGTCTACAATGACGTCACTTTTGGTCATGAAGACATCACTTCTGGATCTGGCGCCAATGACGTAATTTCCCATTTTATCCTTTAAAACCGGCATCTTGTCTCCATGCAGTCAGTTCTGTTCTGGACTCTATTCTATGCAAATCGTGTTACTTTAAATCAACTTTTGCAGCTGGAAAAAACTATACGGGTGGCTGCCCCAAATCTTTATGATGTCTTTGACTCTTTATCACTATATATATATATATATATATATATATATATATATATATATATATATATATATATATATATATATATATATATATATATATATATATATATATATATATATATATATATATATATATATATTGTCACACATGTGCGCAGGGGAGGCAGCTAAAGGGCTTGAGTGACGGCAGTTCTGAAGCATGCCGGGAGCTGGCAGAGTGCACTGACTCTTTTTCTCTCTTTTCTGTAGACCATTCCTGGGAAATTCCATCTGGCTCTCTTGACGTCACTTCCGGGACCGAGCTAATGGAAGGAGACCTCACCGGCTCCGGCCCTGTGATGTCATGTCCGGGCTCGAACCAATGACTAAAGAACATGAGCCTGATCCTTATGACCTCACTTCCTGTCTTCCCCTTTAAAGGCCTGTCCCTTTTCCCTTAATCCTCAGTCTTGTTCTGGACTCATTTGTATGCACATCTGTGCTGTTTGTTTTGATAAAAGCAACTTTGCAGCCGGGATACCAGAAAATACGGGTGGCTCCTCCAAATCTTTATCTGAGTATGTCTCATTATTGTGACAATATATACTGTATATATTTTAGTACACCCCACTACATTTGTCAGAAAACCTTTAGTTTCCTTTCAGTATCAACATTTTCTATGAGATACTGTTCCACAAAATACTCCCACAAATGTGGACCATTGATTGCAAACAAGATTTGTTAATTTGCAGACACAAAAAAGTGATTTTCCTAACAAATTCATTCAAGCCCATGTTGCAACAATGAGTACACCCCAATTATAGTCTTAGGAGAAAAGCCACAGTTAAGACTACAAAATTCTAATTAACAGGCATTCAACCACAGGTGAGTCTAAGGATTCATTTAAGAGATGTCCAGCAGACAGGTGACTATAAGAGGGCATTACTTAACAAAGAAAAGACCTTCCCATTTCATGCTGTCAGCAATGGCTCCACATGGAAGAGAAATGTCAAAAAATCTGAGAAAGGAAATCATTACTTTACACAAAAAAGGTGAGGGCTACAAGAAGATCAGCAAAGCTTTACATATCAGTCAAAATACTGTAGCAAAAGTGATCCAAAAATTTAAGAAGGGTTGAAGAAAATCACCATGCACGCTCACTGCAGTTAGCTAAAGCAGTAGAAAGCCAAACTGGAGTGACCGTTTCCCGTGACACAATACGGCGCACACTGCAGAGGAATGGCATGCATGGGTATCGTCCACGAAGGAAGCCGCTCCTAAAACCCCAGGCACAATAAAGCATGCCTAGAATTTGCTAGGGCCCATGCTGAAAAAGATGAAGATTACTGGGACTCTATACTCTGGAGTGACAAGACAAAGATCACTGTTTTTGGAACTAATGGTTTCAAAACTGTATGGCGTCGTAAAGGTGAGGATTTCAAAGAAAAATGCATGGTGCCTACAGTGAAACATGGTGGTGGCAGTGTCCTTATGTGGGGCTGCATGAGTGCTGCTGGTGTTGGGGAGCTGCATTTCATTGATGGTATCATGAACTCAACAATGTACTGCTCTATACTGAAGGAGAAGATGCTGCCATCACTCCGTGCACTTGGTCGTTGTGCACAACACGACAATGATCCAAAACACACATCTAAAGCTACTGTTGCATTTCTGAAGAAGAACAGGGTGAAGGTGATTGAATGGCCAAGTATGTCTCCTGATCTGAACCCAATCGAACACCTGTGGGGAATTCTGAAGCGACAAGTTGAGCAGCACTCTCCATCCAGCATCCAGGCTCTAAAAGAGGTTATTCTTGAAGAATGGAAAAAGATGGATGTTGCAATATGTCGCCATCTTGTTCATTCCATGCCTAGAAGACTTGGTGCTGTCCTTAAAAATCACGTTGGTCATACAAAATACTAGATGTAGTAGTTTTTGTTGCGGGGTGTATTCATTTTTGCTTCAACCAATTTAAGTAAAACTGAAGATTTTGTGATCTGTTATATTATTAACCTTAATTTCATGTTATGGAGTTAAACAAGTGTTCAATAAAACTCAGCCTTGTGAAAATTTTGGAAATTGTTCTTTTGTTCATTGAGCTACTGATTAAATTCGTACTTTTTAAAGGGGGTGTACTCATTTATGCTGAGCACTATATATATATATATATATATATATATATATATATATATATATATATATATATATATATATATATATATATAAATGATTTAGGTAGGAATATAAATAACACGCCAGTTAAGTCTGCACATGATACCAAGATAAGGTGGACTGGCAGATAGTCAGGAACCTGCTGAATCATCACAGAGGGACTTGGATAACAGACAGGCTTGGGCAGATTTGTGGCAGATGAAATTTATTATAAGAAAATGTAAAGTATTACACATAAGAAGTAAAAATGTGAGGTTTGAATACACAATGAGTGGTCAGAAAATCAAGAGTCCACCTTATGAGAAGGATTTAGGAGTCATAGAGAACTCTAAGCTATTGACATACCGACAGTGTTCAGAAGCCATCAAGAAGGCTAACAGAATGTCAGGTTATATAGCGCCTTGATGTGTGGAGTACAAGTCACAGGAGGTTCTGCTGAAGTCTTTATAACACACTGGTGAGGCCTCATCTGTAGTCATCTGGAGTCCTGGGTGCAGTTTTGGTCTCAAGGCTACAAAAAGGACATGACAGCACAAGAAAAGGTCCAGAGAAGAGCGACTAGGCTGATTATGGGGGGGCTACAGGGGATGAATTATGAGGAAAGATTTAGGTGTTTAAAATTATGAAGGAAATTAGTCCTGTGGATCGAGACTTTTATTTTAAAATGAGCTCATCAAAAACATGTGGACACAGTTGGAAACTTGCTAAGCGTCAATTTTCAACAAGCATTAGGAAGTGACCAAGTGTGGTAGACAGTAAGACTTTAGGGACTTTCGAAACTCGACTTGATGGTTTTTTTAGAAGAATTAAGTGGACAGGACTGGCGAGCTTTGTTGGGCTGAATGGCGTGTTCTCGTCTAGAGTGTTCTTAAAAAAAAAAACGTGTTTAAGTTCTTTTAGATCCTGGTGCATTTGGGAGGTTTGGGTCCCCTCTAATTGTATATCAAATATATAATTTAATAATTGTTACATTATTTTGAGATATACTGTGTGTGTATATACATCCCTCGCTATATCGCGCTTTGACTTTCGCGGTTTCGCTCTATCGCAGATTTTATATGAAAGCATAACTAAATATATAACGTGGATTTTTCGCTGCTTCGCGGGTTCTGCGGACAATGTGTCTTTTTACTTCCTGTATATGCTTCCTCAGTTGGTTTGCCCAGTTGATTTCATACAAGGGACGCTATTGGCGGATGACTGAGAAGCTAACCAATCAGAGCACGCAGTTAAGTTCTCCTGACTGAGAAGCTAACCAATCAGAGCACGCAGTTAAGTTCCTGCCTGCTGAATGCGGTGTTAACCAGGAAGTCTCATCTCGCTCATTCAGCATCAACGTGTCTCGCTGTGTAAAGAGTTGTGCACTTTTGTGTTTATCTTTGTGCGAAGTCAAGCCCTTCATTATGGCTCCAAAACGATCTGCTACTGCTTCAGGGGCCGTGCCCAAGCGCAAACGGAAGATGTTAACGATTGCCGAAAAGGTAAACGTTTTGGATTTGTTGAAGGCTACGATTCTTTTTATTTAAAAAGTAGGAAAGGAATATAAGAGGCCGCAGTGTCCTTTTAACCAGGGTGCAAAACGAGTTGTAAGTGGATGTAATAAGGCAGTAGTCTGGATGGAATCTGCTTTAGGGATTTGGATTGAAGACTGAAGAAGAACAACGGCGGTGCTACACAATCGCCTGAAGTGGCTCCTTTAAGGGCTGTAACGCTCTCCTTTGTTGTGCAGTAAAATAAAACTCATTGTTATCGGACAAGTCATCGTGTCATTGTTGGTGAGTAACCATAATTAATTTTCTACTTACAGTATTTAGTACATTTACGTACGTTTAGTGTCACTGTACACACATTTACTGTATACTATTTTTGTTGCATTGTACGTATTTATTGCTGGTGGCATGTCTATTGTAATGGCTGTAGCATGTGATATCGGAGACACTCAATATCTTTAAAATAATATTTACGTTTTACTGTATATAAACAGTGTGTTTATATACATAATTTCAATGAATCTTACCTAATATCTAAGAGAAAACAAAGGGATTATGCTGTATAACTCTGCGGGGAATATTTATAAACAGTGTGGGAGAGTTAATAAGGGCTTAAAATATATAAAAATAACCATAGAAACATATGGCTTCTACTTCGCAGATTTTCACCTATTGCGGGGGGGTCTGGAACGCAACCCCCGCGATCGAGGAGGGATTACTATATATATATATATGGGCGGCACGGTGGCGCAGTGGTAGCGCTGCTGCCTCGCAGTTAGGAGACCAGGGTTTGCTTCCCGCGTCCTCCCTGCGTGGAGTTTGCATGTTCTCCCCGTGTCTGCGTCGGTTTCCTCCGGGCGCTCCGGTTTCCTCCCACAATCCAAAGACCCCCGTGACCCTGTATTCGGATTCAGCGGGTTAGACAATGGATGGATGGATGGATATATATATATATATATATATATATATATATATATATATATATATATATATATATATATATCAGCAGCCAGAACTCTTGCCCAGCCCGGATGCCCACAGTGTGGAAGGACTGGTGGAAAGAGGGCAGCTCCCCTGGTTTCCAACAGGGCCAGGGAGCTCATGGACCTTTGCAGGACCAGAACAAGCTTGTTAGGCACCTGGAGTCCTATAAAAGGGGGCCAGTCCCACCAATCGAGGGGCAGAGTTGGGTGGAAGAAGACAAAGCCTGAGGAGGAGTGGAGGCGGATGGACTGGCAGCAAGAAGGGACTGTGCATTGGTATGTTGCGGAGTTGGTGATTTGTGCGCACACTGTAAAACTATAAATAAAGCGGGTGTTGAGTTTGAACCTGTGTCTTGTCTGTGTGTGTGCGGGTTAGGGCGGCTGTATGCCCCCTGGTGGCTCGCAATAATAGAGAGAAAGAGAGAGATAGTTTTTTTTTGTGTGTTTTCTGCAGACCTGAACCATGTTTCACTCTGCCATTTTTTCCCAGTTTGTGGACTGTGCAACAGGAAACTTGTTATATGTGGACTGTGGGATTGTTATATGCCAGCGTTAAAGAGGCATATGACTCTATTGCTTTGCCAACTTTAGATCGATCAGACCCTAATTTGGTACAGCTCATACTCCCATAAAAGCCCAGTGTCCAGCGGCTGAAGGGCACCACCAGGTCTATGTAGGAATGGACCATGGAGACTGTGATTAATGCCTTTGAGACCACTAATACTTTTTTGAGTCACACAGCAAGAACACTGAGGAACTCCGGCACGTATGACAGACTACATCAAGTTTTGTGTGGACACACCAGACCTCCAACAACAAGCCATGGATCACAAAAGACTTCAAAGCCCTACTGAATGAGAAGGGAGCCTCCAGGTCTGGAGATAAGGAGGAAATCAAACAGATGCAGTCAGAAGTGAAGAAGCGGCTCTGTGAAGGTTCGAAAGCCCACTAAAGAGATAAACTTGAGCACAAGTTACACCAAAATGACATGAAGGAAGTGCAGAACAGGATGAGGACTATCACTGGCTACAAGCAGGCTGTTAATAATAATAATAATAATAATAATAATAATAATACATTTTACTTAAAAGTGCCTTTCAAAATACTCAAGGACACTGTACAACAATACACATAAAATCTCACAGTCCAATATACAAACAAAGTTAATGAGAACAACAAACGGCAACACTAAAAAGATAAGGTATTAAAGTCTGCATTTAAAAACAGAAAACGAGGTACAGGCTCTGATCTCCACAGACGGGACATCCCATAGCCGTGGCCCTGATACACTAAAAGCCCCGTCGGCCACAGTGCGCAGTCTGTACAGTCGAATGGTCAACAGGCAGGAGTCAGAAGAGCAACGTGAGCGCGATGGAGTATAGGGACAGGTAAGGTGGGGCAGACCATGAAGAGCCTTAAAAACGAAATAAAGAAGTGTATACTGAACGTGGACAGAGACAGGTAGGCATTGTAACTTTAGATGTGTAATCTGCTCCCGGAGTTTTCAATGGGTAATCACTCTTGGCACTGAAGTCTGCACATATCGGAATTTATTTAGACTCGAGCAGGGATACCAAACAGCACTGCACTGCAATAGTCAGGGTGACAAAATAATAATAAATAATAATTCTTGGCATTTATATAGCGCTTTTCTCACTGCTCAAAGCGCTCAGCAATTGAAGATTAAGGGCCTTGCTCAAGGGCCCAACAGAGCAGAGTCCCTATTGGCATTTACAGATTTGGAACCGGCAACCTTCATATTGCCAGTGCAGAACCCTCGCCTCAGAGCAAACCACTCAAACAAGCGTCTCAGCATCAGAGAGCAATGGACGCAGTCCTGAAATTTATTTGAGGTGGAAAAAAGCAACCCTGATAATATTAATATGAGGATCCAGCAGACCCCCGTGACCCAGTGTTCGGATTCATGGATGGATGGATCCAGAACACCACCAAAATGTTTAACCCGTGCAAACAAGGATGGAATAAAAGCCAGGAATGTTTACTGACGAATTGTCTACTTCCTTTAGAGTGCCTAGAGAGGCAATAATCAAAGCCTCAGTTTTATCCTCACTATTTAGTCTCAGAGACTTTTCAGACAACCAGAGTCTGATGCCAGCCAGCCAATGCAGGAGGAGGTGATGTGTGCATAAGCCGCGTGAGTAAATAAATCTGTGAAACAGTAGACCGTGATGTTTACTAAGGGCACTGAGAGGAAGCATATAAATGATAAAAAGCAGAGGGCCAAGAATTGATCCCTGAGGGACACCCAGGAGCAAATAGGATGGGTCAGACCTAAACCTGCCAACAGCAACAAACTGCTGACAGTCCTTAAAGTACGATTTAAGCCATGCAAGAGCTTTGCCAGCAATATTGAACTCATTCTCAAGTCTAAACAAAAGAACGCCATGATGGACCGTATCGAGAGCAGCAGTGGGGTCTAAAAAGACCACAATCAGCAGCGGTTAGGAGATCATTAGTCACCTTGACGAGTGCTGTCTCCGCGTTGTGAGCGGCCCTAAAGCCAGACTTAAATTTCTTCAGTCATCTGGAGTTCTTTTTGTTTGTTTCTTCTGCCCTCCCTGGCCATCGGACTTTACTTTTAATTCTATGTTAGTTAATATTGCCCAATTTAATTTTTTATTTTGTCTTTCTTCATCTTGTAAAACACTTTGAGCTCCATCATTTGTATTAAAACACGCTATGGAAATAAATATGGTTGTGTTGTTGTTTTCTCTGCCTAATGATGGTCTTTTTTTACTTTCAAATGCAAACTCCACACTTGGAATGAACTGCAGACCTTCTACGTGCATAACAGTTAATGAAATCACGAGGGACCTGCTGACACCGGACTACAGAGCAGCTTGTCCGTCAGATGCCCAAATACTTCTGAGCCGCTGGAAATGGGGGGCTATGCAGAAAAATGGCTGTCATTCTTAAATGGCTCACGCAATTATTTTGATACCCCCCTTAAATGAAAAGTGGCAGTGTGCACTTCAGTCACACTTCGATTGCTTTCATTCAAAGCCACTGTGGTGGCATACAGAGCCAAAATTATGAAAATGGAATGACTGCCCAAACATTCATGGACCTGGCTGTATTTAACATTTAATTTGTACGCCATCAACCCATACACATTACACAATAACACGCTTAATTTAGTTGCAGAATAACAAGTAAATGAGAATTGTGTTTCCGAATCAAATAAATGAGAATCAGTTAGACTGGCGCTGACTAACTCGCGGTGGTTCATGCGGTTCTTATGAATGTGCCTTAAACATCTACAAGCGTCACCCTGGACACGTGCGCACTTTCCTCAGAATCTGTTTGTTTGTGCTCATGAATTGATTCACATGACTCACGAAAAAATCGTTCAAAAGGACTGAATCATTCGTGAATCGCCCTTCACTACTTTACTGCCAGATAGGACGTCGTCATCATCGCAGTGGATTTCCGTTCTTCCATACTTGTACTGCACATGTGCTCCGCCACCACTCTCCTTTCCCTTCTCTTTCTCTCTGGACCTTACTGTGCCCTGTCCCGCGGCATCACACTTCTTTTCTTTTTATTTCCTAACTTTTCCATCATGCATGACCGCAGTTTCAGCTCCCGCAATCCATTTGTTTAAATCTCTGCCCATCTTATCCTGTTGCTGAAACCCACCACAATAAGGGGCTTCAGCTGTGGAGACTCTGAAATTCACTGTTCTGATCTGAATGAAGCATTCGAATTCCATTATTGACCTATCCGGGCCGTTAAATGCCACCCTGATGATAATGCCTGAACACGGAGAGAATGAGTGCCCTGTGGCCCCTGGCATTTTGGACTAATTAACGGCTGTCTTGTAAATTTGCAGGTCATCTGATGTGAAGCTAATCTGCATGGTACACAGCATCATTGGGCACGCACAGGATTAGGCCGAGCCAGAACACGGATTTAAATGGTAGCTACTGTAGAAAGGCGCCATCTGTGTAAATATCAAGATGTTAGATGATAATTCTTTCCATTTAATATGGGGCTTTCACTGCTACTCAAAACGCTTCAGTGAGTGGTGAGCCACTTCAACTACACCCTGTCCAGTACCCACATGGCAGCCACTTTTGTACCAGTGCGCCCCCCACACATTGGCTCTCTTTTTCTCACTACTTCAACACCAAACAGCTAATTAGAGAGAGGGAATGATTAGGGGGGTGGCACGGTGGCGCAGTGGTAGCGCTGCTGCCTCGCAGTTAGGAGACCCATCTGGGTTCGCTTCCCGGGTCCACCCTGCCTGTGTGGAGTTTGCATGTTCTCCCCGTGTCTGCCTGGGTTTCCTCCCACAGTCCAAAGACATGCAGGTGAGGTGCATTGGCGATCCTAAATTGTCCCGTGTGTGTGTGTGCCCTGCGGTGTGCTGGCGCCCTGCCCGGGGTTTGTTTCCTGCCTTGCGCCCTGTGTTGGCTGGGATTGGCTCCAGCAGACCCCCGTGACCCTGTTGTTAGGATATAGCGGGTTGGATAATGGATGGATGGAATGATTAGGGGGCCAGTCTATGGTGGACAACTTAGCTAGGACAACACCCTACTCTTTTTAAAATGACCACAGAGAGTCAGGACCTCAGTTTAATGTCTCATTCCAAAGGACAGCACCATACTTACCTTACTTGTCCCCGTCACACATACAGACCACAGGGTAAGCGTCCCCTGCTGGTCTCACCAACACCTCTTCCAGAAGTAACCCAAGGTTTTCCTAGATGGTCTCCCATCCAAGTACTGGCCAGTCTAGAGCATGCTGAGCTTCAGGTGGATGACTTGTCCTGAAACACATGTGTATGGCTGTTATCATCATCCAAATGGGCCTCCAGGTCCTGGCATTGACTCCAAGGGTCATCATTATGCCTGGCCACCCCAAGAGTCAGACTGGCATTTGATTTTTATGATACGATGATACAGTAGGACTAAGGAAAAAGGGTAAAAAAAAAATCCTTTAGTGAGAGCAAAGCCTTGAGGGCACTAGAACATAAAGAGGGGCTCTGATATCTGCCAGCATGGAGCCCATCTTCCTCCCTCTGCTTTCAGGGTCTCCTTTATTGCGGGGTGTTCTTTTACTGCCCATTTATATCTTCAGTTCTAAAATTCGACTTGATGTTATTTTAGAAGAATTAATAACATTTTAGAATTAGCATTTTAATTGAGGAAGCAGATTCTCTCCTCTCTTTTTTCTAATTCTATTTATTTTTATTCACTAGAGGGCTTTGCCCCCTGCTAGCCTCGCACGCCCACTCCCATTGGGCACGCTACGCTCCACACACTGCGCGTCTCTGCGTTGTCGGGGGGCTGAACGCACGTTAAGGATCAGCTGCTGCCGAGCTGCGTGTTCTGCTTGTCGCTCTGTGCGTCGATCATTTAAAAGCCTATACAGCAGCTGTCCTTTCGTCTCGCGGGACTTCAAATTGTCTTCCGAGATGATCACGTATTGTCTCCTTCCAAGCCTTTTTTTTTTATAATAGAGAGATTTATTAATTTATCCATCTATCCATTGTCCACCGCTAATCCGAGGTCGGGTCGCTGGGGCAGCAGCCTAAGCAGGGAAGCCCAGACCAACCTCTCCCCGGCCACTTTCTCCAGCTCCTCTGGGAGGACCCCGAGGCGTTCCCAGGCCAGCCAAGAGATATAATCCCTCCAGCGTGTCCTGGCCTTCTCCCAGTGGGGCATGCCCATAACACCCCACCAGAGAGACGTCCAGGGGGCATTCTAATCAGATGCCCGAACCACCTCAACTGACTCCTCTCAATGCGGAGGAGCAGCGACTTTAGATAGATAGATAGATAGATAGATAGATAGATAGATAGATAGATAGATAGATAGATAGACAGATAGATAGATAGATAGATAGATAGATAGATAGATAGATAGATAGATAGATAGATAGATAGATACTTTATTAATCCCAAGGGGAAATTCACATAATCCAGCAGCAGTATACTGATACAAAGAAACAATATTAAATTAAATAGTAATAAAAATGAAAAAATGAAAAAAATAAAAATAAAATTAATGTTAGCATTTACTCCCCCGGGTGGAATTGAAGAGTCGCATAGTGTGGGGGAGGAACGATCTCCTCAGTCTGTCACTGAAGCTACTCCTCTGCCTGGAGATGATCCTGTTCAGTGGATGCAGTGGATTCTTCATGATTGACAGGAGTTTGCTTAGTGTCCGTCGCTCTGCCACAGATGTTAAACTGTCCTACTTTACTCCTATAATAGAGCCTGCCTTCTTAACAAGTTTGTCCAGGCGTGAGGCGTCTTTCATCATAATGCTGCCACCCCAGCACACCACCGCGTAAAAGAGGGCACTCGCCACAACCGTCTGGTAGAACATCTGCAGCATCTTACTGCAGATGTTGAAGGATGCCAACCTTCTCAGAAAGTATAGTCCGATAAGTAAGTATTACTCTGAGTCTCTCCTGGATAACTAAACTCCTCGCCCTATCGCTAAGGGAAAGTCCAGCCACCCTACGGAGAAAACTCTTTTCGGCCGCTTGTATCCAGGATTTTCCTCTTTCGGTCACTACCCAAAGCTCATGGCCATAGGTGAGGGTAGGAACGTAGATCAACTGGTAAATCGAGTGTCTCGCCTTTTGGCTCAGCTCTCTCTTCACCACGACGGACTGTTGCAGAGCCCGCATTACTGCAGATGCCGCACTGATCCGTCTGTCAACCTCCCGCTCCATTCTTCCCTCACTCGTGAACAAGACCCCGAGATACTTGAACTCCTCGACTTGAGGCAGTAATGTGTTCCCAACCCAGAGAGAGCATTCCACCCTTTTCCGGCTGAGAACCATGGCCTCGGATTTAGAGGTGAGAGCTGGAGGTCACTGTCCGATGAAGATAGCAGAACCACGTCATCCGCAAATAGCAGAGACGAGATTCTGAGGTCACCGAACCAGACCCCCTCTGCTCCTTGGCTGTGCCTAAATATTCTGTCCATAAAACAGAATCGGTGACAAAGGGCAGCCCTGGTGGAGTCCAACCTCAACAGGAAACGTGTCCGACTTACCATATTTAGCTCTCTTATTTATCTAGCGTCATTTTCATGTACCATGATCAGACCGCTGGACAGACTTAAATCCAAATGTTACCTTTACACCCTAAGCTTGTCCAGGTCAGAATCACCTTTGGAATTTCATTTATATAAAAATCATATAAACAATTATCATAGAGCGAAAAGCACTTGTCATAGACGCCCAGGGACATGTCCCCACCGGGATGCCGGAAGAAGCAGGGGACCGGAAATGGGACAATATTTTCCCTGGAGTGCAGGAAGGCAGCCTCTCTGGAATGAATGGGGGTCACGGAGCTGCGAAACTCATCCCTGTGCAAAGATGGAGTCACCGCCAGGGGGCGCCCGGACGTGGTTGGAACCCTGGATGGCAGCATTTTTGTCAGAACGAGCACCTGGAGCCCATCTGGGTCATTATAAAAGGGGTCACCTCCCTCCAGAAGCTGAGCCAGAGTTGGGAGGAAGGAGACAAAGCTTGTGAGGAGGGGAGAGGAGGTCATTGTGAAGAGAAAGAGAAGGAGAGCTTGAGACTGTTGGCATTTTGGTATTGTGGATTAATAAAACATGTGCAATTTGGACATTCTGGTGTCTGTCTGTCTGTATCTGGGGGCATGCTTTTCACACATTAGAAAATATGGAAAACTGAATTTATGCAAATGTGGTATGCAAATCAACACCATTGAACCTATCACTTCCAAATTCTGCACAGATTTGCACAGGTGAACATCACACGCTATGTTTCTGTGCCAGGCTGCACGATGCACCCCAGCTATCCACCCACTCCTGTCGACTAAAGGTTCCATTCGGCTCCAGATCACATTTCCACCTTCCCCTTTAAGAGGCACTTGAATCAGGCACAGAGCCTAAGGGGATTCTTACAGCACAGATGTAGTTAAGTCTGTCGAGGACTGTTTTTATTTTCTTTTTCATAATACATTCAGAGTTGATCTATTGATATCATTTTCAAAAAATAATAAACAGATGAATAGATAAAGGGTGACCAGAAGCCCTCTTTTGTAATGTAACACAGGGAGAAAAACAAGAACAATCCCTGGATGGATTAGAATAGCATATGACAGGAATCCATCCTGAGGTTTACTCGATGCACGGTCAAGGCAAAACGCTGCTGCTCCATTTTTAGCTCTCTCAGGTCAGCAGACCACATGTTTTTATGTGTTCCCAAGGCACGATGCAAACTCCGAGGTGAACGAGCCTTTTCAGTTGCAGCCCTGAAACTCTGGAAAAATTTGCCGTTGCACGTTAGGCAGGCTAATTCGTTAGCTGCATTTAAATCATTTTTAAAAACACAGTTTTACTCTCTGGCTTTTAACTGAGTATGGGATGTTGGCTAACTGTATATTTTTTATTAAGAATCTCTTCAGTTCTTATGTGCTTATTTTTTATGTGTTTCTGTTTCATTTACCCTTTGGTTTTGTGTGTCTGATATGCTTTGTTTTTATTGTACAGCACTTTGGTCAGCCTTGTCGTTGTTTTTAAAGTGCTTTCTAAATAAATAAAATAAATAAAGGCAGCCACACATTCCACCTGAAGGTGGCACCAGGCTATCCTGGCACACACTCACTTAAGGGAACAGTGACCGTCTTCTTTTAGAGGTGACAAAAAAGCCTGTAAGAACAGAAAGAGCCACGACTCCACCATTAGGTCCCAATGACAACATTACCCCAAAACCTTGGTGTGCCACACCTAATGACGGGTAGGGGGGCTGGTGTAATAAGAATATAAGTTTAATGTCACTGAGCTCTGTACAAAAATCCACTCACATGTACAGGCCAGGCCAAAGTTAGCACACAGGGGCTCTCAACATTTAGAATTGCCGGGCCAAACATAGGACAAGATAGTGTGGACACTAGGGGTCACTGTTGCCCCGTTGAACCCAACAGACAGACGTCCCAGACACACGTGTAAAAGCACCTGAAGATTTTAATTATAATATTCTTCTAATAAAGTGCACAAAGCACTGCACACTCCACAATTCTTCAAAATTAAATCAATACAATAATAATAATCAATAATACAATCCTCCACTCCCAGCAGCTCCGTCTTCTACCACCCAACTCCGGCTCGATCTGCTGGGGTTTCCCACAATCCTTTATAGTCCATGACCCGGAAGTATTCCGTCTCTGGGTCAAACGCTTTCTTCAGGTGCCCCGGAAGTACTGCAGGTTTCCGTCCTCGTGACTCCTACGTACTTCAGGGTTAACGTCATGATAATATCCCCCTTGTTCTTGGTGAGCTCCCCCTGGCAGCACCCACGGCACCCAACAGGGCTGAAGAACCGGACTCCATGTCCCATGCTGCCCTGCAGGAATCCGGGGAACCATTTCCGTCCAGGGGAGCTGCCATCTAGCGTCCTGGAGGATGTAGTGCCCTAAAAAGGCTCTTTTTTCCAGTTGAGGGATGTCCCGGCCCGACTGAAATGCCGGCTCACAATACATAAAGACAGCTGGAGGAATGGATAGTCAGCCTAAAGACAGGCGTATACTATTTTGTCCTCTGTTAACAGTCAGCATAAAATCTTCTTTCCTTGTTTGGAAATGGACTTTTTACCTAAATAAGGGCCTGCAGGTGGAGAAGACAGAATAAAAAGACGTGGACAGTAGCCAAACACTTTGAAGCCGATGGACGATGATAACGTCATCCGTTCTGAAAAGCCTTCCAGCACAGCGACGAAAAAGGGCAGACTGTGTAGATCAAGATCCCATCTTGGTATTATCTTGCTCTTGGCTTCCCATCTGTAATGCCGTGTAAATCGTCAGTAAAGGAAGCGAAGTTATTTTCTATTATGTGATTTTTACCGCTGTATCACCATGGGAGGGATATCACTTTTTAATATCATATCTATATAGTTTTCAGTTACTTAAAACACCGCAATTACAAAAGAACTTATTCCAACTAGGGAGCGACCGCCACCAAAAGGAACAGCTGGCACCCTAGGGAATGTGTCCTGGGATGGTCCATGCTGTCTCTACACACAGTATAGAGTGTGAATCGGGACTGGCATCTCAGTGTGAAGCCTCTGGAAAGCTGCCATCACTTTCACTAAACAGACAGACGCGGCTTAAAACGCCAAAGGTGTTCAGCTCAGAGTCGCCCATGTGGAGCTTTGTGCGGAGAATCAGAGCGGCGCGGAGATCACAGAGATTCCTGTCTTATCAGGGAGCTTCATTTGAATTCCGCCTTTGAAGGCGGCCGTTTCACAAAACGTTAATCTTCAGACTCGTGAGGCTTTGAGTGATTGATCTGCAGGAACAAAATTAAAAATAAATAAATAAATAAATAAATAAAGTCCAAGTTTATGGCTTAAACGATGAAAATCGAAAGCAATTGGAGAAAGAAAATACGTTCAGGGAGGCTTAGCGTTCTGAAATAAATGATGAAAAGATTAAAAAGAAAGGGCCATACTGACAAAGTGCAGGGATGTATAGCGCCTTAAACGTACCTCCGACTATCAGCTGTATCTGGTATCCTGCTACCTACTGCATTTTGACCCATCAGGTTATAGGTGGTCCAGTGATTAATACTGACACCTCATACACTCGGTGTCCTGGGCTCAAACCTCCTGCCTGGACACTGTCTGTGTGGAATTTGAATGTCCTCCTTGTGCCTGTGCATTTCTTTAATCATGTTTTTTGGGGTTTTCTTTGCTTTTCCAAAGATGAGAGTTTCAGGGTGAATGACAGTGGCCTTGATAAGTGTGCTGTGTTCAGCGGATTTTCTCCAGACCTTTCAGACTGACAGCCACTTTACCAAAGTCAGATATGGTTGACAATCTACAAGCAACAGTCACTTTTTAGCTTTAATTCTGTGTTATAATCTTCATACTTTATTACTTGTATTTATTTGCAAAACACTGACATTCAATTCCAACATTTCTGAATTTGCAATTTAAAGTTCCGGATTGCAGCCAGTTATCCGTAATAATCCCTCGGCATTAAAGACGGTATAAAAACAGGCAGCCAGACAAAACTGATGAAGCAGAAAGGGAGTGTGGAATTATGGGAAGGGATGATGAACTGAAACGAGAGGCCCAGAGAGGGCTGAAACCTAAAGAGATCAACGGCAAGTGTGAAAAGGAGAGGAGAAACGCTACTAGATAAAAAGGTGCATAGCAGGAAGGAGAAGATGTCACCATGAGGAATCAGATTGGATGGAGTTATCTATTCGTTGTGGCCTCCCACGCATAAGATGAGTTGGTGACTCTAAATGAGTCCAGTGTGTGTGTGTGTTGCCTGGACTGACACTGGCATCTCATCTAGAGTTGGTTCAGGTCTTGCACGTCAGTTTGCCATCATTCCTGTAGTGAGAAAATGGACAGAGTTGTCATAGTGATAGTGAGGAGTGCACCGGGCCGCTTCTAAACATTTTGAGTCTCTAGGTAAGTATTTTCCCCTTATCCCAACCCTTCTCTCTTGTCCCTGTGTTGGTGGTGGGACCCCCATACTGGTTCCATGGCCCTATGTGAACATTTAATTCAATTCTGCCTAGAAAGGGGCTTGTTAAAATGTAGACCCAAAGTCTTTAACTGACAGTGAAACTTCACTTTAATCTGTGCCTACAAACCTGGAGCTGAACTTTTAAATGTAAAGTCAAGAAGATTGACGATGTGCAGTTACCCGCTTGGGAATCTGAATCATCAATCCACCAGCTTTCAAGGCCGCTTTATTGCCTTTACAGATGAAGGTCCAGGTAGGAGTGAACTGATGAGAGGCTTGGCTTTTATTACATCCCATCATTCCCTCCAGCATTTATAGCTCCTTTCTCATTGAGAAACATGGCTTTAATCATCCCGGTTTTAATCATGTCAAACATTTCCCATAGTACCGGACCATCGCCAGAAGCACACAATAAATTTCAGAAGAGCTTAATGGTCCTCAGGTCATCAATTCAGACTGCTAGGCTGTAAAGGACCGGTGAGGAGAAGTGATCGTTATTTTCAGATCTTCAATGAAGCCGGAGCTCCCCACCCCTTTCTCTCATCTTCCCTTGCTCCTCAGCATCCCTCAGTCCTTCACTCTTTGACCTTTTTTAAAGTACGTTTGCATATAATGTTCTATCCGGCAGGGGGCGATAGCTCCCTGGTTGGAATAAGTTCTTTTTAATTGCGGTGTTTTAAGTAACCTGAACCTAAATAGATATATTAGAACGAGGCAATATCCCTCTCATAGTGATACGGAGGAAAGAAATCACATAACGTAGCTTTCTTTAATGATGATTTACACGGCGTAACAGATGAAAGGAAGCCAATGGCAAGACAATTACCGAAGTGGGAGTTCAATGTATACAGTCTGCCATTTCTGTCACTGCGCTGGAAGGGTTTTCAGGATCGGATGACGTTATCTCCCATCCGTCCGCTGGCTTCCCAGGTGTGTCGGGCAATGTTCCAAGGCTTTATACCCTTTCTCCATGTGCAGGCCCTTACTTAGGTAAATCATGTCGCTCCAAACAAGGCAAAGAGAGGATTCAATTTCATGCTGACTCTGACACACACAAATAGAGCACATTGCCCAGTTGTCTTTGTCTATCTTTTTTTGTTAAATTATTTCTATAGATTATCTTGTTTGTTAATTTATTCTTATTTTGTAGCACTTTGAGATTGTTAAATATAAAGCACAATATAAATAAATTGTTTATTATTATTATTATCTTGTCCTATGCTTGGCCTAGCAGTTCAAAATGCTGAGCCCCTTTGTACTAAATCTAACTCAGCTGTGCATGTAGAAACAACATTTATTTCTATAGCACATTTTCATACAAATAATGGAGCTCAAAGTGCTTTACATGATGAAGAATAGAAAAATAAAAGACACAGTAAGAATAAAAATAAGACAACACTAATTAGCATAGAATAAGAGTAAGGTAAAAAAGTAAAGAAAAGCAGATTTCAAATATTTGTACAGAGCACGGTGACATATTAAACATATAAACGTATTACAAGTGTTTGTTTGCCTGCCACATGAAACAACTCGAACCCCCTAGTGGATCAATTTTGTTGACATGTCAGTCATCTGCCAACCCGCTATATCCTAACTACAGGGTCATGAGGGTTCTGCTGGAGCCAATCCCAGCCAACACAGGGCGCAAGGCAGGAACAAATCCCCGGGCAGGGCACCAGCCCACCGCAGGGCACACACACCCACACACCAAACACACAGTAGGGACAATTTAGGATGGCCAATGCACCTAACCTGCATGTCTTAGGACTGTGGGAGGAAACCCACGCAGACATGGAGAGAACATGCAAACTCCACGCAGGGAGGACCCAGGAAGTAAACCCAGGTCTCCTAACTGCAAGGCAGCAGCGCTACCCGCTGCGCCACCGTGCCACCCTTTTGTTGAAATGTGGCACGCTTATTCTTCCAGGAAATCTGTTGAGACTGTTCAATTGTCCACTGAGTTATCTCTAATAGAGCGTGATGAACAAAGTTCTGAAATTTCAAAACCTCCCACTATAGTACTAGGGTGTTGTACCGTGTTAGCCGTTATGAATGTAGTGAGAAGTCAAGCAAAATGGCACCTTTTATTTATTTTTACTTAGCCAATAAAAGCTGTCCTTTTGCTTGACTTCTCACTTCAAAACCTCCCACTGAGAAGCGCTGGAAAAATCTGCAGACTCGCTTGACTCAATGCAGAGAAGCATTGTGTGTGTGCTGTGCTCAAGCTTCTCACAGAGAAACCCACGCATGATGAATGGGAGAGGAAGAAAATTATGAAAGCATTGCTCAAAAAGTATAGACTGAACAAACAAGTCCTCATTATTTCTGTTACAGTATAAAGTAACTCACTGCTGCATTATCTGCACATTATTATTGCAAAACACAGACGTTTTCAACCTGCAGCTAAAAGGTGTTTAAACTATTTAATTACACACAAAGATGCAGCACCCCTGTGAGATATAAAGATAGTATGGACTTAGAAGGGGAAATGCAGCTTAAATAAAGGATGAAGATCAGTGCGTAAAACACGGACTGCACTACATTTAACAGTTTTAATGGTGCACAAAAGGCAGAGTGCTGTTAATAGCAGGGTGCAGCAGAACTACTAAGAGTTGCTTAAAGGTAAAACACAACAAAGATGAAGTTGGGGTTTCGGTTTGTCAGTGCCTGAGAGCGACTTTTGCTTCCCTGTGTCTTGAGACTGAAATGAATATCTTTGAAGTGTCACCTTTGGTATTTTCATTATACAATAAATCACTTTCTTGCCAAGTTCTTAGTGATAGATAGAGTGATATCTAATAGATATTTGTCCCTAGGAGGTAGTTTCTCTTTTTATTGAAGCTCTTTAAATAAATAAATAGTGTCACCCACGTGCGCATGGGAGGCAGCTAAAGGGCTTGAGTAAGGACAATACCGACTCTGACCGGGATGTGGCAGAGTGCACGGACTCTTTTTCTCCCTTTCCTGCAGACCATTCACGGGAGATTCCACCAGACCCTCTTGACGTCATTTCCAGGTCCATGCCTACGGATGAAGACCTTGCCGGCTCTGACCTCCATGATATCGCCAATCAGCTTCAGTCACACCTTACACATTACAATTTATTTGAGAAATTCCAGTCTGGTTCTCGCACTGGTCATAGTTCAGAAACAGCACTAACGTGGGTTGTGAACAACATTCTGATATCCTCTGATGAAGGAAACGCCACTGTAATTACAGTACGTTGTTGGACTTAAGTGCAGCATTTGACACCATTGACCACTCTATTCTACTGCACAGGCTAGAAAACGATGTTGGGCTTACAGGCTCTGTGCTCGTTTGGTTTAGTTCTTATTTATCAAATCGATTCCAATACGTATAGAAATGTGCAGACAGGACTCCGTCATTATACACAGAAGTGAGATATGGTGTCCTGCAGGGCTCAGTACTTGGACTTTTACTATTCTCAATTTACAGGCGTCCACTGGGATCTCTCTCTTAGGAAACATCATGTTCATTCTTACTCGTATGCAGATGACACCCAGTTATACTTTTCTTTTAGATCAAATGAAGTTTCTCCGCTGTTGTCTTTAATTAGTTGTGTTAGTGAATTAAAGGAGAGGATGGATGAGAGCGACTTGTCTTTAAACACAGATAAAACAGAGATGTTAATTGTTGGAGAGAATGACGCTGATCACAACAATATTCTGTCATCGTTTAACTTAGTTGGAATCCCCATTAATTTTACTGAATCAGCCCGCAATCTAGGAGTTATCTTTGACTCCAGGAGGTCATTTAAAGCGCACATTACAAAGATGTCTAAATCAGGTTTCTTCCATCTTAAAAATGTTGGGAAATTAAGGCGCTTTCTAAATAAACAGGATTCTGAGAAATTAATTCCTGCATTTATTTCTAGTAGGATTGACTACTGCAATGCGGTGTTCACTGGCTGTTCAAACTGTTCTTTATTCAGCATCCAGTTAATCCAAAATGCGGCTGCAAGAATTATTACAAGAACAAGAAAATACGAACACAAAACTCCAGTTCTTAAATCTTTACACTGGCTCCCAGTTAAGTTTAGGGCAGATTTCAAAATCCTCCTTTTAACATATAAAGCATTAAATGGCCAAGGTCCGGCTTACTGGTCTGAATTTATCATAACTTACAAACCTGAGCGCACATTAAGATCTCAAGATACCGGTCTGTTTATGATTCCAAGGATTAGCAAAATAACAGTGGAAGTTCGAGCTTTTAATTACAGGCCCCCTAAACTGTGGACTGGTCTGCATGCTACTATAAGAGGTGCCCCTTTGGTCTCAGGCTGAAGACTCACTACTTCAGTTTAGCACACCCTGACTAGAGCTGCTGATTAACTGTACAGACTGCATCTCTGTTGTTAGTAATCAGCACTAAAACATAAGTAACATGATTGTTATAATTTGATACTAACCCTCACCTATTCCGTTTCTCTTCTCTGTACTGAAATGTGGCACTCGGTGCCACAGCCCACCTGCCAAGTTGTTTTGCCTGCCTAAGGTAAAGTCACCCCTGATGGAGGATCGCAAGAATCATGGGAAAGAGGGGTGCTTTCATCAGGTTTGTGCTATTTCAGCTGTGGAATGGCCAAATGGGGGAGGCAGCTTGATGGCTAAGGTCTCCAGGACTCTGAACACATCCAAATCATGTTATGTGATATCATCTGCTGTTAAATTCTACTCCGTACTTCTAAATTTTTTATTTTTATATTGTATTGAGGATTTGTTCTTTTGGGTGTATTGTATTTTATTGACTCCCCTTCTTTTTGACACCCACTGCACTCCCAACCTACCTGGAAAGGGGTCTCTCTTTGAACTGCCTTTCCTGAGGTTTCTTCCATTTTTTTCCCTACTAAGGTTTTTTTTGGGAGTTTTTCCTTGTCTTCTTAGAGAGTCAAGGATGGGGGGCTGGCAAGAGGCAGGGCCTGTTAAAGCCCATTGCGGCACTTCATGTGTGATTTTGGGCTATACAAAAATAAATTGCATTGTATTGTAATTGTATGTCACGTCCGGGCTTGAGCCAATGGCCGAAGACCCTTATGAGCCCAACCCCTTTGACTTCACTTCCTGTCTTTCCGTTTAAAAGCCCCCCCCTTTTCCCTATTCCTTCAGTTCTGTTTTGGACTCGGTTTTCTGCACATCAGTAACATTTTTACAATTTTGCAGCCAGGATACCAATTATACGGGTGGCTGCCCCAAACCTTGTTATGACTTGTGGTCAAGTTTGTGACAACAGATAAAACAAACATTTACAGATATATATATATATATATATATATATATATATATATATATATATATATATATATATACACACATACATACACACTATTGTCTAAACACACTCAAAAATTAATAAAAAGAAAGAAAACCAAAAAGAAAGAAGGCAGTCCCAGTGGCACTACGTAGGCATATTGCTGTTGGTCTAAATAAATCCCAGTCAAGTTTTCCCAGACACATTATGCTGAATGAGTTTTTTAGCTGAAGGTCCTCATAGGTAGTGTGTCAGAGACAGGAAGTTCAACATTGTTCAGAATGGCCATCAGTTTTTTTTTTTTCTTTCTCTCATTCTCACCTTCGCTACCACCTTCAAGGAGTCAAGAGGGCATCCCATAAGTGATCACAGACTTGTAGAAGATGTGAAGAATTTCATTACCCACATATTAAGGAAATGTAGCCTGCTAAGATAAAAAACGCCTGCTCTGTCCTTTCTTATATATTTCCACTGTGTCACCAGACCAGTCCAACCTGTCATTGATTAAGACCTCAAGTACTTGTATTTACAGATTTAGACTACAGTATTACACTCTGTCTAATCCTCTTCCCTTACCCCATAAGTCAGATTCAGACCTGATGCTATATTTATTGTCACATTTTTTTAGTGTTTTTTATTTTTGGTAATTTAATTAGCTGGCATTCAGTGGGCAACTAAGTGGTATGTCATTGTTACCAAGAGGAGATTGCATTTACTGCACTAATTATAATACTTGTGTGGTTTTCAGCATTTTGATTTTTGTTATTAAAAAAAAAAAACACACACACACACCACCTATCCAGACCCTACACTACTATTAACAGCACATTAACCAATGCCATTTTCACATCACTTGAACTGGAATCTTCTGTGAATGAAAGCTATTGAGCCATCATAAACCATCTATGCTCCATTTTTACTACATGACATAGTGAAGTATTGTTGAAAAGATACTATTCAATTTAGTCAATACTAAATGCATGGAATCACACTTTATTATCACTTATTTATTGGGAGGCACGGTGGCGCAGTGGTAGTGCTGCTACCTCATTGTAAGGAGGCTGGGGTTTGTTTCCTGGGCCTACCTGCTTTGCAAGTTTTCCTCGTGTCTGCATGGGTTTCCTCTGGATGCTAAAGTTTCCTCCCACAGTCCAAAGACATGCAGGTGAGATGCACCGACAATACTAATTTGGTCCTTGTGTGTGTGTGTGTTCATCCTGCAATGGCCTGGAGCCCTGTTTAAGGTTTGTTCCTGCCTTATGCCCCATGATATGCTGTGCAAACCATTAACCGTGTTCAGGTCCAAGCAACTTAGAAAATTATTCACTGACTATTATACAGTATATTTTTGAAGATGAATCTTTGTTATGGAAATTAAACAAAAATGTGCTAACTGACCATAAAAAGACAGAGATAGAAAGAAATAGATATATATGAGAAAGGCGCTATACAAGACAGAGAGAGAGACATATGTGAAAGGCACTACATAATAAGATAGATGTCTCCAGGAGGAAGTTTTGCTTTTTACTGAAGGTCTTCAAATAAATATATAAATAGGTAGATAATTTGGTAAATAAATATATACACACTTTGGGCTGAACACACACTGGAATTACTATAAAGCACAAAAAATTCCAAAGAAAGAGAAAAGCTCTGACTTGGTTGTCCCAGGAAGTCTGATGCATTATGCAGGCATATTGCTGATGGTATAAAGAACCACCCACCCAACCACTTCTTGACCCACTTCTGCTGAATAATTCGTTGGCTGAAAGTCCTTCATGTTGGTGCGTCAGAGGGAGGATGTGCAGCACGGTTCATAATGACACTCGGTTATGTTTCAGTGCTCTCATTTGCTACTCTGAGGGAGAGCGTTGAGGCCTTTTAAAGCCACTAAGGATGCTGTCTTTTCTGTCTTCCTCTAGAGCAGTGCTTCCTAAACTCGGTCCTGGAGACCCACTGTGGCTGCAGGTTTTTGTTCCATCCAGCTTCAGTTTTTAATTGAACTCCTGAGCTACTTAAGTGAACTGTTATTTCCCAAGTTCTGTATTTTGGGAACAATATAGAAATTACAAAAATAAGTTTACTAAAATATCTATATTTATTGGCAAAGATGCTATATAGGCGTCGACCTGACACAGACTGACAGCAGAGGCATGTGTAAAAATAAAAAAAAAAAAGGTTTTTATTTTTTCTTCAGCCGGGTGGCACATCTTCCCCATGTCCCACAGGCACTACACAGTCGAAAAAACACCCCAAAACAAAGTCATTACAACACACAAAAGCAAAACACCGCCACAAAACACTCTTCTTCCTCTACTCCTCCCAGGCAGCTTTTTTGTTGTTGTTGTTGTCGTCCCGACTCTGGCGCCTCGAGTAGAGGCTGCAGGCTCCTTTTGTGGCCCTCCCGGAAGTGCTCCAGGTGGGAATTAGCCTAATTAGGCAGCTCTTCCGGGTGGTGGTCACAGAGCCCAACAAGTCTGAGCCCTGAAGTCCCACGCCTGTGGCCCCAATGTAACCCAGGAGGGCTGCCACCACACGTTCTGGGGGACGTAGAGTGCATCCCACGACTGCTCCCCTGGATCCAGCGTTGAAGGGGTGTCCCAACCAGGCATGGGTCCGGGCTATCTGCCACAATATACATATAATAAAAAGTACCAAGCTGTTATATGGGAATAATGCATTTTTTTCTTTTTAACAATATTTTCATCTTGATTTTCATTCTACTTTTCCAGGTGTTCTAATTGTTTAATTAATCCATTATTTACAAAATTAGTGAATCAATTAGTAGTTGCGGCCTTTCAGTGTGCCGTTAGCCTGCATGTCCGCTCTGCTTGTGTTTATCATGAATAAGATGAAACGAAGGGGGAAAACTGCAAAGAGAAAGGGCAAAATAGAATGAAATCTATGCAAAAGCAGAAATATTTCTAAATGTCTCGTACATGTAAAAAAGCATGCTGCTGTGCTTTTCTGAATGTAGAATAAGAGAAAAATATAATGCCAGCTAATTAAATGAGCTCAGTGTTATCAGGTGTTGTCACTGACGAGGAACAAAAACCTGCAGTCACAGGGGGGCCACAGGGCCGAGGCTGGGAAACACGACTCTAGAAGATAAAAATAAAATGGCGTTTAACTTCCAGTTTAACTTACTGCCTTTACGATTAATTACTTAATATTACAAGATACACACCCTTCAAAAAAAAGAATTCACCTCCTTGGAAATGCTATTGTTGTACAACTTTCAATCACACAGGAGTGGATTTGACAAAGACTCTCTACTGTTAAAGTTAAAACAACCAAATGTCTGAGAAGTGATGTAAAGTCAGTAGAGAGAATGTTACATTGAAATTTAGGGAGAACTTTCTTTGTCCCCAGCAAGAATTTAATTAAATTGATAGATGGATGTGAAAGTTACTGTATGATTGATAGATATTTATCCCCAGGAGGAAGTTTTTAGCTTTTTACAGACAGTGTTTAAATAAATACATATAGGTAGATAATTAAGTCAATAAATATATACACAACTTGGGCTGAACACACACACTAGAATTACTATAAAGCACAAAATATTCAAAAGAAAGAAAAGTTCTGACTTGGCTGTTCCAGTCACAGTGAGGCACAATGCAGACAAGACCACCAGTTGCGTTTCTTGACCCACCTCCGTTGAGTCATTTGCTGGCTGAAAGTCCCCCAAGTTGGTGAATCAGAGAGAGCGCGTGCAGCTTTGTTCATAATGGCACTCCATTTTATTTCAACGCTCTCATTTGCTACAAGCTGCAGGGGGTTCTACAGTGCCTCTCACTGCCCTTTTCATTAGCTTGTTGGTTTTATGGGCCGCTCTTGAACTTGGATGGAATAACTAAAAACAAAATTGAAAAATGAGGCCTTCGTCGACTTTCATTATCAGTGAACTTTGTCGCTGAAGGTCTCGCCATGCGGACGACTCACTTGTTGTTAAGTTGCTTTCTCATATAACAGGAGAGAAACACAGCGGTAGCCATGTCAGTTTGTTTAAACTTTTCACACTTACTCTTAAATGAAGTTTTAATCGAGCTATTTTGAATACAGCGCGCTGTACACATTTCTGAAATGTCTGAATCTCCCATTGAAAACCACTGATTTGATTTATTTATTTTTTGGTTCTTTATTATTTCTCCTTATACAATTTCTTGTACTAAGAATTTGTTTGTTTCGCATACCCTATGGCAAGGGTCCCCAACTCCGGTCCTGGAGGGCACCAGTGGCTGCAGGTTTTCATTCTAACCCGTTTCTTATTTAGTGACCTGTTTTTCCTGCTCACTAACGTCTTTTGAATTCATTTTATTTGACTTGCTCTTGAAGACACCGATGCCTTAATTGTTTATTTTTCCTTAATTAGTGGCCAAACAATAATGAGACCAAAACATGACCAGCAAAGCATGACCAACATTGTTGATCATACAATATCTGAAAATAAAGAAAGATGAACGTCTCAGAAATACTGATCTGCTCAGGGCCCCAAAACATTTTAACAGTGCTCTTAAAAAACAGAAAATTAGTAATTTTGGAAATGTATGTTATTGCATAATGAGAGCAGCAATGAGCCATGGAATTAACGAATGGGTTTAATTAATGACAAGTCTCTGTGCCTAATTAAGCAACTGGTTGGAGTGAAATTGGCTGGAATTTCAGGCCCTGACTTAGTTGACCTTCTGCTGGCTCACTCACTTCACATTTGATTTCTGTTTGGGTGCCATGGAAAGAACTGAAGCAATTCAGAGCAACAATGAAGAAATTCAGGGGAACAAACCTTAAAAAAACAGGTCAACTAAAATGAATTAAAAAAAAAAAAGTTAATTAACAGCAAAAACTGTACACTAATTAAGAAGAGGGTTAGAGTGAAAACCTTCTGCCACCGGTGCCCACCAGGACTGGAGTTGGGGACCCTTGCCCTATGGCAGTGGTGGCGAACCTATGGCACGTGTGCCAAAGGGGGCACTCAGAGCCCTCTCAGTGGGCACGCGCGCTGTCGCCCGAGCACAGAGTTCGTTACCATAAAGCCAGAGAAATGCAGGGCCGGGCTGCTCCCCTAAACCGCTCCCCCTCTTCATGCGCGCCGGAGGACTTTTCTCACATCACCCGCCCCTCTGCCCAGCAGCCCAATGGGTGCGCGTCCTTCCTCTCCTGTCTGGGGTAAGGCGGGGCGGCACACATGCTGCTTGAGGGTGCGGCACGCACTGCAGCCTTTTGAGTCTGTGATTCCCGTGGTGGGGTTGGAGGGGATGTGGTATAGCGGGTCCACAGCTCAAAATTGAAAAGGCCAGTTTTAACAGATAATTGCCGCACTCGCGGCTTAAAGGGGGTTATGGTAGAGTGGCCAGAGCGGTTTCCGGGAGCTTTGTGATGCGAGCAGTCCTCGCTTAAGCGCACAGGTGAGGAGTCGTCCGCATCTGTAATTATTGCCAGGAGTTGCTAATCGCCACACCTGATCCACGACCCCGTAATATATAATGGAAGCTTTGGGGCGGAGCTTAATAGGGAAGACCTGCGTGAAACACTTGAGAGGATCGAAGGGATGACAAAGGACAGCACAGTTAGTTATGAAAATGAAATCCTTAAAGTGTGGAATTCTCTGCCAAATAATTTTAAGTCAATGAAGGCACTTGAGATTGCTTTCCTTACTTTGTTTGGAACATCTTATGCTTGTGCGCAGCTGTTTTTAGCTTTGAATTAAATCAAATCTGACACCAGAAACAGACTAACAGATGACCTGAGTGCTGCATGTGTTGCTCTCAAGCTTACAAAGTATGAGCCAAGGTTAGACAAATTATCAGCATGCATACAACAGCAAAAAGCACATTAATTGTTCAAAAGCATACCGAATGCAAACTTTTACCTTTCAACAAAAAGTTGTTTGTATCATTGAAAGCTCTGTTATTATGTTTTTCTTTTAAGACAAAAGATGTTAATGTATGAGTTGCTTTTCTAAACTAAAAGCTCAGTAGATAGACAGACAGACAGATCATCAGTATTGGCAGTCCAGTCCAGTTTATCATCCAGCTGCACTCCCAGGTATTTATAGGTCTGCACCCTCTGCACACACTCACCTCTGATGATCACGGGGTCCATGAGGGGCCTGGGCCTCCTAAAATCCACCACCAGCTCCTTGGTTATGCTGGTGTTCAGTTTTAGGTGGTATTCAGGTTAAATTGCCATGTTGGCACTTTGCGATAAATAAGTGGGTTTTGGATTGCAGTTTGGGCACTTGGTTTCTAAATGGCTCGCCATCACTGCCCTATGGGGTCTGAGCGCAGGGTCAGTCATTGCACAGCGCCCCTTGCTCGAAGGCCTTTGGCAGTAACGGGGATTTGAACCGGCAGCCTGCTGGACACCTGCGCAGTTCCTCAGCCTCAGAGCCTCCACTCCGCCCTAATTTGCCAGCTTGTCTATCTTAAAACAGAACATTTTTTTTTCGATTTTAATACGACTTAGCTTACTACTTTAACCTTACCTTGAAAACGGTAATATGAACTTGTTTCTACTGCATATATTATTTTTCTTTTGCCCACTCGGTAGCCGCTTCTGATGGTAAAACAGTAAAGACTTGCAGCCGCGCGCGCTGATACAAACACACCTCGGGAATGTGCGAAGTCCGCGTCTCTGCGGCTGCGCTGCGTTTTGGCGCGCACTTCAGTCGGCGGCTTCTTGAAATCAAGGCGGGAAAGTGACGTGACGTGGCGTGTCCATAAAAGTCAAAAGATAAATGCAACTTGGTGTTTTTAGGAATTAATGAAAGATGGTTTTGTCGACACGTTACTCTGCTGTAGCCAAGTGAAGGTGGATTACAATATCGTGCATGTACACCTTTAAGGACGCGCGGTGCTGCAGTGTGCAGGCGCCAGTGCGGCGAGCTGAAGGTCCCGACGGGCAGCAAGTGAGACATAACGGAGATGCAGGAGGACGTTTCCTCAAAGTCTACTGGTAACTCTTAATATCCTGTTATTACGGTTTAAGATATTGTTAGTGAATAGTCTTGCATGAGTTTGTTTTGTTCAAAAGTAACAACATAATGTTTTATGTAACAGTCATATGAAACTATGGCGTGTTTGGTGCTCCTTAACGTGCAGTTTTTTGGCACATGGTATGTAATAGTATACTCTTTATTTTTAAGACATCAAGAAAACCAAAATCGGGATAAATTGCAACTGTTATAGTTGTAGGTTTATATTGCAATTTTTGATTTATTTTGGTTGGTTTTCACATGCAGTAAATAAGAATAAGTTAAGCGTCACGATTTCTGTAGGCCAGTTTGTTGTCACCCAGATTTGCTGTTGATGGTTCTTTAATAAACATAAAAATATAATCACAGTATTGCAGTTTACAATAAAAAGAGCTAATAGCGGGGTTTTCTGTGTACTATAAGAGCTCATCACCGTATGGTTTGTGATTTTGATTTATTTCTTTCTTAATTCAACAACTGATGTCCCCCCACTTAAAGCTAGCATTGCTTAACTGAGAAAACATTAAGACTCCAGTGCTGAAAGTGAAATAAGAGAGGACAACTTACCTTGCTTATGTGACAAATAAGTAAAAAGTTTTACATTGATATGCTTAGCAGACACTTTTATCCAAACTACTTACAAAAGAGGTAAACAATCGAGTAACAGAAATAATAAAATAAAGAGCTTAGAGGTGATGTGTGTATTATACATACTGGCTGGTGAGTTAACTAACTGCTCTCCAGAACAAGCCAGCTGTTTTTACATTCATCGAAAGTGAAAGTCTTACGCCATGGGATGGGAACAAATGTGATATCTGACAACACCTTTAAACCAAACTTTTTAACTTTAGCCACTGACTATGCAAAAGTGATGTTTTGACTTTCTTGTATACAAAGTACTATATAAGGAAATTATTGTAATTGTCCAAAAAATTTGATGTCGAGGTTTTGATGAATCTCGACATTTTAGACTTCCCTGAGTCCGAAAACATCATTTTAGGAGTTGTCTATCTGTGTGTGGTCAACCAAATTTTGCATACAAGTAATAGATAGAGATAGATACTTTATTAATCCCAAGGGGAAATTCACATAATCCAGCAGCAGCATACTGATAAAAAATAAATAAATAAAGAGTAATAAAAATGCAGGTAAAAACAGACAATAACTTTGAATAATGTTAACGTGTACCCCCCCAGGTGGAGTTGAAGAGTCACATAGTGTGGGGTCTCCTCAGTCTGTCAGTAGAGCAGGATGGTGACAGCAGTCTGTCTCTGAAGCTGCTCTTCTGTCTGGAGATGATCCTGTTCATTGGATGCAGTTGATTCTCCATGATTGACAGGAGTCTGCTCAGCGCCCGTCACTCTGCCACGGATGTCAAACTGTCCAGCTTCATTCCTACAGTAGAGCCTGCCTTCCTCACCAGTTTGTCCAGGTGTGAGGCGTCCTTCTTTAAGCTGCCTCCCCAGCACACCACCACGTAGAAGAGGGCACTCACCACAACCATCTGATAGAACATCTGCAGCATCTTATTGCAGATGTTGAAGGACGCTAGTCTTCTAATGAAGTATAATCGTCTCTGTCCTCTCTTACACAGAGCATCAGTATTGGCAGTCCGGTCCAATTTATCATCCAGCTGCACTCCCAGGTATTTATAGGTCTTCTCCCTCTGCACAGTCACCTCTGATGATCACGGGGTCCATGAGGGGCCTGGGCCTCCTAAAAGCCACGACCAGTTCCTTGGTTTTGATGGTGTTTAGGTGTAAGTGGTTTGAGTTGTACCATTTAACAAAGTCCTTGATTAGGTTCCTATACTCCTCCTCCTGCCCACTCCTGATGCAGCCCACAATAGCAGTGTCGTCAGTGAACTTTTGCACGTGGCAGGACTCTGAGTCGTATTGGAAGTCTGATGTATGTTGGCTGAACAGGACCGGAGAAAGTCCAGTCCCCTGAGGCGCTCCTGTGCTGCTGACCACAATGTCAGACCTGCAGTTCACAAGACACGCATACTGAGGTCTATCTGTAAGACAGTCCATGATCCATGCCACCAGGTGTGAATCTACTGCCATCTCTGTCAGCTTGTCCCTAAGGAGCTGAGGTTGGATGGTGTTGAAGGCGCTAGAGAAGTCCGGAAACATAATTCTTACAACACCACTGCCTCTGTCCAAGTGGTAGAGGGATCGGTGCAGCATATAAATTATGACATCCTCCGCTCCCACCTTCTCCTGGTATGCGAACTGTAGAGGGTCAAGGGCGTGGTGGACCTGTGGCCTCAGGTGGTGAAGCAACAGCCGCTCCATGGTCTTCATCACATGTGACCTCAGAGCGACAGGACGGAAGTCATTCAGCTCACTAGGACGTGATACAAGATGTTTTCCAAAGCCTCGGGACTCTCCCCTGTTCCAGGCTCAGGTTGAAGATATGCTGTAGAGGACTCCCCAGCTCCAACGCACAGGCCTTCAGCAGTCGTGGCAATACTCCATCTGGACCCGCTGCTTTGCTGGCACAAAGTCTCCTCAGCTCTCTGCTTACCTGGGCTGCTGTGATTGAGGGTGGGGATGTCCCACCTATGCTGGTATCAGCAGAAGGATGGGCGGAGGGTGCAGTACTCTGAGGTGAGAGTGGGTTAGGGTGGTCAAACCTGTTAAAGAAGTTGTTCATTTGGTTTTCTCTCTCCACGTCTCTCTCGATGGTGGCACCCCGCTTCGAGCTGCAGACAGTGATGATCTTCATCCCATCCCACACTTCCTTCATGCTGTTATTCTGCAACTTCTGCTCCAGCTTTCTCCTGTACTGCTCTTTCACGGCCCTGAGCTGGACTCGGAGCTCCTTCTGCACACTCTTGAGCTCATGCTGATCACCGCCTTTAAAAGCCCTTTTCTTCAGGTTCAAAAGGCCCTTGATGTCACTTGTAATCCATGGCTTGTTGTTAGCATAGCAGCGTACTATTTTTACTGGAACTACAATGTCCATACAGAAGTTGATGTAATCAGTGTGCAGTCAACAACCTCCTCAATGTTCTCACTATGTGACCCCTGCAGGATATCCCAGTCTGTAGTTCCAGTCTCTCGGAACCTCAGGGGACCACTTCCTGAATGAGCGTGTGGTTGTAGGTAGCTCCCTTACTTGGTTTGTAGTGAGGCTGAAGCAGAACCAGGTTATGATCTGCTTTCCCAAGCGCAGGCAGTGGGGTGGCGCTGTATGCGTCTTTAACGTTTGCATACAGTAGGTCAATAGTCCTATTTCCCCGGGTGTTACAGTCCACATACTGGGAAGAAGGCAGGTAATGTTTTGTCCAGCATCACATGGTTAAAGTCTCCAGTGATTAGCACAAGTGCCTCGGGGTGCTGTGTTTATAGTTTAGCGACAGTGGAATGGATGACGTCACTCACTATCACCGCGTTTGCTCGAGGGGGGATATAAACAATAACAACAATGATGTGTCCAAACTCTCTGGGCAAGTAATAGGGATGCAGACTTACGGCCAACAGTTCGACGTCCTTGCAGCAAGTGGAGATTTTAACATTTACATGTCCAGAGTTTCACCATTTTGTATTGATGTAGAGAGCGAGTCCTCCTACTTTCTGCTTCTCGCTGGTACTTGCGTCTCTGTCCACTCTAACTGTCTGAAACGGTGTGAAAGACTAAGGTGAGAAGCTCTGTGGTGCCCCCTTTTATTGGTGTCCTGAGCACATTCTTGTTTTGCTTAATGGTTAATCCGGGGCTGGTTGTATTATTGAAGCAGACCTCTGAATCAATTTGGACACAGCCTGTTTCTCACATGGACAACTTTGTGGCATGCTTAGTGGTTCCTAAGAACCTTTATACAGTATATTGGCTAAAGATGGAAAAACTAAAAACATTGTATATAACAAGGTACTTCAGTATAAACAATACAACCACATTAGTGAGTCTTAATTGTTTGGTTATTTATAGTGTATTTTTTTATTATATTTTTCTCTCTTAAATTGTCCCTAGTGTGTGCTTGGTGTGTGGGTGTGTTTGTGTGTGTGTCCTACGGTGGGTTGGCACCTTGCCCAGGATTGGTTCCTGCCTTGTGCCCTGTGTTGGCTGGGATTGGCTCCAGCAGACCCCCGTGACTCTGTGTTCGGATTCAGCGGGTTAGGAAATGGATGGATGGATTTTTTTTATTTATTTTTTTTTATTATATTTTTCTCTCTTAAATTGTCCCTAGTGTGTGCTTGGTGTGTGTGTGTGTGTGTGTTTCCTGCCTTGCATCCTGTGTTGGCTGGGATTGGCGCCAGTAGACCCCCGTGACCCTGTAGTTAGGATATAGCAAGTTGGATAATGGAAGGATGGATATTTTTCTCAAACAAAAAAAAAAAACACTTTATTTTCCTCCCATGCAACGGCGGTTATTTCGGCTAGTTTCCAATACAAGCTAGACTAACGCTGGAACAGACATACCTACAGGCGCAAGCCACTGGTACATGCGCTCACTGCCTCTGCTGTTTGAGGTAAAGTAACTGTAAAAGTCACAAAATAAAAAAAGCAAAAAGTCATTTATGTAGGAATGAATGTAAGTCAAACGAAACTATGTAAGCGTTGACATGTAAGCATGGAGTAAACAAATACGTCCTTAGCAATTACAGCACATTACACGAAAAATAATCTCCTGGCTGCACTGTTACCTGCACACTCTAACGATTCAGTATTTATCAGCAAAGCTTCAGACCTGTTCTTCATTAGAAGCCGAAGCAGGAATCAATTTATCCTTGAGCCTGGGTACTTCTTTCAAGCATGTTCTGTTTAAGAAATGTGAACTTGACTTACTCATTGACCCTCCACAGCGATCAACAGCACCTCAATCGATGCCATTTTTACATCCCTTGATTTGGAGTCAGCTGTCAGTGAAAGATTTTTGAGGCATCTGATTGGGCTCCGTTTTTAATTACGTGTAGCCTTCTTCTTTCTAAAAATGTGAACCTACAAGGCAAAGAGAGACGCGAATGAGTTACTGCAGGGTTGGTTTCTCTGACCCTTTGCTTCTCCAACCTGCCTCACTTTCTTCACCCCACCACAAACCTCCACACAACATCCATTTGCCATCCCAAACCGGCCCTTCCTTTCCATGTCCCCTCCTTTTCATTTTGTGTTTTTCCTTACCAAATAGAGTCCTGTCTAAAACCAAACCCAACTCAGAATCTGGTGTTATTTAAGGTCAATAAAACAAGGCTACTGTACATACATGACACTTTAAAGTGCTGTTAAAAAGTATGTGAGTCTACGTAATTAAATTGTATTATTGCTGTATATATTGTTGAATATGAACAAAAATGTAATATCTGACAATGAAACATCTCAAAAAAGTTAAAATGCTATGTCTTTTAAATCGGTTATTTAAGACCCCGAATGCACCTGATTGTTACACCATGCCCATATTTTCAGGTTTTTTTTTTTTCCTTTTATTAATGAAGTGACACAAATCGAGGTGTTCTGAGATCAATCAGCCAAGGACAATAAGGCCGGATCATCGGTAGATAATTGTGAACAAAACTCCTCGGGGACACTCGCTCTTTTAATCAAGAAGCTGCCATGCCAGAAACCTTTTCAGACTGCACTTGGACTGTCAAGGTGGCCAACAAATGTCACTTGTGTCACTGGAAAGGCCCCCACCTGTCACATGTCTTCACTGTCACACACTGTATTCCGCTAATAACAGGGGCGTATCGGCCACCTCTTTCTTTTGGGCCCAGATTTTGAAGGTCATTCTTGGTCATTTACGTATATTGGCCACTTTCATTTGATTGACTGATCAGTTTGTATATTTGGCATATCATCCTATTTGTGCCTGGGAGCTGTATGAAAATGAAGATTGGAATATTGATGGAATGATTGATTAATGGATGACACTGTGGCCAATGGTTAGCACAATGTTTACACAGCTCCAGGTTTCTGGGTTCAAAGTCCATCTCTGGTTACTTGCTGTTTGTTGTTGTCATTATTTTTGTTTCTCTAAACCACCCCCCCAAGAGCTCCTTTTCCAAAATGATAATGTCGGAGAGCTCGTGATGTTTTCAAACGTTTATTCTCATCGCTTATTTCAACCCAAACAAACTGAAAACGCTGATTTTGCCTGAACATTTACAAAATTTTGGTGTCAACAACTCACATTTTGCATTAAAACATCACAAAAATATTTAGTTCACCTGCAAGTGCATTTTGTATGTTTGTATGAATTTTCTATTGTATCTGACACTATTGAAGTAAAACAGGAATGCTGTCAGAACAAAACAATGCAATTCAAATCCACAGATATTCCTTATTCATTTGTCATTTTGTGACATGTCACTGTGTCACTTTATTCGCATGTCCAGTCTCATGTGTGATGTGTTGTTTAGTTAGTCAGGTGACTGGCACTGAGGTGTATGGTGGAGTGGAGCCCCCTTAGGTTCACTCTTATGGAGTCATTTCAATGTTCGTCTGTCAGTCTTGTTCTGAACTTTGATTTCATGACATTCATGTCAGACTCACCAGAGGTATGGAGACCCAAACAAGGCAGACATTTTCAGAGCTGCTTGGTGAAGATTCTTTTAGTTATCTTGCTCTACTAAGCTCCAGAAACGCTGAAGATGCTGTTGAGACTTCAACTGCACATTATTTTGTTATTAAAGTTTACTAATATATGATATATAGAATACTCTGTCTGTATGTCTGTCCACTTTTCACGAGAGAAGTACTTCACGGATTTTGATCGGGTTTTCCTCTATAATTTGATTGAACATTCCGGTTCAGTTTGTGACTTCTCTCATTTTGCTATGTATCACAGTTCGCTTGTGGTACCGATTCATTTGCGCGAATCTGAGATGCACACAACGGGCCAAGGTGGTGTGGTGGGTGGGGTTCCTCACTCACTCGCCAGCTTCGGGGCGAGTTCCTTAACTCTGCTTAACTAGAGAACAAGAGAGCAATTGAATTCACCTTTGATATTCAAAATAAAGTGTTACTTAGGTCTTGAGTTCGAGTCCGGATATTCTCTTAGGTGTACGCCACATTGAAAAGAGAGATTGCAATTCAGATTGTGGATCGTGATTTTGTGTTAAAAGGTTCATGATATAATTTTTTGCAAAGATCGCCCACCCCTAATTTGATTGATCAAGTTTTCAAATTTTATGTAGGATTCATTAACCCTTTGGTGAGCTACTTGGAAAGGGGTGGCTAGCTACCGGTAGCTCACTAGCGGCGTATTAGAGACCCGGGCTTTTACTACCACATGCCAAAGAGATGTCAGTTGGGTTGACTTCTTTGTTTGTATGCCCTTCAGTGGACTGGCAACCTGTCCAGAGTTGGCATTTCTGTGCCAGGACAGGCCCAATTGCCATGTGATCATATTTTAGAAGGCTGTAAGTGCCTCATTAATATCTACCATGTGGCAGAATTTGCACACTCCTTCCCCAATTTGTGTTTCCAGTGGGCAGGATGTCCTTATCATGGGGCACCTCAACAGACAAATTAGGTGACATTGATTTCCCATCTAAACTCCTAGACACTTCTTTTGAATGATGTGGTATTTGCACTTGTTAGTTTGAATTATGTGCTTGGTTTATTAAAAAATGTGATGTTGGAAAAACACTAAATGACATAAAGATTGACGGTGCGACAGGCAGTTTCTAATGCCACCTTACAGCTTAAGCATTTAGGGTCTAAATCCTGCCCTGATCGATGGGGGTTCTTTTTTCCTGTATTCTGATTTTCATCTCAGATGTTTTCTTTTTTGGCTAAATAGAGACTCAAAACTTGCCAATGTCACAGGCCAACTGAGGGTGAGGGACTGTCCTCTGCAGTGGGCTGGCACCCTGTCAATAAGTTTTCTGTTTTGCAACCTTCAAGTCCCCAGTCTGAGTAATGGAAATAAGTGGATTGAGTAACTGAAGGTGTGGACCAATGAATTTCCGTCTAATGTAAATTTTTAAGCTGCCCCTGAACTGAATGGTTTGTGCTAACCACGCCTTCACTATTTAACCAATCAGAATGTGGCCAAAGAGCCACCCGCCCTGTAAAATACCCTGCCTGTCATCAGCTCAGTGCTTTGCTATGTCAGCACTGCATAGACTGGCCAGCATGAGTCTGGGGTCAAAATGAAGAAGTTCCTCCATTATCTGGGACTAAAGGACAATGAGCTGCATGCTGCAGCCAGCGTGGGCGACCTTGACAGGCTTGAGCAGCTCCTGAACAGAAAGGGAAAGAAGGCCAATGTGAACAAGGCCGACAAGGAGAACAGGTAAACATAACGGCTTGTCCCTCTTCCTCCTTGCAGCCACTGGAGGTGGCTCTTTGTGGGCTTATTTCACCATCACTGCTGCTTGACTTGTTTGTGTAATCTGAAGCAATCATGGCCTTGGAAATGAGGCCTTCTTCTTGGTTTACATTTTGGCCAAACTAGTACATTGATGTTCTCCCCGTGTCTGCGTGGGTTTCCTCCGGGCGCTCCGGTTTCCTCCCACAATCCAAAGACATGCAGGTTAGGTGGATTGGCGATTGTAAATTGGCCCTAGTGTGTGCTTGGTGTGTGGGTGTGTTTGTGTGTGTCCTGCAGTGGGTTGGCACCCTGCCCAGGATTGGTTCCTGCCTTGTGCCCTGTGTTGGCTGGGATTGGCTCCAGCAGACCCCCGTGACCCTGTATTCAGATTCAGCGGGTTAGAAAATGGATGGATGGATGGATAGTACATTGAATGCTCCCATTGTTCCTCTGCCATTTTGAATTGCTGCCCTCCAGAGCTGTCAAGTGGTATTGATTACTGATGACTGTGTTGTCATGTCTTGCTATTTTCCAATTTCTTTAACTCGGGGCTAGGATGTCGTGGGCTGAAGCCCATCTCAGATATTTTAGGGTAGGAAAAACCCTGGACCAGTTGCCAGTCCATTGCAGTGTAAAAACACAAACACACACACCAAGCTCATACACGGGTCAGTTTAGCGTCTCCAGGTCCCCTGCTTGTCTTTAGACATTGGCAGGAAACTGGAGCACTAGGAGGAATCCAACGTGGGGAGAACATGCAAACCCCACCCAGGGAGGACCCACGGGCATGGACCTTCATAGACTTACTGTGAGGAATCCGCAATGCCACTGCACCACAATACTGCCTCTGACTGCCATGTATCATCTGCAATTAATAATATTTTAACTATTTGGCATTGCAAAATGTTCATTAACTAAGAACTGTTCACTCACATCTGCAGTGGTCCCTGCTGGTTATATTTCAGTGTAAAGGTCACCGTACCTACTCACCTTAGGCAAAAACATTTAACAATTTCATTTTTAAATTTAAAACTTAAATTTTAATTTATGCATCCATCCACATGGATTCTAGAACCATTGAGTGAATAAAAAAAGAACTCTTTTGGGATGTATGGTGCATTCTTTCATAAATGTTTCTGTAGATGTTCATATTTTGAATCCATTGAGATGGACCAAGATCCATGAATCTTTCTTCACCAACAGATGCTGTTAGACATATGTTGGTGAAGAAAAATTCACTGATCTTGACTTTGCTGACGATGCTGTGATCTTCGCGGAGTCAAAGGAGGCTCTGATTGGGGCACCCGAGAGACTGAGTGAGGGGTCTGACTGTCTGGGCTTGTGAGGGTCCTGATGAAAACCAAAGATCCAGGCCTTTAATGACCTCTTGGGCACGGCCATCAGCAGTGTGTCTGTTTGCGGAGTGTCAGCCTCGTCCAGAGGTTTACTTACCTTGGCAGTGACATTCATATCTCTGGTGACTCTTCCTGTGTAGTCAGTAGATGGATTGGGAAAGCATGGGGGGGTCATGAGGAAAGGGGTGTGTGGTGCTCCTGATATCTCTGAAAAAGGACAAAGGTCCAAGTCTTTAGAGTCCTGGTGCTTTCTCTCTTGTTATATGGTTGCGAAGACTGGACTTCTTTGGTACTGTGTCTCTCTGGAATATCCGTTGGTTTGACTTTGTGTTGCTCATGGAGTCCCGAATGAGACACATTACCTGCATTGTGAGGGAGCATCAGTTACGGCACTACGGTCATGTGGTGCGATTTCCCCGAGGGTGATCCAGCCCGTAAGACCCTCATTGTTGGAGACCCGAGTGGCTCGACCAGGCCAAGGTGTCGCCCTCATAACACCTGGCTGTGGCAGATAGAGGGTCATTTCCGGAGGGTGGGACTGGACCGTGAGTCTGCCTGGGGGTTTGCAAACCGGGATCCCGAGTTGTTTCCTCATGTAGTGGGTGCAGCAAAGTAATGTACCAGTGAATGCTCCCTAACGTGACTTGACTTGACTTAACTTGAGATGGGCTGGCAGCCTGTCAAATGTTATTCCTTCCATTTACCCGATAATTGCGTGGATAAGCTCCAGCTGCCCCATGGCTATACCATTGATAAGCCGGTTACAATCCTTAATGGGAGGATGGAATCCACTTTGCCTGTTACCCAGTTAATGGGGTGCCAACCCTGTGTGTCCAAGGCTGAAACCAACCCCTGGATGAGATTCTAGTTCCTTGAAAGGCGCAGTCAACAATACACGCACCCACTAAAACTGGATAAATAAATGAAATCTTCTGTACTTGAAACCACGACGAGATACAGTGGGATGTGTAATCAGTACGGCCTTCGTCTTCTCAATTTTCAAGGAGAATTTGCCAGCATAAGGCATACAGTGAATGAGAAGCGAATGTGCTCATCATTATTAGAGAACTCCCATTATTCTGTGTGCTTCTCTTTATGATTTATGAAGGCATCATATACAGTGTCTTTCATATTAGTCCATCATACGTTCTGTATTTTAATACATTCTTGTTTATCATGGCATAAGAGAGTGGTAGCTTGTCGTATGCTGTTTTTTTGTTTTGCTTTGAATTTCACACATCTTAGCTATCCTGTAGTGCCATTTATTTCTATCTATTAAATAGTGCCTTTAATACAGGGGTCTCCAAAACGTCGCTCGTGAGCTACCAGTAGCTCACCAAAGGGTTAACGAATCCTACATAAATTTGAAAACTTGATTAGTCAAATTAGGGGTGGCGATCTTTCCAAAAAATCATATCATGATCCACAATCTGAGTTGCAGTCTCTCTTTTCAATGTGGCATACACTTAAGAGAATATCTGGACTCAAACTCATCAAGACCTAAGTAACACTTTATTTTAAATATCAAACAAAGTTGACTTCTACTGTTCTTTAATTCGCTAGATAAGCAGAGTTAAGGACCATGGCCCGAAGCTGGCGAGTGAGGGAGGAAGGCCCCCCTCCCCTTCCCCTCGGCCCGTTGTGTTTTTCTCGGATTTGCGCTAATAAATTGGTACCGCAAGCGAACTATGATACATCGCAAATTCAACCAGAATGTTCAAGCAAATTCTAGAAAAAAACCTGATCTAAATCCGTTAAGTAATTCTCTCGTGAAAAGCAAACAGGCAGACATTGGGTTTTATATTTTACAGTATATATTAGTAAACCTTCAAAATAATGTGCAGTTGAAGTCTCAACAGCATTCTCAGCATTTCTGGAGCTTAGCAGAGCGAGATGACTAAGAATCTTCACCAAGCAGCTCTGAAAATATCGGCTTTGTTTGGGTCTCCATACCTCTGTGAGCCTGTGACATTAATGTCATGAAATCAAAGTTCAGAACAAGACTGACAGACGAACAGTTTAATGACTCCATAAGAGTGATCCTGAGTGGCTCCACTCCACCATACACCTCAGTGCCAGTCATCTGACTAACTAAACAACACGTCACACATGCAACTGGACCTGTGAATAAAGTGAAACAGTGACATGTGACAAAATGACAAATGAATAAGGAATATCTATGGATTTGGAATTGTTTTGTTTTGATAGCATTCATATTTTAATTCAATTGTGTGAGATACACTAGAAACAGCATACAGACATACAAAATGCACTTGTCGGTCAACCCAATATTTTTGTGATGTTTTAATACAAAATAAGCTATGAGAATAAACATTAGAAAACATAAGTAGCTCTCGGTCATTTTCATTTTGTAAAAGTAGCTCTCAGGGGTATAAAGGTTGGAGACTCCTGCTTAGATATAACAGACACTAAAAGTTATGTATTAATCAGTCATATAGTGCCTTTGATATCTGTCTCTAATTCATTGTTGCTCATCAGAGTGTGTTTAAGTGAATTGTACTGGCCTCCCTACAGTCCAATTAATGTGACAGCAACACAGATTCCTGGCCTTGGGGACTTGTGCTGCACAAATCTCAACCCTCTGGTTCTCTACTAATCCAGTCTCACTTACACCCCACACCCCTGAAGTCGTCCTCCTTTTCCTTTTTTTTTATGCTGATGTTTTTGCAGTTCTCATCAGCAAGGATAAGAATGGCAATCCTGCACAAATACTGATAAGTGGAACACTAGGATAAGTCTGGTCCAGTTCCAGCTGGCCAGTGGTCCCCAGAGCAGCCCTAGTTTTAATTGCATTGTTGTGGCCTCCGCCATTATATTGACTACACAGAGCTGCTAGTTTATTAGGTACGTCCACTGAGGACTGATTGATGCGAACACGAACAGATTATTGTACATTCGGATATTTTGCCTGTAGTGTTTGAGGATTTCACTTTCACCAAACAACAAATCTTTTATTTCTCACCGATACTCCTCTTCATTGGGAAGAAACGCTACTTTTCCTTGATAGCAACACAAATTAGATGATCTACAAGTCTCTGACATAAACTTTAAAGGCAAGAAATATCTACATCTGTCATATGTCCATATATTCGATCTTTTTTTGCTGTTCTGTTATTTCACTGAGTAATAATTTCTGTTTGTTTGCGCTAATGCAATCTTTACTATCCTTTTTTTTGAGACTTTAGAATTTTACTACTTTCATAATCTCTAACCTGTTCTGCACGTGTAGCGCACCAACGTTTTTGAACTTCTTTACAACGTTCTACTTTGTCTTCTACTCTTTGTCTTTTATTTCCGGCCGCGGGCATGATTAAATCTCTTTCTCTCTAAAAAAGTCTCATCTCGTCCCAGAATTTTTTTTATATAATAGAGAGATTTAGGGGATGCTTTTATCCGAGGAGACTTGGAACATGTGAGATACAATTGGTTCCGTTTCTTTTGTTCTTTCAGTTGGAGTACAGGCAGGTGAATGACTTGCTCGGGGTCACACAGTGGTGTCGGTATCAGGATTTGAACCCACACCCTCAGGGTTTGAAGTTGAAAGCCTTAACTCTGCCACCCTCCCTGTTTGTGGTTCAGATGTGCTTTTACTTTCTCATATACAAAGTATTTGGAAAATATTGTAATCATCGAAAAATTTTGATGAATCTCGATGTTTTAGACCTCCCTGACTTTCTTGCATATGAAGCGCAGAAGAAGCATTGGAATGCTCCAATAACTACATTTTAATGAATCTCTCTGTTTTAGACCTCCCTAATGTTTGGAATTACGTCTGTGTGTGTAAACATGATACCTTGAGTTCGCTTTCACTTAGGTCAACCAAATTTTGCATAAGTGTAATTATGTACAAAATGTAGATTTCTATCAACTTCTGGACTATTTCTGTTAACCGGAAGTGATACTTTGCCTTTTTTTCATGCAGTTGATTTATTCAACTTGACTTTTATAATAATTGTTCAATATATTATTAATTTGATTTGTTGGTGGTTCTTTGATGTGCATAATGTAAAAATACAATCATTGTCTTGGGGTTTACTCCTCAAATATCCATCCCTATATCTGAGTATACGAGGGAGTCGGGGGGAGAGCACTCCTGATTTTTAAACAAGTAACCCAGACATGCTTGGTTCAGTTTATTTATAACATGCAAGTGATAATCAGTGAGTGTGTAGAAGTATATACAGACAAGGGACAGCAGTGAACAGCACAAGACATACTGTAAATCTGCATTAAAAAAACGCAATTTGTGAATTCTATTCCCATAATTCTTATCTAAACAATTGAAACAGGAAACATTATTCCATTGTTAGCTCAGGACAAGCTTTCATAGTGCCTTCAGAATGTATTCGGACTCCTTCACTTTTTTTCATATATTGTTTTTTTTGGATCCCTTTGCTGAAATCAATTAAACTCATTTTTCCCTCATCAAACTAAAGTTCATACCCAAGAATGACCAACCGAAAATAAGATTTTAGGAATTTTCTGCAAATTTACTATTAATAAATAAAAAAACCCTGAGATTATCACATTGCCACAAGTATGCACTCTGCCTTGGCTAAGGTGCATCCCGTTCTATTGATCATCATTGAGATGTTTCTGCACTTGATTTGGGGTACACCTTTGGTCAGTCGAATTGATTGGGCTTGATGAAGAAAGACATAGTGGTGTCTATAGAAGGACCTACAGCTGACCAACAAATAGACCATGAGGTCAAAGGAACTGCCAGCAGAGCTCAGAGACAGGACTGTGTTGAGGAACAAACAGATCATGAAGACTAAGAAATGAACCCTGTAACACTGGAGAATCCAAAGATTACAGTGTCCTCCATAATTATTAAATGGAAGATGTTTGGAGCCACGTTGACTCTTCCATAATGAGCCTTCATGGAAGAAGGGTTTTGGTAAGGGAGGTCACTCTGGCCATACACTGGAGAAAATGTATGGTGATAAGAGAAAGTTCCAGGGGAACAACCATTAATGCAACACTCCACCAATCTGGACTTTATGAGAGAGTGGCCAGACAAGAGTCTCTCCTCAGTAAAAGACACGTGGGAGTCTGCTTGAAGTTTGCAAAAAGGCACTTAAAGGACTCAGACCATGAGAAACAAGATGCTGTGGTCTGAGATCCCACTTTTCACATATGCAGTACCACTACAACAGCATGGCGGTGGCAGCATCATGCCTTGGGGGAACACAGCAAGACTAGGCAGGGTTGAGGGGAAAGTTGAATGGAGCAAAGTAGTACTGAGATATCCTTAAAGAAAATCCCTCTGGATCACAAAACAAAAATAACACAGGAGTGTCTGTGAATGTACCTGAGTGGCCCAGTCAGAGCCCGACTGCACATCTTTGCAGAAACGTGAAACTGGCTGTCCACCGTCCAACTTGGCCGAGCTCGAGAGGATCTGCAGAGATGAATGGCAGAAAATCCTCAAATCCAGGCGAGTAAAGCTTGTGGTGTCAATCAAACCTTCAGAGACTCCATGCCTGAAAGTTCGGCGGCCATGACTAAGCACTGAGTCTAAAGGGTCTAAATACTTGTGTCAATGTGGGATTTCAGTTTTTAGTGTTTAAAACATTTGCAAAAAATCTTCTATCCTGTTTTCCTTTGTCATTCTGGGGTATTGAGTGTTGCTTGATGAGGGGAAAAGTGAAATTAAATGATTTTAGCACCAATCTGCAACATAGCAAAATGTGTTAAATATGGAAGGGTCAGAAAAATTACAAAACTCATTGTATGTTACCTTCTCCTCCCTTTTCCTTTCACCTGATGGGCTATACAGCCAAAATTAGGATTATAATGTCAGAATTGCTGTAATACTTCTTTTTGTGTGTTGAACTCAAACTGCCTCACACAACTGGTCTGATTTTGTTACTTATTGCCTCTCTGTACTGATGCACAAATGCTCTTGGAGTTGGACAGGAGTAATCGCTCTTAATGGCATAATCACTCCTGTACCGTCCATATAATGCTTGTGCGTTCACCACATTTAGCACAGTTTTGTGACCTTTTAAGCCCTTTATTATGTAGAACTAAACAAAATGTCCTACGGTCCTACTATAGCCCTCATATGTTACTCTTATATCTGTGACCTCAGGGAGAGACGGTGGTGTACCAGAACAGTCAGGGTAATAAGTTACACATTTATTCATCATGTACTATAGATAATGTGCCCAAAATATGAGGAGCAGTGTACAAATTATATTGACACAACCTGATAATAAACCGGTCATATTGCCTAGATCAGGGGTCTCCAACACAGCTACCAGTAGCTTGCAACCCCTTTCCAAGTAGCTCACCAAAGGGTTATTGAATCCTACAGAAATGTGAAAACTTCATTAGTCAATTTAGGGTTGGGCGATCTTTCCAAAAATTCACATCACGATCCTTTTAACACAAAATCATAATCCACAATCTGAATTACCATCTCTCTTTTCAATGTGGTGTACACTTAAGAGAATATCTGAACTCCATCTCATCAAGACCTAAGTAACACTTTATTTTAAATATCAAGCAAAGTTGAATTCAGTTGTTCTCTCGTTCGCTAGTTAAGCGGAGTTAAGGAACAAGCTGACAAGTGAGTGAGGAAGGCCACTTCACTTGGCCCGTTGCGTTTTCCTCGGATTTGCGCAAGTAAATCGGTACCACAGACGAACTCTGATGCATAGTGAAATGAGAGAAGTCGCAAAATCAACCGGAATGTTCAAGCAAATTATTGAAAAAAACCCAATCTAGATTTGTGAAATAGTCCTCTCATTTAAAGCAGACAGACAGACATTGGGTTTTATATTTTATATATTAGTAAACCTTCAGAATAATGTGCAGTTAAAGTCCTAATAGCATTCTCAGCATTTCTGGAGCTTAGTAGAGCGAGATGACTATAAGAATCTTCACCAAGCAGCTCTGAAAGTGTCTGTTGTGTTTGGGTCTCCATACCTCTGTGAGTCTGACGTGAATGTCATGAAGTCAAAGTTCAGAACAAGACTGACAGACGAACATTGAAATGATTTCAGAAGAGTGAACCTAAGGGGGCTCCACTCCTCCCCTCCGTGCCAGTCACCTGACTAACTAAACAACACATCACACATGCAACTGGACCTGTGAACAAAGTGACATGTGACAAAATGACAAATTAATACGTCATGTCTGTGGATTTGGAATTGCATTGTTCTGTTCTGATAGCATTCATGTTTTAATTCAATACTGTGAGATACACGAGAAAATGCTGACAGACGTACAGAATGCACTTGCAGGTGACCTAAATATTTTTTCTGATGTTTTAATGCAAAATGTGAGTTGTGGACACCAACATTCTGTAAATGTTCAGGCAAAAGGAGCGTATTCAGTTTGTTTGGGTTGAAATAAGCGATGAGAATAAACGTTAGAAAGCATGAGTAGCTCTTGGCCATTTTCATTTTGTAAAAGTAGCTCTCAGGGGAAAAAAGGTTGCAGACCCCTGGACTAGACTTTATAAATATGTTGGTTAGTCTCCACTCTGGCTTTGTCTTTTCTCCTGTATGGCCATTGAATGGAGTGGCAGAAACAGGCAATGCAAACCGCATGGCCAGTCTGAATAAGCGGGACAGACGAGAGAATGGGAGTTTCTTTGTTATCCTGTCTTTGTTAGTCCGGCTTTCTTCATGTATTTCCTAGACCAGTGGGATATCATAGTGCAAGCTGACTCCCATGCTTCTTCATTCCAGTGCTGTTTAAGCATAACTCCGTCTCCATTCCAGCCCATACTTTTATTTCTAAATATCTGCCCCACTTCCTAAACTCCTTGTCTCCCTTCCACTCCAGGCTAACCGGTTACAAGTAGATCAATAGGAAACCTTCAGCCCTCCGTCCATCTGCCAGTCAGTTAACCTCCATAACGTTGTGTTTACCCCTGGAACAATGAGCTGAAAATGCAGAATTGTTTTCAACAAGAAAAAGTGATACAAAGTGTATCAGAAATATGTGATGTTGTTTCAACCACAAGATGGCAGCTGAATGCTATCCCAAGAGTTATTCAGGCTTAACATTGAGCTACTCGGGTTTGACCATTTAGCATTCTGAGCCCTAGTGTCATGTGGGATTACAGTACAATGCATCCATACATCCATTATCCAACCCGCTATATCCTATCTACAGGGTCATGGTGGTCTGCTGGAGCCAATCCCAGCCAACACAGGGCACAAGGCAGGAAACAAACCCCGGGCAGGGCGCCAGCCCACTGCGGTACAATACAATACAATACAATTTATTTTTGTATAGCCCAAAATCACACAAGAAGTGCCGCAATGAGCTTTAACAGGCCCTGCCTCTTGACAGCCCCCCAGCCTTGACTCTCTAAGAAGACAAGGAGAACCTCTCAAATAAAAAAACGCTTGTAGGGGAAAAACAATGGAGGAATCCTCAGGAAAGGCAGTTCAAAGAGAGACCCCTTTCCAGGTAGGTTGGGCGTGCAGTGGGTGTCAAAAAGAAGGGGGTCAATACAATAGAATACAAAAAACGGAACACATCCTCAATATAGTATAAAAATAAAAAAATAGAAGTATGGAGCAGAATTTAACAGAAGATGATATCACATAATATGATTTGGATTAGCACCAAGGACATTAATGGCCGTTCATCTCACCCCACCTGTAGACAGTTTTATCTGTTTGGCTTTTTGTCATCCTTGCTCACCTTTTCAGCCAGCAGTGGTGATGCTCCCTCTATGGAAATTTACTGCCCTTTTGAGGTGACAGTCCAATACCCAGCAACACCTCAACCATCTTTAATAACTGAGGATGATGAGGAACTGAACATCTAGATAATGGATGAGTGAGGTGCATTCTGAGCATCACTAACATGCTCTTCTGTATTTTATTTTTTTTCCAGGACCCTTCTACATGTTGCTTGCGCTGGAGGACACAATGACGTTGTGTCTTTCCTTGTGGAAAATCAGGCTGAACTTGACCCCATTGACGATGAGCACCAGACACCCTTAATTATGGTAGGTGGTGATTTCTCATGACCCATCAAGGCAGATTTAGTAATGGGGCTGTGTAAGTTGCACATGAGTGAAATGGAAAGAATGGCTGCCTGCACCCAGTCAGAAAGAGTAAGAAGGCTTAATTGATCAAAGGTACTGCCAGTATGCAGTGCTTTACTATACTGGAAATTCAATCAGAGGGTGTTCTATCAAAACCTCTATACTAACCGGTAAAAATACTGTAAATGGTGAAAGTAAAATATCTTTTCTGAAAAAAGGAAGTTACCTTATGTTCTACTGAAAATTACCTGTATATCTTACAATACATTTCATTATTTTTTTACAGCCAAGTTCTGTAAAGTAAATATTTTTCTACCTTCAAAATATGCTACATACTGTTTACAGTTACACTGAAAAAAATCTGTTCATTTTACTGTGTAAAACTGTTAAATAGCGAAGGTAAACAACTGTAATATGTAAAACGGTAAATACCTGTTACGATATTTGCATATGGACTGTATAGTTCCTAGTGATCCACATACCTTTTAATTTTATTGAGCTTATTGTAATCACACAACATTCCATACAAATAGATTAATATTTACAAAAATAGGATCGAAAACAAATCGACCCCCACCCCTGAGAAAGATAGCATGGTCAGCAGAGTAAAACTTAAAGCTAGTAAAAATAAATAACCCTAAAAATAAAATTACCCTAATTTTTATAGTGCAATATAGAATTGAATAGTTACATAGATTGTATTAAACTGTAGTCAGTTGGGGGTGGGCTGGCGTGTAGATGGCAGCTCAGGTGTAGCATACAGTGCAGTTGGATCAAATCAGCAGGTGAGTGCAGTATGGGGCAGTTATGTCCTGGTTACCAAGAGTTAAGTGACCTTATGGATTTGGGGATGAAGCTGCCTCTGAAGCAGATAAAGCACATGGTGAGACTCTGGTATCACTTCCCAGAAGGCAGAAGGGAAAGCTGGGGATGAGAATTCAGGTATCCTTGGACATCTGGTGGAGATGATGATGATATTTAACTGTGGAAGGTCAGCCCCAATAATTTTAGTAGCTGTACTGACACTCCTTTGGAGGAGCTTTCAGTTCTGTCAAATCAAGTTACCAAACCACACCATGATCCATCTTCTCAGAAGATTATGGTTTCCACCCTAAAGTTCTTTAGCCTACTCTGTTTGGGTTTGGGGAGTCTTTGCTGAACCAGTTTAAGAATGCAGGTGGTTTTGAAAATTCATGAAAAGCAGTTGATTTGGACGCCCAACACCCTGAAGCACCTAACTATTGGGACGGGGTAGCTGTTGATGTGAAGTGAAGTGGAGTGTGACTGCCTTTGTTATTTCTGAAGTCAACAATGACCTCCTTTGTTTTGTTGACCTTCAAGGAGAGATGATTGTCATTGCACCATACAGTCATGTCTTTTACCTCTTACCTCCATCCTGTAGGCAGCTTCATCATTGTTGCTGATGAGGTCAGTCATGGTGGTGTTAATCCATGAACTTGATGATGCTGTTGCCCCCTAGCCTTGCTACACAGTCATAAGCAAACAGCGTGTATATCTGTAGGTTGAGGCAGCACCATACAGGACGCCAATGTTGGTGAACAGTGTGGAGGAGTTCTTGTTGCTAATCATCACTTACTGGGGTCCATTTTGTCAGGAAGTCAAAGATGAATCTGCTCAGATCAAGGTCTTTGAGCTTTAGAACCAAGCTGGAGGGCTCAATGGTGTTGAAGGCAGAGCTACCGTCGATGAACAGTATCTGACATAGGTGTCCCAGAGCAGTGTGCAGGGTGAGGGAGATGGCAATCTCTACAAATCTGTTGTACAAAGTGTAGTGGGTCCAGGGTAGTAGGATGATTTGATTTAAAGTGGATCATGACCAGTTTGTCCTAATACTTAATCACCACAAAAGTTATCATTATGAGCAGGAAACAACGGATTTCTTGGGCACAGGCATGATTGTGGTTTTCTTAAAACAGAGGCACGGTGCACAATGACAGTGACAAGTTGAAAATGTTGTCTGACACTCTTAACAGCTCTGATATCTGAAGAATTACCTCCAATTTTTGGGATTATATGAGCTTTCAAGCTCTTCGTATGAAACCAGTTTGCTATCCAGAGTCACATCTCCCATCATAGCAGCATATGAATTTTTCAACATTTGCTGCTTCTGCATTTGTCATTCTGTTTGATCCTTCACCTTCTATTGCAACACTAGGTCATTTCTGATCATGATATAATTTACATGCTTTCATTATGGGATTTTTCTTGATTATGTACACCTTCCTAAGCACCATACATTGTCCCTGTGGCAACATAAGTTGCGGTATCCTGCTCAAACACATAAGGGATCTTGCAGCATCAAGACAGGTGCTGTGGATTGTGGATTACAGGACACTTCCAGTCAACCAGGGTTGTCCACAGTGCCCTCATTAGTGTGTGCTCCATGCTCCACTTCTTGGACCGTCTCTTCTTATTCTTGTTCCACAGAGCAGAAAGCCAGAGTTTCATTGAACAATGACCGAGGGTGGATGGAGCAGTTGACTCGCTGCCATTGCTGTCACATGTGCTGTCAATGGCCAATTGTTTCCCAAACTGCCATGTCATTCATTGAGGAGGTGACAAATTGGAGTCTTACCATCAAAGAGAGCCCCTTGAGTGTTGGCTGCATTGACCCTGTGCCTTTCATGGGTTAGCTGATCAGCATTTCCCGGATGGCACCCTCACTTGTGTAGCACCTGAGTGGACATGCCGGACTTTTGGTAACCCCGAAGCAATTTTTGGTGCTTAAGACTTGGCATGTTAAATTGCATAAATGTGAAGAAAGCTAAGGCAGGGCTTTGTGTCAGCAGGAGATTTCACTCGTCCTTTAGTTTGCTTATTGGCTGAGGATTCCTCTGTCATTAATGTCCTCCTTCCATTTTCAGGCAGTCCAACACATGAGAGAGGAATGTGTCCTCATTCTCCTAAAGAACGGGGCCAATCCATGGCTGAAGGATATCAATGGAGATACTGCTTTGCACCACGCTGCACTTGTTTCTGAACTTCCTCTGGCCAGACACCTGCTGGACTACAATGCAGCAGTGGACACCCCAAACAAGGTGAGCTTTATTTGAATTCAAGTCCAGGCAAAGAGGGAAGTGGCATATGGCTCAGCCTTGTTTATAGGGCCGATGTGGATGGCAGGATAACCATGCATGAGAGGAATCTGATAGGAACAATGAGCTAAACAACCCATATTTAGGTGTGCAAAGCTTGCAGGGACTTGCCCAAGAAAGCTCAAAGTTGGAATTGCTGTTTTTGGGTGTGCAAATGTCACATGCATCAATTTAAAGTTAAATCTGCATCAGAAAGCGTGCATAAGGTGAAGGAGTCTGAATACTTCCTGAATCTACTGAATGTTTGGGTGGCTGGACCTCTGGATGTTTGCTAGGTTAGGAGGGTGGATTGACAAACTCCTGGATGTGTGAAATGGATGGATGGGATGGATGAATGGATCAGTTGATGGTGTGATGGATGAATAAATGGCTGTGTTTGATTGCTAGATGGATATATGAAGGGTGGATGTAGAATGGATGAATGAAAAACTGGAAGTTCAGGTGGAGTGGTGACTCTGAGGCTAAGGATCTGCACTGGTATCTGGAAGGTTGCAGGTTCCAATCATCCTCTGCTGGGCCCTTAAGCAAAGCCCTTAAACCCATAATTGCTCCAATGGCTCTGTACAATGGCTGACCCTGTGCTCTGACCCCAAGGGATATGTAAAAACTCCCTATTCCCAATACAAGAAATAAAACCAAAACCAAATTATGTGGATGGTGGGATGGTGGTGTGTTTTAATTTCCTGGGTCATTGAGTTAAATTTATGAATAACACCTCCAGCTTCCCTTTTTGCAGACTGGCTGTACCCCCTTGATGGTGGCTGTTGACAAGAATGACCAAGAGATGGCCACATTCCTCCTAGAATGCGGAGCTGACGTCAACGCCAAGGGCAGGACCGGGCGGTAATGGAGCACTTCTCGTTTTGTGATTCGGTAATAATCAGTGCTGCCACCAGCCATGCGTGTTGCAAATGGGGTTCAAGTCCCATTTAGCCTTCATGTTCCTTTCACAAACTGGGCAGAGTGGCTGAATTGAGCCTCATCTCTGTGCCCACCAGTCTGAAGAACGACAAATCTGAGTTGTCCTTCTTTCCAGTAGGACATGCTTGATGTTTGCTGCCAGAAACGGTTCGGTGGACATGACCCAGCTACTCCTGAGTTACCATGCAGATCAAAGTGCCATGGACTGGCGAGGCTGGACGGCGAAATCCTATGCCATGCGTTACGGTCACAAGGAGTAAGTACAGCAGGACATGTGCCTCCAATGGGCCTCCATTTTAGATGTAAGTGTTGTCTGCTTTCTGAAATCTTTTATCTGATCCCTACCTTTGTTGACATTAAGGGTCAAATTGTCACCTTGGCACCATTGAGTTTGCAGGTAGACCTCTTCTTTGTAAGCCTTCTCATCATTGTGGGTAATCAGGCCTATCATCGTGATGTCATGAGTAAACTTAATGAGTTAGTTGGATCTGTGAACTCGAAGTACAGAAGGGGGCTCAGCTTACTATCCAATGATATGCCAGTGTTGAAGGTGATTGTGGATGACGTTCTGACATCTGCACATGCTGAGGTCTGTCGGCCAGGAAGTATCAAGTCAAGTTACATAAGGTGGGAATGAGTCCTAAATTGAGGAATTTGGTTGTCAGCTTCTCTGGTCCAACAGTGTTAAATCATTAGTGAGCAAGAGAAGTACAGACAAGGCCAGAAGGAGTTGCATTGCATCTTTGTGGACCTGGAGAACGCAAATGACAGGGTGACTGAGAGGAGTTGTGGTATTGTATGAGGAAGTCGGGAGTGGCAGAGAAGTACATAAGAGTGGTACAGGATATGTACGAGGGATGTGTGACCGCGGTGAGGTCTGCGGCAGGAGTGACGGAGATGGGATTACATCAGGGATCGGCTCTGAGCCCTTTCTCATTTGCAATGGTGATGGACAGGCTGACAGACGAGATTAGCCAGGAGTCCCCGTGGACTGTGATGTTTGGTGATGACATTGTGATCTGTAGTGATAGCAGGGAGCAGGTGGAGATATGAGAGGAGAGGAATGAAGGTGAGTAGGACCACCACAACAGAATACATGTGTGTAAATGAGAGGGAGGTCAGTGGAATGGGGAGGATGAGGGAGTAGAGTTGGCAAAGGTGGATGAGTTTAAATACTTGGGATCAACAGTACAGAGTAATGGGGATTATGGAAGAGAAGTGAAGAAGAGAGTGCAAGCAGGGTGGAGTGGGTGGAGAAGAGTGTCAGGAGTGATTTGTGACAGACGGGTATCAGCAAGAGTCAAAGGTAAGGTCTACAGGATGGTAGTGAGACCAGCTATGTTATATGTGGTGTAGACGGTGGCACTGACCAAAAAACAGGAGACAGAGATGGAGGTAGCAGAGTTAAAGATGTTAAGATTTGCATTGGGTGTGGCGAGGATGGACAGGATTAGAAATGAGGACATTAGTGGTCAGCTCAAGTTGGATGGTTTGGAGACAAAGCCAGAGAGGCGAGATTGGTTTGGACATGTGCAGGGGAGAGATGCTGGGTATAATTAGAGAAGGATGTTAAGGATAGTGCTGCCAGGGAAGAGAAAAAGAGGAAGGCCTAAGAGAAAGGTGATGGATGTGGTGAGCGAGGACATGCAGGTGATGGGAGTGACAGAGCAAGATGACGAGGACAGGAAGACATAGGAAATGATGATCCGCTGTGGAAACCCCTAACGGGAGCAGCTAAAAGTAGAAGATTAATGAAAGAAACATCCTATAACAGGACAAATCGTTAATCTGGCAGGAGAAAAGCTGTTCATTGTATCTTTTAATTACTCTTCGGCAAAATGCCTTAGAAGGAGCATCCTTCAAAAGCAGCCTGTTACAGACTGGTCAGAATGATCAGAGACACGAACAATAGAGGTTTGTTATATAAACTATTGAATTTACATGCAGTATCATTCATTGCATACATTTATTTATTCTGGTTGGTTTATACCCAAATGACTTATACTGTAACATAAAAGTCTATTATATTATATTCTGGTTCTTCTTATACCTTTGCGTTGAGCCACCAACCCTTGAAATTTCTGTGCATGTAATAACTGTTCATTCTGGTTGTTGTTTACAGGACATGTGCTGATTTCTTAGTCATCTTTCTGTACTTTTTGGTGTTCACTTGACCTTTATCTGCTTTCCTGATAACCCTGCAAAGGTTTCTGACATTTATTAACCTATTGTGCTATTTCTTTTAGATGAAAGCTATGTGACTCTAAAATTATTCTTCCCAGTACCAGTCTGTCAAGATTGGAATGGGTGCCACTGGTGTGTGGTGCAGTTGAAATTTAGCATCTTATTAAAGAAAGAAACATCCTCTAACAGGACAATTTAGTAATCAGACAGGAGAAAAGCTATTCATTGTATCTTTTAATGACTCCTCAGCAAAATGCTTTGGAGGGAGCATTCATCAAAAGCAGTCCATTATAGCCTGGTCAGAATGATCACAGAAACAAAGAATAGGGGTTCTTTTTATAAACTGTTGGATGTGAATTTACATACAGTGTCAATCAATGCATACATTTGACTCTGCTTGGTTCGTTGGTTTACATCCAAATGATTTATATAAAATCAAAGTCTATTATATTATATTCTGGTTCTTGTACCTTTTGAGGTGAGCCACCACCCTTGAAATTTCTGTGCATATCACGACTGTCCATTCTAGTTTATAGGACATCTGCTGACTTCTTAGTCATCTCTTAGTCATCCTTCAGTACATTCTGTGTATTACATCAACCTTTCTTCTGGTACATTCTTCATTTACTTGACCATCTCAGTATTTTTCCTAAAGCAATTCTTATATTTCAGTGTACATGTGTTATTCACTTGACCTTCATTTGGTTTCCCACGTTTATTAACCCTTTATGCTATTTCTTTAAGATGAATGCTATGTTACCCTAAAATTATTATTCCACAGTGGTCATTCAGACAGGCCACTTTTGTTTTCTTGGGTGTAAACTCTCAGCAAAGTATTAAAGATACCCCTACAGGTTTTTAAAATGCACCTTGTTGTACTGGATGCCTTGTGGATGTGAACTTATTTACAGGTCCTCCTTACATCAAGCGCAGAGACAGGGAAGGATGAATCATGCGAGGCTGCAGGCATTTAAATGGTGGACTGCTTGTGGCGACAATCAAAGGTGCATACAAGGCATTAAGTTCATCAAGAAGGGAATAAAAAAACATAACTGGAATAGCCATTACTTTCTAGTCAGTAAGCATCTCTAATCTCTGCCAACATTTAGGTGAATTATCACAGCTACTATAATCTGTCTCAATCTTGTCCTCGTACTGACGTTTAACCTTTCTGATTGAGTTCTTACCTGCATTTCATGGATGTTACCAATTTAAATGCATCACTACTTGTCTTCAGTAAATTCCTGATGTCATTGATTTTTTGTTTTTTGCATTAGAAAATATGCAGACTGTTTTCATAGGCATGCAATCATCCACACATTTTTGGAAGAATTCTCAGTAGGTCAGCCAATTCATTCATATCTGATGAAGGGTTTCGAGCACATCACTGTTTACACAGTCCAATCAGTCCTGGAGCTTTTGCTGTTTCTTTAGTCCAACCAGCACTATGACCCATCTCCTGCTGGCTCTTTACATTTCAGCCCTCACTTGATAGCTGGCAGCAGGAGTACAAGACGGGTGATATAACTACCCAAGATGGGGACGTTATAGCAGACAGGAAGCATCTTTTGTTAGCTTGTGATCCAGAGTACTAGCAACCCATCGGGTAGGCGTTATGCTGATGATATTTAGGATGGACAGCTTCTTCTTGGTCATCTAGCTTCGTCACACACACCTCTGTCTTGCTAATTTATGGTCTTTATGCATGGTGGGGGTCACAGTCCACGTTGTTTTCCACTTGCTGTGTCTTTCAGATGTCTGGAGCTACTCGTGGAATTCATAAAGGAGGCCATATTACTTTTCACTGACTTCTTCCTCTACCAACTTGCTCATTTATCTCCTTATTTTAATTTAACGGTTATATTTTATTAACACTCTTATGTACACCATGGACTCCACACTCTGTTGCCCACTGCCATTTGCGTCATTACATTCACCTGCTCTTGGTCAGATGAGTGTTCAGCTTGTATTGCACTTTCATGTTTGTTTGGAGCTGCGTAGAGCCCTCAGAATGAGTCCATACTCTCGACTGATGTTCTACTTGAACAACTTGGTCTCACACATACACCTCTTTTTGCTAATTGAGGCTCCCGTTTAACTTTGTTACCAGTTCCTTAGACTAAAGACTCTTGTGTTGCTCCCTTTCATCCATATTAGTGCATTTAACTATTCTTTGGAGGGTTGGAGCCCACCTTGTGTGTTGCTTGGATTTTCAGATGTCTGGAGCGAACTCAAAAGAAGGTAATTGCTTCCCATTAACTTCTTACTCGCCAACCTGGTCAAACTTCTGCTTTACTCATTTAAAGTCTTGTTTAACACTGTCACCAGCTCTGTGCCATCTATGCCCTGTTGTCACCCACTGTCACTCATGCCATTGCATTCTCCTGCACATGATGGGCTCACATTCTGGCTTAAACTGAAGACAAGCGCCTCAAAAGGTTCACAGACCAAGAGTTAATTCAAACGTGTCACCACATGTGGTAGGGCTTCCTGGTTGTGGTTGTGTACCAGAGGAATCCATTTTCCAGTATTTTAGCAGAAGATGCATGAATTTTGCACATTTTGAGTAACGTGAGTTTTATTTGCCAAGGATGATATAATATTGTTTGCTTTTGTCCAGTGTTGGTTCCATTAAAGCATGAACTTTATTAGCGCCATTCTGCATGAAAACATGAGATTAAAATGTTTTACGCCATCACTATAAACCACACAGGGTAAGTAACATTTGTAATGTTTTAAAACAATTGACATCTTGGGGTGTAAAATTCCGTTAAGGTCAGCACCCAATGTACAGAATCTTTCTTTGACAATGTCGCAGCCATGTTTTGAGTCCATCCTTATAGATATGGGGCAGAGTGGTGGCTCTGAGGCTAGGCATCTGCACTGGCAATCAGAAGGTTGCTGGTTCGAGTCCCATAAACGCCCAGATTGACTCTACTTCGTTGGGCCCTTAACCTGCATTTGCTCTGTCACGGGTTTGATGTTAATCTGCATGTAGGCCCTCCAACCTGCAGGGAGAACTTAGGGGTTGGTATCAGAATTGGCACTCTAGCTGCCAAAAAAAAAACTCACCCTGGTTCCATTCCACCTGAACTTGTGTGGTCCTGAGGTGTCACCCATTGCATGGCTGCTCTCGGGTCCTACTCTGGGATCCTGAGTTGGTTTGTCATGTGGTGGATGTGGCAGTGCGCTGTATCAGCGCCTTCTCCTAACCTCTCTCTTATAGATATGCCATGATGAATTCTACTTAAAATGCCTTTGAGCTCACCCCTTTAAAATCTTTCATGGACCTTACCTTAAACATCATCTTCCTAGATCCTCTTTAATGTCTGTTATCTATACATTAGTCTTTACTCACCTATGAAGTTATTCTTTAATGGACCATTGCATTACCTTCACCCTTTAAAGTGTCTGTCATAGGCCATATTTAAACCTTTCTTGAAGAACATTTCTTACTTTAGATTATTTAATCTCATTCTTGCTTTAAGGTCACCCCTCAGATATTGGTGGACAGGAATTACCCAGCCATGCTTTGAGGTCCTTTGCCAATGAATCATTTACACCTGTCCATTGTAATGAGTATGCCCACCAAAGTATTTTTGATAAGCAATGACTTATTCCTTACCTCATGTTTAGGTCACACCAGGCCTGGATGTTGATTTATAGATAAAAAAGGTTGGGGGTGTAACTCCATATTGATACCTTGATAGTTTTGGAATGGCATGTCAAGCAAGCTCATATTGGGGTGATGGTCAGATGATCACAGGTTTTTGGCTATAAAATTTATCTGGACCCATTCCTGAAATTGAAAATGTCATATTTGACAGATCTGGTCACACACACCAGCTCCTTTTTGCTAAACGAGGGTCTTGTTTAATTCTGGTATCTGCTCCATGGATTCCATGTTTTGGTTTCACCCGCCAATGCATTTACTTGCTCCTCATGAGCTGACAGACCAGCTTGAATTTCTGTGTCTTCTGGACCTCTTAAGGAGTGCAAAGAACTTTCCAGTTACTTTTTACTTGGCCAAATTGATTACAAGCCTTTTTTATATTTTGCTATTTAAGGGTCTGTTGTTGACTCCATGGACTGCTCACCCTGGTGTCACCACTATTGCTCACACCATTGTAATCACCTGCTCTAACTGGGCTCACGGTCTAACTTGTGTGTTCCATTTTGTGTGCCTTTCAGATGTCTGGAGCTGCTCCTGAAACAGAGATCTCAAATGGAGCCTGAAGCCTTCCTCATGTACGACAGTGAGCTTTGCACATCGGAGGAGAGAATCGCAGCCGGGTTGTGGCATGCTGCTGTAGAGGGAGACACGTGTGTTCAAGGTAAAGAATGGAAGGCTCTGCAGATGATGTCCTCAGTTGTCATCTGCTTGAACAGTTTGTCATATCTCAGAGTCCAAGTTCATGTCCATCACCAGAAGGGCTGATGCTGCTATGCTTGAGTCTCTTCACCCAGAGCATCTCAGTCATCCCATCACTACACCACATCACTGCCTGCTTTCCCTCACAGCCTCAATATTCATTTTCTTGGCACTTTCACAGCAGGAAGAGCTCCGTACAAAATAAAGTGGGATGAGTGATTCTGGTTTTGTGCACCTATGAAGTTCTGCCTGACCTTCTAACTTTGCTCATTGTGCTTATTGGAATGGCTTTCTTTTATAAGGGGCGCTACCATTTGGTTTGCTTCATCCAGCGTTTTCTTTTATTGTTAAGAAAACAAAATGTTTGAAGTGAATAGAATTCACATGATGAGTCTAAAGTAGCATGGCCAGCACTGAACTGAGAATCTTCTATATGGACAACAGCAGTCAGTTTAGTCTGTGGGTCTTGTTGGGTTAGCTGCTGGGAAAATGGCCCCCTGTCTCTCATTCAGCTTCATAAATGGACACCCATTCAAAGTTGGAATAAATTTATTAGAGGAACCCACAGGAATGCTGGTGTGGTGCGTATAGCAGGGGTTCCTTTTAAACATTTTTATTATGAGGGATAAAATGAAATAAATAACAGTGCCATTCTATTTCTATACTTTGGAATCCCAGACATGTTGAAAAGGATATAAGGCCCCTCTTAGGACCTACAAAACCACACTGGGCCTTCCCTAATGTACTCAGAACAGACCTGACCCCAAGGTGCTTTACCTGAAAATTGAATATGTTCTATTGTCAACATTAATCCTTATATATAATTTGATACTATCCGTATGTATGGTGTTCGCGTCAATACCTCGACTCAATACAAGTTAGAAGCATGCAATGGGACTCTGCCTCTGTAGTTAGACCATAACGTGGCAAACGCAAGCGCAGTATTGCATGATTGGCTAAGAGTGTTCGAATGATTCAGTGACGCCGCTGGACGGCTGAGTATAGTAAGTCAGTGTTGGTTCGAGCAGATAACGGTAAGTTTGGTTGGTTTTTGGAACGTTGGTTTGGTGGGGCGTACTTTCCAGGACTAACATCGTCGACTGATTTAAACCCTTCGACAGCTCTGGAACCATAAGTAATTTAGAACGTGTAGCCATTTGCTTGATACGTCGAAATCTATCTTTGGGCAGTTCGGTTTTGGCATCCGTCCTTCTGACATCTGTTGGTAAACTGAGTAATGATGGCTGGGTATTAACAACGGTCATTGTTTAAATTTTAGCCAATCTCAGATCTAAAATGACCACGCCAACATAATTATTACTCCGACTCTGATTTGAGTCGTAAAATACGGTTTGTTTTGAAAATTTGTTTGCCAGAAAAAATCAAATGAGGTGCGCCGAAGAGCTGAGTTCACGTCTCGCAGCCCCGTTTAAAAGGAAGCTCTTCATTACATCGGCCGAAAAAGACTATTTGAAGCTCAAATCAGTGCCATGATAACAAAATCATTTCAAGGACTTAACAAAACAAATAACTCTTTTCAGAGAAGGCATGGATTTCACAAACATAGAATTTGCAGCCTGATTCGATCGGGCTCCCAGTCGTTAGTATATAAATATTTCAATTAGAAATCCCTTTTTTCTGATAAGAGTGAAGTTTTATTTTGCACTTTAGTGGTTACATTTTGCTTAACAACACCCTGCTGGTTTTGTATTTACTATACTTTGATTTATTAGAAATTATCATAGTATTAATTAACGAGAGTAATCCAAGTAAATGTGGTATATTTTTGTTTTTATTGTTTTAACCTGTGGAAAGCACCTTGAGTTGTATGTAAGCGTATGAGTTGGTTGGTGTGTGGTGTTATGGGTCCACAGCTCGTGGAGAAAAGGCCATTGATTTTAAATAAATAATCACCGCACCAGGCGGCCGTGAGGCGTTGTTGTAGCGAGCAGCGGGGCAGTCGTCGATGTGGGCGTTTCTCACCGTGTGCACAGGTGAGGAACTGCCCACATTCGTGATTGCTCCCGTGGCTAATGCTACAGCTGTGATGGCCCCTCACGTTTTAAAAGAAGCGCGAGTTGGTTTTATGGGGAGAAAGAAACGTTCAGAGAAAAGGAGGAAACGATCGGAGAGAAAAAGGAAAGGAGAGGACGGAGGTTATTGGGAGTAGTAGAGGAAGCAGGTCGGTGAGAGAGAGCCGCGAAGAAGCGGCGGACGAGGCGGCGAATGGCGCTTCATGGGACAGCTGCATGAAAGCTGGGTGTTAGGCCGACACCCACGTGTTGGTGTTGATGTCGCTCCCGCTGAGCGATCAGGTAGCGGGAGTGACCAGAGAAGGCGACTGGCTGCGGAGAGGCCATGGAAAGGCAGCGGAAGTCGGGAGACTTGGTGATGGGAATCCCCAACGTGGCGACCTGGCGTTGTGGGAAACCAAGTTCTCCGGGACTGGGATGAGTGCCATACCGAAGCCAGGGATCGGGAGGTCTCCAGTCTCGCGTGTGTTGTAGGAGGGCAGCTGCAGAGAGCGTCTTGCCTGCTGCTAAGCCCAAACGGGATAAGCAGGTGAGACGCTAACAGAAAACGCTAATAAACGATGCACCGGATTTGTTGTTGGTTTTTAAAGACAGCTTCCTAAAGAAGATTTTAACCTCTCGTTTTTAAGGAGTTTTTTCTATATATTGGTTTTACTCCCACGTTCTTTTATGGGTTATTTATTTAATGAACTATGAAGATCTGCACTATTTATGAACACTGTTTTTGTTTTGTTGACTGATTTTAAATAAAAACACTTTGGCACTTTTTACCTTCCCCTTGCTCAGATGCTTAATTTGCCTCCATTGACTAGCTCACTCGGCAACATTATCGACGGTGTTGGGTTCAAGGGTTCCCAAACATCAAAGGGAGTGTGGAGCCAGAACCCACATCGTCACATGGTGGTATATAAATTGTTTTGTTTTTTGTGTTTGTACAAGCCAACAATGGGGATTAGAATTCCACTTCACAGCATGTCTCACCCTTTTGATATTTTCTGGTGTTGTTGCAGTTCTTATTAGTCCAACAAACACGTCCTTCAGACTACCAGTTAATTTAAAGTTTATTGAATCACTTTATGATAGAGTTTCAAGGAGGAATTCATTCTTGCCAAGGTACGTTAAATTTAATACGAAATCTTATTTGCACATCTGTTACTGACTTAAAATCAATGCATGTGGTAATGGTGAGCACACAGTAAGGTCCTTGTGCCACACCCATTACTTTAATTTCCAACTGGTGTCACAGTCCCTTCGCTCCACAAGCTCATCAGTCTTTCCTTCTTCACTCCCCATTTGTTATTCTTGTGTTTGGCAGTCTTCTCAGTTTCAGTGGTTGTGAGAGGAGTTTTATGGTTTCTGTAGCACAGAAGCACAAGCTCTCTGTAATACATCAACAGTGTTGTTTATAGGCTGCGTCCCAGATTGCATACTACCCCAGTAAATGTTATTCTAAATAGAAGGCAGTGTGCCACTTGTTACTGAATTCCAGCTTGAATGAACTCCTCTTATTTTATTACACATTCGGAAGGATGACACACTACAAACATTTCTGCAGCCTAATTTGGGTCATGACTCGTAGTTTTAACAACCACTGGTGTATGGGGCCATGGGGGACCAACCTCCACTCGTTCTCTACTGCCAACGTCTGTTCTGTTTACTAAGAACTAATTGCCAAATTATTCCCTGAAAAACCCCTGTGCGCCTGGCTTAAACAATCTGAGGCAGCACTTAATGATGCTTTGCAAGGCCAGCGTGACATCCCAGAGCCCTAGCAGTCATGTTGGATGGGAAATGTTAGGACTCAATCTGCACTACCTGCCCAGTTTGCATTGTGAATGTGCAGAATTTACATGCACTTATGCCATTAGCATGCTCCACCTCACACATTACAATGCTGCCTGCTCTGATTTCACGTAGACGTGAATAATTAACAGTCCATACACTGGTGTAATGTCACTACTTGATTGGTACTCCAGCTGAACTTGAAGAAACACACGGCATTTTAATTTGAGTGATATGTTAGTTTTAGACCATAATGAGTGACCTGAACAGACAATCCTAATTTCAGGTAATACATACCATGTAATGTTTATTGGGTTACAAAATGTCCAAGTTTTAACAGGCTGACCATTTCATAAAGGAATATTCTACCATAAACACAACTCCACCAAGCTGTATAGCGTTATATGCATGAAAATCCAAGGGGAGCCCATACTTGATCTCTTGACTGATAAGTTGTGTCCCATTTTGAGACACTGAAAATCTGGTTATCCTAATAATGAAAATATTATACCAATACTTTATTGTTCTGCATAGATTAATCGTAAGTTGTTTCTTCATTAATGGATGAAGCATGTTAAGCTCCTCACTATTTAACGCAGAAGAGGAAGTGACTTCCATGCATTTTGTCAAGTTTATCAGAATTTTAGAATATTTCTGTGTTTTCACTGAACTTTAATTCAGAAAGGTTTGCTCATCAGTACTAAGTGATGGATGCAGAAGATAAAATGTAATCAAGTGAACAAACTACATTTTTAAACCAGAGAGCCGTTCTGTCATTCATCCAACACTAAACCAGTGGCTCTCAACTTGTGGGGAGGGCCCCCCTACGGGGGCACAAAGTAACAAAATGGGGGGTGTGAAGATGTGAAAAAAAGAAAACAAAAATCAAAAATATGAAAAATACATCTATTGAAACCAAAACAAATGAACTTAAACTACATTCTATCAATCCAGCTATTATCCAACCCGCTATATCCTAATAAAGTATGCATCTATGATATATCATTAATTAAAAAAGAACAAATTGGTATTAGTGGGCTCCTTTCAAAAAAGGTGCGATTTAAAACTGTTATGAAAACTCGGGTTGCAAATACTTGAAGGTTGAGAAGCGCTACTCTAAACAGTAAGCTTACTTGTAGTTAAAGAGTCTTAAACATAAGATATCAATACAAACCAAATTCACACAACAAAATCAAAAGTTTTTCTCCGTAATCTCAGATACACAGGAAGTGCACAGTGGTGATGTTAATGTTTTTAAAAAATTCAAAATGGAAAAAAAATAGGAACACAAGAGCAAAACATCCCACATTTTAACACTGCCATCATAATCTAATACATTAGTGTTTCTGACCACTCTTGTCATTGTTTGTTAAGGATGGTCCAGAAAATTTAAACAAAGCCAGAATACAAACCATGGGTATAAATTGAAAAACAAGCCTGTTAGTTGTCAAATCACAATGGAACAAAATTTGAAGTCTATATTCAGAGTTGCCAGAAAAGGTTTTTAGAAAAATAGTGCAAAATATTTACTAAGCATCCACAAACATGGACAGTGAGGTCTACGTGGCATCAACGACTAAAACAATACACTAGTGACATCACTCGACGTGACTCTTGATGGCACACACCTCTCTCTTGAATCTTAACAGGATCAGAAAAGGTCGACATGCTTGACAAACTAAGAAAAGGGGCCTTAAATCTAGAATCTGTGATGTTTTAAACCTAAAACCTTGCTAACCATCCATTATCCAACCTGTTAAATTCTAACACAGGGTCATGGGGGTCTGTTGGTGCCAATCCCAGCCAACAAAGGGCACAAGGCAGGAATAAATCCCAGGCAGTGTGCCAGCCCACCACAGGGCACACACACACACACTCCAAGCACACACTAGGATCGCCAATGCACCTAACCTCAATGTCTTTGGACTGTGGGAGGAAACTGGAGCACCTGGAGGAAACTCACACAGACACGGAGAGAACATGCACACCCCACGCAGGGAGGACCCGGGAAGTGAACCCAGACGGGTCTCCTTACTGCGAGGCAGCAGCCTACCCACTGTGCCACTGTGTCACCCCTAAAAAACAATGATGAGGAAAATACATCAAGCTCAGGTAAAATTATAAATAGGACAGAATCAGAACAAGCTGACCAACTATTTCAAATCCTCTCTGGCCACTCACCTTCACTTGTGCCAACTTGACTTCAAAGCTAAGCTTGCTATGTGAAACCACTTATGATGTTCTTTTTTTATGATATCTATAAAACACAACAAAGATACAGTATTGTTGCTTAAAATCTCATAAATCAATCATCATCAAATAGTAATAGATTTTTTCAGAATTAAAGCATACAAAGAAAGAAGGCAAAAAAATGTAATTCAATATTTGATGATAATGCACATTATTCACCAAAAGTGTGTCAAGAAAACGCTACAGGCTCTTTTTTATATCAACAGCAATATACCAGTATGGCACCTCACTGGGACATTTCTTTCTTTTTAAAAGTGTCTTCATTTTTAAGTCATTCTGGTGTGTGTGTTCAGACCACAGTGTGTGCAAAAATATTTATGTATATATTTATTTTAAGAGCTTCTATAAAAAGCCAAATTTACCAATGGGAACAAAATAGATAGATTTGTATCTATCATATAGTGCCTTTCACTCTATCGATCGATCGTGCCTTTCACTCTGTCTGTCTGTCTGCATGTATCATTGTCTTCTCAGGATTTGTTTCAGCTCTTTTTGGTATAATGTGCTTCTTTTCAGAGTTCAGACAAAACCCGCCACCTTTCAGATGGAATGAACAAAGTGCTTTGTCTCTTGGGGCAGGACCTCAGGTGGGTCAAGGACTATACCTCTGTCAGTTCATCTTGGATTTGGGAGCTTCTCTTCTTGTCATGAAATTCAGTTTTGATCATTATTGCATAACGTCTTATTTTAAAAAGTCTTTATCATTTTAGTGGAAACGCCCTTTTTTTCTCTTTTTTTTGTTATATGGCACCCACCAATTTGTGACAGTCGTTGTATGGCCATTGCCATATTGTGTATGGTTGCTATGCTTGTTGTCAGATTTCTTGCACTTCAAAAAGTAATTTGTGCTCTTGTACCTTTGATTTTGAGCCCTCTGAGCTCAGGGACCTCTAAATGAATGCTCTTTGGGACGCCAGAATCTATGTGAAAAAATGTTTTCAGTTTGTCAGTATGTGTTATTGAGCCCAGATTGATGAGCAAAAATGGTGAATTTATCCATTTAAAATTAAATACTACAACACAGTTAATTGTGCAAATAAGTGAAGAGGTCTAAATACTCAATCCACTGTGTGTGTGTGTGTGTGTATACACCAGTAGAAGCATCATGTGAAATTCATAAAATGCATTGCTGTTTTTACTTCAAGAGAAGGTCCATACAGTGTCACTCTGGCCTCATAAAGAAGATTTTAAATAAAAACAATACATAAAGCAATAGAAAGTCTGTGCCAATCCCATTGGAGCTCATTGACTGTCACAGAGAGTGAAGTCACCGATGGTCTGACTGCTAGAGTCTCATACACGGGTCATGGAAGGCCAGTGTGCCCTCTTTATACAGGAGCTGTCAAAGGAATTTGTTATTTATTTGCAAATAGCTCTCGTTTTGCATCATCAATGATGCCAAATTACAAGGATGGCTAATGGAGTGAGGTGAGTTCTTACTGTGTCATTTTATTTATTTCTTGTCAGGTTTTCCTTTATTACGTTAATCATGTTATGACAGTTATGCAGCATTTGTTGTTGGATTCTTATCAGCAATGGTAATGTCTGTGAAATGTCATTGATTGCAATGAAAACCTACTACATGTATTATGAAACGCAATCCAGTAGAAGGCTCTTTGCATTTGTCAAGCTGAATACACCCAACAGAGTGTATATATTGTGGCGAGAGTTGGGGGCCGTACCCAGCTAGGACACCCAGAAGGACCATAAGAGGGGTTACGCCTCCTCCAGACCACGAGTGGGCAACTGCACTGGTGGCTATGGGGACCACGGGAAAGGAGCATGGAAGCGCAACCCAATAGGGGCCCGTGGTCACCGCCAGGGGGCGCCTGAATGCCTGAGGAACCCTGGTCCTCGGCACTTCTGCCACATCTGGAAGTGCTGGGGGGAAGAAGACCAGGGACACCCGGACTGCTTCCGGGTGCATAGCCAGTACTTCCGCCACACCAGGGAGTGCAGGCAGAAGGTCATCGAGAGGCACCTGGAGCACGTCCGGGTAGATTTAAAAGGGGCCGCCTCCCTCCATTTGATGGCTGAAGTCGGGAGGAAGAAAGACAAAGCTCGGGAGGAGTGGAGTGGAGTGGAGTGGAGGTGGACCTGAAGAGAGGCATTGTTGAGAGGCCTGGACTTTGGGGGAGTATTGGGTTGTGTGCTGTGTCACTTGTGTAAATAAACAGGTGTTGGGTGCGGTAAACATGTCTACCTGTCTGTGTCTGGGCCATATCCCACAATATATTTAATAAATCCTCTTTGTTCAAGGCGAGCCCAATGAAGGCCTGTTTATGCCACCTTAGCTTTTGCCAACACTCATGCTTTTCTCCTCTTTCCTACTCGTATTTCTAGGAGGCTGAGCAGAAACACACCGATGGCATGGGGCTCGTGCCATTTAATGGAATGGAATTTGGTAAAATGGAGATGGCAGAAGAGTTCTCCTCTTCTAGTAAATTTTGGATGGATGATACTGAAGATTTGCAGAGGTACCTCTTGTGTGTTAATCTGTAGCTGAAGTGATCTGCCAATTCCTGAAGGTACCGCTGTCCCTGTGCCAGTCACGATGAGTGGCAGAGAAGTTTTTCTAAAAGGCTTTTAGGTGTGAATGCAGAAGGGAAAGGTGTGAGCTCTGATTTACTCTTCTTCTTTATTCTCTTTCTCTAACTTCAGACGTGGAATTGAAAGTCCTGGTCTGGTGGCAAGTGCTCAACGGCAGGACCTCCAATGTAGACATTTTCAGAATGGCATCCAGGAGGTGAGAATCTGTTTTCTGGTTGTATGCGAGTATACGTGTGGACAGTCAAGTGATAAAACTTCACTTTGGCGTCCTTTACTTGTGCAAGGCCTCACTCTCACTGCTGCCTCTGTCACCCTCTTTTTCTAGTGATGGCTTCATTTATTTTTTCTCTGCCCTGTCAGCCCTTGCATTCTGTCTTGACTACTTTTCAGGGCTTAGGTGTCTTTTACATAAATCGTCTACATACTACTAATAGTCTTTTGACTCTTGGTCAATTTTCAGTCAAGAAACATTTATCAGCAAATTTTCCTGTTCTGCCAACTATGCCCTTAACAAATTTTAACCAGCTAGTGTCACCAGTTTGACCAACAAATGTAGGAAATATTGGGCAAACTTTCTCATATATTTAAATTAATACTTTTGAAAAGTTGTGCTATACAGATGTGATTGAAAACTCTGACAGAAACCTATTTATGCTTAGTAAGACACTTCCCAATTTTTCAAACTTTAAAAATGGAGATTGTCACAATACTCAGTCATTGTTGCATTTGCCAACCTATTCACAAGAAGCCTTATTTAAGAAAATGAGTCTTATCTCTCTATTATATAAAAATAATCTTCGGTCAAGACGTGACCTTCTTGGAGACACTTTAACTCCCGTGAGACAAAAGGACAGCTGCTGTACAGGTTTTTTAACGTTTGAAGTGCTGCGTGACATGCAGATCGTGCAGCACATCAGCAGCTGATCGAGCACAGAGTAGGTAAAAAAAAAAAAAGTATTTGTTTCCCATTGTATGACCGTTTTAAAAGGGGGTTTCAGAGGAGCGACTGCATCTCCTTAGTGTGCGTTCAGCCCCCCTCTTCACAACATGAGTGGCAGAGACACGAAGTGGCTGGCACATTGTGCACCCCGGTAATGCAAGCGAAATGAGCAGGGGGCAGAGCCCCCTAGTTCTTTAAAAAGGAGGAGTAAAGCCATATGTGGATTCTCGACAGATAGTAAGTTATTCAGAGAGTAAAGACAGAAGAAAAAACAAAGTCAGTAAAATTAAAACACAGGCCCAAACCAGCAGACTACTAATAGAACATCAGAATATAAGGGCAAGATTGAAAATCATAGTCAAAGAAACTCTTAAGATCAAAACCAAAAATAAACAGGGAGAGTCACAAACTGAAGTAGAATGCTATCCAAATCATAAAACGTTGAACAGTCTAGGTGAACTTTTAAATAGTCGTGTTAGTGATGTCATTATCTCTCCATCCAGATGCATCCTGGGATACAAACATCAAGAAAACAACCAATGTGAAGCCCACAACATTGTGGTGTTTAAAAAAAAAAAAAAACAAATTGGCGTTGACAAAGACATGAAATAAAAGTGAACTTTTAAATGGAGGCTCCGATCTTAAAATAAATAAAAAAAAAATTCCATAAATGATACCAAGAACATTTTTATACCCTGTGGAAAACTTGAGGAAAAATTTATAAGAAAATCTCCAATTACAATAATATGGAGAATGCCTACTGTGCATGAAGAAATGTGATGCTGATTAAGGCAAACCTCAAAGTAAACAAACCTGGTCTGTAGTCCAATAATCAAAATTCTAAAATAAGCCAAAGTCCATAAACAATTTCTGTCCATGAGTAAGGTTGCTGAATAGTAAATAATAAGGATTGAAATATTTTAACATAAACTGTATAAATATATAATACCCCAAGGGCGTATACAGCCACCCTAACCCCAACACAGGCAGGCAGGACACAAGTGCAAGCACACACACACTTTAATTTTTCTTTGTTTCCCGTTGGAAACGCCTTTGTCCATTTCCCACCAGTACAGCACAGTCCCAAGCACAGGTCAGCAAATAACCTTCTCTTCTCCCTTTTTTCCCTCAACTCCACTCCTCCTGGCGAGCTTCATTTTCTCCCACCCAACTCTGGCTCCCAAAGTAATGGCTGCTGGCTCCTTTTATAAGGCACCTGGAAGTGCTTTAGGTGCTCATTGACCTACTTCTGACAGCATCAAAGGGCTCAACAGTTCTCCAGGTACCCCCTGGTGGTGGCCACGGGCCTCAACAGGGTTGAGCTTCCATACTCCAAATCCCCTGTAGCCCTGGAATTAGCCTAGCTGCTCTTCTCTTGACATTTTCTTGTGCTGCTATGTCCTTTTAGTAGCCTGGAGACCCAAACTGCACACAGGACTCCAGATGAGGCCTCACCAGTGTGTTATAAAGCTAAGCAGAACCTCCTTTGACTTGAACTCCACACATCAAGGCGCTATATAACCTGACATTCTGTTAGCCTTCTTAATGGCTTCTGAACACTGTCTGGCAGTCGATAGCTTAGAGTCCACTGTGACTCCTAAATCCTTCTCATAAGGTGGACTCTCAATTTTCAGACCCCCCATTGTGTATTCAGACCTTACTTTTTCACTTCCTATTTGTAATACTTTACATTTACTGACATTAAGTTTCATCTGCCACAAATCTGCCCAAGCCTGTCTGCTGTCCAAGTCCTTCTGTGATGATATAACAGATTCCAAATTATCTGGCAATTCACCTATCTTGGCATCATCAGCAAACTTAACCAGCTTGTTACTAATACTCCTATCTAAATCATTTATCGCTTATATATATTTCTCTTCTGATTTGTCCTGCTTCCTCTTCAAACCCAGACACGTCACATCACCGCCCTATCTAGCCTGACCGCATGACCTTTCACTTCAGCGGTGACATGACACCAAAGGGGTCGTGAGAGAAGAGCGGGGAACGTGGTAGTCCAAAGGAGGAATGGGAATCGAGAAAAGCGGCGTGGGGGTGTATGGGAGGCTGCAGCCAGCGTGGGGAAGGGTTTGGAAGAGGAGGAATAGGAATCGAGAAATGCCATGTGGGCTGTGTGTGGGGGGGATCGGGTTTGAAGAGGAAGCAGGACAAACCAAAAGAGAAATAGAGAGTAGCCATGTGCGCCCAACTACGTTGCGCGTGTTAAAAGTTGTCTGTGAAGGGCTCCCTGTTTAAATGCGGCTGCCAGTCGTGAACTGGGCTTTTCGTCGCACAGCATTATGATTTTTTATAAGGGAAAAAAAATTACAAAAGAAAACCCTTGGACATTGATTCGATAGGAACGGCCTACTCAGAATCACTGTCCGAATAGTAATTATGTGGTGATGTAGGAGCATTTCTGCTTCTGTCCGTTCAGTCCATCTCATTTTCATGACGCTGCCGTTTCCTCACACGAACTCTTCTCAACCTTTCTCCAATCTCGCAGGTTGCTTTGTGGCAATCCAAAGAGTAAGGCAATATACACGGAGCAAAGGTTATAAAAGGGGGTACACATAGGTATCCAGGCTCTTGAAAGCATAAATAGGGATCACTCTTCACTGACCTGTGATCAAGCCATGGTACAACTGTGAGACGCGCAGCACTCGGCGGCTACAACGTAACAATAATAATTTCCGGAACGTGCTGTTGCGTTGTCATTCATTTTACCCACTGTCTTTCTTTCATTCATATTTTACGTAGGCACGTACCTTTTATCTTCGGCAATCTCATTCTCTAACCAGGCCTCAGGAGCTAACCAGCGTAACACTGTCCACCACCCCTTTCGTTATTCCGGCACATTGTTGATATCCGTGAGTAACAACAACGTACTAAACTGGAAGGTGGTCTACGCATGCGTGGAATTCGCGGACAAACAAAGATCAAGATCTAAATGAAGATCTCTTTAGTTAATTTAAAGCACAACAATTTGTTTAGTTTGAATGTCTGTGTTTTGAGGTGTGACTGTAGTACTACAGTCTTCAGTAGTATAAGCCTGGAGGAGATTTTTAATGCAATGCCTATGTTTTAGCTGTCTCTCTACTGCCATCTAGTGCTTCTTCGAATTAATTCGCGGACAAACAAAGATCAAGATCCAAATGAAGATTATATATAGAGATTATTGAGTGCAAACTGATTGCTATCCAAAATTCTGAAACAGTCTTCATTCCCAGAAACTCTCTCCTTCCTTCCAACAACAATCTCCCTTTTAAATTTAAACGCACACAATTCCCACTCAGACTCGCCTTCTCCATTTCTATCAACAAGTCCCAAGGACAAACGTTTGCAAAGATTTGCGTTAATCTACAATAACCGAGCAAAAACAAGCAAAACACCGATTCACAACTGCGTCTTTCAAGAAGTATTTCTTTCTTCTTGATTTCTGAATTCCTTTCTCACCGTTTTCCGTTCCTGTTCTTACACCGCCGTATGCTACGGTAGGCGTCAGCTAGTATATATTAAAAACTGCATCGGCCCAAGCACTGACCCCTGTGGACCACCACTCTTAACATCAGCCAATTCTGATCTGGTTCCTCACACCATAACAAGCATAAACACTTCTGGAAAGACATGGATGTCTAAAAAGGGTTGGTGCGAGAATACAACAGTAAGTGAATGAAAAGATGGAACTCTGGAGAAAGCAAAATACAACACAATAGTGAACCCGCGGCATAACAAACGTCGCGTGGCTCAAACGTGCATGTGGACTCTTGCCACAGACGAAATGGGGTAACTGGGTGGTCGGTGAGTTTTTGCGTCCGGGCAAATAGGCAGGCAGTGTGAATGCCTAGAGAGCGAGGGTAGACGCCGGCCGGTGAAAAAGGAGTGTTGGTGGGCAGGACAACGTCTTCTGTGTTCCTGCAGCAGCATCTAAGAAAACGCATGTTTGTCGCAGATGCGAATAGCTGTATGTAGCGTGTAAAACAGTTTGCTATGGTGCACGCGTCGTGCGTCGTGACCGAAAAGTCAGTTTTTAAAGACTGCTTACTTCATTGTGCTTTAACCTCAGTTGTAAAGGATGGTTTTAAGGATCCCATGGGATACCCCTCGCAAACCGTTTCACACGCTGCATATGGCGATTCACCTCCGCGAGAAACACGCTTCTATGAACAGTCAATGTAGCTTGGAGGTGCATGACATGCACATGACATTAACCTAACCTGCACTGCATGTGGCCTCTACAACAGACAAATATAAATGACCCCATTTGTTCTGTGTCGTCGCGTCCGAGTTAGTGGCCGTGGCCCTGCGAGTTGTCATCGTATCCAATGGTCTTGGAGTTAGTGGGCGTGGCTCCTTCCTGCATGCGCCATAGATGTCTCACTTGTCGGTGGCTTAGTGAATCCACGCCCCTTCCGGCGTGCTTTCCATGGTTGTCTTGCCTTAGTGAATTATATATATATATATATATATAGATATTTTAGTGTGAATGATACATATATTACACTGTATAATTTATGTGGCATGCTTTTTTATGATTTGTCTCTGTATTGCTATTGTGTTATTGTAAGCTGTTCTGAGAAGATAGTAACAGTTTCATTGTGCTACGTACTCATGACAATAAACCTGATCTTGACCATGACCATTATCTTTTGATTCAGATGGCATCGTCACCAAACCAACAGCACAATACCAAGGACACAGCAACTGTGGGCAACTTGAGTGCTGCTTCAATGAATGCCAGAATCCAACAGCTTGAGGACCTCAGAGACCAGGATGAAAAGCTGCCAGTAGAAGCCAAGGACCACCTGAAGGCACAGGTGTGGTGAACTCTGGTGTTCAGAAATCCAGTATGAGGTTGGTGGGGGTGTGGGGGTCTGTTGGGGTCCTGTTACTTTGAGAAGGAACAACATTCAGTCATTTTAAATTGATGGTAGCATTGCACAGTCTGTGACACTTTGGTGGAGCTCTAAGGACTTTGTTTGGAGTGCAGCCTGGAGGTGAGTGACAAGTGATATCATAATAGCTTATATGAGAAGTGCCATTCTTGAAAGACTGCTTGGCCTGGCAGTGTTTTTTTCCACTTCTGTATGGTGGACTGCACGGAGGTCTGAGCTCTTGTCCCCTTCTCCAGACCTGTGCTCTTCTTTGATTCTGTCACTGACTTATTCTGAATGCTTTCTTGTCTTCATTTTGGTCTGGTCTCTACTATACTGTTGGTCCTCAGCAAGAGTAGAGAAGTTGAGAACAGGTCAGCAAACTCAGGGAGTTGGTCAGGTGATGCACAGCACTGAGAATTGGGGGCTTTTGAAATTTCTCCATTTGGATTTAACGGTTTTAGTTTCATTTGACATGACGTGATGGGGACTGCTTTGTGGATCTGCTGGAGAAATCCCTTCTTCAATATATTGTACATTTAGAATCTGAGACAATCAAACAAACTTAACAGACCAGAATTTGTTTTTGAAAGAGCGTACATAAATATGGAAGATAGTTTGTGCCAGAATTAAATGCAATCCAACTCGTTAACTACATTGCAATGCATATGCACTTAATTCTTTGCATTTGTGCTGTGTTACTATGTCGTAATTAAAAAATGTATCAAATGATTTGATGCGTTTCACTACAGTACAGAATTTTATGTCAGTTTAAAATGCAATACAAAGGTGTATTGTATTTTAATTCATGTCCATAGATCATAACTAAAACCAAAGCAAATTTTTTGCATTTTGCTTTGTGGCTGCTCCGAGTGTATTACATTTTGATTCAAGTGCAGGCATTAATCCTACCAAAACTGAACGTAATTAAATGAACGATCAGCATCAGCAGTTACAGTGAAAGGTGTTCCAGTCACTTAGAACTTAGAACACCTTCAAGAGTATGCGATTATTTGGGTTGTCAACAGGAGTGTCCATTCAGTGACATTCACATCAAATATGGTTTTAAATGCCTGCAGATGGGGATGACCTTATTGGCAATTGCTAAACATCTCGATATGTTGATCAGGACTTTCAGAAGAAGAATGAAGCAATATGATAGAAGGCAAACATAGCACAATATTTAAATAACATGGGAGTAAAACTTTTGAGTGACACTTCAGACTCCACATTGGTGAAATTGATGCTTTCCTCCAGAACACAGGAAGGTTTAAAAGTGGATCACATCTTACCCCAGCTGTTGATTCCCCCGTCCCACTTTTGACACTGATTGGGTTATTTGCAGTTGACAACATAATTAGAACATTAGCACACTCGAGACAAGAACAGGCCATTCAGCCCAATAAAGCTCACAAGTCCTGTCCACTTATTCCTTCCAGAAAAACATCAACTCGAGTTTTGAAAGTCCCTAAAGTCTTACTGTCTACCACACTACTGTACTTGGTCGCTTATTCCAAATGTCTATCATTCTTTGTGTAAAGAAAAACTTCCTAATGTTTGTGTGAAATTTACCCTTCAAAAGTTTTCAACTGTGTCCCCGTGTTCTTGATGAACTCATTTTAAAGTCACCGTCTAGATCCACTGGACTAATTCCCTTCATAATTTTAAACACTTCACTCAGGTCTCCTCTTAATCTTTTTTTTCTTAAACTGTAAAGGCTCAGCTCTTTTAATCTTTCCTCATCGCTCATCCCCTGTAGCCCTATAATCAGCCTAGTCACTCTTCTCTGGACCTTTTCTTGTGCTGTTATGTCCTTTTTATAGCCCGGAGACCAAAACTGCACACAGGACTCCAGATGAGGCCTCGCCAGTGTGTTTATAAAGCCTGAGCAGAACCTCCTGTGACTTGTACTGCACACATCAAGGCGCTATATAACCTTAGATTCTGTTAGTCTTCTTAATGGATTCTGAACACTGTCAGGAAGTCGATAGCTTAGAGTCCACTATGACTCCTAAATCCTTCTCGTACACTCAATATTGTGATCCCCATTGTGTATTCAAACCTCACATTTTTACTTCCTATGTGTAATTCTTTACATTTACTGACATTAAATTTCATCTGCCACAAATCTGCCCAAACCAAGTCCCTCTGTGATGATATAACGGATTCCAAATTATTTGGTAATCCACCTATCTTGGTATCATCTGCAAACTTCACCAGCTTGTTATTTATATTCCTATCTAAATCATTCATATATATATATATATATATATATATATATATATATATATATATATATATATATATATATATAAAATAGCAGCACTAACCCCTGCTGGTCACCACTTGTAAAATCACTAATTCTGATGAGGTTCCTCACACCATCACCCTCTGCTTCCTGTGTCTGAGCCAATTCTGCACCCATCTAAAATCATCACCTTGAACTCCCACTTCTTTTAGTTTGATGTCCACCCTCACACATGGCACCTCATCAAATGCTTTCTGAAAGTCCAGATAAATAATATCATAAGCTCCACTTTGATCGTATCCTTTTGTTGCCTCCTCACAGAATTCCAGCATGTTAGTAAAACAAAACCTCCCTCTTCTGACCCCATGTTGACTGTTCAGAATATCTCCTGTCCTTGCCAGGTGTTGCTCAATCTTATCCTTAATAATTCCTTCTATTAATTTTCCTGCGATGCACATTAAGCTTACTTGCCTATAGTTGCTTGGATCTGCCCTGTCACCCTTTTTATATAATGGGATGATATTTGTCACTGTACAGTCCTTCAAAATCTCTCCAGAGCACAGTCCTAAAAATATACTGTATGTCAAGGGTTTATATCTGCACTCACTAGCCTCCTTAAGAACTTGTGGGTAAATATTATCTGGGCCTGGTGATTTGTTTGATTTCAGCTTATTTAATCTGAGCAGCTCTTCTCTCTTTACAATTTCCAAATCCCTCAGTACCTCCTTAGTAGTCTCTGTTACTGCTCTGAGCTTATCCACTTGCTCACTTGTAAACACCTCAGATAAATGTAAGTTTAGGGCGTCTGCTGTTTCATTGTCTGTGTCTTTTAATTCCCCATTACTGTTCCTGATGCACTTGACCTCCTCCTTGTCTGTTCTTTTACTACTAAAATACTGAAAGAAACTCTTAGGGTCGTCTTTCTCCTTATCTGCTATGTTCCTCTCCAACTGTCTTTTAGCCTCTCTGATATCCTTCTTAATGGTTGCCCTCATGTTCTCATACGCTCTACGATTCACTTTGCAATCATTAGTCTTATATGCCTTATAAAGCAGTTTTTTTTTCCTTTGCAACTTCTTTTTTACATCTTTATTAATCCACTGTGAAGTTTTTTTTTTTAATTTCCTATTGATTCCATTCATTTTTGTCATGATTAATGCTTGGTCATTGAATCAAAATGCAATACACTCGGAGCAGCCGCTAAGCAAATTGCAACACGTTGGCTTTGCATTTAGCTATGACATTATGATGTATGGAGGTGAATTAAAATGTGGTTTGCTCTTGCATTGCATTTTAAACTGACACAGAAAATAATATGTGCTGTAGTTAAAAGCAATCAAGGGTTCAGTTGATGTGTTCTAAATTCAAATTCAAATCATTTACACGTCAAGGAGATTTGTGGGTGATATCGTGTTTAACTTTAAGTAAAGTCAGAATATTCTCATAATCTCCACACCAACCTGCTCTGCTGCTTTGGTTTATTAACCAGCAACGTCTAAGCAAAGCCTTTATTCGTTCTGTTTTTTCTTAACCTTCACATTGCGGTTAATTTGCCTCAAGTGGCAAGAGCAGTGAGCGGCCGGTTTACCAGCCGCTTATGCCCGTGTGCTTCTCCCGCCATTTGGTTAACTTGGTTTGAGGGTCCATTTTGCTGTCAGGATGGGCTGTTAGACAAATAAAAGGAAATCTACCAGTTATACCAGGGAAAGAGACCCTAAAATTTGCATCATTAAACTAATTCGTAGTTGAAGTCGCAGAGACCGTTTCTCTGTTTTTTGTTTTATTTTTTAAAGTAGAGTTTGCAAATTCTCCTGTCCTTTTCAATGTGAAGTTTAGAAATTTCATAGCTTCGTACAGCATGCTGTATGTGAAATAACTAGGAGACAATTGAACTTTCCAGACAAATTTCCTTGATGAATAATTACCAAATTTTTCACAAGTTTGGTCCACTGGGAGTCGAGTTGTTTCATGCAGGCCATCCATCAACGGCAGTCACAGGTGGTGCTTTGTTGAGCCTCTTGTGGCTTTCCCAGGATGTCTACAGTCAGCATGTTTGTATTATCAAGTGTTTAATTCCTCATCTTTCTTCTTGTTTTTGACAGGATTTGACATGCATGTCAAGGACCCAGGAGCGAAGGACATGTCAGAAGAGCAAAGAGCACAATGAAACGGGAGAGAAGAAACACAAGGGGCGCTCCACATATGGTGAACCATGGACTGGCGCTGCATGTCTGCACGGGTACCTAATGCCTCCTTAGTCTGTCCGGCAGTGTCAACAGGAATTGGCATGTGGCTTGAGGTGCCTTGGCAATAAAAAAGAGCAACTGACATGCTGCAGGGGAATCTCAAATGTCATGGCTGACTGTTGAGTGTTAAGTTCACTTGTGTGCCCAGTAGCTTTGAGAGCAATGCAGTCTATTAAGCTCCAGACAGGCAGGTGAAGTGATGTCAAAACACACTATAAATATTACCCTATGGTTGCCATGTCTTTTCTCCTTGGCAAAAGAGCAGACTTTGGTTTTTAGCGCCCATTTTCTGAAGCAGTGTCACTCAGTCTGTTCCAGATGTCACCTATCTGTGTGCCCACAGAAATGGTGAAGTACCACATATGGCACCCCTCAATCAGCCCGAGTTCACAAGGCATTTCAGTGACACCTGGCTCTCTGCTCCAATCCCCAGCATAACTTGACTCTTCCTTATTCTATTTCAGACTGGAAATTCAAAGTGACATCAAGATAATGGCTGCTGGTGACCCAGGTGCCTACCAGCGAAGAAGTGTGCATGAGAGATGTGACAAGATACACTGGCTGAGAGAAAGAGATGGAGAGAGAGAGCTACAGCAGAAAATGGTTAGACTTGTAATGAAAGGAACTATATAGTGTTAACTCGTGTTAACTCGCCTTGGGATGGCAATGAAGGATGGTCTATAATAGATGTGAATGGTTCTATATAATAATTGATGGATGGATATAAAGGTCAGTGCATAATAGATTGATTGATTTAAATTGAAAGATGCTATATAATGGATAGGTAGGTCAAAGTTTAAGGGGCTGTGTAATAACTTGATAGATCAAGATCAAAAACACTACATAATAGATAAGAAAGATAGTATATACTGGATATATGGATCAAAGTGAAAGGCACTATATAATGGATAGTTAATTCTTCACAGCTGGTTGATCATCCCTGTAATGAAGATGGACATACAATGCACTACATAATGGAAAGAGTTCTTCACAGCCAGTACCTCATTCCCATGATGAAGACTGACATGAAAGTCACTATATAATAGATATGAAAGGCACTATAGTTAGTTCTTCACTGCTGGTAGCTGATTGCCATGATGAAGACAGATATGAAAGGCACTGTATGATAGCTGATTCCTCACAGCTAGTCAGTCATTCACTCCCATTATGAAGATATGTATCAAAAGAACTATATAATAGATGTATCAAAGTAATGGACACAATATAATGAATAGGTAGATATCTTAATTCTTCATAGTAGGTAGCTCATTCCAATGATGAAGAGATGCAGCTATGAAAGGCACTCTGTAATGGATGGATAGATATGGAAGATACAGTATAATGAATAGATATCTAATTTTTCACAGCCAGTAGCTTCTTGATGCTGGCTCATAATGAGAGGTTGCTCTTGATTTGATGCACCTTTGAAAGTGAACTCATGGGCTCACTATTCTATATTCTATAGAGTGCCTTAATCAAAGCGGACCATCTCAAAGTGCTTTGTAACATAGTACTAAACAACGCCATACTGATAGGCATCTGGTAGCACCAGGAGATGGGAAGTCTGTCATCAAGAGTCAATGTCATGGCACCCATTGCTGCCGCTGTGCCTCTCTGTCTGCACAGCTGCTGATCTTCTCACAAGTGCTCTACAGAGCTATGGAGTCTGACACAAGGCTCACTCGGCTACTGATTTAAGTGCCTCTGTAAGCTCTCCGTCTCTCTTGTCAATGTCAGATGTTATTTGTTCACTATGCAGGAGGAGCCTGCCTCCTTGGAGTCCTGTGCAGACTGGATGAGCCTGGTGAGCGGCAAAGTGAAGGAGATGTTCAACTTGTCCCCGGATCTGTCTGATGAACTCTCGCATGCAAACTTTTCCACTTCAGATACTGAAGGCTCAAAAGAGGATATTCAAAAGTAATGAAAGCTGATTGAGAATGGGCATAGCCGTCTGCTACCTGTGCCATATAGGGGAGCTTTTGAACAGGCCGGTTAACTTGCTGCATTTTCTTCTTTCTTATTTTCTCTTTGTCATCAGGGGACGCATTGAGGGGATTGAAGAGCTGGCCAGCCAACTGCGGAGCCTTCACACTCAGTTTCATGATGTAGGTGTCTACATAACCTTTTTGAACCTCAGTATATATTTTATATAACTGATAATATACAGTATAATAGGTAGCTATAAAAGGCACTGTGTCATAGATGTGAAATGAAATACATAAGAGGAATGCCATAGTAGATATGAAAGGCACTGTATAATAGATATGTAGGGCATTGTTTGATAAATACATAGAAGTGAAAGATTAACTGGTAAAGGTTGATCCCAGTAAAATAAATAGATTTGAAAGACACATATAATTGATAGATGTAAAATGAAGTATATAATTGATTACATAATTACATAGGTAAGAGAGGAATGATACACCATGTAATAGGCAGCAATGAAAGGCAAATTATAGATATGTAATACATTTTAAAGGCACTATATAATAGATGTGAAAGACACTGTATAATAGACATGTGAAATAAACTATAATAGGTATTAAAAGAATTACATAATACATAAGAAAGCTACTACACTAAGGCACTATATCATAGATGTGAAATGAAGTCTATAGTAATGAAAGGAATTATAAAAGAAAAAAGCACTATATAGTACATAGATGTAAAAGGCACTATATAATAAATGCATAATTATAAACTGGTTGATCCCCAGTGTGATAGATTATAGATATAAAAGGTACTATAATGAATAATAGATTGATATGAAAGGCACAGTGTCATAGATATAATAAGACACTGTACCATATATTTCATAGATAAATATGAAAGAAAAGATACAATAGTTTTGAAAGGCACTATATTATAGGTACAAAAGTATGAATGACAGATTATGAAAAGCGCTATATAATAGATATGAAAGGATCTATAAAATGCCTAGATAGCAAAATAATCAAAGGAATGATATAATGGACATGAAAGGCATGAAAAGTTTGATCCCCAGCATAATAAATAGAAATGAAAGGCCCTAATCAAATATATAGATATATATATAATGTATATATATAGATATATAGATAATGTTAAAGGTGCTACATATTGAATAGATAAGAAACTATATTTATATATGAATCACTATATAATAGTAAAAGACAATTTTGAAAACTGAATTCCCACACGCCCCCCACTATTAACAGACCTCCACCCTCCTTCGAAAATCACTGATGTCCCACCCATGGCACAGTGAAACAAATGTGCTCTTTGACCCATTTAGGTCACCCATGGAGATGCAAACGATGAGAATACGAGGAAGGCTGGTCACCCAGATGTGTGCTTGAAGGACAGCACTGGACTGCACACACCGCTGCGGGAGCAGAATGAAGCTCTGGAGCGAGAAATGAAGGAGCTGAATAAGAAGGTTGGTGAGCTGAGCTTCCTTGTTGTTGATGGCCTGCTTCTCTAACTGCTTGTTCTTCTTCTTCGTTTAGTTGATGGAGTCTGAGACACACAGGCTGACCTTGGAGCAGCAGTGTCAGGACCTACGCCGCACACTTGAGAACAGAGAGGTGGAGATGAAGGCCTCCTCATGTCTTCTGCAGGAGGCCCTTTTTGCAGGCAGTGGGATGAAGGAGCAGCTACGAAGGTAAAAAAACTGGGAGAAAGTGAGATGCCCGTTCCAATCCCCTTCTCCTACAAGGACATTGGTCAACCTGAAGTCAAGAGCAGTCGGCCAAAGAAACAAATCATTAACTCTGCTGCCCTTTAGACTGCAGATGGAGCACAAGAAGCTGAAGGCCTCCTTCCGAAAGAGCAGCAAGATGCACGAGCGGCAACGGGAAAAGGAGAAGTCAGTAGAGGTAAGTACAGATCTCCACAGCCAAGTCAAAAAATGTGGGAGAACAAAGCCTCTATTGATGGGTCATTTCCTCTCAGGCCGCCGCAGAGCAGCTTCAACGGGATGTGATGGACACACTTGCCAAATTCAAGGAAGCTCAGGCTCTGCTGGAGGAGAGCAACAGGCAGCGGCGACATCTGGAGGTGGAGAACCACGAAATGAAAATGGACAACAAACAACTGAAGAGAGAGGTACAGGCCCCAGTTGTTGGATGGCTTTCTTTCTGCATGTCTCTTGCCAGTTGGCTGCTAGGGTCATTCTGATGGCTGTCACCTTGTTGTGACAATTCTCTTGTGCCTTTGGCACTGTAGGACAAGGAATTCTTTCATTTAGGCCTCATCTTAGCTCACACATTGACCTTATATAGTGCCTTTCACGGTATGCAGCATTTCCTGTAGACCGGGAACAGAGGACATTTCAGCACTGTGTACCAAATGTCAATATTGATGGCCGTTTTTTTATTCTAGCCAAAATGGATAATTACATTTATATAGCGCAATTCTATACCATCAAAGTACTAGTAGGGGAACTTCTTCAGCCACCATTAATGGGCACCCAATGTGCAGAAGAGCTAAAAGTGGACCTCTCTGGTTATAGTGGCTGATTGTGCTTCTAACTATAAGAAGCTCCTTACAAGGCCTATATAAATGTTTACCCTGTAAAAGTTGTCACATTTTATTCTTTTACAACTTGAATTGATTTTTTTTGGGCCTTTTTTGACACAGTTCCACAGAAAAAGACTCATTAGTGTCAAAGTGACAACAGATGTCTGCAGAGTGGTCTAAACGAATTAAAAAATATAAAACACAAAATAATTGAAGGCGTAAATATTCATTCTCTTTGAGTTAGTATTTAGTTGATGGCCTGGAGTCTGTATGCGCAGGTGTCTCTCACCGTTAATTGGCCATTTCCCCCTTCATGTCAGGTGTCATGGGATCAGGAGAGAGCAGCCTTTGTCAGGGCCGTCCACCAATTCTCAATTGCAGAGAAGCATTGCCAATACATGATCCTGTCACCACCATGCTTTGTGATGGAGGTGGTGTGTTTGTGATAATGTGCTGTTTGGCTTCATCAGACAACATAAACACCATCTTAGCTGACTTCAGAGTCTCCCATTTGTCCTCTGTGTGTTGTGTTTTTTCCTTACAACATTCCTGTAAAACTGTGATTGGTGAAGCACTCGGGCGTGGGTGTCGTCTGCACAGTCCCTCTACAGTGAGACAGTGTAGCTTGGGATTCCTTCAGAGTCCATCAAGGTCTCTTGTAGGCCTCCCTCACTTGTTTCTATTGATGGCCTACTCTAGTACATTTTCACCTCTGCTGTACTTTCTCCGTTTCTTCATGATTGATTTTCCTGAATATCTGTTGACTTGGAGATTTTCTTGTTTCTGCCCCGACTTTTGTTTATTATAGAGATGCTTGCCATGTTTTTTTGTCTTCATTGTGTGGGTTAGGCCACCGTACTGACTTCAAGTTGGACCTTCCAGAAACAGTCAAGTGAAACCCCCTGCTCTGCTGTAAATTTAGTGTTGCATAACAATAGAATACGAAAACTTCAAAGAGGGTGAATACTTTTTGTGGGCCCTGCATGTAGTAGCAGACTCTCTCTCTCTCGCTCTCCTCTCTCTTTGAGCCTTGCTACACTCATCCTGATCACAACACCATTTGTCTCAGCACATAAATTCACTCAGGGTGGCAAACACCTTGTTGGTCGTCTCTAGCAGCTACTGAATGGTCTTCAGATTACAAGACTGCCATTCTTAGCCAGCATGGCTAAAACAAAACTCCAAATTTTTCATTGGCCAATAAGGTTTATAACAGCAAGGGTGTCCATTACAAAGCTCTTTCTCAAAATTGAAAGTCAGCATGGCTAACCCTAACCAAAGCTTTCGTAAAAAGACACTGGCAATAACGTCTCTTATCAGTCGTATCGCTGGCATATGAGTCCTGTTAATCTTTGTCTTGAGAAAATACCTCCAGATAGTCCATGTTTTTAGTGAAAACCTCAAGCCTTGCCCTCCGTTGCTGAGGTGTTTCACTTGCACGTTGTTCACCTGTGGCTTTTGCTTCATTTCAAAGTTGTGTCTCTTCATTCATGTCTTTAGCACAGCATTGTTGTTGTGTGGTAGTGTTTGCTGCAGACAGTTCCTTCATAGTAAGAAGTGTGGTGCAAGCGCTGAATTAAAAGTGCATGCATGCGCCATCTAGTGGCTGTGGTTGAGTGTGAGCAGAGCGGACTACTCCATACACACAGGTCTTTCGTTTATACTCTAGATGTCTAATGGTCTTTACAAGACTACTCTTCTGAACCAGCAGAGCTAAACAAAAATCTTTCTTTCTCAGGTTTATAACTGAATGGGTACCTGTGACAGCAGCAGCAAACTCTCTCTATTTTTTTCCTCCAGATTCAAAGTCAGCATAGATAACAGAGGACTTTCTTTGGTTATAGTGGCTAATTGTTTAACACAGGGGTGCCCACACTTTTTTGGCTTGTGAGATACTTTTAAAATGACAGGTCAAAATGATCTACCTACATTAAAAATTATATATATATATATATACTGAGTATCAGACAGAGGTGGGTAGTAACGAGTTACATTTACTTGAGTAACTTTTTAAAAAACTTGTACTTCTGAGAGTAGTTTTACTGCACCATACTTTTTACTTTTACTTGAGTACATTTGTGAAGAAGAAACGCTACTCTTACTCCACTATATTGGACAACACTCAAATCGTTACTTTTATTCCATTAGATAAAGTCTGACAGACAATTTTCAATCTGCCGTGTGTAGCGAATGCTGTCAAGTTGCCCACACGCCTTCCATTGCGTCTCCAGCTCTGACACAAGGTTTTTGAATGTTCCCCAAATCAAGGAGCTGCAGCTTTGGGGACAGATGTTGCATTTTTCGTTTGAAAGCATTAACTGAGCGAATCATATTGACCACATGGTTTTCTCTTTTCCTTGCAGCTGTAAATTAAGCTCATCCAACATGTTGGTCAGATCGGAAAAAAAATGCCAAGTCTAGAGGCCATTGATCATTATTAAGTTGCTTGTATTCTGCATGTTTAATGACGAGGAGAAACTCCTTTTTCTCCGGCCAGGGGCCTTGAAATCTCAGCAGGAATTTCACCCCAGCCAACTGCCTCAACAAAGTCCTCTTTTATCATCTCTCCATCTTGGAAGGACTTCTTATGCTTAACGATCGAGTGACTCACCCGAAACGATGCTTCGGTGTGTCTGACTTTGTTTTGAAAAATGACGGCTGTCTGATTAACTGTGATTTTAGTTCCCTCTCCTTTCTCTTTTTCAGATTGTTTTTTGGAAGGAAGTCATTTTCATAGTTTTTATGAACAGTTCAAAAGTGCCTTTCCACATTTTCCTTCTTTGGTATAGCAATGATAGATTGACAGATCAGACAAACGCACCTCGATTGTGACATTGTGAGAGAAAAAAAATCCTCTTCCAATTCCAAATCCAGCCCATAAACAACATTTTTTTTTTTTAATTCCTTCTTTAGTTGATATAAATAGGAAGGCTAACTAGATAGCCAGAGTTTTGAAGTAGCTTGCGTGGTTGATCGTGCGTGCGGGATGACCAGTGTGTTTGAAGAAAGGAGATCTCAGACTGGCCGCCCTGTATGTCAATCAAGTGGCAAATGCCATAGGGAGGATATATGATAGACTAACATTTAAAAAAAAATTTTTGAATGCAACGCAATCTACCTGCACTCCCTTTCCAATCTACCAGTCGATCGCGATCGATGTATTGGGCACCCCTGGTTTAACATTTGAAGAAGCCTCTTATGTCATAGGAGTCTTCTCTCTCGCTCTCTCCCACCCTTTCCTCCCGTGTCTTTCAGCTTTGCTACTCTCAGTTCTATCCCCCACATTATCTTTTGTCAGAGCTGAGCAATTTACTCCGAACGTTGCGCCCCTCACAGCTCTCTCTCTCTCTCTCTCCTAAATTTAGACACAGCTCCATTTGTCTCACCCACAGACTTATCTGAATGTGACATGCTCTCCCTCAGCTTGCATATTCACTCTGGCAGCTGCAGGACACAAGCACTTTGTGTTTAGGTTACACAAACATGATCTTAGCCAGCAAAGCTAAAGGAGAATTCCTTTTGTTGCAGAGGCCATTCGAGCAAGCCATTTCAGTGTCCACTACTCTTAGCCGTCTTACTATATTGTGTGACTTCAGATCATAATTGCCCTAATAGTTGCATTCCAGTGGGTGGGGCAGCTCACTGCATTGGGTCACCCTATGCACATGACTTAGTTTATATAGTGCCTTTTATAATTAAGTTTCTCTAATTTACAAAGTACAGCAGAGTTGAAATGACTGGCCTTGTGCTTCATAATCCTTAGGCACTACTCTACAATTTTTTCCTCTTCACACTTATAGTTTCATCAGGTAGTTAAGTTCCTGAAGAAAAGTCAAGATGACATTCTTGACCTGAAGATGTCTGTGATGAAGAAGGACGGGGAGATCCTGGCCTCTTCTGCCAGGCTGGTAAAGATGGAAGAAGAGAACCGCAGGTAAATCGCAAATCTCTTCATGTAGGCCTCTTGAGGAACAATTTTAAGGGCCCCACAAATCCTTTCACCGCATCTGTCTTCTCGCAGGCTTCAGCTGAGAGTTGGCAAGCTGGAAGAAGTTGGGAAGAAGCTCAGCATGCAGAAGAAGCATCTACTGGAGCAACTGTCCAATGCAGAGTCGGTAAGATGTGGATGTGGGAATCTCTACAAAGGAATGACTGTGGATCTGCTGTACTCTGAGAGTGAATGAAGTGTCCAGACCAAATAGGTTATCATTCAAAAGATATTACCAATGGGAATCAGACACAGCCATCCGTCCCAAATTTATTCTTATGGTTGCAACATCATTGGGTGGAAGAGAAGAACCAACACTGGGTGGGACACCAGTAATAAGAGATGTGTCTCTTATTAATTTTAGAGGTTAATAGGCTCATTGTCACATTTACAGGGTTTAGTGAAATTCTTGCCTGCATATGCTATTATTAAGCACACATCTTATGCTGAAAGGTGCTATATAACTCAAGAGTGGTTGGTGGGTGTGAATGTTAGGAGACTTCATTTGAAGGTGGGCATATCTTGCTACCACTCAATTCACCATCTCTCTCAATTCTCTCCTCTCTTTCTCAAAGATGCTGGTGTCTTTATGGAGCCATGCCAATCTGGCCGGGCTGCACTCCAGGCTTACATCAGCGAATGCGCCACTCTGGCAGAGCCGCACAAATTCATCTTACTGCCTTAATAAAAATATGTCCAGTTACCCCGACTCTTTGTCTTTTCCTATGCCAAGATGCCAAGCCCAGAAGTGAGAAATCTGCTTGTTAGAAAATAAAGTACCCACCTGAGGGCAACTCATGAACTGCACCAGTGCTTAGAATGGTTATTAAATGAGGGTTTAAAAAAAGGATGGGCAATTCAGTTCCTCCATCATGCCACTCTAAGATGTGATTACATGATGCCACACTTGCAGAGCTTCATGGCATCCTATTTCAAGAAGCCATTGTAGTTAAAGTACAGTCCACTCTGTATGTTTAGCTGCTGCAATACCTCACATCTCCAGGGAATTAGGTTCAATACCCAGCTCAGTCCTGGTGGAGCTTGCACACATCTTCTGTGTTGAAGTGCCCACGTGGCTAAGCTTTCCTTCTACATTAAAAGATTTATTTCCCCATCTTGCGTGTGTGTGTGTGTGTGTGTGTGAGAGAATGAGAGCGTCTGCCTGTCAATCTGGTAATATGCTGGTCCTTAAAAGATCTTTTTTTTTATTTTTAAGCATTGGCATCTTGTTACTGCCAGACACTGAGCTGACGAGTGAGACAGCTTGGCACAGAATTAAATCACCACCCCAGATTGACCCTGTGATGCCTTTCTTTGCATAGCCCAGCACATTTACTGTGTGTGTGTGTGCTCATATTGACTTTTATATACTGCCTTGAACTAACAAGAACCGCGTCCACTGCTTCGCCTCTCATTGTTATCAGCCATCAGCTCACTAATTCTATCATGGCATTCAGTACAGCAGCTCATCCGAGTCTCTTATTTTCCATGGATGGTGACATCATTCAGGAAAGTCAATAAAATTGTTTTGAAACTGATGTGAAAATTAAGTAGAACGGAATGTTATGCAGGAAGAATCTTACTCATTCTTCAAGGAGCCATCATTCACTTGGCCTCACCAGCCCTTGGGGCTCATGTAGGTTGTTTTGTTTCCTGTCCCAGCCCCCCATTTCCTGTGGTCATCAACTTAACTGGTAACTACTGTATGCACATGTCTGAAGAACAGAGAAGGCTTTGGTCCTTCTGCCCTTTGTCTAAGATGCAAGTCTTCACTTCTGAAGCTGGACTCCTAAGTGACTTGCTTATTCTACTCCTGGCACCTGAGTGGGCTGCATTTCCCCAGTTGTCTGTTTAAGGCAGTGAATGGCAATGTGAACTCAGCAGCTACTACCTGATTCAAAAATAGGAAATGGACCTCTACAAGATGGAACACCTCACTGACAAAGCTATGTTGTCCAGAAGGTTGTATGGTTTGAGCCATGAGGCTTTTCTAAGTTAAAACTGGAGAGCCAGATGATGCCATGTATCCCAGTACTGAGGGCCTGTCATCATCCAGCTCTCATATAGACACCTTTATAATTTGGAGATAAGGATGGGATACGTGGGCTGTCCACCTTGGAGTCTGTAGGTGGTCTGTGATGGCAGTGAAGCAACAACTGGCCTCTGAGGATATCAGCAGTCTCTCTGGTACTGATTGGTTCACCTTTATTAGCTACTTGGTCTCACCCACACACTGTGTCTCACTGAAGGCTTGTGCCAACAGTACATTAACAATGCTCATCCCCTTTCTCTGTCACAGTCTTGTCTTCATCTGCAGGGTAGCACTCTTGTGAGTGTCCTTCAGCCACTGGATGAGGATTTTATTGACCTCGGCAGGCCTAGAAACAGAAATTAAATCATTAAGGACAAGTAAAATGAGAGGACTCTAAATGGAGGACTTGAGGGTATTCACAGTGGAACCTCCCTGGAACGTTTGCTGTCATTTGTGAGGCTTTCACAGCAAAAATGACCAAGAAATGGGAATGAGCTTCAGCAAATAGTTTTGGGGAAGTTGACATCTAAGTCATTGAGATACGGAGGTCCCATAAAATGAGAGCAGCCCCCTCTGCAGAGCCAGGCAAGATGAGAAGAATCCAGCTGCAGACCTCAGAAGCTCAACAGAATGACCAATCAGCTTGCATGTTTATGTCATGTGATTTACACAACGAGCATACCAAGAAGTTTATGGCTATGGGCTCCAGAACCACACAACACACACCCAGCCTACCACACTCCTACAAGTAACATCCATCCTACTTAGACCACACATCCACTTGACACGTCTACTACAAAACATGCCCACCACAAGCTGAGCCCATCACACTGCACTGCACTTACAGGCCACCACAAGCCACATCCAGTAAACAACACTCTAAATGACACGCCTACATCAAAGTGTAATGCCCACTCCTACTTGACATGTCCACTCTAAGACACACCTACTACAAGGCATGCCCCACTACAAGCTCGCTCAGTTCATGGCACTCCTGGTACATGACACACCCACTACAAGGCAGTTTTCAACATGACACTCCCAACCATACAGTACGCCCACTGCACAATAAGCCCCACTACAAGCTGTCCACCACACGACACTCGTACTAGTCCACATGCCCAGAGCATGACCATCTTACTAGACAATACATCCACTAGAACACAAGCCTCCTACATGACACCCACTCAATAGTCGACCTTACTCCTCCTACAAACCCCCACCTTAGCCACAGTGTTGAGGTTATTTGAAGAGAAGGTAATGTGAGGTACGTCTTGAAAATGGCATGTCGTGAAAGACAAAAACTGACTGGGCGTGTCATGCCACAGGATTGACGTGCATTGCAAAGTCTACCTAACATTGTCGGATGTGTGCAATTTGACTGGCTGATCAATGGATCAGGGTTGTTCAGATCTGCAGTTGGACTCCTTTGCCCAAGGTGTCTTCAGCAGACTTCTATCAAGCTTCTACATTGACATCAGCAAAAAAAGGGAGGAGGAACTACTGTGACTAAATTCTGATTGGCCCTTGGAGGCACTTACAGAGGTGAAGGTCCAGACCATGAGTGGCAGCACCTCAGTGAGATGAGGAGGAATATCACAGAACTGACTGACAGGAGATGAAAGCAGCCATTGACAAGGAGGACCTTCCAGACACTCACAACATTCAAAAACTCCAAAGAAGAAGAAGACTAGCCTGGCAATACAGGATATCTTTAAGTATCTCTGGTGGAAATATCATTAAATGGCTACTTGAGTGGTACTATGATGGGCATACAAGAGGCACTCAGAAGGACTGGCATGGGAGCTGTAGATATGAACAAGTGATCATCTTCAACTCTGGTCTAGAGGCATCACTTGTACTGGAAGCTGGATGTAAACATATATGGCAGAAATCCTAGGTTTGAAAGCTGACACCTAAGAGAGCTTCAGCAAAGAGTATCAGTCCATACTGGACAGCAGACTGGCAAAGTCAAAGAATTACACTATAAAGGTGGTCTGATGAGGGAGCAGCTACAGGGGCCACCAGGTCTGCTAGGACCCTGTAAAACAAGTTTATTAAGAACATGAGGACTTCCACGTCCTATAACTTCATGGCCAGCTGTTGTTGAATGACATCTTAGCAGTACGTATCTAGAAGGTAATGGCTTAATGAAACGCCTCAGAGAGTTGGGAGTCATTAAACGAATAAAGTTTAGGGACTTGTTCTGGAATATTATGAAAGACCCCAGAGGGAGTGACCAGCGCATTTGAGGGTGGTCAATGTTAAGGGTGCAGGAGGAGTTGTGCCTGCCAATCTGGAATCAATCTGGGATTTTAGGAATCGACATTGCATGGCTAGTTGAGTGGATTCAAGGTTGACACACAAGGGGCATCGTGTCAGACTGGCATGTGAATTATGGATATGAGTGAGTGACCACCTCTACACTCATACTCGTCTACGAGGTTGTGTCCTTGGCACTTTTAAAGAAATACAAGTCTTAAGCCAAAAACTGGAGGACACTAGAGGGTGCAGTTACCCATCAGCATGCATGTGTGGCTCAACCATTTAAACAGATGACCACTGGAATTGAAGGATGACCCCTTAAGTGACCTAGAAAAGGACCTCCGATGGGAGCCTCCTACAAGGAGCCGGTGGGTAGATAGAGTGCATGGCACATGGTAGAGATATGACAACCAGGAACTGGTCACTGGCACCTACAGGTGCATCAGCAAAAGGTGTTACTGACAGTCATATTGGACAGTAGACTGGCAAATCTTTAAACAAAGGACATTACTGCGCTATAAAGGTGTCCTATTGGGGAGCAGCTGAACAGGCTGCCAAGTGTACCCCAAAAATTAGTTAATAAAAAAACGTGACTTTCCATGTTCCTTAAGGTAACAGACAGTCTTAACTGCTACTGTCGAGGGAACTTTACCTCCCTGTGTGAGAGTCTCCTGAATGACCAGTGCCCACCAGGTTCCCACTGAGCCCCATGCTGCTTTCAAGTTCCATTAGTGGGAAATCATATTGGGGATTCTTCACCAATGGCTAGAAAACTAAATGATAAAATAGCAGGACGGGAGATGACACAATTGACCGCAAGCCACCTATCCCACCAATTCAAGGGCCGACCCGGGCACACCTGTCCATCTGAGTCCAGTGGCTGCACTCTTCAATGTGACCTCTGGTCAGTTTTGGAATCTAAAAGACAAACAAAAAAAAAGACCAGTGGTCAGCACCAGATAACGTGATTGGATAAAAGGACATCATGAGTGTGGCCATTCTATTCTGTTAGACGCTCTTATTTCAAAGTAGTCAGTAAAAGTGGCCGAGACCCCCTGGACATTACAATCGCCGCTCTTCGAGTTCAAGCTCGGGTAACAAACACTGGATTGAGACCCTGTCACTTTCTTTACACTTTATTGTGTGGTAGATGTCATTTGAAATGGAGAAATTTGTCACTTTTATCCTACAATCTATATCCCATTTTGACAAAGTGACATGTTTTCAGAAGGGTTTGCAAATTAATCAAAACTGAAATCTGTCATTCCTGAAAGTACTCAGATTCTTTGCTGTGTCACTCCACATTCTGTATGCTTTAATTCTCCTTGAGATGTGTCGAGAACTTGATTGGGGTCCACCTGCATCCAACTGAATTAACTGGATGTGGTTAAGAAAGACACACATATATATATAGAGAAGGTGCCACAATTCATAATGCATCTCCAAAAACCAAGCCACGAGCTCCAAGGACCTCTCTGTTGACCTTAGCGATCAAGTCATGGTGAGGCAGAGATCAGGGCAACCATTAAACTTATAAGTGTCCTCAGGAAGTGGGAAATGAGAGAAGTTTGGAACCTCCAGGACTCTGCCTAGAGTTGGCCAGCCAGCCAAACTGAGTAACTTGGCAAGAAGGGCTTTGGTCAGTAAGGTGAACCGAGACCCCCACGGTCACTCTGACAGAGCTTCAGAAGTTGAGGTTGTCAGAAGGCCAACCATCTCAGCATTACTCCACCAAAATGGCAGTGGCTAAATGGAAGGCACATGACGACATTTCAAGTACTCTGAGAGCCTGAGGAAAAAGATCTGTCGGTCCGATGCGACAAAAATGAAACTCTTTGTGCAGACCTCCAAGAACAATGCCTGGTGAAAACAATCACCTGCTTAATGCCATTCCTACGGTGAAGCACGGTGGTGGTGCTAATGTTGATTTATTTTTTATAATTATGTCTTTCATTTTTCTATTCTTTAATATGTAAAGCACTTTGAGCTACTGTTTGTATGAAAATGTGCTATATAAATAAATGTTGTTGTTGTTGTTGGTGGCAGCATCACGCTGTGGGGCCAGGGAGACTGGTCAGAACCAAGGGAAGGATGAATACAGCAAAATGCAAAGCAGTCCTTGAAGAAAACCTGCTGCAGAGGGCACAGCACCTCAGACTGGGACAACGGTTCAATGACCCAAAGCATGGAGCAAAGACAACACTGGAGTGGCATCGGGACGAGTCTCTGAGTGACCTTGAGTGGCCCCATACCACACGTGTGGAGAGACCAGAAGATGGCAGTTTACAGACGCCTCCCATCCAGAAGGTCTGTATGAACGGTGCCAATCCAGGTGCGCAAAGCTTGTAGACACTTAGCTGAGGAGACTGAAAGCTGGAATTGCAGTCAAAGGAGCTTCTCCAAAGTACTGAATGAAGGGTCTTGAATATGTGTACGAAGGAGAGAGTTCAATTTTTGACTTTTAATACATTTACAGATCTTTCTGAGAATATGCTATCACTTTGTCATTACAGGTTATTGAGGGTACATTGATTGGCAAAAATGGTAGGTGACATCTACAACACAAAGTGTAAAGAAAGTGAAAGGGTCTTAATTCTTTGGGAATACCCGTTTGCACAAATGTCAGATCCATCAATTAGTGATCCTTTTAGCACTTCAGGACCCGGGTTCAAATCCTTGGACACTCCGTGTGTGGAGGAGTTTTTATGCTCTGCTTGTATCCTTGTGGGCCCTTCTCCCAGATCGACATATGCTTGTGGTGGGCTTGACATTCACCAAACTGACTCTTTTTAACAACCCGTGAGTCGTGTCTTTTGATTCATCACTTTGTGTCTCTCTTCTTTAAGTTCTCCCCATTAAATTTCCTCCAATCTAATTGAGTGGCCAAGCTAATCTATCTGCTGCCCCAGTGCCAACCTGACCCACCTATAGCTTTACACCATACACAAGCCCACCGCTTATACTGGAGTGGAGTGAAGCTGTGAGGGTCTGCAGGTAGGCTAGAGCAGGGTTATGGGGGGCATTGCTTCCTTGCTTGCTTGACATGGGCTAACGAATACCATGCTGGATTTTGGGTGGGATTGGGAGTGCAATTGGACTATAAAGTGCCTGTCAAATCTGGCAACCCTTGCCACCAGCTAGGCACCGTGTCGCATCCAATCTATTAATGAAACTTACGAGATCCTCCATCCCTTTTGTGAAGGCGGGCAACAGCACCATGTCCTTCCCTGCTGTCACCATCAGAGCAGGCATCTGGATCTGAAAACAAATGGGGACATGTTAGAGTGACACACGGAGGGCAGATGGCAGGGAGGAAGAATTCTTGCATTATTTCTAAAGACAGTTGCGTTTGTTCATTATTGATGGAGATCAGACCAAAGTGTAGACAAATGTATCCATAAACATGCTTTCTGTCCAAGGGGATCACATACTTTTTCTTGCCACCGTAGCTAATTTCTGTGCTGCTGGATTATGTGAATTTCCCCTTGGGATTAATAAAGTATCTATCTATCTATCTATCTATCTATCTATCTATCTATCTATCTATCTATCTATCTATCTATCTATCTATCTATCTATCTATCTTTCTTCTGTTTGATTACTACACACCAGGGGCCTCATGCATAACGCCGAATTGTGCAGAATTCACACTAAAACATGGCGTACGGGTAAAGCGGAAATGTTCGTACACACAAAAAAAACCAGATGGATAAATCTGTGTGTACGCCAGCTTCCACTTTCTTCCACTCCATAAATCCCAGTCTGAAAAAGTAACATACGTGCACGTGCCTGCTGTCCCAACCCAACTCCTCCCAGAATTACGCCTCTTTGAATATGGAAATCAATATAAATAGCCCTTAAGCTCAGCGTCCTGTGAAAAGACAATGGCAAAAGCAAGGGGGAAAGCAGAAGAATTTCAGCAAATACCAAGTGGAGGCAAAGAAAAAGGTACTATTTGTTGGTTTAAACCCCTTAACGCGCACATGTACCGGTCCCGGGACATAACAGCGTTTTAAAAACATTACAGTAATGTGTGCATGCCCATCTGCCATGCATCTCGACATACTACCCATGAAATGAAACTTCAAAGTCTCGTCTTACCGATGATGTAAACCATTTTGACACACAACAACCACAGCACTGACACTAAAGCCTTTTTTACAGAGAAGTACATACTTTTAAGAGTTGACTTTCCCTACCTTTGAAGACCCCCTGCAAGTCAAACATCAATATTTCCGAGCAGTATTGATCCCATTGTGTCCGTAAGGCTCCAGCGAATATAATCCAGTAAAACGATTAGGTCCAAAACACACGATATATCCTCAAAGGGACAAAAACTCCAGAAAACGTTTCATAACTTGAGACCACCTATGTAATTTTTTTTCACTTATATTGATCATATCAGACGTAATTTGTTTCTGTCGGTGATAACCATGCTACCGCATGAAACACGGAAGTGTTAGCTTTCGAAAGACACCTAAGTTGGCCAATTACGACGGGTCTGGGGTTGACTGGCACCTCGTATAGCCAACCAGTGTCACAGAAAGCTTTGAGGATGACGTACAACTCTGAACTCTGGTAGAATCTACCAGTTTGATTGGACACTGTGAGTGACACTCAAAACTTACAGCCAATGAGCAGCCGAGCATTTTGATATGTAACTTGCCATACTAACTACTAAACAAACGATCGAGCTGCTGAAGGTGGCATTTGTGCCAGTCTGCAGAGTTGGTGCGTGGTTGTTTATTGTGATTTCGCCAAGTTTTTTCGCATTTTAAATATGAATAAAAGTAGAAGTTTAAACGTAAATAAACGCTCGATTAAATAATAGATGCATGTACGCAGCGTGAAAGTAATCAACCGGCCCAGGTGACGTCTAATGGCAGAGAGCGACGTGCCACGCCCTTGTGCTTTCTGCTTGCTAGTGATTGCTGCCATCAAGTGGCACATGGAAAAACGCTGAGCTGTGTTGTAACAGTTTGTAAAAGAAATGTATATAGTTTGTGTGCATTTTATAAAAAAAGTAAAAATAAAAATATAAATATATTTTTGGCCCATAAGACTTGTATTGACTATTTTTACATAGAAATGTGTATTTTTTATTGTTTTTATTATTTTTATAACTAATAGAGTGACACTGTGTGTAGATATAGATTCCTTTAGGTGTAAGCTTTCAGTAGAGCCCTCATTGATATCTGTGGGTTGAAGCATTCAAAGTTATTACACTTTTCCATACGGTCCAAAATGTGGATAATGGTCCCTCTAAAAAGCACCTGGACATGCCCACATAAAAACTGGTGTAAATAATGTCATTTTTACAGGTATTCTTTTCAAATTTGAAATGTGAGTAGTCAACAAGTTATTCTGTTGGTACATAGTGTGTTTCTGTCCCCACCTACCTACTGCAGCTTTATTTTCCTTTATTTTCACAAAAAAACTTAGGCGAGAACAAAAAAATTTGTTTTTTTGTGAGTTCTAATGTGCATAACTTTTGATCAGTCACACCTACAGTGATTCTGACTACTAAGGGTGAAACTAGAGAATGTTACCTTTACAAAGAGACCAAACATGTGTTTATACTCCAGATAGTTCAATAACAGCAATGATTCTAATTTGGAGAGGTCGAATTACAAGCGATTTAGCAAAAATGACCCCGCTTGATAAACAATGGGATAAACAACAAAAGGAAGTTGATTGAGTGACATAGCGTGTCGGAGAAACTCGAAAGTTTAAGTTCACAAAGTCGCACAGTGCCGAAATAAAAAGAGTTGTCAGAAACTGTGAGCGCTGAAGTCGAAAACAACAGAAGAACTTAAAACCCAATTAAAGTAAAAATAATGTCTTTATTCTTAATTCTTGGTAAGTAGAGAGAATGTGAGACTGCCTCTTTCCGACTCAGTCAACTGATTTGGATTTTGGCAGAATATCTAAAGTAAACCTGTTCTCTCTTTTATATCCTAGAAAAGAAAAAAAAAAACTCTAGCAGTTCATTCTGAGGTTATACACAGCTTAGGTTAAATCTTAATTTATGATATACTGGAATGTTCTTAAACCTGAAACAAACAGCCATTTGTATTCCTAAGGAATACACCCTTCTAATTATACACACTTAGAATCAATTTAAACATTCTTATAGTCCATAAAGATATTACATTCTTCACTGGGTCTTCTGATAGTATCAGAGGTCAGCCTTTCCTATAAATGATCAAAGTTAGTCCCTTAATGATGTGCACACAGCCCGACTCCTTTTCTGCATAAATCAGCAACAAATCATATAGCTCTCTGCAGCATGATCAACTCAAAACACAGCCCTTGATATCTGTGAGTTAAATAATAATGTTTTCTCTTCCTCAATATCAAAGTTGCCGTGAAAAGGCGAGTCGTAGCCCACCGTCTGAGTGTCATATGAAGGCTTATTAGGGTACAGAGAAAAGAAAAATAGGCACACAGTGGGGAAAAAAAGCACGAAATGTCAACTTTAATCTCGAAATTTCCACTTTAATCACATAGTTTATTTTGTCATTAAAGTAGAACATCATAAACTTCATCTTAAACTTCAAACTTAAAATCGTTTAGTTCACTAGTTTCTCAAATCCCATCGTAACTAAAGTAGCACGTTAAATACTTTGTATTGTATTTGATCTTCTATGTGCTCTATGTGTGTGAATGACTACGTGCTTCTTAAACGGGCTCTCTCTTCCTCCGACAGGACACAGAATCCATTACATTTGTGATATTACAGCTCTCTGAATAATTAAAATACTGACATGTATACGTGATATCATTTTCATGATGATTGGAGTTAAATCATGTTATTAAACATGGGAACACGGTGGCACAGTGATTGTTTATGTCTCACGCAAGATGCTTGGTGCACCGTGCACGACCTTCGATGAAATAGTTTATTGCAGCAGTGCTGTCTCTTTCAAACGTACTAACCTGCAATTCCTGTCCTTCCTTTTCTTTCTCCAAGTAACCAATCGCCACACAATCAGCTCTGTAATAGACGTTAAGCCATCTGTAAGCTTAGTATGCTGATTCTTCAAAACTTTTAAGGAATATTGAAATATCTTGGTAGTACATGTTTAAGTATTCTATCCATCTTCCAGTGTCGCGCCAGTCCCAGCAAGAATACGGTGCAAGGCAGGAACAATCACTGAATGGAGTGCCAGCTCATTGCTACCACTGCCCACTGTGTCCTCACATGTTTAATTATTAATAATATAGATTATTTAAATGATGTTAACATTTTATCTGTATAATGTACTAAACACATTTTTCTGCATTTCATCTTAAAAATAATATCGTCATCGTATGTAAATACGCACTTTATAAAGTGGCTCAGGTTGTGCAATTTCATAACTGTATCGCAAGTTTACAGTGAGGTGATTGTACTTATAGGTAGGTACCAACAGGTCTACAAGGAGCACTTGATGGAGTGATGGAGTGCATTTAGAGTTCTTGGGATGAAACTGTTTGTGAACCGCGAGGTCCGTACAGGAAAGGCTCTGAAGTGTTTGCTGTATGAGAGAAGTTCAAATAGACTGTGTATATGGCTGAGGCAGCGTGTGCTCGATGCTGTACCCAAATAATTCCCTTTTTGATCAGCTGCTGTAGAGCTGTGATTCCCCACTCAGATACAGTGATATAAATACTCCGAGTGGTGCAGTGAGAGTAACAATGTTAAAGCATTTATGGTACAGTAATCCCTCCTCGATCGCGGGGGTTGCGTTCCAGAACCCCCCGCAATAGATGAAAATCCGCGAAGTAGAAACCATATGTTTGTATGGTTATTTTTATATATTTTAAGCCCTTAGAAACTCTCCCACACTGTTAACATTATTAGAGCCCTCTAGACATGAAATAACACATTTTAGTCAAAAGTTTAAACTGTGCTCCATGACAAGACAGAGATGACAGTTCTTTTCTCACAATTAAAAGAATGCAAACATATCTTCTTCTCTCAGGAGCAGAGAATTTCAGAGAGAGAGAGAGAGAGAGCGCTCGCAAAGAAAAGCAAACAATCAAAAAATCAATACGTGTGCTTTTAAGTTTGCAGCGGCATTTTTTAGAGGAGCGTCAGTATCTTCTAAGCAAACAGCCCCTCCGTCAGGCGCAGAGAATGTCAGAGAGGGTGAGATAGAGGCAGAGACAAGCAAACAATCAAGCTCCGCGCGGGAAGCATATCTTATAGCAATGAGGATTTTTAGTTAATATGTAATACACGCTCTGATTGGGTAGCTTCTAAGCCATCCGCCAATAGCGTCCCTTGCATAAAATCAACTGGGCAAACAAACTGAGGAAGCAAGTACCATAAATTAAAAGACCCATTGTCCGCAGAAATCCGCGAACCAGCGAAAAATCCGTGATATATATTTAGATATGCTTACATTTAAAATCCGCGATAGAGTGAAGCCGCGAAAGTCGAAGCGCGATATAGCGAGGGATTACTGCATTTAGAATACTTTGGCCATTCTGTGGACCATTATATTATTACAGGTTAATTACAATCAGATGCCTTAAACTAATAAACAATTTCTGCGTATTTGATAAAGCCGCATCAGGGATGTGGATCTAAAAAAGAAAGGGTAACCACACTGGAACAGCAGCACTGCTTTGATGCTGGGTGCCGCCACTTTGCAATACCGAGCGCAAAACTTGTGTACACCAGGATTGGAGCTACCGTGAAAATGTGCGTGGCTTTACACCAAGGTTAGGTTTTATACATCACGATTTGAGCGTGGAAATAGGCGTACACAACATTTTTGTGCGGACACACCGTTTATGCATGAGGCCCCTGGTCCCTCAGTTCTCACTGCCAAATGTGTTCTTTCAATGTCTTGTAAAATTTAGAAGTGCTCATCTTTCAAAGTTAGTTGACCCAAAATTGAAATAATGCAGTGCCTTGTGTTCACCTGTTCTTGTGTTTATTCTGTAATAATCAGGATAGAATTGAGGGTGTAGAGGTGATTGAACCACTAGGGTCACATGACCATAATGTAATACAATTCTCAGTATTTTGTAAGAGTGCAGATGCAAAGACTAAAATTGTTAAGTTGAACTTTGGTAGGGCTAATTTTGAGCAGATGTCAAAGTCTAAGTAGGATAGACTGGGATAAGCTTTTAAATGTGGAGACAGTCGAGGAGCAGTGGAACAGGTTTAAAAATGTAATGCAGGACAGATACATACCTAAATTTGGAAGTAATAGGAAACTAAAAAAAACTCCACGATGGATTAATAAAGATTTAAAAAAGAAGTTGCAAAGGAAAAAACTGCTGTATAAGGCATATAAGACTAATGACTGCAAAGAGAATCATAGAGCGTATGAGAAAATGAGGGCAACCATTAAGAAGGATATCAGAGAGGCTAAAAGACAGTTGGAGAGGAATATAGCAGATAAGGCGAAAGAAGACCCCAAGAGATTCTTTCAGTATTTTAGTAGTAAAAGAACAGTTAAGGAGGAGGTCAAGTTCATCAGGAATAGTAAAGGGAATTAAAAGATACAGACAATGAAATAGCAGATGCCCTAAACTTACATTTTTCTGAGGTGTTCACAAGTGAGCAAGTGGATAACCTCAGAGAGTAACAGGAACTACTAAGGAGGTACTGAGGGATTTGGAAATTGTAGAGGGAGAAGTGCTGCTCAGATTAAATAAGATGAAATCAAACAAATCACCAGGCCCAGATAATATTTATCCTCGTGTTCTTAAGGAGGCTAGTGAGTACATATATAAACCCTTGACACATATTTTAGGAAGTCACTGTGCACTGGAGATTCCAAAGGACTGGAAAATGGCAAATATCATCCCATTATATAAAAAGGGTGACAGGGCAGATCCAAGCAACTATAGGCCAGTAAGCTTAACAAGCATCACAGGAAAATTAATGGAAGGAATTATTAAGGATAAGATTGAGCAACACATGGCAAGGACAGGAGTTATTCTGAACAGTCAGCATGGGTTCAGAAGAGGGAGGTCGTGTTTTACTAACATGTTGGAATTCTATGAGGAGGCAACAAAGGGATACGATCAAAGTGGAGCTTATGATATTATTTATCTGGACTTTCAGAAAGCATTTGATAAGGTGCCACATGAGAGGTTGGGCATCAAGTTAAAAGAAGTGGGAGTTCAGGGTGATGTTTTAGATGGGTGCAGAATTGGCTCAGACACAGGAAGCAGAGGGTGATGGTGCAGGAACCTCATCAGAACTGGCCGATGTTAAGAGTGGTGTTCCACAGGGGTCAGTGCTAGGGCGCTGCTATTTTAATATATATAAATGATTTAGATAGGAATATAAGTAACAAGCTGGTTAAGTTTGCAGATGATACCAAGATAGGTGGATTAGCAGATAATTTGGAATCCTGTTATATCATTACAGAAGGACTTGGATAGCATACAGGCTTGGGCAGATTTGTGGCAGATGAAATTTAATGTCAGTAAACGTAAAGTATTACACATAGGAAGTAAAAATATTAGGTTTGAATACACAATGGCGGTCGGAAAATCAAGAGTCCACCTTATGAGAAGGATTTAGGAGTCATAGTGGACTCTAAGCTATCAACTTCCCAACAGTGTTCAGAAGCCATTAAGAAGGCTAACAGAATGTCAGGTTATATAGCCTTGATGTGTGGAGTACAAGTCACAGGAGGTTATGCTCAACCTTTATAATGCACTGGTGAGGCCTCATCTTGAGTACTGTGTGCAGTTTTGGTCTCCAGGCTACAAAAAGGACATAGCAGCACTAGAAAGGTCCAGAGAAGAGCGACTAGGCTGATTCCAGGTCTACAGGGGTTGAATTATGAGCAAAGATTACAAAGAGCTGAGCCTTTACAGTTTTAGCAAAAGAAGAATAAGAGGTGACATGATTGAAGTGTTTAAAATTCTGAAGGGAATTAGTACAGTGGATCGAGACTTGTATTTTAAAATGAGCTCATCAAGAACACGGGGACACAGTTGGAAACTTGTGAAGGGTAAATTTCACACAAACATTAGGAAGTTTTTCTTTACACAAAGAACGATAGACACTTGGAATAAGCTACCAAGTAGTGTGGTAGACAGTAAGACGTTAGGGACTTTCAAAACTCGACTTGATGTTTTCTTGGAGGAAACAAGTGGATAGGACTGGCGAGCTTTGTTGGGCTGAATGGCCTGTTCTCGTCTAGATTGTTCTAATGTTCTAATGTTCACCTGAAGTGGCCATGCACTACCGGACCACCAGTATGGGCGGCACACACAGGTGAAGATTTATCAACACTCACATGCCTTCAAAGACAGACACAAACTCAGATTGTTCATAGCTCACACAAGCAGGGCCCACAGGTGTACATGTGCAGCCAGCAGCCATGTCACCTGCACTTCAGGACAGGTCACCCACTTGAAGATGAGCATTTTCAGGTCCAGCCAGTACTTGCATGGTAAGCCATCTAGAAAAAGCTAGGATTGCGGCTGGAAGAGGAGTGGGTGAGGCCAGCAGGGGGCACTTAACCTGGGGTCTGTGTGCAAATCCCAATGCTTAGGAGCAGTGACGGGGACACTTTGCTGCCAAAATGGTGACATCCTCCAGATTAGACTTAAAACTGAAGTCCTGACTCTCTGTGGTCATAAAAGATCCCTGGGCATCCTTCCTAAAAAGTAGGGTGTTTCCCCGTGTCCTGGCTAAATTGCCCACCATGACCTGGTCATTTTGGTCCCCTAATCATACAAATATATGAATACACACACACACACATAAAGAAATACACTTACACACACCAATGGCTACATGCTCTCCAAGGCGAGAAACACAGAGGGTCCTGGGGTTTCTGAGGGTCCTGGAGTTTCTGGGGTCTTTAATTAACTCCGTAGACACCATAGAGAGGTTAATTAGCATGCGCTGACCCAGCATGACACCCACTACATGACATACCACCTCAGGATCCCAGATCAGCACCCGAGTGCAGCCATGTGATGGGTGACACCTCAGCACCACACAAGTTCAGCTGGAAATGAAACAGTGGGAGGTTTTTTATGGTGGCTGGAGGACCAATTCTGCCACCGACCCCCAAGTGTTCCCTGCAGGTTGGAGGCACAGACAGCATGAAAACCTAAAACTCAACAATGTAGGGGGTCTCTAAAAACCTTTTTTTATTATGCTAGAGCATAATAAATCACTCATTACCTGTTACTGAAGTGGCAAAAAAGTGTTAGGAAAATCTGAAAGTGCCAGACTGGGTGGAACTAGATACTTGATTGGCAGTGGGATGGGCGGGGCTAGAAACAAGGGTTGGTGAGCTGAATAGAACTAAGTGTTTCAGTTTCAGCAGGCTAGGTGGGCTAGATGGCTGGGTGGGGCTAGATACTTGAGTGACAGCTGACTGGGCAGGGCTAAACAGTTGAATAACAGTGGGCTGGGTGGGGCTAAGCTTTTAATTTTCTGCAGGCCAGATAGAGCCAATTGGCTGCATAGGGGTTAGATGCTTGAGTGACAGCTGATCGGGCAGGGCTAAACACTTTAGTAGGAGTGAAATGGGTGGCACTAAGCTGTTGAATTTCAGAAGGACAGGTAGGTCTGGATATAAGAGTTTCAGCAGTCTGGGCAGGGCTAGACCCTTAAGTGGGAGTGTGTCGGTGAGTGGGTGGGGCCAGATAGTGGAGTGGCAGCAGTCTGGGTGGAAACTAAATGTTTGAGTGGCAGTTGACTGGGAAGGACTAGACATTTAAATAGGAGTGGGCTGAGCTAGGCTGGGTGGGGCTAAGCATTTAAATTTCAGCAAGGCAGGTGGGTCTAGATGGCTGGGAAGGGGCTAGATGCTTGAGTGACAGTTGACGGGGCAGGGCTACACATTTGAGTGGCAGAGGGTGGGTGGGGCCAGACAACTGTGTGGCAGCAGTCTGGTTTGGGGGCTAGATGCTTGAGTGGCACAAAATTAAATAGGAGTGGGTTGGGTGGGGGTAAACATTGGAATTTCAGACGGGTTTAGATGTTTGAGTGGCAGCAGGCTGGTCAGGGCTGGATGCTTCAGTGGTAGCAAGCCAGTCACTGAGTTGGGATTACACTGAGAGAGTGAAGAAAGACCCAGGCACTAAAGGCACAATATTTTAATTAATTCATCCTTGTGAGGTGGTTTGATATATTTGATATGTTCCATTGTGTGGCAACTGTGTGGCCTCCCCTGACCTTGTTGCCACTCTGTCTCTGGTCACAACAGGCATGATGACAGTGTCCTGTCCCGTTTTTCTACCCAGGGCTGATCCCACCTCAGTGACCCATACCCATTTCTGTGGTTGTACCATATTGGAACAGCAATGTATGACCAATGTGTGATCAGATGTCATGAGACCCTGACATTTTAGCTGATGAGATTAAGTGCCACCCATGTGGGCAAACGGTCAGTGGTGTTAAATAGGCACAGAGATGCTTGCTTTGTCAGACAAGCTGCCACTATCTTTCTCACCTGGTATGCATCTCCCAGGAATGAACATCAAGCTGCCTGAAGCATAAAGAAACAGAAAGGGCAACTGGAAAGAAATGCCACTCGAGCAGCGATGCCCCTCTTAGTTAAGTATAGACATCATCAATGGAGCTCGGACCAGCACTGAAGAACAAGGAGAGAAGGAGAAGCAGCGCTGGAGAGACGTACCTTTCCCATGGGCTTCGTACAAAGCCACTGCCAGTTCTTCCTCACGTTCCTGTACCAGTTAAGTGGGCCTCTGGAAACGCAAACACAAAAAGTTTATATTTTTATCATGCCTTTCCATGCAAATAAATAAATAAGACGGATGATATGCTCACCTGAAGCCAGACTTCTCGTATTGCTGGACATAAAACTGGAGAGTGGACTCACTCAGTATGCTGCTCCTCGGGACATCTTTAGGGAGACCAACCAGCAGCCCACCTGCAATGAAGTCAGCACCTCATCAGAACAGCTGACCGGTCAGAGCGAAACGTTTGATTGGTCTGCGCATCTCATCCCAGTCGGAGCACGTGATTGGTCAGATCAGCAACGCTGATTGAGCAAAGCATTATGGGGCATCAGAGCAGATGATTGGTCAGAGCATCACATCACAGTTCAAGAATCACCGGCGTATGTATGGGGAGTTGAATAAGTCTTTGGTCCCCTGCTGAATTTGTAAGTTTGCTCAAAAACAAAGAAATGAAGAATCTTGAATTTTATGGTAGTTTCATTTTAATGGAGAGAGACAGAAAATCAACCAACAATCCAGAAAAGACACCTGACATCAAAGTTAGAAACTGATTTGCATGTCATTGAGAGAAATAAGGATTGGATCCCATACAACCCACCCAGAATTGTGGCTCCCACAGATTGGCATTGTTCCCACGTGGCACACATATTACAATCAATCAATCGATCGATCAATCAATTGCAGATACCCCTGATCTCAACTAGTGATGTGTATGAAGCCCACCTGTCCACAGAATCAACTTCTTCCATTCCAACCTCTCCACCACCATCAGCTGTCAAAGGATGTCAGGGACATGGCAAGAAGCTTGGTGAGAAGGTGACGACTGTTGGAGCGATTATTCAGAAATGGAAGAAATAGAAAATGACCATCAATCGCCCTCAGTCTGGAGCTCCATTCGAGCTCTCACCTCATGGTGGTGAACAGAGAAACATCCCCAGAGTGTGATGTGTCCACCTCTGTCCTCGACTGTGGGGATGATGTTCTTTGGGTCACACTCAGCATTCCCCTTCCTCCAAACACAGTGGGCTGAGTTGATGCCAAAGAACTTGGTTTTTGGTGTCATCTGACCACAGCATTTTCCCCTAAGCCTTCTCTGAATCATTTAGATGTTCACTGGCAAACTTAAGGTGGGCCTGTGCAGTATGTGTGCCTTCTTGAGCGGGGGGACCTTGTGGGCGCTGCAAGATTTCAATCCATGACAGCGTAGTGTGTTACCAATGGTGTTCTTGGTGACTGTGGTGGTCCCAACTACCTTCAGATCATTAACAAGCTCCCCCCCATGTAGATTTAGGCTGATGTCTCATTATCATCAAGAAGCAAGATCTTGCATGGAGCTCCACAACAAGGGTGATTGATGACCATTTTACATTTCTTCCAGTTCTCCAGCAGTTGTCACCTTCTCACCAAGCTTCTTGCTGGTGGTCTTGTAGCCCACTCCAGCCTTGTCCCTCACGTCCTTTGACAGTTCATGGTGGTGGAGTGGTTGGAATGGAAGAAGTTGATTCTGTGAACAGTTAGACTTTATGCACATCACTAGTTGAGGTCAGGAGTATCTGTGATTGATTGATTGATTGATTGATTGATTGATTGTAATCCACACAACCAATCTGTGAAAGAGTGAATTCTGGCTGGGTTGTAGGGGATCAAATCCTTATTTCTCTCAATGACAATGCAACTCAGTTTCTAACTTTGATGTCAGGTGTCTTTTCTGGATTGTTGTTTGATATTCCATCTCACTCCATTAAAATTAAACTCCCATACACATTGCAGACTCTTCATTTCTTTGTTATTGAGTAAACTTACAAATTCAGCAGGAGACCAAAGATTTATTTCCGCCCCCTGTAGTCTTGTGGTGGACAAGGGGGACGTCAGGGACCTCCAAGACTTGACGTGATGTTATTTTAGAGAAAACCGGTGGGTAGGACTGGCGAGCCTTGTTGGTCTGAATGGTAGGCTCTCATTGAAATGTGTCTAATGTTCAGATGGAAAGCGTGGCACAACAGGGGCATCAGGCTCACACTTGACTGGTGCCATGTTGCTTGTTGTGACTTCGGAGGTCTCCTGTCGTGTTACACGGGTGGATCCTCCAAAAAATGTTTCCATTTTTTTAAACCCCAATGACCCCCTGACCCAAGGTGAGGTACTCATTTTGGGGTGACGTGGTGAGGTCAGATTGTTAAAGCCCCCCAATCTTGGACCAGGGAGAGTGGAGATGTGCTGCATGTTGGTAAGCACATGCAAGTTAAGCGTTTCACCAAACTGAGTACACGTGATGATAATGACACACGTGAAAGCCCCCCTAATACCCCTGCGGACTTCTTTACCTCTTTTACAGACGCCACTGGTGGACAGCTCGGCTCCGCTCTGTTCCTGAAAGTAAATAAGTAAAAGTCCATCAAAGTCCACCTCCTGTCACAAGAAGGGTTTGTCACTGCAATTTTAAACATAACAACAATTTCTTATTATTTTTCCACAATTTTTTCTGCCCCACCATCTTCCTATCAATACTGACGTTCTGCATCTTTAATTGCCAGCTGGCACTCACTGCCACTCAAAATATGGCAGCCCCCCTTTCCCCATGTCCAAGTTTCTGGATTGTTGGTAAAAAAAAAAATGAATAGCTGTGGACTCGCATCACAAAACACCTCAACTGGAAGATCTGCAGTGCGGTGAAGTGCCGGCCGTCAGCGGCCAACCCACAGTGTCTGACTTGGGAGCCATCATAAAGGGTGTATAGGAATGGCAGGAATTATTAAGGAGGAGTACATGGCAAGGACAGGAGTGTCACCGAACAGTCAGAATGGGCTCAGATGGGTTGGTCACGTTGTGCTAACAGGCTGGAGGGAGCAACAAAAGGATACTACCAGGATACGAGTGGAGCCGATGAGATTATTGATGTGGACTTTCAGAAAGCATTTGATAAGGTGCCACGTGAGAGGGTGGGCATCAAAATAACAGAAGTGGCAGCTCATGGTATGCAGAACTGCAGAACTGGCTCAGACACAGGAAACAGAGGGTGAACCTTATGACGTTAAGAGTGATGACCAGCAGGGGGCAGTGCTGGGGCCACTGCTGACTTTAATATACAGAAATGATTGGGATCTTCTTATGTAATAACGCTAGCGTGGCTCTCCGTGTGTCTGCCAAGGACTTTAAATCACCTGTAGCTCACAAACCGTTTGAACTATTAACCTGAAATTTGGTACCCATCAGGGATGTGCGGTCAGGGGAGGCCCTCACCTGTCATCATGAAAAGTGAAAAATGAATAATATAACATAAATGTGTCCACTGGTCTGTGCTATAAAGTACATTTGTTTTCTGTATGAGTCCAATAACTTTGATCATTTTTATAGTTAAAATCGCTGAGTTGGCTCATTTTCTGTTCAAATGCAGGAGAGAAACACGAGGTCCGGCAGCGACCAGCCTCACCTCACCTCGGACTGCACTGCCCCTCACACGCTGGCAGGGTTGATCCCTGCGATTGGCGCGTGCCTGTTACTGTCTCTAATAATAATACTAATAATTCTTTGCATTTATATAGCGCTTTTCTCACTACCCAAAGCGCTCAGCAATTGCAGGTTTAGGGCCTTGCTCAAGGGCCCAACAGAGCAGAGTCCCTTTTGGCATTTACGGGATTCAAACCGGCAACCTTCCGATTGCCAGTGCAGATCTCTAACCTCAGAGCCACCACTCCGCTCTGTATGTCGCCAATATAAGTTTGCAGACACGTCTATTATACACGCTGACGTTACACAGTCTGGCTAATATCTTTAATGAACCTGTGCGACATATTTAGTCTTGCTGATGGGACATAAAACCGCAGTGAAAAGGCACAAGGGTGAGGCAGACAGTACCGTGGCCGTCCTGAAGGCATGTGAGCCCAACAGGTGCTCGTTGCTGCTGTTCTTCTATGCTGAGGCGCCATTAAGTTAGCGACATCAGAAAGTCAAGGGCACTGCAGCGGGCCGTTTACTGACTGTCAAAATAAAACTAAAGGAAAATAAGGAGGACATTTACAAGAAAGTGACGGAGATCTTCATGGAGAATGATAAGCACATTTACAAATAAAGGTAAAGACCATAAACAGTTTTCAATTTTACAAATAAAATGGAATCAGGCTAAGAAAAAAACAATCCAATATTTAAAAACAAAATTTTTCACCTTAGATAAAATATTCTTTTGTTGAACAGCCTGGATTAAAATTGTGCCTTGTGAGCCATCTTGGCAGGTCACCTTTTGGGTGGGATGAAGTGGCTGCCACCTTTCAGAGATCTGTCTGTCTGTCTGTCTGTTTGTCACTCTTTACTTCTAACTTCAATATTATAAAAATAAGAGACACGGTGACCAACAGAAGATGCTATGACAGAATCAAGAAGTCAAGAAGTCATGCAATGTCCTAGAAGTGAAATCCAAACAAACTTTTATTATAAGACTGTAGTGAAGTGGGATATTAAAGACTCAGACAGCACTGAGGACCCCTGTGATATCCTCTGGTAGACTCAGTGCACTAGAAAGGCAAAAGGCTGTGGAGACGTCTGCCAGTCCACTAGAGGGCAGCAGCGAGTTCATTACCACAGGTCAGGACCAGTGCTGGATGGTGGGAAAGACAGGAATCGATCTATCAGTTATATAGCGCCTTCACATCTATCTATCTATCTATCTATCTATCTATCTATCTATCAGTTATATAGCGCCTTCACATCTATCTATCTATCTATCTATTATATAGCGCCTTTCACATCTATCTATCTATCTATTATATAGCGCCTTTCACATCTATCTATCTAACTATCTAAAAAATTTTGACCTTAAATAAAATATTCTTTTGTTGAACAGCCTGGATTAAAATTGATTAAAGCATCAGAATTAAAAGCTTTTAAAAACAACTAAATATTTCAATTAAGGTCAAAATTGAAATCCGTTTTGTTGCACACTTTCATTTGTATTGAATGAGTTTGAATTGTGGAATTGCAACGGCAAATTGAGAACACGCGGAGAGAGAGGAGCAAATGCGCTCTCTCCGCTATGAATTCCTATTATCGTAGGAATATAAGGAACGAGCTGGTGAAGTTTGCAGATGATACCAAGATAGGTGGATTAGCAGATAATTTGGAATCTGTTATATCAGGGGTCCACAATCCCCAGTCTGCGGCCCGCCATCTCACCCAGTGAAGGGTGACAGCAGAAAGGCTGCCCCTTCACTGAGGACACTTTTCAGAACGCTAGGCGGGCGGGGCTTTGCAGCGGCGCAGAGAGAGGCCGAGGTGACAGAGTATTACAACAAAGTATTTTTATGGTCCATATGACACGAGTCAATAGAAATCTCGTTACTACGAAGTACATTCAGCAGCAGATACTTTCATTACAACAAAGTGACCCTGAAATGCTTGAATGAATCATCCACAGAGCAGTTAGTCCTGTGGTCGCAGCTCAGTTGTGTTCAACGATCCCCAAACAGAAATATTGTAAAAAAAAAATTCTCTCTCATAATTCTTTGGAAACTTGTGAAGGGGAAATTCCACACAAACATTAGGAAGTTTTTCCTTCACACAGAGAACCACAGACACATAGAATAAGCGACCAAGTAACGTGGTAGACGGTGGGACTTTAAGGACCTTCAGAACTCGACTTGATGTTATTTGACAAGCCTGCAAGAGCCAGTGGTCACTTTAAGGTTAGCGAGCCACCAAAAAGAGCCATCCATGTAAAGAGCATTCTGGCATTTGGCATTGGTGTCAGCAGTGGGATGAACAGAAGATCATTTAACTTAGCAAAGCCACCAAACTCAATAATGGACCGCTTTGTCTCTTCAAAGGTTGAGACTCAGGATCTTCAGTGTCATTTACAGCACTTCGGTGGTGCAGGAGAGGACTGAGGGACGGCTACCCCTCTGGCACCAACACTGTCTCTCCATCTGCTAAGATGCACTGCCCTGGGGTCATGGGTACCGCCAGAGCTTTGGGCTCAAGGAGCTGGGAGAAAGTGTGGCAAACCGAGTTGCCACCGAGTTCAGACAAGCCATGTGAAGAAGGGCAAAGGATGAGGAAGCTGATATCCATAACCGGGACGGTGGTTCCAGTATCAGGTCATTGAAGGAACACAGCTGAGAGAGCAGAACATCTGCAGCTCTGGTCCAGGAGGTTCACTCGACAGACCACCAGGACGGGACGTGGAGTGATTAGCACTGGCTATATGCTACCACCCCTCACACTTTTATAAAATAACTTTTAATATTAAAGATATAATACGCACTTTGTGAGTACCACAATGGATGGATGGACATCCTGAAGGATATGGAGGAGGATTCCTTGCCAGGTCAGGATGCCATAATAAAGGAAAATGGATGGATGGGCTTTGCAGCCGGGAGGGAACAACAATCCTTACCCAGCAGGGAGTCCAATATAATGGAAGGACTGGAGGAGACACCAATATATTTGGACTCTTGGTACCCCAATACACTAGATGGCAGCAACCCTAGGTTAGGATTCCAACATGGACAACCGCAAGGCATGCTGGGACCTGTAGTCCCATGGAGTAGCCATGTTGGGCCAAAAAGGGGATGGGGCTGCTGGGATTGATAATCCCTTCTGTTCAAGGATTTTGGATTGACCCCAAAGTGCTCCTGGGTCATAGATAGAGGACGGCACTCGACCACATCCAAGCGAGTCGTAAGTCAGTGGTAGCCTGGAGGAAGAGGCGGAGACGGAGGAGGAGGAGGAGGAGGAATCTTTATTGTTGTGGTGTTCCGGATGGAAGATTCTAGAAAGGCCTGGATAGATAACTGGACAGAATAAAATGCTCACATTTGAACCCGTGACTGTACGTTTGGGGCTCAGTGACGCCCCCTATGTTTCACAACATTACACAAGCAGATATTTCACACCACAGATTTTTATATATTATGTGATTTTACGTGATCCAAATCACTTTCAGTATTGTTTTGTAATATCTTTAGTTTACGTGTTCCCATTTAATGGTTCACAAATAACGAAAGCTATGAATGTCAAGTTTGGAGATGCAGAGGGGTTGCTGTCCCCATTCTGTCCTCAGTAAAGTTTGTCTGCCTCCTCACTCAGTGAAGTGCGCCACACAAACACAAAGCGTACGGGACGGAGATTCCTTACCATATCTCTGTGGCCGCAGAACATGATTTTGAAGGTCCGCCTCAAGTCCGCTTCCAGCTCGGCTTCTGCAACTCCCTGAAAGTAGAAAGCCAACACAGAGCTCATCCTGGGCCTTGGGATTCAAGATGGCTTCTGGCTTCCTGCAATGAGAAAGTCTGAGCGCGTAACCCCTGTCCTGGCATCCTTACCCTGGCTGCCAGTACTAAACATCTAAGGCTTTAAATGGCCAGAGGCCCTGCTTACTTACCTGAACTTATGATTGACTATAAACCAGAGTGGGATTTGAGATCTCAAAATGGGGGCCTACAGGGAGTAACAAAATAACAGAAGGAGGTCGATCTTTCAGAACTGGGCCTGCTGGTGTGAATGATGGACTCGGATTTGTTAGCTAAAGACTCCATTGCTGATATTTTGACACTCTGGCTTGTCTGTTATTTATTTATTTTAGATTTGAAAGAAGAGAACGGGCAGACAGACAATCTGGAGAAGCCAAGAAAGTTTGAGGTACCACCCTAGTAACCCCATTTAATTATAATAACAGCCGATGACGAGTCAAACACAGATAGAGTTAGTCAACGGAAAATTAAGCTCCTCCCTCTGAGTTATTCATCTTAGCGTCTGACGTCACGGGTCAGGAGCGGCCCACCTTTATGTGCTGGGGACCGCAGGGGAGGGCAGGCAGGGTCAGATGACCCTCTTGGGTGATTTTTCATGGTTGTGGAGGAGGACCAGGCAGATAAGTTCAGGTCTCTATGACCGCCACGCTCCACGAGGAGGCCATAATATAATGGATAGACTCTGATGGGCAGGGTCCTTGTCTTTCTAGTGAGCTTCAGCTGGAGGACAGTCGCCCTGACATTACCCTGTAGGATGCCTTGGTAAACTTGGGAATTCATCATTCGCCGCTCAATGGTAAGAAATTGTCGTGGTCCCAAGTCTCCAAAGCAGCCCCAGATCTTGATACTTCCTCCAGCATTGGGATGAATGTCGGTATGCGCTGCCCCTCTTTACAACATGTGTACTGCTGCGTACCCCTCCTGAACACATCAGGATCGGCTTCATCAGTCCACAAAACATCTTCATAATGGGTGTGGTGGAGTGTCAGGGTGGACTTCAGGAGTGGGACGGCGTTCTTTTCGCGAGTCATGGGACACCAGGCCTGCTCAGTGCTTTGTGTAAGGTGGATTTATCAATGGAGATCTTCACTGCTCAGAGAGTCCTTCAAACCTGCAGGTCTTACTCTGTAGCTCTTCTTGACCTCATCAAGTATTTCTGTGCCTTGTGAGCCATCTTGGCAGGTCACCTTTTGGGTGGGATGAAGTGACTGCCACCTTTCAGAGATCTGCCTGTCTGTCTGTCTGTCTGTCTGTCACTCTTTACTTCTAACTTCAATATTATAAAAATAAGAGACACGGTGACCAACAGAGGATGCTATAACAGAATCAAGAAGTCAAGAAGTCATGCAATGTCCTCAAAGTAAAATCCAAACAAACTTTTATTATAAGACTGTAGTGAAGTGGGATATTAAAGACTCAGAAAGCACTGAGGACCCCTGTGATATCCTCTGGGAGACTCAGTGCACTAGAAAGGCAAAAGGCTGTGGAGACGTCTGCCACTCCACTAGAGGGCAGCAGCGAGTTCATTACCACAGGTCAGGACCAGTGCTGGATGGTGGGAAAGACAGGAATCGATCTATCAGTTATATAGCGCCTTCACATCTATCTATCTATTTATCCATCATATTATATAGTACCTTTCACATCTAACTATCTATTATATAGTGTCTTTCATTTCTATCTATCTATCTATCAGTTATATAGCACCTTCACATCTATCTATCTATTTATGTATCAATTATATAGCGCCTTTCACATCTATCTATCTATTTATCTATCAATTATATAGCGCCTTTCACATCCATCTATCTATCAGTTATATAGCGCCTTTCACATCTATTTATCTATCTATCTACAAACCGGATTCCAAAAAAGTTGGGACACTATACAAATCGTGAATAAAAACTGAATGCAATGATGTGGAGGTGCCAACTTCTAATATTTTATTCAGAATAGAACATAAATCACGGAACAAAAGTTTAAACTGAGAAAATGTATCATTTTAAGGGAAAAATATGTTGATTCAGAATTTCATGGTGTCAACAAATCCCAAAAAAGTTGGGACAAGGCCATCGTCACCACTGTGTGGCATCTCCCCTTCTTCTTACAACACTCAGACATCTGGGGACCGAGGAGACCAGTTTCTCAAGTTTAGAAATAGGAATGCTTTCCCATTCTTGTCTAATACAGGCCTCTAACTGTTCAAACGTCTTGGGCCTTCTTTGTTGCACCTTCCTCTTTATGATGCGCCAAATGTTCTCTATAGGTGAAAGATCTGGACTGCAGACTGGCCATTTCAGTACCCGGATCCTTCTCCTACGCAGCCATGATGTTGTGATTGATGCAGAATGTGGTCTGGCATTATCTTGTTGAAAAATGCAGGTGTGACAATGTGGGTTCTGGCTCCACACTCCCTTTGATGTTTGGAAGCACTTGAACCCAACACCGTCGATAATGAAACCGAGTGAGCTAGTCAATGGAGGCAAATAAACACTTGAGCAAGGGGTGGAGCAAAAAGTGAATAGTGCTTTTATTTAAAATCCAACAAAACAGGTGTTCAAATAAATAGTGCAGTTCTTTCTTCAATAAATAATCCACTAAAAGAACATGGAGGTAAAAACCAATAGAAAAACACAATCTTTAAAAACCGGAGGTTAAAATCTTCTTTAGGACGCAGTCTTAATTATCATTCGGGGTCATTTTTGCTAAATCGCCTGTATTTTGACCTCTCCAAATTCGAATCATTGCTGTTATTGAACTATCTGGAGTATAAACACATGTTTGGTCTCTTTGTAAAGGTCACATTCTCTAGTTTCACCCTTAGTAGTCAGAATCACTGTAGGTGTGACTGATCAAAAGTTATGCACATTAGAACTCACAAAAAAAACAAATTTTTTTGTTCTCGCCTAAGTTTTTTTTATGAAAATAAAGGAAAATAAAGCTGCAGTAGGTAGGTGGGGACAGAAACACACTATGTACCAACAGAATAACTTGTTGACTACTCACATTTCAAATTTGAAAAGAATACCTGTAAAAATGACATTTTTACACCAGTTTTTATGTGGGCATGCCCAGGTGCTTTTTAGAGGGACCATTATCCACATTTTGGACCGTATGTTAAAAGTGTAATAACTTTGAATGCTTCAACCTACAGATATCAATGAGGGCTCTACTGAAAGCTTACACCTAAAGGAATCTATATCTACACACAGTGTCACTCTATTAGTTATAAAAATAATAAAAACAATAAAAATACACATTTCTATGTAAAATTAGTCAATACAAGTTATGGGCCAAAAATATATTTATATTTTTTATAAAATGCACACAAACTATATACATTTCTTTTACAAACTGTTACAACACAGCTCCGCGTTTTTCCATGTGCCACTTGATGGCAGCAATCACTAGCAAGCAGAAAGCACAAGGGCGTGGCACGTCGCTCTCTGCCATTAGACCTCAGTAGGACCGATTGGATACTTTCGCAACGCGTACATGCATCTATTATTTAATCGAGCGTTTATTTACGTTTAAACTTCTACTTTTATTCATATTTAAAATGCGAAAAAACTTGGCGAAATCACAATAAACAACCACGCACCAACTCTGCAGACTGGCACAAATGCCACCTTCGCAGCTCCGATCGTTTTGTTTACAAGTTAGTATGGCAAGTTACCTATCAAAATGCTCGGCTGCTCATTGGCTGTAAGTTTTGAGTGTCACTCACAGTGTCCAATCAAACTGGTAGATTCTACCAGAGTTCAGAGTTGTACGTCATCCTCAAAGCTTTCTGTGACACTGGTTGGCTATACGAGGTGCCAGTCAACCCCAGACCCGTCGTAATTGGCCAACTTAGGTGTCTTTCGAAAGCTAACACTTCCGTGTTTCATGCGGTAGCATGGTTATCACCGACAGAAACAAATTACGTCTAATATGAGCAATATAAGTGAAAAAAAATTACGTAGGTGGTCTCAAGTTATGAAACGTTTTCTGGAGTTTTTGTCCCTTTGAGGATATATCGTGTGTTTTGGACCTAATCGTTTTACTGGATTATATTCGCTGGAGCCTTACGGACACAATGGGATCAATACTGCTCGGAAATATTGATGTTTGACTTGCAGGGGGTCTTCAAAGGTAGGGAAAGTCAACTCTTAAAAGTATGTACTTCTCTGTAAAAAAGGCTTTAGTGTCAGTGCTGTGGTTGTTGTGTGTCAAAATGGTTTACATCATCGGTAAGACGAGACTTTGAAGTTTCATTTCATGGGTAGTATGTCGAGATGCATGGCAGATGGGCATGCACACATTACTGTAACATTTTTAAAACGCTGTTATATCCCAGGACCGGTACGTGTGCGCGTTAAGAGGTTAAAAACAACAAACAAGCTCGGTGCTTCTTTTCTGTTAGCGTCTCACCTGCTTATCCCGTTTGGGCTTAGCAGCAGGCAAGACGCTCTCTGCAGCTGCCCTCCTCTACACACTCGAGACTGAAAACCTCCCGATCTCTGGCTCCGGTATGGCTCTCATCCCAGTCCCCGAGACTTGATTACCCCAATGACCAGGACGCACACATTGGGGACTCCACCACCAAGCCTCCCGACTTCCGCTGCCTTTCCGCTGCCTTTCTGCGGCTCATCGCATTCACCAGGTCACGGTGAAACAAGGTCGCTCAGCGGGAACAACATCCACTCAAACACCCGCCTTACACCCAGCTTCCTCACAGCTGCCCTCGAGCGCTCGATCGCACGCTCACCACACGCACGCACCGCCTGCTTCCTCGCTCCCTGTAACCTCTGTCCTCTTTTCCTCTCTCTTTTGATCTCGCTCTTTTTCTCATTCCTCCATTTTTCCCCCTTTCTTTTTTCCATTTTTCCCTTTTTCCCCCCACAACTGACTCGCGCTGCTTTTAAAATGACGAGGGCCACAGCAGCTGCAGCATTAGCCACGGGACAATCACGAATGTGGGCAGTTCCTCACCTGTGCACTCGGTGAGAAACGCCCACACCCTACGGATCGCCCCACGGCTTGCTATGGGCCCACGTCCCCTCGCAAGCCGCGAGCGCGGCGATCATTTATTTAAAACGAATGGCTTTTGCTCAATGAGCTGTGGACCCGCTATACCACAGCAGGGTCTTCCCTGAAAGAGATGACGTCTGGATGGGAGCACATGTTGTTCTAGAACCTGAATATATTCTTCTGCATTGATGGTGCCTTTCCAGACATGCAAGCTGCCCATGCCACACGCAGTCATGCAACCCCATACCATCAGAGATGCAGGCTTCTGAACTGAGCGTTGATAACAACTTGGGTTGTCCTTGTCCTCTTTGGTCCGGATGACATGGCGTCCCAGGTTTCCAAAAAGAACTTCGAATCGTGACTCGTCTGACCACAGAACAGTCTTCCATTTTGCCACACTCCATTTTAAATGATCCCTGGCCCAGTGACAACGCCTGAGCTTGTGGATCTTGCTTAGAAATGGCTGCTTCTTTGCACTGTAGAGTTTCAGCTGGCAACGGCGGATGGCACGGTGGATTGTGTTCACAGACAATGGTTTCTGGAAGTATTCCTGAGCCCATTCTGTGATTTCCTTTACAGTAGCATTCCTGTTTGTGGGTCGTTTAAGGGCCCGGAGATCACGGGCATCCAGTATGGTTTTACGGCCTTGACCCTTACGCACAGAGATTGTTCCAGAATATCTGAATCTTCGGATGATGTTATGCACAGTTGATGATGAGAGATGCAAAGTCTTTTCGCTGGGTAACACCTTTCTGATATTGCTCCACTATCTTTCTGTGCAACATTGTGGGAATTGGTGATCCTCTACCCATCTTGGCTTCTGAGAGACACTGCCACTCTGAGAAGCTCTTTTTATACCCAATCATGTTGCCAATTGAGCTAATTAGTGTTTATTGGTCTTCCAGCTCTTCGTTATGCTCAGATTTACTTTTTCCAGCCTCTTATTGCTACTTGTCCCAACTTTTTTGGGATTTGTTGACACCGTGAAATTTTGAATCAACATATTTTTCCTTTAAAATGATACATTTACTCGGATTAAACGTTTGATCTGTCATCTACAGTGGTGTGAAAAACTATTTGCCCCCTCCCTGATTTCTTATTCTTTTGCATGTTTGTCACACCAAATGTTTCTGATCATCAAACACATTTAACCATTAGTCAAATATAACACAAGTAAACACAAAATGCAGTTTTAAATGATGGTTTTATTATTTAGGGAGAAAAAAAAATCCAAACCTACATGGCCCTGTGTGAAAAAGTAATTGCCCCCTGAACCTAATAACTAGATGGGCCACCCTTAGCAGCAATAACTGCAATCAAGCGTTTGCGATAACTTGCAGCGCTCTGGAGGAATTTTGGCCCACTCATCTTTGCAGAATTGTTGTAATTCAGCTTTATTTGAGGGTTTTCTAGCATGAAGCACCTTTTTAAGGTCATGCAGGTCAAAGCATCTCAATTGGATTCAGGTCAGGACTTTGACTAGGCCACTCCAAAGTCTTCATTTTGTATTTCTTCAGCCATTCAGAGGTGGATTTGCTGCTGTGTTTTGGGTCATTGTCCTGTTGCAGCACCCAAGATCGCTTCAGCTTGAGTTGACGAACAGATGGACGGACATTCTCCTTCAGGATTTTTTGGTAGACAGTAGAATTCATGGTTCCATCTATCACAGCAAGCCTTCCAGGTCCTGAAGCAGCAAAACAACCCCAGACCATCACACTACCACCACCATATTTTACTGTTGGTATGATGTTCTTTTTCTGAAATGCTGTGTTCCTTTTACGCCAGATGTAACGGGACATTTGCCTTCCAAAAAGTTCAACTTTTGTCTCATCAGTCCACAAGGTATTTTCCCAAAAGTCTTGGCAATCATTGAGATGTTTCTTAGCAAAATTGAGACGAGCCCTAATGTTCTTTTTGCTTAACAGTGGTTTGTGTCTTGGAAATCTGCCATGCAGGCCGTTTTTGCCCAGTCTCTTTCTTATGGTGGAGTCGTGAACACTGACCTTAATTGAGGCAAGTGAGGCCTGCAGTTCTTTAGACGTTGTCCTGGGGTCTTTTGTGACCTCTCGGATGAGTCGTCTCTGCGCTCTTGGGGTAATTTTGGTCGGCCGGCCACTCCTGGGAAGGTTCACCACTGTTCCATGTTTTTGCCATTTGTGGATAATGGCTCTCACTGTGGTTCACTGGAGTCCCAAAGCTTTAGAAATGGCTTTATAACCTTTACCAGACTGATAGATCTCAATTACTTCTGTTCTCATTTGTTCCTGAATTTCTTTGGATCTTGGCATGATGTCTAGCTTTTGAGGTGCTTTTGGTCTACTTCTCTGTGTCAGGCAGCTCCTATTGAAGTGATTTCTTGATTGAAACAGGTGTGGCAGTAATCAGGAAATTGAACTCAGGTGTGATACACCACAGGTAGGTGATTTTTGAACAAGGGGGCAATTACTTTTTCACACAGGGCCATGTAGGTTTGGATTTTTTTTCTCCCTAAATAATAAAAACCATCATTTAAAAACTGCATTTTGTGTTTACTTGTGTTATATTTGACTAATGGTTAAATGTGTTTGATGATCAGAAACATTTGATGTGACAAACATGCAAAAGAATAAGAAATCAGGGGGCAAATAGTTTTTCATACCACTGTACGTTCTATTACATATAAAATATTGACATTTGCCATCTCCACATCATTGCATTCAGTTTTTATTCACAATTTGCTTAGTGTCCCAACTTTTTTGGAATCCGGTTTGTATCTATCTATCTATCTATCTATCTATCTATCTATCTATCTATCTATCAGTTATATAGCGCCTTTCACATCTATTTATTTATCTATCAATTATATAGCGCCTTTCACATCTATCTATCTATCTATCTATCTATCAATTATATAGCGCCTTTCTATCTATCTATCTATCTATCTATCCATCCATCCATTTTCTAACTCGCTGAATCCGAATACAGGGTCACGGGGGTCTGCTGGAGCGAATCCCAGCCAACACAGGGCCCAAGGCAGGAACCAATCCCGGGCAAGGTGCCAACCCACTGCAGATCTATCTATCTATCTATCTATCTATCTATCTATCTATCTATTATATAGTGCCTTTCACATCTATCTATCTATCAATTATATAGTGCCTTTCACATCAGCACTTCCAGTTGTTATTTCCATATTTATTTTAAGTGGAGGTGTTCTCCTCCTCCCCCGACTCCTTAAAGGTGCTATATGATAAGGTGCCATTGGCTTTGCTCTCCAGCATGGTGGACCCCAGCACCGTGTCACTGTCACCGTCACTGCCACTGTCATGAGAAGTGGAGGCCAATGAAGTGAGGTCTGCCAAGATGTCAGTCAGGACAGAAGCTTTTTCTGCTTACAGGTTCTGCTCCATGAAATCAGCCAATTTGCTCTAACAAGCTGTGAAGACGCAGCCGTCGCTCACTCTGTCATTAGAGGGAACATGAAAGTGAAGATCACAGGAAGCGAGAGACATTGAAGCCTAACCCCCCCAGCCATCCCGATGGCTCCTCGTTTTTCTGTTGGTTGTTTTCACTTCTTTTCAGTTTTTGTCCTCATTTGTTCAACACAAAACTACAACCACGGCGCATTAAAATTAAAATTCAAAACGTTCTTTTAAACAACACTAACCTCATGCCCACCTCAAACATTTCTTAAACCCCCCACCAGTAAGTCAGCATCCCCCATTTCCCAATCTAAACTGGTGAGGTGGTCCTTTTGTAAATGCACTCTATGGGCCCACCACCCTGGTATGCAGTGACCCTCTGCACTGACACCTCAAAGATCTGAGGGTGCACAATGGCAGCAGTGCCTCTTAGTGGCCACCGAGTTACATCAGCAATTGCAGCTCCAGGGGTCTGTCTTGTGTTTCTGAGGGTGACCTTCCTGGATTTGTCAACTGTCCAAGATCAAGTTGTGATCCGTGACATTTTATGGTAAACCCTGAGATTGAGATGGAGTTCATGCACTCTGCCAGGTGGCACTGAGGGGTTTTATCATCGAACACAAAAATGACATGCCATGCTGTGGTGAGTTGCACTGTGACATTTTACTGTAGCACACGGTGGTGACCTGAAGCCATGCCAGCTGATGCTACGGGATTTTATTATCTTACACATTATTGAGCTCAAGAAATGCCCTATGCCAGGCAACACTGTGACATTTTATTATAGAACACAACAGTAAGCTGTTGCCATACCCTACTGCCGGTGGCACTATATGATTTTATTGTATACCATAATAACTGTGGACTATTACAGGTGGCACTGTGACTTTTTTTAAAAAAAACATAACAGTGAGCTGTAGCCATGCCCTGGGCCAAGTGGCACCGTGACATTTCATTGTAGAATGCAATAGTGACATTTAGCTATTCCCTAGGCCAGTTGGTACTGTGACACATTATTGTAGAACACAATAGTAAGCTGTTGCCATGCCCTACTGCAGTTGGCGCTATGATTTTATTATGCACCATAGTAATGAACTGTGGCTTTTTACAGGTGACATTGTGCCATTTATCGCAGAACGCAATCCTAAGTTCAAGCCATGTTGGTGCAGTGAGATCAAGCTGTGCCCTATGCCAGGTGGAGATGGTATATGCTTATTATAGAACATAGGCCATGTCCTTTGGCCGGTGGCATTGTGACATTATATACTGAAATGAACATTTCCAGTCTCTCTTTATTCAATGCAGGGTGGCAGGGAGCCACAGCCAGTACCACGGAGTGTAAGGTAGAGGGTCCATCACAGTGCCCATTCAAACCACAACGACCCCACGGAGACAATAATGAGCTGCTACAGCAAGAGAGAGAGAAGAGCACTGGTGCTGCCAATGGTGGCCGCCACTTACCGGCTCCTGGAAGTACAACTGATAGTCAAAGATGGGGAGAGCACGGAGACGCTCCATTGGATCAGAATTGGGGTCCACCGGGAACAAAGGGGTGTTTAGTGAAGCCACCGCCCTGCAGGAAAACAGAAAGCACAAATCAGAGAACAGGGACGACCGTCGAAAGCAGCCTGGGGGTAAACACACTTGAGCCTCAGACAATTGGGCGGGGCTAGACATTTATGTCTCATATAACTGGGCGGGGCTAGACACTCGCATCTCAGATGACTGGGCGGGGCTAGACACTCAAGTCTCAGATGTCTGGGCGGGGCTAGACACTCGAGTCTCAGATAACTGGGCATGGCTAGACACTTGAGTCCCAGATAACTGGGCAGGGCTAGACACTCACATCTCAGATGACTGGGTGGGGCTAGATACTCAAATTTCAGCTGATTGGACAGGACCAGACATTTGAGCCTCAGATGACTGGGTGAGGCTACATGCTTGAGTCCCAATGGATTATTGGGGTTGGCTGGACACTTGAGTCCCATTTGATTAGCAGGGCTGCACAGCTGAGTCTCAGACAACTGGGCAGGGCTAGATGTTTGAGTCTCAGATGACTGGGCGGGGTTAGATGTTTGAGTCTCAGATGACTGGGCGGGGCTAGATGCTTGAGTTCCAATGGATTGGGGGGCTAGATGCTTGAATCTCAGGTGATTGACAAGGCTAGACACCCGAGTCTCAGCTGTTCAAGCACAGTTAGATAGAAGAGAAGCTGCTGGCTCAGCCAATTGGGTCTCCCTGGATGCTTAGGACCGCTTAGCTAAACAAATAAGTGAGAAATGTTAGAAATGGTCTCCTTGTGTTTGTCACAGTTCTGATGTTCTGGAGTGGCAGCAGTCTGGGTGGGGCTTGATGCTTGAATCTCACCTGATTGGGCGTTGTGAGGGCATTGCAGATGGGGCCACAGCCAACCCTCCTGGATCAAAGCCCAATCTGATGATTCACAGTGGCGTCATCACAGGCGGGTCGTGGCCAATGCTGGGTGACCTCCCCAACTCCGGCTCTGATGATCATATGGGACACCTACACACACACTTTTAAACCAAGGGGCACCACCCCACTCCCCTCTTCCTTATAAGCATTATCATCATCTATCAGGGACCCGAAACATACAGGAGAACCATCTGCGTGTCCTTGAGTGACCCTGCCAAAGCCCAGGACTGCACCCCAATAGAACATTCTGGAGAGGCACCTGCCACCCACTCTAACAGAGCTGCTAGGAAGAATGAGGGAACAATGCCCAACTCCAGGTGTGCCAAGCATGTAGAGACTCAGCGTTGCAATGGCTGAATTCAGAGTCGGAAGGCTTATAGGGTTTGCCATTTGGATTTTGAACAAATCTGCAAAAACCTTCTAAAAACGTTTTCACTTTGTCATTATGGATTATCGAGGGTAAATTATTGGCCAAAACTGGCAAATTTAATCATTTAAAATTAAATCTACAACACAATAAAGAGTGTGGAACATAAAGGGGTGGGATGGGGGGGTTCAGTTCTTGATTGCCATTGTATACCCATAATGGAAAAGTTCAGCTTGATCTTCATGAGCCACCCTGATATGAGGACAGCAGGTCTGCGCGTTTCACTTGTGGTTATCTTCTGTATGTCTCTGTGTTATTTTAACTGTCCTACTGTGAAAGGCGCTATATAAAAAATGAATTACAGGACAAGTGCTGTGAACGAGCCAAACAAGTGCCAATGTCACCAACTCCACAGGTGCTGCTATTACACGGGCCACACACACACACACAACAAGGAGGTACCTGACTCTTTCGGGATAGAACTGTGCCATGTTCCAGACGAAGGCGCCACCCCAGTCATGTCCAATGAGGGTCACCTGAGGTAAACCCTAAGGAAACAAAGAAACAAAAAAGCTTAGCGTGTGGCGGCCATCGTCCGATGACCGTTCTGTCCCCGTGATTGTCACATTGTGCTTTTAGACACTGGCGTCAGGATGCTCCAAAGTCCCCTTTAGTGTTCGAGTGCCCTCCCCGGTCCTTGTGCGTCTTTATTTTTTATATTTTTCTTTATTTATTTTTTGTCACTGTCCTGCTCCACTGACAGACTGAGGAGACCCCACACTATGCGACTCTTCAATTCCATCCGGGGGAGTAAATGTTAACATTATTTAAAGTTATTGTCTGCTTTTACATGCATTTTTATTACTCTTTAATTTAATATTGTTTTTTGTATCAGTATACTGCTGCTGGATTACTGTATGTGAATTTCCACTTGGGATTAATAAAGTATCTATCTATCTATCTATCTATCTATCTATCTATCTATCTATCATATAGCACCTTTCACTCTATCTATCTATCTATCTATCTATCATATAGTGCCTTTCATATCTATCTATCTATCTATCTATCTATCATATAGTGCCTTTCATATCTATCTATCTATCTATTGTAATCCTCTGTGCCTCTATAAAGAGCCTTGCACTGTTGTAAGTTTCTCATGGCACCATATAAAATAAAGAGTGACTGATGCCAGATTAACCTGTGAGAGGGGGTGTTGTATTTGACTGTGCCCCGTGATAGACTGGCATCCTGCCAGGCTGGGATTTGGCCTCCATTGACCCCATAATGCAATGAGTGAGTACAGAATACAGTATGGAGTATTAAATGGCATTGTCTTGGAGCTGCAGGCTTGTGCCAATGTGTGACAATGCTGCCAACTGGCACTTCAGGCCTTTGGGTGCGTGGCCTATATTTGTACTGACCGATACCTAATATCAGATATCTGTGGCCCATGCTGTGCCACGATGCCATGTGGCAGGCTTTTGGTTGAAAGCTTTGAGATTTTGGTGGAATTTAACAGAGGGACTTGCAAAGTGACTAACTGGCATGTCTGTACCTACCACCTGCCCTCTACTAGATGGACCCATGCTGGGCAGTGCCATGGATCAGAAAATGTAAAAAATAAAGTTCAAACTAATTTTGATGCCAGTCATGTCCTTATGTCTGCATCGGCCTGAGATGCTTGAATGCCCATTATTACATTTTGGGAAGAGATTCTCTGAGTAACAATTGACTGCCAGGAAAGGAAATGGCACCAATCTGGCACAGGACAAGACAAGGCCTTGACACAACCCACATTTTGTAACATGTGGTCTCCTCAGATGATCCTTAGAGTCACCTGAACAAGGACATCTGGAGACGTCCGTCAAGAAGTAAAACACTTAGAGGATGGCCAGCAGGTGCCAACTCCCTGCAGGGCACATAAAGTAGAGAGCTTCATCTTCTGTCCTCTCCAAGGGCACAGCAGAAACTGTCATAACAGTGTGAGGAACAAACTCAGAAGCATTTTCAGAAAGCTGGCATAAGACGGGATCAACACACAATTCTGAGACTCTGTGCCAACACACAGCAGTAGCCAAAATTTAAATTTTACAAACAAAGCAGGTCACAAAGGAGCTGGCAAATGTAAAGGGCACAGCCTGGATGTGGCAAAAAAAACCAACCTCTGCTCTGAGGTGGGCACTGGAATGTGAAGTTGATAAAATGGGCACTGTGATGGGATGATGTGGGTCGGCTCCACACTATCAGGTGCCACCAGGACCATCTTGAACCCGCCACTGCCAATAATGCGTCAAGTGCTCAGTGCTTTAATTAAAACACGTCCAAACAAACGGTGCTCAAATATTGAACTGCTTAGTTAAAAAAATAATCCATAAGAGTGAAAGTGGAGGTTAGAATTCAAATAAATAAAACCGATAAAGACGATCTTAACAACCATCTGGGAATAAACGGGCCTTTACTAAAAACCGGTGCCACTTTCTTAAGATTGACGTCTCCTCTGCCTACAGACACAGCCGACCGTCCATGGCTAATAACAAAGCTCCCACTCTGGACCCAGTCGGGGGTCCCCAAAGGCCATGGCGCTCACATTGGGGCTCCCACTCAGAGTCTTGTCGACCCCCCCGCTGCCTTCCCGGACGTACACAGCGAGACATCCCTTTCAACGCACGTCACTCAGACTAACGAAGCAGCTCAGCCGGAGCGATCGCCACTTCAGTCCCTGGGCATCAGCCACCCGCTGTCCTCAAGGGGCTTCGCCTTCCCAGCTGCCTGCCTTCTCCCGCTCCAGAGATAGATAGATAGATAGATAGATAGATAGATAGATAGATAGATAGATAGATAGATAGATAGATAGATAGATATGAAAGGCACTATATAATAGATAGATAGATAGATAGATAGATAGATAGATAGATAGATAGATAGATAGATAGATAGATAGATAGATAGATAGATAGATAGATAGATAGATAGATAGATATGAAAGGCACTATATAATAGATAGATAGATAGATAGATAGATAGATAGATAGATAGATAGATAGATAGATAGATAGATAGATAGATAGATAGATATGAAAGGCACTATATAATAGATAGATAGATAGATAGATAGATAGATAGATAGATAGATAGATAGATAGATAGATGAAATGCACTAGATATATAGATAGATAGATAGATAGATAGATAGATAGATAGATAGATAGATAGATAGATAGATATGAAAGGCACTATATAATAGATAGATAGATAGATAGATAGATAGATAGATAGATAGATAGATAGATATAGATAGATAGATAGATAGATGATAGATAGATAGATAGATAGATAGATAGATAGATAGATAGATAGATAGATAGATAGATAGATAGATAGATAGATAGATAGATAGAGTGAAATGCACTATATAATAGATAGATAGATAGATAGATAGATAGATAGATAGATAGATAGATAGATAGATAGATAATGAAATGCACTATATAGATAGATAGATAGATAGATAGATAGATAGTGAAATGCAATAGATAGATAGATAGATAGATAGATAGATAGATATGAAAGGCACTATATAATAGATAGATAGATAGATAGATAGATAGATAGATAGATAGATAGATAGATAGATAGATTGAAGGCACTATATAATAGATAGATAGATAGATAGATAGATAGATATGAAAGGCACTATATAATAGATAAGAGATAGATAGATAGATAGATATATAGATAGATAGATAGATAGATAGATAGATAGATAGATAGATAGATAGATATGAAAGGCACTATATAGATAGATAGATAGGATAGATAGATAGATAGATAGATAGATAGATAGATATATAATAGATAGATAGATAGATAGATAGATAGATAGAGTGAAATGCACTATATAATAGATAGATAGATAGATAGATAGATAGATAGATAGATAGATAGATAGATAGATAGATAGATAGATAGAGTGAAATGCACTATATAATAGATAGATAGATAGATAGATAGATAGATAGATAGATAGAATAGATAGATAGATATGAAAGGCACTATATAATAGATAGATAGATAGATAGATAGATAGAGTGAAAGGCACTATATAATAGATAGATAGATAGATAGATAGATAGATAGATATGAAAGGCACTATATAATAGATAGATAGATAGATAGATAGATAGATAGATAGATAGATAGATAGATAGATAGATAGAGTGAAATAGCACTAGATAGATAGATAGATAGATAGATAGATAGATAGATAGATATGAAAGGCACTATCAACTAAAATTGATTAAAATTGATTAGAACAATAATTCCACAGAAGTTAACAGATACAAAAGGCACAATGCGACAGATACATCAATGGACAGACAGAAAGGCTCTACTGTATATATGAACAACAGACAGACAGAGTGATCGTCCCCGAGCTGCTGTAGCTGACCACAGGGGGCCGTCACGGCAGGCCAGCAGACCACCAGGTGATTAATGAAGCTTATCAGGCGTCTCGTTTCTTGACCTCCCCTCTAATGAGGCCGTCCTAAACGTCCCCGAGGATTTCGACTTTTACTCAGGCCATCGATTGCCTGACTCGCCATACGTCAGTGTGATTATTCTCCAGCGGTCCCTCTCTATTCATGAACCTGTCAGGGGGCTGCGTGGATATCGGCTGTTCAGATAAATGGCTGCCACAGGAGAGAAGATGAGCCCCAAAGTGATGGCCATACGCAGGCCTGCTCTACAACAGATTTCCAGTCCTGCCCAGTCCACTTCTTTCTATTCCCTGCTATGCTCCCCAGTTAACCCTCTAATAATTCAACTGCCCTTCGTTGTCTCGTGCCAATGCGTGACGCACCTCCACACGTCAGCCGCTCTCTCTCCTCCGTCTCACACTGACACCCACTATTTAATGTCCACCATTCAAACACTCGGAGACTTGACCCCAGATTCCGTCTTCACGTCCGATGAACAAATACGCCTCAAAGCCAACTCTCCCTCCACTACTGTCAAGGTTGAACCTTTGCTGTGCTGAGATGCCCAGTTCTCTTCGCCCACTGCCCACCTCACTCTGTGCCAGTGGAGATATCAATGAGTCTTGAGGACTTGGACAGCATTTTAAAGACCCCAGAGCACTGTAACTTAGAGAGTGGAAGGCAGCCATGCGCAAGACCCACTGCAGCTCCTCAAGCGTAAAGCCCTCAGCCAAGCGTCTTTAACTCTTTTATTTGTCGCGTTTTTCTCCTTTAAATTTGTCCAAAATGTTTCCAAGCCGGGACTCCAGACCTGTGAGCATTGCACTCGAGCTCCAGCCTCACTAGGCCTCATGTTTTAGATGGGCGCCAAATTAACAACATTCTGGATTTTTAGATTGCATGCCAATTGGGCAGCCTTGGGGTCCCAATCACAGCTGTGTTTGGTGGGCTACCAGAGGGGCTTCAAGTGGAGAAGGACAATCAAAGTGGACTTGTCCTGCTCAATTAGAAGACTCCCGGACCACCGCTGTGAAGTCGGTGGGTGTCTGATGTCCAGTATTACTTGACATTGATGAGTCAAACTCTCGCTCAGAGGGTCTCTTCCAGACTCTTCTTTTTAAATCTGCCAGGATGTAGTCAATGACACTTTCTCTATCGCAGGACAGGATAATGTTCTCCCCTTCTTGCTGCTCCTCTCTTTCTCTTGGGTTGAATTTTGCTTTTGTTAAGTTTGATTTGATTGTTTGGATTGTTATTTAGGCTTTGAATTAAAATCAATAAAATAATAAAACAAGAAGACGAGCCCCTGTCAATGTGGGTGGTGTGGTGGCGTAGCAGTCAGCCCGGCGACTCTCCATCTCTGTGGGCCTTCCTCAGGACATTCCTGAGGTGGCCCTCTTGTGATTCGGTCTCCCGGGTATGCTGGGTGCCCAGTGATGGACCGGTGCCCGGCGTTTGCTCCCCTGGCAGGCTGCATGTGATCTTCAATGTCCTCTTACCGTCAGCACAGTTGTGGAGGCCTCACCCCGCGTGTAATTCATTAGGATGTTCTCCATTTTTGTTTTTGAACCCCCTATTGTGTTTCCTTCCGCCAGTGATCAATAAACACTTTTTTTTGGCATTGTATTAATAAATTGCTTTTTATCTTCCATCCAGTTGATTACTTCATTCCATGTTAATGGGTCCTGCCAACTACGCCACTGAGCCCCATGCATTTACTTTACAAGTTCATCCCGTTTGTCAAATCAGCCTGCTAATCAGCCTAATGGATCTGAAGGTCAGAGTCGCTTTGTGTTTCTGCAGTCCCGTCAGGAATTTCTGAAAATGACAATAAATCACGAGGGCAGAGAAGGGCAGGACTCGCTAGGAAGGCACTTCACTTTCCTCTTCTCTGACTCTGACTCTGCCTGGTTGAAGATCCACCAGTGGACAAACAGATGGCTTCTGCACAAGTTGGCCTGGCACAGAGAAGATGAGTCAGCTTAGGGAGACACTTGGCAGGTTCAGGAGGACAGCCTGGCACGTCAAGTCATCTCGGCCTGTTGGCGCGTAAGCCACCTCTGATATCTCAGTCTGTTGGCTGCCATTCACCACACTGAGATCTAAATCTTGGGGTGCCAATAGTGTGGGCACACAAGTCACAGTGCCAGGGTGAAAGGGAAGGCAGCCTTTGGTGGAGTGGGACACCTACAGCGCTATTACTGCTGCAGAACCCTACAACTTGGTGTTGGTTACGTGAAGACCCGGGAACAACAGCAATGGCGTGAGTGACATAACCCAGGTGGTCCCTGAAACCTGGATACCCACCACACAACCAGCTTTGACACCTCAGTCTCACCTTCCTCAACAGCATGTGCCCCTCCTTCACCATTGAACCGTATTACCTCTGAGGCCCTCTGACACCTGCAGGCTGGCACACCTGTGGTCTGCACTCCTCAGAGTGAACATCGGCTTCCTGCAGCCCACCATTACAGAGGGACCACTCTACCGGCGGTGAGGCAAAGGATGCCATGGTGCTCACATCCAAGTTGGATGAGTTAACAGCCCAGCAGCCTGAAGTGAGGCCAGTGCTACCGCGAGGTGAATGACAGCTGGCATTGTCTGTGGAGTGGCATGAAGGTGGAGAGGGCATCAGTATCATGAGCTTCTTCAAGACCTCAGGATGAAGGCTTCTAGTTCAATTCTGACATACGGAAGGGTGTGTGTGCCCTTTATGATGCCACTGATCAACTGCCTGCCACAGAAAGGGGCATAATGTTCATGGCACTACATAAAGCAAAGAGGGACTGAGGAAAAAAATGAATGATTGAAGAAACGTGGATTCAGTAGAAAAATAAAAAGGCAGATTATTGGAAAAGAAAAAATTGATCGAAAAACAGATCAATTGACACAGAAAGTCTAAGACATTCATTTAAAGATTTAGTGATTGACTCTAAAATAAAAAATGAAAGAGAATTTAGTTAAAAACACTAAAATAGATAGATAGATAGAATGAGTGAAAGGCGCTATATGATTGATAGATAGATAGATAGATAGATAGATAGATAGATAGATAGATAGATAGATAGATAGATAGAGTGAAAGGCGCTATATGATAGATAGAGTGAGTGAAAGGCGCTATATGATAGATAGATAGATAGATAGATAGATAGATAGATAGATAGATAGATAGATAGATAGATAGATAGATAGACTGCCAACTGGCCGACCAACCACAAATTACCCGGTAGATAACCATCCAAATAATCAGACTGTGATTCAGAATTAATAAAGAATACGCTGATATGCTGTGTATACCGATTAGATAAAGAGAAATAGAGAAAAAAATCAGGCCCTGGAAACTGACGATTAATTGCATAATACTGATTGATTGATTGATAAAATAAAGATTGAATAATGAGGATAGATTGATTGATTGGTTGATTATGGGATGAGCCAGCTAGATGTCAGCAGGTCTTTCTTCAGTCCTAATGACTATTTGGCCTGGTGACCTGCACTGATTATGAGGCTCTAATTTTGCACTCACTGGCGCCATCTATAGGATGAGCTCATTTCTGGCCTGGATTCACATTCTGTTCCCCCTCCCATTCTCCAGGTGGCTCCTGTCTTTGTCCCCCATCCCACAGACATACCACCTCAGGTTACTTGGTGTCTTGTGTGTGTGTGTGTGTGCGTATGGGTGGGTGTCAATGTGTGAATGAGTTTACCCTTTGAATGCTGAGTGACCAATCCAGTGTCAGTTCCTGTCTTATACCCAATGCCCCCAGTTTAGTTTCCTGTTCCCTGAAACCCTTTAATTACAATCCAAAGGCCTGGGATGAAGCCCCTATGCCTGTGGAAGCTGCACCTTTTCCGGTTGTCCATATGGCTCATTTCCAAGTTTTCTGGACTCCTTCCAAAGTTAAACTGATGACTCTAAACGGGCTCACTACATGTGTGGCTGTGTGGGTGAGAGTACCCCTTGCCAAATATGACTCCTGCCTTGCACTCGGCCCCTGTGAGATGGGCTTCAGCTTCCATCACCCTGAACAGGGCAGAAAATGAATGAGTGGATAAATGAAATGACCAACCGGTAAAGTTTGTTAAAAGTGGTGGTGCAGCCACTAGAGGGCAGTCTAATGAAGAGCCCAGTAAGCACCAGCCTCTCAAGGAGGACACTGGAATGGAGTGGTGAGCTGAATCTGAAAATGACAGGAGAACAGAATGAGAAAGTCTGGAGGGTAAAGAGGGTGGGCATCAGAGCACTGAAGAGGGGCAGCAGAGCAAGCAGCTTCCATTTTATTTGAAGTTTAAAGTTAAAGTGCACCTCATTTTCATAAATACATTTTACAGAAGTTAATCTTCTTACCAGTTTATCCAGGAAGGTCACAAAATCCTGAAAGAAATAAAAAGGAAGCAGCGTTAAGTGTCACTACCATCGGACAATCAACACCCAAAACAACGAAAAGCAGCCAAACGGTAAAGATGGGCAGGTGGCTGATCCACCTGACAGACAGCGGGACACTCGGAATTAAAAACCAGGAAAGACAAGCAGAGCGGCGACAATGGTTACATCTGTGTGTTATATAGTGCCTTTCACATCTATCTATCTATCTATCTATCTATTATATAGTGCCTATCTATCTATCTATCTATCATATAGTGCCTTTCACATCTATCTATCTATCTATCTATTATATAGTCCCTATCTATATATCTATCTATCTATCTATCTATCATATAGTGCCTTTCATCTATCTATCTATCTATTATATAGTGCCTATCTATCTATCTATCTATCTATCTATCATATAGTGCCTTTCATCTATCTATCTATCTATCATGTGGTGTATTTCACTGAGTTTATGTTATATAGTGCCTTACATCACGTACCTGCCAATCTCTCTGTTAAGCAGTACCCGTTTATCTGTCACATTCCGCCATTCGTCATTTATTTATTACGTCACGACTTTCCTGTGTTTTTCCACTATTTCTTACATGCTGATTTTCATTCTCTCTCTCGTATAGCGCCTTTCACTCTCCATCTACTGATCTACCTCTAGTACAGCACCAGCTTGTCTGTCACCACCATTTTCCTGCTGACGTCAGTATTTCCTGTCCTCTTCCGTCCTCTGCTCCATTTCTGTCACTCGGTTTCAAGTCCCTTTGTGCCCCTCCGTGTAAACACGTCTCCACCTTTATGTGTCGTCCTTATGGATTTATGGTTTTGTAAACTTTGTAAAATCTGCATTCACCTGCGAACTCGTCACAGAGCTCTGAGCCGGCACTCGGTGAAAGGCGCTATATAAATACACGTTGGATCTAACTGAATGCTGCGCCATTAGTCGTCTGTCTATGTGTCTACCGTATAGCGCCTTTGCTGTCCCTCTCTGTCTAATATTCTCTCTCTCAGGTGTCCGTCTCGCCACAGATGCCATCATGTCGGAGGGACAGAAGGACAGATGGACGAGTGGCCCTCGTGCTGCCGCTGCCTTCCCCACTCATTCCAGACGAACTTCACAGCCGCCGTCTTTTCCCTGAGCTCATCCGTTTCGCCGAGGCACAGCGCATTGACTTCTGTGTTTCCAGACCTACCTTGCAGATTTCTTCCTGGCCATATTCTTCAATATCTGAAAAGACAGCAAAGGAGAGTTGGTTGGAGTTAATAAGCACGGCGCCGGCGGGCCATTCCAGTAAGCGATAAGTGCGAAGCCAAAGCGCCGCCGCGTCCCGTCAGCAGGTTCGCCGCTTATCTCCCCGGCGCAGCGGCAGACGGGCGGCTCTCTGGGCTTTTCTCCGTTAATGAGATCCTCCACATCAGACCGCTCGGTTAGCGCAGGGAAAGCGAGAGCCGAGCTGGGGAGGCGGCCGCCAGGCGGCACAGTTTATCCGTTCCGCCGCTGACAATTATTCCCCGGTTTGATTTGGGCGCTCATCACCGTTCGCAGGAGTCAGCATGAAAACCCAGCAAGTCTGCCTTGGCACCTTCACACTGGGCAGTCGGCTGGGGCAGCGCTTAGCCCCTGATGTGCCCACTCTTCAGAGCCCAGCTGTGACAACTGCCCCCCTCCCCATGTGAAGGTGGCGTGCTCTTTGTATCTCTGCAGTGGATTGCTCTCCATTCATTTCAGATGTTCTGCCACGTGCCCATTGGGTAACTGGCACTACTAAACGGGTTGGGTGTGCGCGAGTGGACTGGCACACCACAATAGACTAACTCCTGCCCTGCACCCGCTGTTGCTGGTGAAGGCTCAAAGCCCCCTGACAGTTCTGGATTTTAAGCAGGTTTGAAAACTTTATGTTACTGACCTCAAGCAGTAGGCTGGCATCATGGTTGGCACTGCTGTTTAAAATTCCAGCTTGGTACTCATTTCCGCAAGATCTACTCTGCCAGTAGTCTGGCTTACCTTCCAGACTTTAAAAGATGTTTATGCCATTTTGACACTGGGCAACCGTGTGAATGAAACTGGCATCTCATGTATGGTTGGCTCTTGCCTTGTGTTCAGTGCCACTGGCAAAGGCTCCACCGCCACAACCGTAAACTACATAAAGTGGATTCAAGAGTCTTATTTTAGGGTGTAATCTTTGGACAGCTGCCTGGCACAGAGGCGCACACCAATGCCTAAGATCTCCACACTCCCAGGCTCAAATCCTGGCACATGTATGGAGTTGGCGTGTTCTCCCTGTGTCTGCCTGGTATTCACTTTTTTTGTCCTGCACCTCCAAGTCACACATGCCAGGTCACTGAGCAGCTCTGAGCTGACTTTGGGTGACAGTGGGCATGTGTGCCGGAATGCCCTGCGACTGGATGGCATGGGCTTCACAGGTAATGTCCCTGTCTTGATCTGAACCCGGGTCTCTGCCCTTAGGTATTAAATGATCGTTTGCCACCTACTTGTGCTCAGTGATGAAAGGCGCTTTATAAAGTGACCGCGGATTGCCTTCTGTTGTAGCCTTGAGGTGGTGGTGACTTTGAAAGGCACTATATCGAGTAAAGCTCGGTGGATCGTTTGCCTTTTACAGATGCCCATTGTGATTTGAAGAGCTTTGATTGGTTAATCGAGTCCCTGAATTGTTTTAGTGGAAAATGAGAAAGGCGCTATATAACCAAAAGATCGATGGATTACACAGTTTTATATTTTCATTTTTTTTATACAATCTACTTTGTGATGGTCGTCAGTTATAAAAACAGATGATCTGCTGTGGCGACCCCTGACAGGAGCAGCTGAAAGAAGAAGAAGAAAGAAGAAGACTTTGTGATGGTCGTCACTGTCAAGGGAGCTATATAATGTAAAATTGAGTAGACTCGGTGATTTTTTATTATTATTATTATTATTATTTTGCTTTATATAGTGCCGTGTATAAGGGCCCAGCCTGGCATTAGTTGGGCAGACTGATTGCTTTCTACTTTCCCTCGTGCATTTTCACACACATTTTTAATGGTACCCACTCTGAATGCCCTGCCTAATATAAAGATGAGCTGCGGCGCAGTCCTGACTTATTTATATATCGCCTCCTAGTGGTACTTGCTGTGAAAGGCGCTCTATAATATGACATGAGGAGGATTGGATTATTACAGAGTCTCTCTTTGAAAGGCGCTATATAATATACAGACTGATGGGATGACTGCTCTACTTTCCCTTTTCTTATCTTTATAAAGAGTATTGTATTGGTGTTTTTAGTGAAAGGCGCTATAAATTATGAATCAGACAGATTGATTGCCTAGCATTGTTTTCTTATTTGCATTACAAATGAAAGGCACTAAAGTATAAATATTTTGATCACTTTCTATTTTTTTCTTGATTGCAGTATAAAGGGTCCCATATTGGTGTCAGCTGTGCAAGGCACTATATACTATGAAGTGGGACAGACTAAGAACCTTTAATTATATTCTGCTGCATGAGGTATCTTTACACTTTATTTAAACTATTAGGTGAGGAAGACTGTCCTCAATTTCCTTAAAAGTGGAATTAATGAGTCTGTCTGTGAAAGGCGCTATATAACACATAGGTGTTTAGTCCAGTGGTGCTAACGGTGGACTATTACTTACTCATTTCATTATAACTCATGATGAAAGGCACTATATAAAATTTATACTCTTTGGCACTTTTGTTGGCTAATTTCTACTATTAGTGAAAGGCACTATATAATAAAAGGAATAATGGATTAGGGACTTTGGTATTTGTTAACTGATTCCTACCAGCGGCCATAGTGAAAGAATAAAAAACTAACAGACAGGGTGCCTTGTGTATCTTGGAATTGCTTATTTCTGCCAGGGCTTGCAATGAAAGGCACTATATAACACAAGGACTAGTGGATTAGGAAAGCTGTTTGTCTATTTCTACTACTGTTAACAGTGAAAGGCACTATATAATAAAAAGACTGGCGTTATTAACGACCTTGTCTCGTGTTTTGTTTGCTAATTTCCACTCTGCCATTTGTCACCGATTGTGTTCATAACTTTTATAGACAGAATTTCTAGACGCAGCCAGGGTGTTGAAGGGGTCCGGTTTGGTGGACTCAGGATTGGGTCACTGCTTTTTACAGATGATGTTGTCCTGTTTGCTTCATCAGGCCGTGATCTTCAGCTCTCTCTGGATCGGTTCGCAGCTGAGTGTGAAGCGGCTGGGATGAGAATCAGCACCTCCAAATCCGAGAGCATGGTCCTCAGCCGGAAAAGGGTGGAGTGCCCTCTTCACGGTTGGGGTTGAGATCCTGCCCCAAGTGGAGGAGTTCAAGTATCTCGGGAAGAGAGCGTGAGATCGACAGGCGGATCGGTGCGGCGTCCACAGTTATGAGGCCTCTGCATCGGTCTGTCGTGGTGAAAAAGGAGCTGAGCCGTAAGACAAAGCTCTCAATTTACCAGTCGATCTACGTTCCTACCCTCACCTCTGGTCATGAGCTATGGGTAGTGACCGAAAGAACGAGATCGCGAATACAAGCGGCTGAAATGAGTTTCCTCCGCAGGGTGTCTGGGCTTTCACTTAAAGATCGGGTGAGAAGCTCAGAGTAGAGACGCTGCTCCTCCGCATCGAGACGAGTCACATGAGGTGGCTCGGGCATCTGATCAGGATGCCTCCTGGACGCCTCCCTGGTCAGGTGTTCTGGTCATGTCCAACCGGGAGAAGGCCACGGGGAAGACCCAGGACACGCTGGAGGGACTATGTCTCCCGGCTGGCCTGGGAACGCCTTGGGATTCTCCAGGAAGAGCTGGAAGAAGTGGCCGGGAAGAGGGAAGTCTGGGCATCTCTGCTCAAGCTGCTGCCCCTGCGACTCGACCTCGGATAAGCGGAAGAGGATGGATGGATGGAAATCGACTCGTGATGACAATGAAAGGCGCTATATAATTAAAGGAATAGTGGATTGGGTGCTTTCTTAGGTGTTTGCCTATTTCTAGTACTGCTAGCAGTGATATAATACAAAGACTAGTGGATTAGTAATGGTGTCTGCTGTTTTTTTGGCTGATTCCAATTTCTATTAGTGTTTACAATGAAAGGCGCTATATAATCCAATTAGCAGACTCTTATTTGCTGATTTCTTGTAGTGCTCACAGTTAAAGGCACTATATAATTTAACAACTAATGGATTATTTGCCTTCTTTGGTACTTTTCGGTGTTGATGACTACTAGTGCTCATGGTGAAAGGCACTATATAGTGCTATGACTGCTTAATTGGATATATTTGCTGATTTCTGCTGGTGCTCACACTTAAAGGCACTATATAATAAAAGGACTAATGGGTTAAATAAGTTGGTATTTGGTATTTGTGTTTGCTGATGCTAATCTCTGCTAGTGTTTACAAAGAAAGGCGCTATATTACGGGTGTCGATCTCCGGTCCTGGAGGGCCGCAGTGGCTGCAGGTTTTCATTCTAACCATCTTCTTAATCAGTGACCAGTTTTTGCTGCTAATTCCCTTCTTTTGCTTTCATTTTCATTACCTTGACTCAGGCCCCTTTCCTTAATTAGCAGCCATATTAACAGCAACGAGTCACAAAACAAGAAGCCATATGAGGAGCTCACCTGTGCCCGTCACACAATATGTGAAAATAAAGAAAGGTGGAGGTCTCAGTAAGGCTGATCTCTCAGCTCACCTAAATATCGTGACGGTGGTCTTAGAAAAAAACAGAACAATCAACAGCTCTGGAAATGTCTGCTGTGGCAGAAATAGAGAGGCAACAAGCCATGAAATTAAATAAGGAGTTTAATTAACAGCAAGAATCGACTTCTCATTGTGAAACTGGTTGGAGTCTGAAGCCCCAGTTTAGCTGCTCATCTGTTGGCTCGTTTGACATCTCATTTCTGTTTGGCTGCCATTTAATGAAAAAAGGAGTCAATTGAGATGACTGAATCCTTAACAGCAGGGCTATTAAAATGAAGGGAAAAGAAGTTAATTAACAGTGAAAACTGGTCACCGATTAGGAAAAGGGTTAGAATGAAAACCTGCAGCCACTGCGGCCCACCAGGACTGGACTTCGACCCCCCGTGCTATATAATAAAACAGCTAGTGGTTTATGCCTGTGGTGGGTTGGCGCCCTGCCCGGTGTTTGTTTCCTGCCTTGCGCCCTGTGCTGGCTGGGATTGGCTCCAGCAGACCCCCGTGACCCTGTAGTTAGGATGTATTGGGTTGGATGATGGATGGATGGATGGATGTGTAGTGGTTTATGCCCGTACCTTCTTTGGTATTTTTGTTTGCTGATCTCCACTACTGTTCACAGTGAAAGGCGCTATATAATAAAAAAGACTAGAGGATTAGATCTGTTGTTTGCCTTTTTTACTTGGCTGATGAACTAAGTGCTTACAGTGAAAGGCGCTATACAATACAAAGACTAGTCGGTTGGGTCCTTTGTTTGGTGTTTCTAATGGCGCTCACAGTGAGACGTGCTACATAATAAAAGTCTCACTTTTTTGTCTGCTTCTTTCCATTGGGTGCTGATGATGAAAGGCGCTATATGCCGTAACGTGTGCCATCACACCCCGTTTGTGGATTTCTTTCTTCCTGATGTGGCTGCCAGCTTCAGGTCAAGAGCGCCTTTCTCATTAAGCCCCAAGCTCCTCTTTCTTCATTCCCTGATGGTCCACGATTACACAAGTTGCCCCTCAGCCTGGCACGGCAGCCATGACTTCCGACTGCCACTTTGTGAAATAGAAAAACGACAAAAAAAAAAAGAAAAAAAAAAGGAAACAAGGAATAAATCCCAGAGAATATTCAAAATGACATCCACCTCCAGGGCAGCACTGCATTGTCATTTCTGGAATCCATCAACTGAAATCTCATCAGTCATCGCCGGGACCGCAGGCCACATGCATACGGTCACTTCTGAGGGGGCCGCTGGGGAGGGCACTGGAAACACCAGGAGAGCTGGCTGGGCTCGTCATTTCTGTCCCCACCTCGCCTACCGATGTCTCCCTCTAATGTCCGTTTCCTTTTACTAAGTCATGTTGGCATGGCTAGCACTGCAGACTCAGATCCAGCGCCCAGTTAGGGTCTACTTGGACTTGTCTTGTTCTCTCCATTGTGTCCTTGTGGCTTCTCCTCCTGCAGCTCAGAAACATGCAGGGTGGCAACTCTCAGCTCAGACTGTATTTTTGCTTTAGAAATGACATTAATGAGGCTCTCTGTGAAAGGCGCTATATAATATACAGAACGGTGGGCCGACTGCTCTCTGTTTTCTCTTTTCTTTTCTTTATAAAGTGCATTGTGTTGGTGTTAGCTGTGAAAGGCACCAAGACGTTTCATGAGTGGCAGTCAGCTAGATAAGTCATGGTGACACTTCCCTGGGATACAAAGGATGTTCTGCTGTTGGAAGTCACGGCCATCACTGAAGGAAGCTGCGCTTCCACACTCACAGGCGCCCATCACACCCGAAGGTCATGGGACACCGTCAGCAGGTGGGTGGCTGCTTCCTGTCCCACAAGCCCCAAATATCGAATGCCGCTCTCAGAAATTGTGCCTCCGGAGAGCTTCATCATTGTCACACGTGTGCAAATAGGGGACAGTTTAAGGGCTCGGATAATTGTACTGTTCTCCTCCAGAAAGCCAGAGGGCACTGTGGACAAAAGCCCTGTCTCTTCCTCTCTCTGCAGACCAGAAGATTGACAATCATGACCCCTCTGGCGTCACTTCCGGTTTCTGCCCGCCAGGACCCGCCTCTTCCTGCCCAAGACTTTTACCTCCAGCATCACCGCCATTTTGAATCAGTCTGATGACAGCGACTCGCGTCGTTTCATTGTTTTTCTTTTCTTTCCTTTCCTAGCGCCCTATGCCGTGCGTTTTATTTGAATATAAGGGGTTGGCCCATAGGGCGCCCCCTATAAGATTTATTATCTCAGTTTGTCACTTTATTACACCATTCACCGTACAGTCCTGACCTGGGGCCTCATTTATAAAAATGAGTGTGAATTTGAGCTAAAAATGTCCGATTTATAAAGCCTGCCATATGCACATTTCTACACAATTTAGATTTTAAGTGACAATCACCTTATAATGTGCACATGTGCAGGCGCCTCAAACGCCATTCTGAGGCATCTTGACTGCATATGTATGAGGCTGATTAGCATAGGCCATATATGGTAGGTTCAGGGTGGAAACTGGGCGACGTTTAGGGGCGTGTTCACGCATGCACATTAACAAGAAGATTGTGACTTCTGACATGAATCGCACGCGAACGCGCACTCGCTAGTTATTTTATAGCAGATTTTGTTTTCGGTGGACACTTGGAACTGTCGCGACGGCCAGCTTATCCCTGAATACACGGGTTTTGCTATTAGATGTCACATCGGTGTCAATGTCACACTGACTAGGTCACCAGATCCTGTCATTTCTGTCCCCTGCGCCCACCCAGAGTCTAACTTATGCCGTTATCGGCCGCCCCTTCCTATACACAGATCTCGCATTGTGTGGGGAGGGGGGCTTGGGGGTTCGCAGACCTCCGTGATTCAAAAGTTGCGCTGGGCAGCCAATTGAATTGCACGTTTTGGTCGCTTGGATTACTTGACTTGGTTCTGATAATAATCACCCCCCACACAACCCTAAGTTTAACCGCCACAGTGTTTCAAATTTTTATTATAAAAAAAAAGTGTTTGTATTTGATGTTTAAAGTTTGAGTCAAGTTTGTAATGTGTGCTACTTTGTTTGATTTATTATCTATGGCTTAACGTAAAGCTGTTATAAGAATTCAGAGGGTGGGACAAGTGGGATCGAGATGATTCTGAGTGGGCTCCCAGTTTAGCCGGGGGGCGCCACTCATCGCATACTCTGCACACACGACTCCCGAGTGCAGCAGACACCTGCGATGGTCGACCAAACCCGGGCGGGCGGGCAGCCATTCCTCGGCGCTGCTGCTGTTGGCTTCTCATTAGGGACAGCGACAGGTCGACCCCCCGCCGTGGGCATCCCGACATCAGTGCCCACAGCACGCCATTTTAAACGAAGGTTAATTAAGGGAGCTTGTTAATTAGAGGAACGCCGAGAATGTCACTTGAAGTGCTTCTTGTCATTTACTCATTTGGGTTGTAAATGAGATGCCACGTGGGAGCTCTTCATTAACCTCTCCTGCCCCCCTGTGCTCTGGGACGCCCGCTCGGAGCTACAAACCATTCATTCAAGAAAAGCGAGTGACGTGGGCGGCCGCTCAGCTCGCACCCCCGGCGCATGCGCTTAGAGGAAGACGAGACGGAATGCCGAAAACTTGGCAGTAAGTGGCGGAGAGCGGCGGCGCACTCCTCAAAGAACAAACGGGGCTGTCGTGGTATTTAGCGGCTTGTGTGATTCCTCACTGAAACATCGCATGGCAAAGGACCACTTAATTCAGGGAATGTGATTTTTTTGGACTTTAAAATGTTTCCGTTATGTCCGTGCTATGCACACCGAGGACCACCGTGGTCCACGAAATCAATTCATCCATCCACTCATCATCCAACCCGCTATATCCTAACACAGGGTCACGGCCAACGGCCAACACACTGGGCACAAGGCAGGAAGCAAACCCCGTGGAGGTCACGCGCACACACACACACAAACACACACTAGGGCAGCGTTTATCAACCTTTAAGTATTTGCGACCCGAGTTTTCATAACAGTACGTAACATTTTTATGAAAGGAGCCGACTAATACCAATTTGTTCTTTTTTAATTAATGATATATCATAGATGAATATTTTATTATACCTAACTTTTATCGAAATTTATCTAACTCTGTATTTATTTTTCTACGTAGTATCAGAATGTAGTTTAAATTAATTTGTTTTGGTTTCAATTGATGTATTTTTCATATTTTTATTCTTGTTTTCAAATCTTCGCACCCCACATTTTGAGAACCACTGTATTACGGTCAATTTAGAATCGCCAATTTACCTAACCTGTATGTCTTTGGGAGGAAACCGGAGTACCTGGGGAACATGCAAACTCCACGCAGGGAAGACCTGGGAAGCGAACCCGGATCTCCTTACTGTGAGGCATCAGCGCTACCTACTGCGCCACCGTGCCGCCCTTTCTTCTTCTTCTTCTTCTTCTTCTTCCTACTGTCTGTGTAAAACACTTTAAGAATTGAAAAAAGTGCTATGTAAATGTAATTAATTATTATTATTATTATTATAGCTCAGATGAGCCCAGAGAGTGATCCGTAGACAAGCATGTTTGCCTTATAATGCGCTGCCTATTGCCCCACGAAGTCTAATAATACTAAAAGCAAAATTAGATACGGAGGGTCGCCGTTTATGTAACTCAAGGGACGTGCACTCTGGACCTTTCCATTATATGGACAGCGGGGGGCGCCGTTTCAGTAAATGAATATGAACACCCTGGGCAACCGACCCCGGTCCACGAAGTCATATAATACTGAAGGCGCTATAGACACCGAGGGCCTTTCGAAAACTTTCCGCCGCCCTTCCGTTCACAGTTTAGACAACGAGGGGCACCGTTTTGGTAACTCAAGGGTTGCACGTTTACCTGCCTGGGACTCCATATTAGTTTCGATGGCCGCTGCTCTCGATCTCCCTTTCAGACAAAAGAAATGAGAAGATGGTGTACAGACTTTCTGATTGTTTGTACATTACTGATAAGATTGTTCTTAAGTATTCTTTTTAAGTTTAAGTTTAGGGTAATTATTTGATTAAATGTTTGATATGAAAAGTGGCTCGTCTGGCCGGCAATAGCGAAATGAAGAAGAAAAGAAAAGTCGGCGTCCTATCGCGTAACGCGGCAGTTAAAAGTCCGAATCTTAAATAAAATGCCGGATCTTCAACAAGTGAAATGCACGCTCAATTGGGTGAAGATCAGGTGACTGACTTGGCCATTCAAGAATTTTCCACTTCTTTGCTTTAATAAACTCTTGGGTTGCGTTGGCTGTATGTTTTGGTCATTGTCCATCTGTATCATGAAATGCCAGCCGCCCAATCAAATTGACTGCATTTAGCTGGATTTGAGCAGACAGTATGTCTCTGAACACCTCAGGATTAATTTGGCTGCTTCTGTCCTGTGTCACCTCATCAATAAACACGAGTGTCCCAGTGCCACTGGCAGCCATACATGCCCACGCCATCACACTGCCTGACTCCACCGTGTTTTACAGATGATGTGCTATGCTTTGGATAATGAGCTGTTCCACACCTTCCTTCTCCATACTTTTTTCTTGCCTTTATCATTCTGGTAGAGGTTGATCTTGGTTTCATCTGTCCACAGAATGTTTTTCCAGAACTCTGCTGGCTTTTTTAGATGTTCTTTAGCAAAGTCCAATCTAGCCTTTCTATTCTTGAAGCTTATGAGTGACTTGCACCTTGCAGTGCACCCTCTGTATTTACTTTCATGGAGTCTTCTCTTTATGGTAGACTTGGTTATCGATACGCTGACCAAGCCCTGGAGAGTGTTGTTCACTTGGTTGGCGGTTGTGAAGGGGTTTCTCTTCACCATGGAAATGATTCTGCGATCATCCACCACTGTTGTCTTCTGTGGACGTCCAGGTCTTTTTGCGTTGCTCAGTTCACCAGTGCTTGCTTTCTTTCTCATGATGTACCAAACTGTAGATTTTGCCACTCGTAATATTGTAGCAATTTCTCGGATGGTTTTTTTCTGTTTTTGCAGCTTAAGGATGGCTTCTGTCACCTGCATGGAGAGCTCCTTTGACCGCATGTTATCTGTTCACAGCAAAATCTTCCACATGCAAGCACCACACCTCAAATCAACTCCAGGCCTTTTAACTGTTAATTGATAAGACGTAACGACGGACTTGAACACACCTGCCATGAAATAGCCTTTGAGTCAATTGTCCAATTACTTCTGAGCCCCTGAAATGAAGGGATTGTGTTATAAAATATTTTAGTTGCCTCACATTTTTATGCAATCGTTTTGTTCACCCACTGAATTAAAGCTGAAAGTCTGCACTTCAACGTCATCTGAGTTGTTTCATTTCAAATTCATTGTAGTAATGTGCAGAACTAAAATTAGAAAAAGGTTGTCTTTGTCCAAATATTTATGGACCTAACTGTAGATGAAACATAACCTGTAGTTAATGTGAATGTTGCCAATTGAAGAGTCAATAAGCGACTCTTTTGGCTTCTTATATTTGTAAATCGGACTCTGAAGGAGTCACCAGCCATGAACCTCACTGCGGAGTCGCGGACTGGAGTCTCTGCACCATCACGTGGCGTTGCTGTACCTGTAAGGCAGAGTGGGACCAGCCTGCCTTCCTTCCAATTGTACCATTCGTTTCTTGCTCTCAGGCCCCTAAGATCCAGCATGAGAGACCCCCACGCTCCGCACCGTTTAGATTCACTGACTGACCCGACTTCTACTTTCTGACTGACGGCTCTGAACTTCTCAAGAAATCAGAAATCCCGAGTCACTCACCAGGGGGAGCTGTTGAGTCTCCATAGCCCTTCATGTCCAGCGCCAGCACTCTGAAGCCTGCAGCGGCCAAGGCGGAGATCTGAGAGGAGACAAGGAGAGGAGCGCAATGAGCCGGAGCTCTGCCTCAGTTTCCCTTCTGCGTGTCGATTCTCCTTTAAAGTCTCACGACTTGCCTGAAGCCGGCAGTGTGAGAGGACAGCACTTGTGCTCAGCGTCAGCACCCGACAGCACTCTGCCAGAGCCGTGCCCTTAAAAGAAGGAGCTTCTGTGTCTCCTCATTCAAGATGGACATAAAAGAGCAGCCGAGGAGGCCGCACGTCTCGGGTCCGCTGCTCAGCCTGCATCTGGCCACTTGTGTGGGTGGCTTTCTATTCCAGAAGTGTCACTCACCTGGTATCTCCAAGAAAACCAGGATTCTGGAAATCCGTGGCAGAGGCACAAGGGGGGTCCATCGCCCAGCTCCACATAATGAATCTGAACTCCGGGCTGAAAAGATAAAAAAGAAGAAGAAGTCAGGACTGGGCAGGAGTGGACATCTCTGGACAATTTGTGTCAAAACCAGTGACTTCCTCTCCAGAAAGCTGCTCCCTTCCAGCCCACCCCACCCCACACTTCACACGGACCTCTCATGACCTCTCTAGTCCCACCAGGATGGACACATCTATTAAAGTTGTCCTGCACCACCGTCCATCCATCTATCCATCATCTTCTTCTGCTTATCCAAGGTCGGGTCGTGGGGGCAGCAGCTTGAGCAGAGAGGCCCAGACTTCCCTCTCCCTGGCCACTTCTTCCAGCTCTTCCAGGAGAATCCCAAGGCGTTCCCAGGCCAGCCGGGAGACATAGTTCCTCCAGTGTGTCCTGGGTCTTCCCCGTGGCCTTCTCCTGGTTGGACATGCCCGGAACACCTCACCAGGGAGGCGTCCAGGAGGCATCCTGATCAGAAACCCGAGCCACCTCATCTGACTCCTCTTCTCTACTCTGAGCCCCTCCCGGATGACTGAGCTTCTCACCCGATCTTTAAGTGAAAGCCCAGACACCCTGCGGAGGAAACTCATTTCAGCCGCTTGTATTCGCGATCTCGTTCTTTCGGTCACTACCCATAGCTCATGACCAGAGGTGAGGGTAGGAGCGTAGATCGACTGGTAAATTGAGAGCTTTGCCTTACGGCTCAGCTCCTTTTTCACCACGACAGACCGATGCAGAGGCCTCATAACTGTAGACGCCGCACTGATCCGCCTGTCGATCTCACGCTCTCTTCCCGAGATACTTGAACTCCTCCACTTGGGGCAGGATCTCACCCCCAACCGTGAAGAGGGCACTCCACCCTTTTCCGGCTGAGGACCATGGTCTCGGATTTGGAGGTGCTGATTCTCATCCCAGCCGCTTCACACTCAGCTGCAAACCGATCCAGAGAGAGCTGAAGATCACGGCCTGATGAAGCAAACAGGACAACATCATCTGCAAAAAGCAGTGACCCAATCCTGAGTCCACCAAACCGGACCCCTTCAACACCCTGGCTGCGCCTAAAAAAATTCTGTCCATAAAAGTTATGAACAGAATCGGTGACAAAGGGCAGCCCTGGCGGAGTCCGACTCTCACTGGAAACGGGCTCGACTTACTGCTGGCAATGCGGACCAAGCTCTGACACCGGTTGTACAGAGACCGAACAGCTCTTATCAGGGGGTCCGGTACCACATACTCGGAGTGCCCCACAGGATTCCCCGAGGGACACGGTCGAACGCCTTTTCCAAGTCCACAAAACACATGTAGACTGGTTGGGCAAACTCCCATGCACCCTCCAGGACTCTGCTAAGGGTGAAGAGCTGGTCCACTGTTCTGCGACCAGGACGAAAACCACACTGTTCCTCCTGAATCCGAGGTTCAACTATCCGACAGACCCTCCTCTCCAGGACCCCTGAACAGACTTTTCCAGGGAGGCTGAGGAGTGTGATCCCTCTGTAGTTGGAACACACCCTCCGGTCCCCCTTTTTAAAGAGGGGGACCACCACCCCGGTCTGCCAATCCAGAGGCACTGTCCCCGATGTCCAAGCTGCAACCAAGACAGTCCTACAACATCCAGAATCTTGAGGAACTCTGGGCGTATCTCATCCACCCCCGGGGCCCTGCCACCTAGGAGTTTTTTGACCACCTCGGTGACTTCAGTCCCAGAGATGGAAGAGCCCACCTCAGAGTCCCCAGGCTCTGCTTCCTCATTGGAAGGCATGTTAGTGGGATTGAGGAGGTCTTCGAAGTACTCCCCACCAACCCACAGCGTCGAGTGAGGTCAGCAGCGCACCATCCCCACCATATACGGTGTTGACACTGCACTGCTTCCCCCTCCTGAGACGCCGGACGGTGGACCAGAATCTCCTCGAAGCCGTCCGAAAGTCGTTCTCCATGGCCTCTCCAAACTCCTCCCATGCCCGAGTTTTTGCCTCAGCAACAACCGAAGCCGCATTCCACTTGGCCTGCTGGTACCTATCAGCTGCTTCCAGAGACCCACAGGACAAAAGGGTCCTATAGGACTCCACCTCCTTCAGGAAGTGGTCGAAGTTCTGCCGGAGGTGGGAGTTGAAGCTACTTCTGACAGGGGACTCTGCCAGCCGTTCCCAGCAGACCCTCACAACAAGTTTGGGCCCTCCAGGTCTGACCGGCATCTTCCCCCACCATCAAAGCCAACTCACCACCAGGTGGTGATCAGTTGACAGCTCCGCCCCTCTCTTCACCCGAGTGGTCCGACGACACGCCCACAAAGTCGATCATCGACCTGAGGCCTAGGGTGTCCTGGTGCCAAGTGCACATATGAACACCCTTATGCTTGAACATGGTGTTCGTTATGGACAATCCATGACGAGCACAGAAGTCCAATAACAAAACACCGCTCGGGTTCAGATCGGGGGGCCATTCCTCCCAATCACGCCCTTCCAGGTCTCACTGTCATTGCCCACGTGGGCATTGAAGTCTCCCAGCAAAACGAGGGAATCCCCAGAAGGTATGCCCTCTAGCACCTCCTGCAGAGACTCCAAAAATGGTGGATACTCCAAACTGCTGTTCAGCGCATACGCACAAACAACAGTCAGGACCCTTCTCCCCACCCGAAGGTGGAGGGAGGCCACCCTCTCGTCCACTGGGGTAAACCCCAATGAACAGGCTCCAAGTTGGGGGGCAATAAGTATGCCCACACTTGCTCGGCGCCTCTCACCGGGGGCAACTCCAGAGTGGTAGAGAGTCCAGCCCCTCTCGAGGAGATTGGTTCCCGAGTCCAAGCTGTGCGTCGAGGTGAGTCCGACTATATCTAGCCAGAACCTCTGGACCTCGCACACTAGCTCAGGCTCCTTCCCCTTCAGAGAGGTGACATTCCACATCCCAAGAGCCAGCTTCTGTAGCCGAGGATCGGACCGCCAAGGTCCCCACCTTCGGCCACCACCCAACTCACACTGCACCCAACCTCCTTGGCCCCCATGAGAACCTGCACCACTGTGCCACCCCTAAATAAGACAATCAAAATTAAAAACAAATAAGACATTTAAAATTACACAATACACTCAGGACATAGGAGTGGCATAGGGGTGGCATAGGGGTGGCATGGTGGTGCAGTGGTTGTGATTGTGATGCTGCCTCGCAGTAAGAAGGCCAGGGTTTGCTTCATGTTTCCTCCATGTGTCGAGTTTGCATGTTCTCCCCATGTCTGGGTGGGGTTCAATCAGGTGGTCCTTCCACTGTCCAAAGACATGCAGATGAGGCAAACTGGCAATGCCATGAATTGTGTGTGTGTGTGTTTGCCCGGTGATGGACTGCCATCCTGTCCAAGGTTTGTTCCTGCCTTGTGCCCTCTGCTAGCTGTTATTGGCTCCACCCACGGGTGACCCTGGTCTGGACTCAGTAGGTTAGACAATGACACAACTCAGGACATAAACGTTTGTGTAAAAAGATTGGTTTTAAAATTAGCAATAGAGGACCCAGTGACTTGAATTTAGTGACTGGGACAGCAAGAAATCCAGTATCAGGTGACCTTAAATTGTGGGTTTACAGTTGTCCGTACGGTAAAAGACATGCAGGTTATGATTATCACAAGAGCTTTATTTACTCAATAGCTTTAATTATTAACTCATACGAGTGTCAAAGTGCACTTAGGTACAATGACCTAAGAGCTCCAATTGTTGGTCTCGTGTACTCACAACTGTAAACCACTTTAGCCCACTTCTGTAAAGTTAATAAAGCTATTGGAATAATCATAGCCTGAACATCTTTTACCACACGGACGACTGTAAGCCTACTTTTGTGCCCCCCTGTATAGCCAATCGTCTTATTAATGCTTATACAGTAAACATATATACATAGTAGTGAAACAGGACAAACTTTAAAAATCAATAAAATAATATATATATATATATATATATATATATATATATATATATATATATATATATATGTAATTCTGGCCAAGCAGTAGGTAGGTATGCTCTAATGTCAAACTTGGGCACTGTATCTGATCGTGTTCAGCTCTGATGGAGCGTGGGGAGAAAAGCACGTGGCCATGATATCTCTGTCAATCAGCAGCTACCCTCTAAAAGACACGTAGCTCTGATCTCTCTCTCAAAAACATCAAACGTTACTCCTTAACAATCTCTAGATGATAATGTCTGCTGAACAAACAGGTATCACTAGCTAAGCTGAGGCAAGGTGCGCTCCAACACGTGGCGCAAGGGAGAGCGACTCGAACAGAGGCTAACATGTGAATGACGAGGGCGCTGCCCCATCGGCCCACAGCCTGTCTCTCTCAGATTCGTGTAAATAAATCAGTGTCACAAGCGAACTACAATACTTAAAGCAATGACAGAAGTGGCAAAATTAACTGGAATGTTTAAGCAAATTTTAGATTTTTTATATATAAACTGCTCACAAAAATTAAAGGAACACTTTAAAGAAACACATTAGATACATCAGATCTCAATATGAAGTTGGATATCTATACAAATAACGACAGGGCAATGTCTTAGGAACAAAAGGATGCCAAGTCTTTTAATGGAAATAAACGTTTTCTGCCTACAGAGGGCTCAATTGTGTAGACACCCTAAAATCAGAGTGAAATGAAGATGTGGCAGGCTAGTCCATTTTTTCAAAAACTTAATTTCTGCTACTCAAAATGCTTTTCAGTATCTTGTGTGGCCCCACGACCTTGTATGCATGCTTGACAATGCCTGGGCATGCTCCTAATGAGACGACGGATGGTGTCTTGTGGCATTTCCTCCCATATCTGTATGAGGGCATCCCTGAGCTGTTGTACAGTCTGAGGAGCAACCTGGCGGCGCCTAATGGACCAAACATAATGTCCCACAGATGTTCTATTGGGTTTAAGTCAGGGGATCGTGAAGGCCATTCAATTGTTTCAATTCCTTCATCCTCCAGGTACTGCCTGCATACTCTTGCCACATGAGGCTGGGCATTGTCGTGCATTAGGAGGAAACCAGGACCTACTGCACCAGCGTAGGGTCTGACAATGGGTTCAAGGATTTCATCTCGATACCTTATGGCAGTCAGAGCACCATTTCCTACGCAGTAGATGTCTGTGCGTCCCTCCATGGATATGCCTCCCCAGACCATCACTGACCCACCACCAAACCTGTCATGTTGAACGACGTTGCAGGCAGCATATCGTTCTCCTTGTCTTCTCCAGACTCTTTCACGTCTATCACAGCTGCTCAGGGTGAACCTGCTCTCGTCTGTAAAAAGTACAGGGCCAGTGGCGGACTTGCCAATTCTGGTGTTCTTGAGCAAATGCCAGTCGAGCTCCACGGTGCTGGGCAGTGAGCACAGGGCCCACTACAGGACGTGGGCCCTCAGGCCATCTTCATGAAGTCTGTTCCTGATTGTTTGGGTAGAGACATTCACACCAGTGGCCCTCTGGAGGTCATTCTGTAGGGCACGAGCAGTGCTCAGCCTGTTCCGCCTTGCACAAAGGAGCAGGTATCGGTCCTGCTGATGGGTTGAGGACCTTCTACGGCCCTGTCCAGCTCTCCGAGAATAACAGCCAGTCTCCTGAAATCTCCTCCATGTTCTGGAGATTGTGCTGGGAGACACATTAAACCTTCTTGCTGCAGCACGTGTGGATGTGCCATCCTGGAGAAGTTGGACAACCTGTGCAACTTCTGTAGGGTTAAGGAATCGCCTCATACTGCCAGTAGAGATAATTACTCAAGCCAAAACTAGCACGAGTGGAAAACCAGCCAAAAAGATCAAGAGGGAGAAACTTGAAATGACCTCCACATGTAAAACCAGTCCTGTTTTGAGGGTTTTCTAATTGTTGCCACTTTAGTGCACCTGTCGTTAAGTCCATGAACACCAATACAGCTGAAAGTGATTAACAATGACCTCAGCTGCTTAACCAACCAGAAAATTATCAGACAGGTTTAATTGATTTCATGCCAGGCCCAATAAAAAAGTGTTCCTTTAATTTTTGTGAGCAGTATATATATATATATATATATATATATATATATATATATATATATATATATATATATACACTGCTCACAAAAATTAAAGGAACACTTTAAAGAAACACATTAGATACATCAGATCTCAATATGAAGTTGGATATCTATACAAATAACGACAGGGCAATGTCTTAGGAACAAAAGGATGCCAAGTCTTTTAATGGAAATAAAAGTTTTCTGCCTACAGAGGGCTCAATTGTGTAGACACCCTAAAATCAGAGTGAAATGAAGATGTGGCAGGCTAGTCCATTTTTCAAAAACTTAATTTCTGCTACTCAAAATGCTTTTCAGTATCTTGTGTGGCCCCACGAGCTTGTATGCATGCTTGACAAGCCGGGCATGCTCCTAATGAGACGACGGATGGTGTCTTGTGGCATTTCCTCCCAGATCTGTATGAGGGCATCCCTGAGCTGTTGTACAGTCTGAGGAGCAACCTGGCGGCGCCTAATGGACCAAAACATAATGTCCCACAGATGTTCTATTGGGTTTAAGTCAGGGGATCGTGAAGGCCATTCAATTGTTTCAATTCCTTCATCCTCCAGGTACTGCCTGCATACTCTTGCCACATGAGGCCAGCATTGTCGTGCATTAGGAGGAAACCAGGACCTACTGCACCAGCGTAGGGTCTGACAATGGGTCCAAGGATTTCATCCTGATACCTAATGGCAGTCAAGATGCTGTTGTCTAGCCTGTAGAGGTCTGTGAGTCGCTCCATGGATATGCCTCCAAGATCATCACTGACCCACCACCAAACCAGTCATGCTAAACGATGTTACAGGCAGCATAATATTCTCCACGGCTTCTCCTGACCCTTTCCGTCTTTCACATATACTCAGGGTGAACCTGCTCTCATCTGTGAAAAGCACAGGACGCCAGTGGTGGACCTGCCAATTCTGGTATTCTATCGCAAATGCCAATTGAGCTCCCGGTGCTGTGCAGTGAGCACAGGGCAGTAGACATTTGGGCCCTCAGGCAACCCTCATGAAGTCTGTTTCTGATTGTTTGGTCAGAGACATTCACACCAGTGGCCTGCTGGAGGTCATTTTGTAGGGCTCTGGCAGTGCTCATCCTGTTCCTCCTTGCCCAAAGGAGCAGATACTGGTCCTGCTGATGGGTTATGGACCTTCTATGGCCCTCTCCAGCTCTCCTAGAGTAACTGCTTGTCTCCTAGAATCTCCTCCATGCCCTTGAGACTGTGCAGGGAGACACAGCAAACCTTCTGGCAATGACACGTATTGATGTGCCATCCTGGAGAAGTTGGACTACCTGTGCAACCTCTGTAGGGTCCAGGTATCGCCTCATGCTACCAGTAGTGACACTGACTGTAGCCAAATGCAAAACTAGTGAAGAAACAGTCAGAAAAGATGAGGAGGGAAAAATGTCAGTGGCCTCCACCTGTTAAACCATTCCTGTTTTGGGGGTCATCTCATTGTTGCCCCTCTAGTGCATCTGTTGTTAATTTCATTAACACCACAGCAGCTGAAACTGATTAACAACCCCCTCTGCTACTTAACTGACCAGATTAATATCCCATAAGTTTCATTGACTTTATGCGATACTCTGATTAAAAAGTGTTCCTTTAATTCTTTTGAGCAGTATATATAGTAACAATAGAGGGCGCTGTCACTCCTCTAACCTGACAGATAAATGCTCAGGACACCAGGTAAAAGTACTCAGAAGAGGTTGAATTTGTAATCTTCTTATTAATATTGTTCCAAGCACCACAGCCACCATACACAAGTAAATAAATATTCCTCCACACCTCCCAGCAAGCTCTGTCCTACTACCTCCCAACTCCGGCTCGCTTGCTGGGTCTCCACCAGTCCTTTATATAGTCCTTGACCCAGAAGTGCTTCTGTCCTTCCATCCATGTGACTCGTCAGCACTTCCGGGTCAGATGGAGAATTGTATTTTTCCTCAGCCCAGAAATACGTCTGTGCTTCCGTCCCGGGCTATGTAAACAGTAGGGAATCCCAGTCTCCTTGCAGCGTCTCCTGGCGGCACCCATGGTACACAGCAGGGCTGTGTTGCCGAACTCCAAGTCCCATAGTCCCCTCCAGGCATTCGGAGCACCGCTGCAGTCCAGGGAATCTGCCATCTGTCATCCTTGGAGAGGCAATGACCCTGATACTGGGGTGTCCTGGCCAGGATAAACTGTCAGCCGTCCCTTACTATATATATATATATATATATATATATAAACATACACACACACATCTATATCTATTTATATTTGTATATATATCGTGCATCCAGAAAGTATTCCCAGCGCTTCATCACTTTTCCCACATTTTATTATGTTACAGCCTTATTCCAAAATGGATCAAATTCATTTTTTTCCTCAGAATTCTACACACAACACCCCATAATGACAACGTGAAAAAAGTTAATTTTGCAAATTTATTAACAATAAAAAAACTGAGAAATCCCACGTCCATAAGTATTCACAGCCTTTGCTCAATACTTTGTCGATGCACCTTTGGCAGCAATTCCAGCCTCAAGTCTTTTTGAAGATGATGCCACAAGCTTGGCACACCTATCCTTGGCCAGTCTCGCCCATTCCTCTTGGCAGCACCTCTCAAGCTCCATCAGGTTGGATGGGAAGTGTCGGTGCACAGCCATTTTAAGATCTCTCCAGAGATGTTCAATCAGATTCAAGTCTGGGCCACTCAAGGACATTCACAGAGTTGTCCTGAAGCCACTCCTTTGATATCTTGGCCGTGTCCTTAGGGTCGTTGTCCTGCTGAAAGATGAACCGTCGCCCCAGTCTGAGGTCAAGAGCGCTCTGGAGCAGGTTTTCATCCAGGATGTCTCTGTACGTTGCTGCAGTCATCTTTCCCTTTATCCTGACTAGTCTCCCAGTTCCTGATGCTGCCACCACCATGCTTCACTGTAGGGATGGTATTGGCCTGGTGATGAGCGGTGCCTGGTTTCCTCCAAACGTGACACCTGGCATTCACACCAAAGAGTTCAATCTTTGTCTCATCAGACCACAGAATTTTGTTTCTCATGGTCTGAGAGTCCTTCAGGTGCCTTTTAGTAAACTCCAGGTGGGCTGCCAGGTGCCTTTTACTAAGGAGTGGCTTCCAACTGGCCACTCTACCATACAGGCCTGATTGGTGGATTGCTGCAGAGATGGTTGTCTTTCTGGAAGGTTCTCCTCTCTCCACAGAGGACCTCTGGAGCTCTGACAGAGTGACCATCGGGTTCTTCGCCACCTCCCTGACTAAAGGCCCTTCTCCCCCGATCGCTCAGTTTAGATGGCCAGCCAGCTCTAGGAAAAGTCCTGGTGGTTTCGAACTTCTTCCACTTACGGATGATGGAGGCCACTGTGCTCATTGGGACCTTCTAAGCAGCAGACATTTTTCTGTAACCTTCCCCAGATTTGTGCCTCGAGACAATCCTGTCACGGAGGTCTACAGACAATTCCTTTGACTTCATGCTTGGTTTGTGCTCTGACATGAACTGTCAACTGTGGGACCTTCTATAGACAGGTGTGTGCCTTTCCAAATCATGTCCAGTCAACTGAATTGACCACAGGTGGACTCCAATGAAACATCTCAAGGATGATCAGGGGACACAGGATGGACCGGAGCTCAATTTGGAGCTTCATGGCAAAGGCTGTGAATACTTATGTACATGTGCTTTCTCAGTTTTTTTTTTTAAATAAATTTGCAAAAACCTCAAGTCAACTTTTTTCACGTTCTCATTATGGGATGTTGTGTGTAGAATTCTGTGGAAAAAAATGAATTTAATCCATTTTGGAATAAGGCTGTAACAAAACAAAATGTGCAAAAAGTGATGAAGCGCTGTGAATACTTTCCGTATGCACTGTATATATATATATGTTAAGTGAAGAATCTTGTAAGAGATCCGATATTTAACAGGCAGCCAGTGAATGGATATCAGGGCAGTGGTTGTGTGTTATAAACGCTTAGTGTGTGTTCAGACTCTACAGGACTGAGTGCCACACCACAGCAGGTGAGGTGACCATTTTTGACAGTTGCCTTGATTTGTGGTAACAGGCTGATGATGAAGATTATAAGCACAGCTCATCAAGTCACAGAAATGACAGGCAGATAATAAATCACCACTAGAGGGCGCATTTCAATTTATTGTTATGTTCACATTCCAGTTGGGTCAACGTGTGGTGGGTGTGGCAAAGTGCTATCACCTTACAGTCCAATGCACACACACACACATGCACACTCGCCATCCCCTCCATGCTTGTGCCCCCTTACCTTGATCTTCACAAATCCATGAGTCACGTCCTCAGGGTGGCAACAAGGAGGCAGCGGCTCTTCAGGACTCAGAAGCTGAAATGAGAAAACAAACCAAGAAAGAAGAAGGTCAGTCAAGCTTGGATTTGTGGCCCCACCTCATGCAGAGACATTCACGTAGACACTGCCACACATATACACACACACACATGCAAAGTGACTCCATGGTAGTGAGGGTCATGCCCACAGACACACCCACCTGTGCACATACACCGATGGGGAGGCGGGACTTCACAAGCTTGATTTCATTCGTTTGTGCCACTGCCACTCACCAGAGTATTTTAGCCATGTGACACGTGTTTGGGATGCTGTGACATTCAGATTACGTGATTCGAGTAACTTGAGGTTATTTTCATGGGCAGTCGTTGGCTTATCTATCTATCTATTATATAGTGCCTTACATCTATCTATATATCTATCTATTATATAGTGCCTTACATCTATCAATCATATAGTGCCTTTCTATCTATCTATCTATCTATCTATCTATTGTGTCTTTCACTCTATCTATCTATCTATTATATAGTGCCTTTCAACTCTATCTATCTATCTATCTATCATATAGTGCCTTTCTATCTATCTATCTATCTATCTATCTATCTATCTATCTATCTATCTATCTAAACAACTGAATTTAATGGAATTGAACATACTTTAATAAAAACAGTTTTATTATGACAATTGTTACTGTATATATGTATGTATGTATGTAGATTTTATTTAGCACCTTTCAATTCCCTAACTGCTGTTTAACGTGGGTGGCTGAATGTCTGTATTTGTTTGGTCCCCAGTACACCGCTGATCCCCTTATATATTACATATTCAGTATATTTCCTTATAAATCACCTGTCAAGGCCAATGCCACACCATGGCAGGTCCTTGTACAGATGACTAGGCAGCAGGGGAGCAGTGAAGCCTCCCAGCCACTAGGGGTCCTTATTGTCAGGCCTACATACCTGAACTCCAGTGAGCCGCTGCAGTTCTTCCAGAGCTTTCTTCGTGTCGTCCACCAGCACGGTGCTCATCCCCAGCTCACGTGCAGACTTTAGGTTGGCACCAATGTCATCCAAGAAAATAACCTGCAAGAGACAAAAGACAAAGCTGAGAGCCGCTGGCAAGGTTGTTTCTAACGTGTTGTCACTTTCAAGCTCCGTTGACAAGGGGATGGCAGCTGCCAGAAAGAAGTGACACAATCAACACAGAAATTCACAGCCGTGGACCAAACACACACCCAACACAGGGTCAGGTTAACACGTCCTGTCTACCTAAAGTGGCGGGTTACTGGGATGTCAGCTAAAAACTGGAGGACCTGTAGAATAAAATTTATAACAAGGACAACGTAAGCATGGGATTTGAGCCCAGGACCCTGGAGCCACAAGGCAGTAATGCAGACCACCGCACCTTCCCCAAGCTAATTGAAACCTCCATCAAGTAAAGATTTGAGGTCAAGTCAGCTGAACAGATTAGGTGACCTGGCAGTGCCCCCCATGCCACAGCTCTGCCATCATGACAAGTCCCAACACAGTAGCAGGGGGGGCCTTACCCTTTGTTTTATTCTTAACTGTGGAATAGAAGGACCTGAGGAGCGCCGTCTAAGAAGACTACGTCACTGTAGTTTAAAGAAGGACCACCACAAGGTCTCAGGGGGTCATAAGAGGGAGACGTACTGGGGGTGAATGGGCAGTTGGGGGTCATTAGAATTCCTGATCATGTCAGACTCCAGTAGAGCAGACAGAACATCTTTGGTCAGAATTAAAAATAACAAATTAGTCGAGCAGACTGTGACTCAGAGAAATCCCCACCGGGATGAAATATTTTGACAAACAAAATGTGGCGGCAATTCAGAATTAATAAGATAAGTCTCATGAAAGTGGGGGCAGTCATGCGATTTGTGACGTTAATGAAATGAAAGCAAGATGAAGAACGTTGAGGATGGCTTTGGGACAAATGAGTCACACCCTACAGGGGCCGGCGATCCAAAGGAGTGTGGGAGGCCACAACGTCACATCTTGAACCTCTACCTTGATGACTGCCTCACTTGGTGGGGTGACTCTGGTAAAGGATGGCATGGACGGGGGCTGGATGGTGTCCTTCTTACCCAGATGGGGAGACTCCCAGGGCCATTTGCTCCCCAGTACACCAGGTGTCAGCATCCATCTCATGGGGGCTTCCATCCGGACACCCGTAGTGCAGCGTGGGAGTTGTAGTTCCGGTGGGCAGCACTTGGTGTAAGAAGTTGATTGAGGAAGACCAAGAAATGAAACAAAAGCACAAAAGCTGTCAACCCAGAAAGGGATGGGTGGGTCCGAAGTTCGGAAAGTAAAGACGCTTACTAGAAAAATCTTTGAAGGAGGCGTCACAGAGAGTTCACCAAGTATCCACAACCTTGGACAATGAAGTCTCCATGACATGGCTTATAAATGACATCACTCGAGGGACAAAACCACCGCAAAGGGGTCTGAAGATGGTAACGTGTGTGAAAACACTGCAATAATATTACCAAAACAGAATGGTTCACAGTTTCTATCAAGAACATTTTTATTTTTAAACACTAGGGGGTGCTGCCCCCTGCTCGCTTCACTCACCAACCCCTGTGCGGGCGCTATACGCCAGCCACTTCTCGGCTCTGCCCCTCATCTTTCTTTCCGTGATAAGCGTGTTGTTCGTGACGATTTTCAGGAAAGTCAGCCTTAGTCATATCTGTTAATTTAACAAACGCTTTCGGAAATTTCTAGAAACACTTTTTTCTTTTGAGTCCCAACATACTGAGTCTTTTAAATGAGATCCGTGAGACACATGTTTAATGACTTTGTAGCATAATTCAGGATAAGTTTCTCTGTTTGGAATTTCCGCACAGACAAAGTGATCGACATCATCAGCAGTTAATCATTTATTTTGCAAAGTAACCAATAAATGCATGTGAGGCAAACCCCATTTTTGAAATTCGATTGTGTAAATGTATTCTCTGATTTGACTGAACACCGACTCGAGTTCTTTCAATAACACTTTCTGATTAAACAATCTACTTACGAAAGTCGGAATATCCAGAGCCGAAGTATCCAGTGGCATTGTTCTCAAGAATCTTAGGATTTCTGGCCACTGTGGGTTGCACGTCATTGTAATAAATACATCTGGCCGACCGATAGTTTGGGATATTGCCATTGCGTCATTATATAACTGTTGCAATGCTCTGGGACAACCTTGATATGATGATGGTAATATTACTGCTCTACCTACTTTGGATTTGTTGGAATTATTGATATCTGAATTTTGGATGTGATCACTGAGACCTCGCTATATTGCATTCTAAGTTTTGCTTGATTCAATTAATAAAGAAGAGACGATTACCTTTGACTTTTAGATACGCATTAATAATGTAATGTTGCAAAAGACATTGAGGTGACAGAAGTGGGCTAAAGACATTGGAACGCAGAGCTAATTTTGACCTGAAAGATTGGGATTGAGCCGTTGCACTAGACTAGCCTGCCAGCATCAGCGTTGGCCTCTGTGTGCTCGCGTGCAGCCACTTCAAGTGCAGTCAGCTCGGTGATTTACTGAATTTCATCGATGACGTCAGTTGCAGCTTCTACATATCATAATAGATTGTTGCAGTAGTTCTTTTTATAGATTTTACAGTTCATTGGCAGTGTGTAACATGATCAGTGTTGCAGTAATTGTGATGCTCTTTGCATGAAAAAATGCGTTCCTTTGAAATTTCACTTTTTGTTGGTGAATTGTGATGTTTCTTTAAAAAGTGCATCAAAAAAGTATTTGGCTTCCGGGGATACATTAACCCCCCAAAGTATGTGGCGGTTTAAGGGTTAAAAAAAAATAACCAAAAGGATGAAGAGAGAAGAGAAGAGAGGAAAACAGAATGGAATCGAGAACATTTGGGGTGTTGGTGTCAGGAGGGAGGCCTCCTGGTCACACTGACGTGCCACCTGACCCAGAAGTGCTTCTTGGCTGCGGCACTGACATGCCAGAGGTATTTCTGCTGAGGTTAGACTCTAAAACGGGAGCCCCTCTACTCCCCTCTACTCCCCTCCCCACAGACTGGAGTGGAGTTTACCTGGAGAAGACTGAAGGAGAAAAGGAAGAGCACCGTGTTTTCTAGTCGTTGCGGAAAGACGTCTGTTTGAAGGTATTTGTGTGAAATTAAAGAGTCTTTTTGAACCTTTTTGAACATGTGTTGTTCTATTTGTGGTCTGATTCTATGGTCAGATGCCTATCATCCAAACTGTCTGCTCTGTCACCAAGTCGCCATCCCAGCACGACTAATCTAGGACAGATAAAAGTGTCCAGCATCAGATAGGTCCACCAAAAAACACCAAAATAGCAGAATTCCAATTCCGTTGATCCAAAAGAGTTCCCTGATCGCACTGTTCCCACCATTATATCTCCTGTATTGTCGATTGAATAACATAGTAGTGAGTAGTGGAAGCTTGGTTAAGAAGTGAGGTGATGATTAGTGAGCAGCAGTGTGGTTTCATGCCAAGAAAGAGCACCACAGATGTGATGTTTGCTCTGAGGGTGTTGATGGAGAAGTTTAGAGCCGGCCAGAAGGAGAAGCATTGCATCTTTGTGGACCTGGAGAAAGCAAATGACTAGAGAAGAGCTGTGGTATTGTATGAGGAAGTCTTGAGTGGCAGAGAAGTACGTAAGGGTTGTACAGCATATGTACGAGGGGAGTGTGACCGTGGTGAGGTCTGTGGTAGGAGTGACGGAGGTGGGATTACATCAGGGATCGGCTCTGAACCCTTTCTTATTTGCAATGGTGATGGACAGGTTGACAGATGAGATTAGACAGGAGTTCCCCGTGGACTGTGATGTTTGCTGATGACATTGTGATCTGTAGCGAGAGTAGGGAGCAGGTTGAGGAGACCCTGGAGAGGTGGAGATAGGAGAGGAGAGGAATGAAGGTCAGTAGGAACAGGACAGAATACATGTGTGTGAATGAGAGGGGGTCAATGGAGTGGTGAGGATGAGGGGAGTAGAGTTGGCAAAGGTGGATGAGTTTAAATACTTGGAATCAACAGTACAGAGTAACGGGGAGTGTGGAAGAGAGTGCAGGCAGGGTGGAGTGGGTGGAGAAGAGTGTCAGGAGTGATTTGTGACAGATGGGTATCAGCAAGAGTCAAAGGGAAGATCTACAGGACGGTAGTGAGAAGACCAGCTATGGTATATGAGCTGGAGACGGTGGCACAGGAGACAGAGCTGGATGTGGCAGAGTTAAAGATGCTATGATTTGCATTGGGGGTGACGAGGATGGACAGAATTAGAAATGAGGACATCAGAGGGTCAGCTCAGGTTGGACGGTTGGGAGTCAAAGTCAGAGAGGTGAGATTGCGTTGGTCTGGACATGTGCAGAGGATAGATAGATAGATAGATAGATAGATAGATAGATAGATAGATAGATAGATAGATAGATAGATAGATAGATAGATAGATAGATAGATAGATAGATAGATAGATAGATAGATAGATAGATAGATAGATAGATAGATAGATAGATAGATAGATAGATAGATAGATAGATAGATAGATAGATAGATGAAGGGTATATTGGGAGAAGGGTGCTAAGGATAGAGCTGCCAGGGAAGAGGAAAAGAGGAAGGCCTAAGAGAAGGTTTATGGATGTGGTAAGAGAGGACATGCAGGTGATGGATGAGACAGAACAAGACGAAGAGGACAGGAAGATATGGAAACAGATGACCTGCTGTGGCGACCCCTAACGGGAGCAGCTGAAAGAAGAAGAAGATTGTCAGGTGAGTAACATCCTCTCTGCATAAAATTCCTTTCACAGAGATAATGCCCTGCAGTCACAGGAATACATCCAAATAAACCTTAGAAGAGCCTTCTGATCCCACTTCTGCCACCATTACATTTCAAGTTCTACAGATCTGCAGCTGTGACTCTTTGTTCAAGACCATTCTCTGGTCCCACCGTTACATTTTCCATTCAAGCAGTTCCCTTCAGCTTCCAGAATAAACCGAGTCTTCATTTGAAGCAGCCCTCTGACTTCACCGCTCCCTCCATAGTGTTTTTTCCGCTGCCCTATCATGCAGATAATTCCCTGCCTCTAAACAGACAAACAAACTTTCACAGCCCCACAATCCCACCGCTGGAACCGTTTCAGTGTCTGCTGCCAGCGTGAAGCGTTGCCTTTCCTTCAGCACTCAAAGACAATCCTCTGGAGATGCACCTGCCTCGGCATTTTGATTCTGAGCAGGACGTATGGCGGCGTATCCCCCCGAGTGACGCTTTGCCTCGGCACCGATTCCACTTTATCAGATCTCAGCTCTGTTAATAAGCCACCAGCTCCCGCATTCAGGCGTCTCCCCGATAAGAACTCGGCCTCTGAAATTTGCATCACCTCGACTGAATTTCATCTTTGAGATAAATTGGCATTCCACGTATTCTTTAGCAGAGCTTCACAAAATGTCGCTTATCGTGTTCATACACATTTCTGGCTTTTTGTTTAAGAATGTAAATGAACGAATTCATTATGTAAATGAAAACTGTAATAAAGCTACAAGCTGTTGTTGTCAGTTTTATCTTTTCATTTTCAAACTGATGGGTCTCCTGGAGAAAAACTTCAGAAAGGACACGCCATTCACATCCAATAACCTCGCAAATCCTGTTCACCTAATTTCTCCAAAATAACATCAAGTCAAGATGCAGCTTAGGCATCCAGCTCTGCTTCATTTAACTTCACTCCAAACATCCAGCAATGCTTCAAATGTCCCATCTCAGATGTTCATCCCCACCTCAGTGCTTAACCGAGCCTCAAACAGCCAGTCTCATCTCAGACATCCTGCCCCACCTTAAATATCCAGCCCCACCCAAAATGTCCAGCCCTGTCTCAAAACTTCAACCTCAAACAACCAGTCGCACTTTAAATGCCCATCCTTGCCTCAAATGTTCAGCCCTAACTCAGACTCCCACACCCACCTTAAAGGTCCAACCCCACCTCAAATATCCAGCCATTCTTCAAGTTTTTAGTCCTAATTTAAGTGCCAAGCTCCTTCTGAAAATTTAAACACCACTTCATACATCTCATTATGATTCAAATGCCCAGTCCAGTCTCAAATGTCCAGGTGTTCCTCAAACATCCAGTCCCATCTCAGACATCCTGCACCACCTTAAATATGCAGCCCCACCCAAAATGTCCAGCCCTGTCTCAAACTTCAAACAACGAGTCGCACTTCAAATATCCATCCTCGTCTCAAATGTTCAGCCCTAACTCAGACTTCCAGACCCACCTTAAAGGTCCAACCCCACCTCAAATATCCAGCCATTCCTCAAGTGCTTAGTCCCAATTTAAGTGCCAAGCTCTGTCTGAAGCATTGAACACCACCTCCAATATTCTGTCATGCTTCAAATGTTCAGTGTTACATTGAATGTCCAGGTGTACCTCAAACATCCAGTCCCAGCTTAAACATCCTGCTCCACCTTAAACATCCAGTCCCACCTTGATCATTCAGTCCCATCTGAACTGTCCAGCCCCATCTCAAAACTTCAGCCCCACTTTGACTATTCAGCCCTGCCTCAGACAACCAGTCCTACTTTAAATGTTCATCCTCACCTCAAATGTTCAGCCGTAACTCAAACATCCAACCCCACCTCAAATATCCAGCCGTTCCTCAAGTGTTTAGTCCCAATTTAAGTGTCAAGCTCCTTCTGAAACACTGAACACCACCTCAAACATCCCATCATGCTTCAAACGTCCAATCCAGTCTGACATGTTCAGTTTCACCTCAAATACCCAGCGACACTTCAAACGTCCATCCTGAGCGTAAACGTCCAGCTCAACTCAAATATCCAGTCACACTTCAAATGTCCCGTCCAGTCTCAAATTTTCACTTTAACCTCAAACGTCCAGCCACATTTCAAACATACATCACCCCCACCCCCAAACATTTAACACCACCTCAAAGCTCCAGCCCTGCCTCAATATTCCAGTCCCATCTCAATGTCCAGCTCCTCCTCGAATGTTCAGCCCCACCTCAAACATCTTGCCCCAGCTTAAGCCTCCAGCTCCACCTTAAACATTTCACTTCACTCCAAACATCCAGTCCTACTTCAAATGTCCCCACCCACCTCAAACACCCCGCCCCAGTTTTAACTGCCAGCTCCGCCTCAAATAGCTAAACATCCAGTACCATCTCAAGGGTTTTGCCCGCTCTGCCTGCAGGCCGCAGCAAGGTGTCATTTTAGTGTGTAGAGAGGTGACGTAGAATTAAAATCTGACATGCCTCCTTCTGGCTGCCGGCACTGTCATATTACAGGAACTTGAGAATGCCGAAGGAGAATCCATTCAGGCCCAGCAGTCAATAACTAAGTTTTGGGAGACCCCACTTGGTAGGACTTCCATCTGCCTAGGGCAGGCATCATGCTACTATGGAACTGTGGGACATTTCAGAGGATACCTTTTTTTAAAGGCCGATTACTAACCGAGAAAGAGGGTAGAGGAAGAAGAGAAGCAGCAAAGCAAAGGGCTCGACTGTCTAAGCCGAGGAAGAAGGCGGAGGTGAACTTTACCTGGAGATATCCACTATTTGTGGGGTGGCCAGCCAGAAGAAAGAAACGGCGAGGTGAAGACCCGAGAAGATGTGAGGGGTTCTCTGGTTGATCCTGTTGGTGATTCGGACTCGCTCTCTCTATTCCTCCACTGATCATTCAGTGAGAAACTATAAACCAGGATATTCATCATCATTTCACACTAACTGTTATTTCTCATTTCGCTTCTTGTTTTGGTGCTATTTTGAATATTTGTATCTCTTGCTGTTTGTATATTGTGACAAGTAATTCACTCCAGACATCATAAAGGTTTGGGGCAGCCACCCGTATATTATATCCTGACTGCAAAAGTTTAACTAATTGAAAAGAGACGTTCACAAGACTGAGTCCGAAACAGAACTGTCAGACTGGAGGTAAGATGGTGGCTTTAAAGGCCTGGAGAGGAAGTGACATTATCGGGGGCGGAACAGGAAGTGACGTCATCCGAGGCATCGGGACCGGAAGTAACATCATCAACGGCACTGGGACCTGATGGGATTTCCCGGGAATGGTCTGCAAGGAACTGAGCAAGACAGTCAGCACATCCTGCCGCCCCCTGGTCTGATGTGGTATTACAATTACTCAAGCCCTTTAGCTGCCTCCTACTCACACATCAGGGACAATATCATCCCGGGAAAGGAAAGGAGGAGGTGTTTGGTCTTGATCCGTGGGAAATGGGTTGACTAAACGAGTAGCCTGTGTGATAAAGGGCACTATTGGTGCCGACCCAACACAAACTGACACCAGAGGCATGGGTACAACAAACAAAAAGTCTTTATTTTCTTCTTCAGCCGTGGGACACGTCTTCCCTGTTTCCCACCAGCCCCAACACAGTCCCAAAAACCAAAAGTAAAGCAAACCACAAATCACACTCTTCTGTCCCTGCACTCCTCCCAGGGCAGCTTCATCCTCCTCCAACTGACTCTGGCACCCTGAGTAGTGCCTGCAGGCTACCCATATATGCCCCCCCAGAAGTGCTTCAGGTGGTAATTAACCTAAATTAGGCTGCACTTCCGGGTGTGGCTGCGTTGCCACCCACACAGGCTCTGGAAGCCTTGCAGCTCCGCCTGGCGGTGGCCACGGAGCCCAACCAGGATGGATGAGCTCTGGTGTTTCATAAAACAGGCCCCGATGCAACCCAGGGGGGCGTAGTGTGCATCCCATGGCTGCTCCCCCGGATCCAGCGTTGAAGGGGCGTCCCGGCCGGGCATGGGTCCCGGCTGTCCATCCGCCACACCCGTCACCTTTAATGTACGTTGTCACACACACATGCACTTAGCGAGGCAGCCAAAGGGCCCAAACGAGCGTGAAATAATGAAAGACAGAGGACTGGAACAGACTACAGAGCACTAACACCTTTTCTCCTTTTTCAACAGAAAAAACAGAAGATCAATAATATTAAAATACCTCAACTACCTCCCGGGTCCCTGTGTCTAAGACGTCGCTCCTAGTCCCGTGTTAATGACTTCACTTCCGGCTTCCACTGACAATGTCACCTCCACTCCCCGATGAAGACGTCCTTTCCGTCCTTTCCAATCAACATCATTTCCTGCCAACTCATTTCCGTTTATTTCATTTGTACATAAAAGATACCTGAAGAAGTCACTCTGCTGTCAAATGTCGTCTTTTTGCCTAGTTTTTTTGACCAGGTATCAGTCTTTCAAGACTACTCTACGTCCCCAGCATTACACAGGGAATTCCCCCAACACTTAATCTTTTGTGTCTGTGTTTTGATTTCTTCACAGCGTAAACATTGTTTCCATGATCACAAAACAGTTTCAGACATTATCAGCGTTTCTTGAGGATTGGTGGGAGCGGGATGGGGGAAGAGGGGGGGGTCTAAGACCAAACTATCTTAATGCTACTTTATATTTCGAACATCGTCCACTTCCCTTACGGGTGGCTTTTGTACCTTTGATAAGTCGATTGTTACACGGGACTTCACAGATGATCTGTTTTTAGCATTGATGAAGCATTTTCTAAATCATCCTGGACTTGAGGTTCGTTGCCTTGAAAAGTTTGCAAAGCTATGGCTCTGCTGTGCCCACCTGGTAAATACCAGGAAAGGAACTTGGCAGATGGTCCCGAAAAAATCATCAAAGTCAAAACTGCAAGAAACATAAAAAACAAAAACCAAAACCCGGTAACTCATTTCCTAAGTAAGCCCTGAATGACTGACTCCCTACCTCACTCTGCATCGACATTGTGAAAGTTTTTCTTTGCTATCCAGAATGTCGGAGAACGAGATGGTCTGCAATGCTAATACTAGACGGGATTTTGGATGATGGACGGTGATTGGGCTGTCAAATGTGAGGAGGCCATCAATGAAGGTGGACTTGGGGGATCACGAGTGAGGCAGACTTAGGGAGGTGCTGTTACTGAAGCAACTGGAGGGGCGGCGGGGGGATATAAAGAAGGTCTGAGCAACATAAAGGCAAAGAGATGTTAGTAAGGCAGACACTGGGACTAGGGGGGCCACAGTGTTAATAATTATCCATCCATTATCCAACCTGCTATATCCTAACTACAGGGTCATGGGGGTCTGGTGGAGCCAATCCCAGCCAACACAGGGTGCAAAGCAGGAAACAAACCCCGGGCAGGGCGCCAGCCCACCGCAGGTTAATAATAATAATATTAATAATAATACATTTTATTCATATAGCGCCTTTCTCATATGTTGGCCTACTTTTGGACTGTCAATAAAACAGACTGAATTGGCTGTCATTTAAGCTGACTCCAGGGGGCTCTCGACATGTTCCGCTCCATTCCCTGCAGTGTTCTCCTCCGTATGTGGAGACTGAAGCCCCCCTTGTGAAAAGAGCTGTAAGGATGAAACCTGCTCGGTGCTTTAGAGCTTTTCAAATCTGTCAGATTTTGTACAAACAAATCTGGGGATACAAGCGGGGTTGCAGGCACAGACTCCAGGATGTGATATGTCATTTTCCCTCTGATCTGACCCACAGGGGGCGCTGCACACAATACTCAGCACATTATCTGCTCTTTGGTCTCCCACCAGGCCACACTACTGGGGGTTTCCTAAGAATGACCCTAAACATCCTGCCTGTTTTACATTGAGAACACAATCCATTGTGACTAACAGGGTCACTCCCATCATCCTCCTCTACTGTGACGGCTGAGCTTCAAATATTCAGATCCGTCAAATAAGATGCAGACTTTGCATGTTTTCCCCACATTTCTTCTGGATTCCTTTCACATCCTTAAGGATGTGCAGGTAAAGCAAACTGAAGACTCCAAACTGACCCAGTTAGAGTATGGGATTGGAGGGGTGTGTGTGTGAGTGGGCCCTCTGGTGGTCCCGGACTGGTCAATCTGCCTTGTATAAAAGGTGCAAAACACAAGGGGCTCCCTAATTATCCCTGAAATCCTGAAAATTCAAGTCCCTAATGTTGTGGTGAAGCCAGGATTACACTCCCAGCTGATATTTAATAATTTATTTTTGTTAATTTCATTCTAAGCCTGTTATTCTATTCTCTTATGTTTCTTGTATTTTGGGGGTTAGAGGGCACCAAGAGGGCGGAGTCACTTTTCTATTACCATTTAGGGACCACCCACAGTTCTATAAAAGGAGACAGGGAAGTGAAGTCCAGGGTGGTTGCCAAGGGTTTACGGTTATCCTCTCCCTGGAGGGGCATTTTTGTGTGTTTTTTGGCTTTACTGAATATATATTTTTAAAACTTTGAGACAGAAGCACAGTTTGGCCCATTCATCCACCTGAGATACGCATATTCTAATAGATGGCATTCTCCATTTTTAATGTATTTTATATTCCACTGGAAGATGTAAGTGTTCAGGAAACACTGGAGCACTGATGGGACCCCCTGCTTACTATGGGGCATTTCACATGCTGCTTGAACCCATTAGCTCCCTAATGATAATAATAAATAATAATACATTTTATTTATATAGCGCCTTTCCCATGCTCAAGGCACTTACAGAATATAAGAAAGAACGGCAGGGTATACAGTATATAGCATTGTACAGACCAAATAAATAAATAAAGAAGATTACGACAATGAATTTAGAGAAAGCCCAACAGACAACAGAATTGATGGTCTCGCACACACACGGGTTACATGAGCATCTTGACAGAGAGGTAAACTGAGAGAAGGATAATAAAGTCAAGTAGAGCTAAACGCCTTCCTGAACAGATGAGTTTGGAGTTGATTTTTAAAAGAATTCATGGAGTCAGCTGATCTGATTAATTTCTTTAGGTCATTCCAGAGTTTGCGTGATTTGATGAGCTGTGGTTACGACTCCTGTCATCACTCTGGTACCACAAATCATTGCAAATATAAAAAAAACGGTCACCTCACCTGTTCTGGGGTGGCATTCAGTTTTGCCAAGGCCAGGGTGTAAATGTCACTCTGGGGCTTCCTCAGTCCGACCCTGCAGGACTCCACGATAAGGTCAAAGTGCTGCTGCAGGGTACACAGGAGCTGGGCCTGCACGTCCTTGTGATCCGTGTCATCCACCCAGTTGTTGGTCAGGATGCACGTCTTGAAACCTGCATAGATAGAACAGATGGGTGACAACAAGATGAGTGACGAGTCAAACTGAAATAAGGCCAACTAGTGGCCAGAACTGAGCAGTGCCACAGCCAGAATCTACATGTACTTCAAATCTGTGCTTGTTCTACCACTCTGCGCTGTAACAAAAAAGACAACTGTGAATTGTTGGGGCACCCGTAGGCACACCCTGTATAATTCAAAGAAAACGTGAGTGATAAAAGCGTTACAAGAAAAGAAAAACGTTGCTGTAGACACGAGTCTCCAAACAGAGCACTCAAGATGGAGGAGTTCCCGTCCCGTCAGGAAGAGGCGGGTCCAGGCAGGTGGACACCGGAAGTGACATCAAGGGTGTTAAAGCTGTCACGTTTCCGGTCTGCAGAGGGATGGAGAGACAAGGTGTTAGTCAACAGCGCCCTCTTGTGGTCCGGCAGGAAGTTACCATCATCTGAGCCTTTAAGCCGCCCCCAAATGCGCATGTGTGTGACACTAACTTGGCAGTAATGGCTGCAAAGCACACCCCAGACGATTCACAAAGACTTGGAAAAGTTCTAGAATAGGAATAACACTTGGAAAATGCAGTTTGATGTACAAAAAAGTTACACGTGGACAAATGGGACATCAGTTATAAGTACAAGATGGGAGACACTGAGCTACAAGAAGAGACCTTTGAGTAGGATTTAGGAGCTTAGGCTGACCCAACGTTCTCAATTAGAAAGGCAAATAAAATGTTGGGTTATATCATACAAACTGCTGAATATAACACAAGGGACACCACACTTAGACTACTGTCACACACGTATGCATAGGAGGCAGCTGAAGGGCTCGAACGAGGGAAATTCAGTGCTGAACCCGAACGTGAGAGCATTTATCCTTTATCTTCTTTTCCTACAGACCATTCTCAGGAATTTCCGCCTGGCCCGAACGACGTCACTTCTGATTTCTGGGCCTCAATGACGTCACTTCTGATTTCTGGGCCTCAATGACGTCACTTCTGATTTCTGGGCCTCAATGACGTCACTTCTGCTTTCCGGGCCTCAATGAAGCCAACTTCCGATTCCAACTTCTTCTGCCTCTTGTTTCCGCCTATGCCTAAGTTCTGTTTTGAAAAAACAGTTGCGTTACTTTGTCTGCATCCTACTGCAATATACAGGACGGCTACCCCAAACCTTTGCCAGTCCCCTTCGTCTTCTTGTTGTCACACCATGTGATGCACTAGTGAAACTTCATCTGGAGTGTTGTGTGCAGTTCTGGTCACCACACTACAAGAAAGACAAAGCAGCAGTTGAAGCTGTGCAAGAGGAGAACAACCAGGTGCATCCTGGGACTTCAGGACACGTCGTACTCTGGCATGCTCAGAGAATGCATGCGGACCTCATGCAGGTCTTCAAAATCCTCAAAGGCATTGATAGAGGAGATCCAGCAGAATTCTTTCATCTAAATTGTGTAAGACGCTAGAGGTCGCTGATGCCTCTTTCAACCCAACAGACAGAAACACCGAACACAGCAGAAAATCACCAAGAATGTCTTTAACTATTTTCTTCTTAATTGTTTTCAGTTTCTCCAAGTACCTCCGCCACCATACACAGACAGTCACAATCACAATAAATCTCACACTAACCTCTCCTACACTCCTCCCAGCAAGCTCTGTCCTACTACCTCCCAACTCCGACTCGCTTGCTGGGTCTCCAGCAGTCCTTTATATAGTCCTTGACCCGGAAGTGCTTCTGTCCATCCACCAACATGACTTGCTAGCACTTCCGGGTCAGATGGAGAATTTGCTTTCTTCTTCAGCCCGGAAGTACTTTGGAGCTTCTGTCCCTGTGACGCGATAGATTTTCCAGGCTATGTAAAAGGTCCCCTGGCAGCATCTCCTGACAGCACCCACAGTATCCAGCAGGGCTGAGAAGCTGAACTCCAAATCCCATGATGCCCTGCTGAAATTCGGGGTACTGCTATTCTGGCATCTTAGGGAGGCAGTGTCCCACAGTAGCTGCCTTCCCCCATCCTTATCTTCTTTGGGCGTCCCGGCCGGGTTGAGCAGCCGATTGTGGTAACTCACATCCTTGGACAACACCAATGGAGATGAAGGGGAAGGACTGAAGCCACAGAGACACGGTATTGAAACGGAAACCTTGTGAACCTTTGAGAAGAATTAAGACAGTTTAGCAATTAGCTAAGAAAGAAGCCTGATAGACTAAATGGTCTCCTCATTTCAACCAGGACAGGAAACTCAGGCCATGACTGGGATGGAGCTGTGGCAATTCTACTAAGAGGACTTGGATTAGAATAGGAGAAACATTTGGACGAGAACGGGCCAACAAAGCTTGCCAGTCTTACCCACCTAATCTCTCTAAAATAACATCAAGTGGAAATGTGAAGGTCCCTAAACTCCTAACCTCCACAACGTTACTTCTTCACTTATTCTATGTTTTCTCTCGTCCAAACACTTGTGCAGCATTCGCCCAAACTTAACAAGTTTCCCACCGTGTCCCCGTGTCCTTGCTGAACTCATTTTAAAGTTGTAACGTTTTCACATATATTTTTTTGTGTGTGCTTTTAACTGTTTCGGCCGCTTGCTTCCTTTTAGAGGTTATGTCCAAGGAACTAACTGACTGTGGGGTATCTCTTTAAGGAAAGTAGGGGGCCATACTATGCCCGTGGGTCCTTGCTAAACGTGCCATGGTGTGACGTAAGGGAAACTGACTTTAAAAAGGCAAGGAGGCGCGTTTGTGTGTCTAATTTATATGTGTATATAGATGTAATATAAGTTAATTAAATGTGAATATACACTCACCTAAAGGATTATTAGGAACATCTGTTCAATTTCTCATTAATGCAATTATCTAATCAACCAATCACATGGCAGTTGCTTCAATGCATTTAGGGGTGTGGTCCTGGTCAAGACAATCTCCTGAACTCCAAACTGAATGTCAGAATGGCAAAGAAAGGTGATTTAAGCAATTTGGAGCATGGCATGGTTGTTGGTGCCAGACGGGCCGGTCTGAATATTTCACAATCTGCTCAGTTACTGGGATTTTCACGCACAACCATTTCTAGGGTTTACAAAGAATGGTGTGAAAAGGGAAAAACATCCAGTATGCGGTGGCAGTCCTGTGGGCGAAAAATGCCTTGTTGATGCTAGAGGTCAGAGGAGAATGGGCCGACTGGTTCAAGCTGATAGAAGAGCAACTTTGACTGAAATAACCACTCGTTACAACCGAGGTATGCAGCAAAGCATTTGTGAAGCCACAACACGCACAACCTTGAGGCGGATGGGCTACAACAGCAGAAGACCCCACCGGGTACCACTCATCTCCACTACAAATAGGAAAAAGAGGCTACAATTTGCACGAGCTCACCAAAATTGGACAGTTGAAGACTGGAAAAATGTTGCCTGGTCTGATGAGTCTCGATTTCTGTTGTGACATTCAAATGGTAGAGTCAGAATTTGGCGTAAACTGAATGAGAACATGGATCCATCATGCCTTGTTACCACTGTGCAGGCTGGTGGTGGTGGTGTAATGGTGTGGGCGATGTTTTCTTGGCACACTTTAGGCCTCTTGGTGCCAATTGGGCATCGTTTAAATGCCACGGGCTACCTGAGCATTGTTTCTGACCATGTCCATCCCTTCATGACCACCATGTACCCATCCTCTGATGGCTACTTCCAGCAGGATAATGCACCATGTCACAAAGCTCGAATCATTTCAAATTGGTTTCTTGAACATGACAATGAGTTCACTGTACTAAAATGGCCCCCACAGTCACCAGATCTCAACCCAGTAGAGCATCTTTGGGATGTGGTGGAACAGGAGCTTCGTGCCCTGGATGTGCATCCCACAAATCTCCATCAACTGCAAGATGCTATCCTATCAATATGGCCAACATTTCTAAAGAATGCTTTCAGCACCTTGTTGAATCAATGCCACGTAGAATTAAGGCAGTTCTGAAGGCGAAAGGGGGTCAAACACCGGATTAGTATGGTGGTCCTAATAATCCTTTAGGTGAGTGTATTTGCACTGTTTATAAATGAGATTCTTTCCGTTTCTTTACCTTGCTTGCTTTCTTTCATTTTCTTTTCTTTTCACCGTTTTCTGGGTAATATATTATAAAGGGTTTAAGGGGGTGGCCTATTATTTAGGATTAGTATAGTTATAGATTAGTTAAGGATTGTTTAAAGGGTGTTTATTGTTTTGTTTGATTTATAATATATATATTTTTTTGATTGTTTAAAGAATTGTTTGAGTGATTATTTCCTTTTTTTTTTTTTTTTTTAATTTCACAAAAGACAACTCCAGCTAAGGTTCGGTCGGTTTCCGTTCCTAATTGAATTAATTTTCCTAAGAGTAGGAGATTTTGTGTGTGTGCCAGGCTCCTCATTCAACTTAAGAGGAACTCGCTACAAAGTCATCATCTTGATCCACTGGACTGATCCCTTCATCATTTTAAACTCTTCAGTCAGGTCTCCTCTTCATCTCTGTAAAGGCTCAGCTCTTTTAATCTTTCCTAATATCGTAACCCCTGTAGCCCCCCATAATCGGCCTAGTCGCTCTTCTCTGGACTTTCTCTTGTGCTGCTATGACTTCATGGAGACCAAAACGGTACCCAGGACTCCAGATGAGGCCTCACCAGTGTGTTATGAAGGGTGAACAGACCCTCCTGTGACTTGTACTCCACATGTCAAGGCGCTATATAACCTGACATTCTGTCAGCCTTCTTAACAGCGTCTGTCTGGCAGCTGATGGTGTTGAGTCCACTACAACTTCTAAGTTCTTCTCATAAGACATACTTTTGATTTTAAGAGCGCCCATTGCGTATTCAAACCTCACATTTTTACTTCCTACATTTAATATTTCATATTTACTGACATTAACCCTTAAACCTCCAGAACCGCCGGAGCTGATCAGTCAGTGCGTATATTCGTTGAGCAGCCAGCAGAACTGCAGCACCTCTGTCGCTGGGATTGAGCTGCTGCACTAGACTAGCCTGCTAGCGTCCGTGTTGGCCCCTGTGTGCTGCAGGTTCAAGCGCAGTTGGCTCGGTGATTTACTGAATTTCATCAGTCACGTCAGCTGCACCTTACACATATAAGTGCTTGTTGCAATAGTTATTTTAAAAGTTTTTACAGTTCATTGGCAGTGTGTAAAATGATCAGTGTTGCACTAATTGTGATGACGTGTTCCGTTAAAATTTCACATTTTCTTTGTGAATTGTGACATTTACTTAAAAAGTGCAGCAAAAAGGTATTTGGCATCCAGGGGTGCATTAACCCCCCCAAGTATGTGGCGGTTTAAGGGTTAAACTTCCTTGTCCACAAATCTGCCCAGGCCTATCTGTTCTCCAAGTCCCTCATAGCTAACTCTAAATCTCCTGCCCATTCACCTAGCTTGGTATCACCTGCAAACTTCATCAGTGTGGCTGAAACTGCAATTTCCCGTAGGAAAATGTTGGGGTGCCAACCTGGTCGTCCCCGTTTAATAAACTCCAGTAAACAAATCGCAGGAGGGCCGCTACACACACCTCTAGAATTAAAGAGCAACAACACAGGACAAGTAAGCTTTCAGAGGTTCATCGTATGGTTCAGTTGAATCAGAACTGACAACTGGCAGCAGTGGGCTTTAAAGGCTCAGGACCAGAAGGGGCGTCTTCTCACCACAATGGAGGTTAAGAAGTGGAGAAGGACAGCATGAGCGCCCCCTCTCAGCCCAGGCTGGTATTACCTGCTTCTTGTGATCCGCAGACGCACATGCGTGACACCAGTTTGTTGCTGATACTCTCGTTCAGATCATTTGTGTGACACCTTCAGAAATTCTTTAGACCCCCTTCACTTTTATTGTCCATTTTCTTATGTGCAGCCTTATGTTATGTGGCAGACAGCAGGGGCCCTGGTGATGGAAGGAAGGACCAGGGAAGAAGGCATATTCCGGGCAACGCAAGAGGACAACCCCCCCCAGGCTCACAACGGGGCCACAGGTTTCAACCCTGCTGGGGACTGTGGCCACCACCAGGGGGTGCCTAGACAGTTTCTGAGCCCTGGGTTGCAGCAGTTCCAGGTGGCCTATTAAAAGGGCCAGTCAAGGAGCCGGAGTCAGGAGGAGGAAGAGGAAGATGAAGCTTGCTGGTGGAGGTGGCAGACTGAGAAAGGAAGAAAGGACTGTGCTGTCCCACTTGTGTGCTGTGCTGTGCTGTGCTCTGAAGTGGGGAGTGAAGGCCAAGCGCAGCCCCAATTAAAACAAATGTGCCTGCGGGACTTGAACTTGTGTCTGCCTGTCTGGGTCGGGTAGGGTGGCTGGTTACGGCCCCTATGGTGGTCCACAGCTAAAATCATTTGAATTCATGTTTGTCCCAGTAAAACTGTGCTGAATACCTCAGAGTGACAAAGCCAAAACAAAACTTTCAAAAATGTTTCCCAAATTTATTAAAATTTAAAAATTGAAATATTTTGGGGCAGCATGGTGGCACAGTGGTAGCGCTGCTGCCTTGCTGTTAGCAGACCCGGGTTCGCTTCTTGGGTCCTCCCTACATGGAGTCTGCATGTTCTCCCCGTGTCTGCGTGGCTTTCCTCCCACAGTCCAAAGACATGCAGGTGAGGTGCATTGGAGATCCTAAATTGTCCCTAGTGTGTGCTTGGTGTGTGTGTGTGCCCTGCGGTGGGCTGGCACCCTGCCCAGGGTTTGTTTCCTGTTTTGGGCCCTGTGTTGGCTGGGATTGGCTCCAGCAGACCCCCGTGACCCTCTAGTTAGGATATAGCAGGTTGGATAATGGATGGATGGATAATTGCTGGGTATGTCAGACGTAGGCAGCATGGTAGCGCAGTGGTAGCACTGCTGCCTTGCAGTAAGGTGGGTTCGCTTCCCAGGTCCTCCCTGCATGGAGTTTGCATGTTCTCCCCGTGTCTGCGTGGTTTTCCTCCCACAGTCCAAAGACATGCAGGTTAGGTACATCGGCAGTCCTAAATTGTCCCTAGTGTGTGCTTGGTGTGTGTGTGCCCTATGGTGGGCTGGCACCCTGCCCAGGGTTTGTTTCCTGCCTTGCACCCTGCGTTGGCTGTGATTGGCTCCAGTAGATCCCCGTGACTCTGTAGTTAGGATATAGCAGGTTGGATGATGGATGGATGGATGTAATAATTCTTGCAGCAGCATTTCGGATTAACTGGAGGCTGAGTAAAGAACAGTTTGAACATCCAGTGAACACTGCATTGCAGTAGTCAATCCTGCTAGAAATCTCGATAGGAGTCTCTAAAGACTCCTCAACTTACAATATCAGGAGTGGATCCGTAAAAAATCATCTTCTTTGTGTTTTGTGTTCCATTCACAGCGTGCCTTGTGTTGTGGTCTTCATACTGAAGTCCAGCTGAGCGCAGGTGCGCAAAAGCCTTTCCATTAGCACACCGTTTCAGCTTTATGAAAGGCAGGGAACTGCCATCACTCCCAATGATTGACGCCAGTGCTGCCTGTCCCGGTCCGTAAACATTTTGTGATATTAACGCTGTTATCACCAGTACTGCCAGTTTGCAAAAAGCTGGCTATGAACTGTTACCAGTCTACCAAGCTCCAATGCTAGTTAAACCGGAAACAAAGCCGCTTCTCTACCCAATGTTAATTGATCGAGCCGCTCAAAATCTCATGGGGGATCCACAGCTGTCTTAAAAGCATTATAGCCCACGGGGCAAAGCAGTGCACTGGGACCCCCTACCTACACAACCACTCAGCAAGTCACCACATACATACAGTCGTGTGAAAAAGTTTGGGAACCCCTCTCAGCCTGCGTAATAATTGACTCTCCTTTCAACAATAAAGATAACAGTGGTGTGTCTGTCATTTCCTAGGATCATCCGAGTGCTGTGGTGTTTTCCGAACAAAAATTTTTAGTGACGCAGTATTTAAATTAAATCAAATGTGAAAAACTGGCTGTGCACAAATGTGGGTCCCCTTGTCATTGTGCTGATTTGAATGCCTGTCACTGCTCAATGCTGATTACTTGGTATGATGAACGCGATAACCCTTGAACTTCATAGACAGGAGTGTCCAATCATGAGTGGTCAAAGGTATTTAAGGTGGTCAATTACAAGTTGTGCTTCCTTCCCTTTGACTCTCCTCTGAAGAGTGACTGACAGCATGGGATCCTCAAAGCAACTCTCCAAAGATCTGAAAACAAAGATTGTTGAGTCTCCTGGTTTAGGGGAAGGCTACAAAAAGCTATCAGAGGTTTCAACTGTAAGGAATGGCATCAGGAAGTGGAAGGCCACAGGCACAGTTGCTGTTAAACCAACACAGCAGGTCTGGCAGGCCAAGAAAAATACAGGAGTGGCATATGGAGAGGTAGGATTGTGAGAATGGTTACAGACAACCACAGATCACCTCCAAAGACCTCAAGAACATCTCGCTGCAGATGGTGTATCTGGACATCGCTCTACAATTCAGCACATCTGTATGGCAGGGTGATGAGAAAGAAGCCCTTTCTGCACTCACGCCACAAACAGAGTCGCTTGTTGTATCAAATGCTCATTTAGACAAGCCAGATTCATTTGGGAACAAAGTGCTTTGGACTGATGAGAAAAAAAATGGAGTTATTTGGTCAGAACAAAAAGCGCTTTGCATGGTGGAAGAAGAACACCGCATTCCAAGAAAAACACCTGCTACCTACTGTCAAATTTGGTGGAGGTCCCATCATGCTTTGGGGCTGTGTGGCCAGTTCAGGGACTGGGGCCCTTGTTAAAGTCAAGGGTCAGATGAATTCAACCCAATATCAACAAATTCTTCAGGATAATGTTCAAGCATCAGTCACAAAGTTGAAGTTACGCAGGGTTGGTTATTCCAACAAGACAATGACCCAAAACACAGTTGGAAATCTACAAAGGCATTCATGCAGAGGGAGAAGTCCAATGTTCTGGAATGGCCGTCACAGTCCCCTGACTTGAATATCATTGACAATCTATGGGATGATTTGAAGCAGGCTGTCCATCAAAATGAACTGAACTGGAAAGATTTTGTATGAAGAATGGACAGAAATACCAACATCCAGAGTCCAGACCCTCATCACAGGCCATAGGAGGACAGCGTCTGGAGGCTCAAAGGAGCAAAAGGAGGCTCAGCTAAGTATTGATGTCATATCTCTGTTGGGTGCCCACATTTATCCATCCATCCATTTTCAAACCCGCTGAATCCAAACACAGGGTCACGGGGGTCTGCTGGAGCCAATCCCAGCCAACTCAGGGTACAAGGCAGGAACCAATCCCGGGCAGGGTGCCAACCCACCGCAGTGCCCACATTTATGCACCTGTCTAATTTTGTTATGATGCATGTTGCATATTTTCTGTTAATCCAATAAATTTATTGTCACTGCTGAAATCCTACTATTTCCATAAGGCATGTCGTATATTAAAAGGAAGTTGCTACTATGAAAGCTCAGCCAATGAGAAACAAAACTCCAAAGAATTAAGAGGGGTTCCCAAACTTTTTGATATATGACTGTAGATTAGCAATGTGCCCGTGGGACCAACTGCCCAGCATGCTCATGCGTTAAGATGGCCCTGGGTGGATCTCTGCTCTGCGATTAAATGTTAATCAAACAATTTGCTTGAAACACCACGGAGAACCTCACCGGCCCACTAAGAGATTCTCTAACTAAAGCCACTAAACTTCCCAAAAAAGGTTGAAAAGCTCTTTAATTTAAATGATCTTCTTAACTGTAAAATTATAAAATACAAGCATAAGGAAAACAAAACATTTTCTCCGTATAAATGAAACACCTGATAGCCTGTTATGGTGTATAAAATCTACAAATTATTCTCTATATTGTTATTATTATATTTTGCTCAATCCCAACAGGATGAATTCAGATGCAGGACACTTGTATTGGCATTATAATAAAAAGGCATAGCCTCTTTTCTTACACCTTTCTTTTATAACAGTTGTTCACAGCATAGTTCTAAAATGGTTTTACAGCCAGGGAAAAGAAGACTGAGCTGATACCTCATGCTATTGATTACTTTATGGATGGACATCTGGGACAACAATTTGGTTTACAGTCTGGGAAATGATAGATTAAAGACAATCGTGTTGTGAAACCACGGCATGAAACTTTATAATAAAATATGCCTCATTTGAATGCAACGTCAGAAGAAGAGAAACAGTGATGATGGAAGAGTGACGTCAGAAAAGAAAACAAAGACATGTGTGACCAGTTTTCATTCGATCGTCAGTTAACAGTATTTTCATGAACATCGATTGCTAGATCGAACGCCTCCTGGGACATTCATCCTTGTCATCTGTAAGTTTTTCGTAAGCTTCTTATAAGACTATTTTATCCAGACTTTTCTATCTGTCCTATTTTCTTTTATTCTTTGTTCCAGTGGTATTATTATTATTCCTGTGTTAGGATATAGCAGGTTGGATGATGACTGACTGTAATACATACCATGCTGCTTTTAACTTTCTATGCTTTGTCTTCATGTCTAGAGTGATTGAAGTAATAAGTTAGATTTCTTTGAGTGGAGGTTTGCCATTACCTCTGTGCTGCAAGGTTTATTAAGGCTGAGGGTGAGAGCTCCGCTCAATAGTTGGGAACAGGACGTAAAGAAGGTATGCTTGGATGATAAATGGCCGATAATCAAGAGTGCTGAGTCTTTGTATGTTTAAATGTATTCTTGTAGTCCAAAAGTAATATTTAGGTCTGAGATATCACTAAAACATTGTATGTTGTTCATGCTGATGATCAGTAAGTCGCTTGAAGTGCTGAGAGAGTGACAGGCTGTGTTATTCCTAAGGCGCTTGTGTGGTTTAAAGTGCTAAGGGTTAATCAGCGTGTGTGTGTCATTCATGGGGCACTGTTGTGGTTAGGGTCTGTGTGTATGCGTATAGCTATGTATGTGTGTGTTCATATTAAAATGCAACAGTAGACCAACTCGATAGCGAACTTGACGAGTACACTTACCCTTGAGGAAAAACAGGTACAGGGTAAGTAGAGGGAAATACGAGGGGGGACCCAAAAATAACCAGAAATATTTTTAAAATGTGTTTAATTTTCTGTACAAACTGCAATTAGTCTCCTTCAAAGTACTCTCCATTGGCGGAAATACACTTATCTAACCATTTGTTCCATTGTTTGAAACATTTTTTAAATTCGTCTGAAGTAATGCCCATTAATGCTCTGGTCGTTTCTTGTTTTACCTCTTCGACGTCGGCAAAACGCCTTCCTTTCAAGTCTTTTTCATCGAGGAACAAAAGGAATCACACGGAGCTAAATCCGGTGAGTAGGGTGGGTGGTTCAGGGTTGTCATACCGTTTCAATAACAATAGTTTCTGCAACACTTTTTTCAAGAAGAAAACAAAATTTCACTGCCGCGCGTTGCTCACGATAATCGACCATCGTAAAAAAATGACGCTTGCACAAAACTACTTTTACAAAATTCACTGAACAGAAGCACAACCTTCCAGACTGATGGCACTTGGCAGACTGACTTGTGAGGAGTGTAACTAGATCGCCTTAGCCCTAGTCACATCGCCCAACCACGTACTACAAGTACCAACCTAACAACAACAAAATTCCGGTTATTTTTGGGTCCCCCTCGTACAACGATAATACATAGCCTGACTATTTCACTGATGCAGGGACGTTAAGAATGTGTTTTAACTTCAGTCACACTCTGGGGATTCCATATAAAAGGATATTTAAGTCCGGGCGGTAACTGAATAAAGGCAGTTTGCTGTACTGATAAAACAGTGCATGCTGTCTGTCACCATGCCGCAATCCCGAGAAACGCAGTCATTTGACAATCCCCAGTCTAACCTCGGCCTGCCCACACAATAGACATCAGTTTTCTTGTCCAGGCACAGACTCAAAAAAACAACAAATACCATTTTGTCTTGGAATTTTTGAATCAGCTTTTACACGTACATTTCACTCTTAAATATTAGTCTCAAGACAACCTCTGATAAAGTGCGGGACAACACTTCATAAATAAATAAACCGTGTCGTTCTATAATATTTATATCAAGACAAATGTGCAAGAAGCACAGAACCACAAAAAGTAGATCACGTCTGCAGTTTCAACTGGGAGTCTGGAATCTACAGAGCCGAGCCGCCGTCAGTGTGTCGAGGGTGATGCTGAATACTCGGTTTGAAGTGCTGGTCAAAAAAGACCACTTTGAATTTCTTTAATAGACAAAAGACTCAAAAATGTCTCAGTGCCACAGAATTCTGTCAAGGACTTTTTAAAGAATGCATTTAGTAAACAAAAAACAATGAACCATTTTGTGTATCGGATTCAGTCACTTGTAGCGCTAACTGTCGGATAGCGAGAGACGCGCTTTAAAGAAAATGTATTAAAATAAACTAAAAACCAGACATGTTCATGAACAAACAGTGGGTACATTTAAAAACACAAAGCATTCCACTCACATATGTGTTTCATTCATAAAAATAAATAAAATTAAACACGCCGTGTAGCCTATTCAGTCACCCTGAGGGAAAAATGAACAAAAAACTTTAAAGATGTGACCATACGCTATACTTCATTAAAGGCTGAAACAAAAATAAAACCAAATAAATACACAGTAACAAATACCAAAACCCATACAGCATCCAAATGTAATTCAAAGTGTATTATAAACTTTTAAACGATCTTCACATATAAATTTAATCACAAAAGCACCAGATGTACGTACGCACCTCTCATCATGGCGCTCCTGTTTAACGGTCAGAATGTGAGACGCACGCAAAATCAAAACCTAACTTGAACTAAAAAACCAGAAACCAGAAAAGAGACCCTCCTACGTTAAAACGAAAGGATTTGTGCCCACTGCAGAGCCATCACGCCTGCTCGTTTTCCAGTATAATAACATGATATCATTTCACCATTACTTTATTTCACTGGTTGCTCTGAATGCCAGGCCAGGCCAGGCCACCAGGAAAGCTCCCGCTGATTATAAATGTCAGTGCGGCTCTGCTTGCTGTAATAATGTTTGCCTTTCTCTTCTGTTATTCCCTGATATTAACAGTAGCAGCGCCACTTCATCACGCTGCAAGTCCCAGCAGCCCAGGTGAGGCGCTACGCCATTGGGCAGGATTGGATTTGCGCAAGGGTTGCTGGGTAGAAACATGCTAAGGCGCTTCTTTTGGAAAGGAGCCATGCTGGTTTATGTTTATCTGTTTCGATGCTTCACCTTCAATCGAATTACAGTTTTTTTCCTTTATCTGGATTTATGTTCTTGTCCTCTGCCAGCTTGTTCGTGTAATTTCATCTTGGATGCATTTTCATCGATGGAGCGCCCACAGTCCCTTCAAATCTTCAAAGAACTTCTGAATCTTCGTAGGACAAAACTTTCATAACATTCAGAGAGAAGGCTGCAGTTGATCATCATCATCATCATCATCTCTGTGGCACACTGGACTGTATGTGAGTGTTTACTGGTTTGTCGATGTGTTTTGTTACTTACACATTTATCATCGGCGGAGTAATTTGGGTGGGGATTTGAATGCACGTCATTTGCTATTATCCCTATTGTTTCCTTTAGTAGTTGTTTGATCTGCGTCTTTTCATTGATTTTCTGAGCAGCTGTTTATGTGTTTCAGTTTGTGAGTGTGTGAGCCGCGTCAAGGCCGGGTGCGTTCCTGGGGTTGTGAATTGCCTAAAACATCCATTAAATTTCGAGGATAACTTGCCACGATATCTCTGAAAAGGATGTTTAATGATTACATCCATCAATCCAGGGATGCGCCCATTCCAGCAAGCATCAGGCAAGAGGCAGAAACAATCCCTCGACGGGGTATCCGCTCATGGCAAGGTGAAAACAAACAAACAAACACACACACTGGCGTCATTTTTTTCAACTTTTTTGAATTCTGTATGGTCATTGTAGTCCCAGTAAGAACTGTGCGCTGCTATGCTAACAACAAGCCATGGATTACAAGTGACATCAAGGAAGAAAAGGGCTTTTAAAGGCGGTGATCATCATGAGCTCAAGGAGAAGTAGAAGGAACTCCGAGTCCAGCTCAGGGCGGCGAAAGAGCAGTACAGGAGAAAGCTGGAGCAGAAGTTGCAGAACAACAGCATGAAGGAAGTGTGAGATGGGATGAAGATTATCACTGGCTGCAGCTCGAAGCGGGGTGCCACCATCGAGAGAGACGTGGAGAGAGCAAACCAAATGAACAACTTCTTTAACAGGTTTGACCACCCTAACCCACTCTCACCTCGGAGTACTGCACCCTCCACCCATCCTTCTGCTGATACCAGCACAGGTGAGACATCTCCACCCACAATTACAGCAGCGCAGGTGAGCAGAGAGCTGAGGAGACTTCATGCCAGCAAAGTAGTGGCTCCAGACGGAGTATCACCACAATTGCTGAAGGCCTGTGCAGTGGAGCTGGGGAGTCCTCTACAGCGCATCTTCAACCTGAGACTGGAACAGGGGAGAGTCCTGAGGCTTTGGAAAACATCTTGTATCACCCCAGTCCCAAAGGTATCACGTCCTAGTGAGCTGAATGACTTCCGGCCTGTCGCTCTGACGTCACACGTGATGAAGACCATGGAGCGGCTGCTGCTTCACCACCTGAGGCCACAGGTCCGTCATGCCCTCGACTCTCTGCAGTTCGCATACCAGGAGAAGGTGGGAGCGGAGGATGCCATCATCTATCATTTTCTACCTGGAATAATTCTGTGCCCCCAGCATAATATAAGATAGATGAGAATAACCCATAATACAACTAACAAAGGTGTGATACTCGTGCGGTGTCGCCGTATCCTATCATTTTTACTTCCATAAGATCTGCATGTGCTCGGTTAACTTTGATGAAATATTTGCAATTCATTTTTTTTAAAGTGCTTTAATAACTGTTAAAATGCCTTGTGTGGTTTGTGGTAGTAATTCTAATCCCAAAAACAAAGAATAAATGATCTATTCTTATTTAATTATTTCTTTATGTAAAGAAACAATAAATATGTTTTAATTTTTAAAAATCTCGTAAGCAAGAACACCGAGGTAGTCAATCTGTGCGAGACAAATGTATTTTCGTCCAACAAATATTTTACAACTGTTAGTTGTATCATGAAAATAACCGAATACGCAGTAAATTATTCAACTCAATTTGTCAATATTGGCTACGTTGCCAATGTGATGCAGTCGAGCCGCATGATCACCTGATCTACTGTTACTCAAATGTTGGCGACAGATACCGATACGTCTCGAACTTTCTGGATTGAAAATACGCGACTATAAAAGCAGCAGCAGCGGCGGCGCCGCCCGTCATAGAAACAAACTTGAAATAGAAAAGGAGCTCCGAGTGTCTCGATATCTCGAATATCAAACCCGACCTGGACAGGCTGCGCACTTTAAAGCTGGCACATATCAGTCATTAGACCTGCGCCTTAGAAATGTTTGATTTTAATTTTAGTTATAATGCATTTGTTGTGATTATATGCTTATAAATTTAAATTTGAAATAAAAATGTAAACAATTCATTTTAATGTCTTGTTCATTTATTTTATGCCCCCCTAGGGGGACGTGAGAACCGCCGTGTTAGTGGATTAGGAGGGATTGGGACCTCAAGGCTGTCTGAGAGGCATTTAAAGATTTCACTCCAGAATGATGTTAATTTGGTGCTCACCCAGAACATGTGACCCAGTGAGGCTGGAGCTCGATTGCAGCGTTCACAGGTTGGCTCTCGTCCTCGAAACATTTTGGACAATTTTAAATGAGACAGATGAGCTCAATATTTAATTTTGAGCTGAATAAATTGTATGCTTTGTGCATATGGAGCTCAAGTGAATTCTCTGCATCGCTGCCTTCCACTCCTTTTCCCAGTGTACTCTTAGATCTTTGAAAGGGAGGAACTGTGAAGTAGTTTTATATATTACAAAGACACTGTCTGAGTCCTCAAGACTGATCGATATTACAGAGGTAGGTGGGAGGTAAGGGAAATCTGGAAGGTTCTGTTTAACAAAGTTTCTAATTTGAAGGCAGTGAAAGAAATGTGTTGCTGGAATTTGGAATGTAATTGTTCATAGGATGCAAAGACGTTGTCTATGTAAAGATCTCCAAGTAATTTAATCCCAAATGTTTTCCAGATATTAAAAACTGTATATGTTTGCGAGGGTTGATAAAGGAGGTTCTCCTGCAGAGGTGCCACAGATAGAAGCTTCTCCATCTTAAAATGCTTCCTACATTGGTTCATATTCTGAGTGAGTGAAGCACAATTGGGTTGTCAGTATATTGGCGATAACTTGTATTTATTGGGGCACAAAGCTGGGAATATAAAGAAGTACTGCAGGATTTTACTTCTGTTGCGGTCCAGGGGCCTCATGTATAACGGCGTGTGTAGAACTTGCACTATAACATGGCGTAAGCACAAAAGCCGAAATGTGCTTACGCACAGAAAAATCCAGATGCAGGAATCTATGCGTACTCCAAATTCCACATTCTTCTGCTACATAAATCCTGATCAGCGTGAAAACTAACGCTCGTGCACGCGCTTTATGTAACGCCCCAAATCCTCCCAGAATTACGCCTCTTTGAATATGCAAATCAATATAAATCGCCCTTAAGCGCAGCCTTCTGTGAAAAGACAATGGGAAAAGCACGGGAAAAAATATAAGAATTTCAGCGAATACCAAGTGGAGGCAAAGTAAAAACATACTATTTGTTTAATTAAACCGTGGAAAAATCAACAAAAGGAAGTTGATCGAGTGACATAGCGTGTTGGAGAAACATGAAAGCTCACGTTCACAAAGTCGCACAGTGCCGGAAATAAAAAAGAAGTCACGTATCAAAGTTGCCGTGAAAAGAAGAGTTGTAGCCCACTGTCTGAGTGTCATATGAAAGCTTATTAGGGTACAGAGAAAAAAAAAATAGGGACACAGTGGGAATACATTTCCACTTTAATCACGTAGTTTATTTTGTCATTAAAGTAGAACATCATAAACTTCATCTTAAAATCGTTTAATTAACCAGTTTCTCAAATCACATCGTAATTAAAGTAGCACGTTAAATGCTTTGTTTTGTATTTGATCTTCTATGTGCTCTATGTGTGTGAATCACTACTTGCTTCTTAAACCGGCTCTCTTCCTCCAACTGGTCACAGAGTCCATGACATTTGTGATATTACAGCTCTCTGAATAACTAAAATACTGAGATGTATACGTGATGTCATTTTCATGATGATAGGAGTTAAAGCACGTTATTAAACATGTGTTTCACTTCGATGAAATAATTTATTGCAGCAGTACTCAGGGGCTCTAGGCTTGTGGTGGCACTGGGCAGAGGAAGAATCGGTGGCTCCTTCGCCCGCCAATGTCAATATGGTATCTTATGCACGGTGGATGGCCACGTCCGTTGCAGACACTGCATAGCCGCCTCGTGCTCATGACACAAGCATTTAACTTTTGTCGAAATTTGTCGCTGTGTTTTTAGCTGTGTTGTTATTTTCTCTATCTGTTTTATATTCAATATATATTGGCGTAGCAGTCACTGCAGTCAGTGCTTTTCTTTCCCCAAGTAATAGACGTTAAGCCATCTGTAAGCTTAGCGCCGATTCTTCAAAACGTTTAGGGAACATTGAAATATCTTTGTAGTACATGTTTAATTAATGACACTCCCAGTGAACAATATAGATTATTTAAATGAAGTTAAAGTTTTATGTGTATAATTTAACAAACATATTTTGCTGCATTTCACCTTAAAAATGATATCGTCATCATATGTAAATACGCGCTTTATAAAGTGGCTCAGGTTGTGAGATATTATAACTGTAGTTCAAGTTTACAGTGAGGTGATTGTACTTATAAGTCCTAACAGTTCTACAAGGAGCAATTTATTGAGTGCGTTTAAAGTTCTTGGGATGAAACTGTTTGTGAACCGCGAGGTCCGTACAGGAAAGGCTTTAAAACGTTTTGCCGTGGCAGAGACAGCGTGTGCTTAATGCTGTATACCGATAATTCTCTTTCCGATCAGCTGCTGCTGTGATTCACACTCAGATACAGTGATAGAAATACTCCGAGTGGTGCAGTGAGAGGAATATGGAAGAAGATGATCCGCTGTGGCAACTCCTAACGGGAGGAGCTGAAAGAAGAAGAAGAAGAAGAAGAAGTGAGAGTAACAACGCTAAAGCAGTTCTGGTATTTGGAATACTATGGCTGTTCCCTGGACCATTATATTGTTACAAGTTAATTACAATCAGATGCATTACACTAATAAACAATATGCGGTTAGTTTCTGTGTATTTATAAAGCCGTGTCATGAAAATAATGAGTAACCACACAGGAACAGTAGCACTGCTTTGACGCTGGGTGCCGCCAGTCTGCAAAACCGAGCGGAGAACTTGCGTACGACAAGGCATGAGGTACCGTGGAAAAGTGCGTGGCTTAACTCCGAGTGTAGGTTTTATACATCGCGATTTGAACGTGGAAAAGTTCTTAGGCAACATTTCTGTGCGTACGCACCGTTCATACATGAGGCCCCAGGCCTGTGTATGTTCATCTATTGGTGTCCATGTTTTTATAGTTTGTGTGTTTGCTGCCCAGTAATAAAACTGAAAGTTAGGTAGAGCCATGCCACAACAACGGGGTCAGTCTTAAGATGATGTTCATGACGGTCCACTTTAATGATAAAATAAACTACGAGATTAAAGATGAAATTTCCACTTTAATCACAAAAAAGAACGTTTACACCGTGTCCTTAATTTTTTTGTTTGTGGCTCAAATACGCTGCGCTACATTCTGATGTTGTTGTGAAGGTACAAAAGAAAAAGGATGGCACAGAAGATGGTATGTGAGACTTTTAAAATGCGTCGTGTCATTACGATCAGGAATACGTGACGCTTGAATATCAAAGCACCGCGAATGCACCGGTATGTCGGCATTTTGCTGCACCACATCGAACCATTCATCAGAAATCGAAGCGCGCACACCGATCTCGTCAGATCCGCAAAGCGGCTTTCTGTCACATGAAGATAGTAAACAGGGGCTCTGACATCACATTCTGACTTTTCCCACACTGCACCACAACGATTTTTTGCTGGTACTGCAACTCATACACACGTGGCGTTCATTTCTGAGGATCTGCTCAGAGGACATGTTAAATGAATGCTGGGAACGCGTGGCAGCCATGATGCGTGCGCATATACGTTGTGAGCGTGAAGTATAAACGAGCCCCATGTGACTGGGATACATGTGTCCAAGTGCGAATGTCCAAGACCAGTTTCTCTTAAGAGAGACAATAAAGCCTAACCTAACCTAACCGCAAAGTGACAACCTGTTTACAGAAAAGTCTGCAAATGAATTAAAATCAAAAACTGAAACGTCTCAGTTATAGGAGTATTCCGACTCTAAATAGAAGTCCTCTTTGGCAGCAATTCCATCTTCACATCTTCTTGGGTTGGTCTCTACAAGCTCTGCACACCTGGATCGGTCGACGTGTCCCGATCCTCTCAGGCTCCGTTAGATTAGATGGGAGGTGTCGGTAACCTGCCACCTTCAGGTCTCTCCAGATGTCATGTAGGCTTTGGCTGGGCCACTCAAGAATTGTACAGACTCATCCTGAAGCCACTCCACGGTCGTCTTGGCTGTACACTGTGGCCACCAGAGGGCGCTCCAGCCGCTCAGATGCCGCCGACACAGGTTTGCCACACAATACACTTTTATTCATGTGGTCCCCAGAATACAGCACAGTTACCAAGCACCAAGGTACAATGGATCACAGTCCATTTCCTTCCTTCCTGCCTGCCTTCCTCTTTGTTGTTCTGCCTCCACTCCTCCTCTGGCAAGTGTCATCCTCGTCCATCTGACTGTGGGTCATCCTGAGTGAAACGAGGTGGCTCCTTTAAACCTGGTCCTTGGAGTGTTCCTGGTGGCTCGTTCATCAGACCTGAATCCCAGATGTGTTGAAAACCCAATTTAGGACTCTGCAGCTCCCCCTGGCAACCCCCATGGAAACCAACATGGCTGTCCCGAACTCCCACGAAGCCCTGCAGGAATCCATGGAGCCACTGGTACCGCTGATGTGATTGTGCTGCCTTCTAGCGCTCTGGGGGAAGGCAGCGTCCTGTGCACGTCTGCTCCCACAATACTTCCAGTATATTCGGCCTCGGACCACAGCCGTCTGTCACAACGCTTTGGGTCCTGGTTATACTGAGAAGTGAACCAGTCTGAGCTGGTGTGCACTCTGGGGCAGGGTTTTCTTCAAAGACCTCCCTGTATTTGGCTGCTCTCACCCTTCCCTCAGTTGTGACCAGTGTCCTTGTCCCCATAGTGTGACGCTGCCACCAACAGGCTTCACCGTAGGGTTGGTATTAGGCAAGTGATGAGCACCACCTCATCTTCAGCCGACTGCCCACAGCTTTCCATTTCTGTCTCGTCTGGCCAGGACATCTCTCTCCTCATCCTTCCATCCTGCCCGTCTTACCATAAACACCTGGTTGTCCCTTTGACAGGTTCCTCCGTCTCCGTTAGAGTCACTATTGGTGTTCTATGCTCACCTCCCTGACTAAAGCCCCCCTTGCCCAGTTACTCCGTTCGGCCAAACAGCCAACTCTATAGACCTGGAGCTGCCAAACATCTTCCATTTCACATGTCTTGAGGCCTTTGTGGTCCTAGGAACTTCACAAGTGGTTTGATCCCCTCGCCCCCTTCTCTGCCTCACCATAATTTGAGGGTCTCCAGAGAGTTCCTCGATCTTCACGGCCTGATGTTTGTCCTGAACATGCAGTGTGTGAATTGTGGCACCTTCTCTACACGGGTAGACGTGTGCCTCACTACATGGTGTGCGGTCTCTTCAATTTACCACAAGTGGGCTCCACGTCTCAAGGAGAACTAAAGTGAACCCCAATCTGGAGAGGCACAGCAAATGGCCAGAATACTTCTAAGAGATTTCAGGTTTTGATTTTGATTATATTTACAAAACTTTCTTCACGTTTGTCACTTTGTCACAGTGGGTTACTGAGCAAAATGTCACATTTCTCCATTTCAAATAAAGTCTGCAACGCAATGAACTATACAGAAAGTGAAAGGCTCTGAAGGCTTTCTGATTTCATCATACGTTAGTCGTGAACTGAAAACAATGGGGGGGCTTTATCTGTAACCGCCATGAAAGTCCGGTGCCCCCCCCTTCTCTTCAATGCCATCCCCGGCTGCCACCATCCCATAATTTCAAACTTGTGCCCAAGCATCCCTTAAAAGTGAAAACACCAGACAAGCTAAGGCTGTGCCACCCTGCTGTCACCAGGAGGGGGCACCGTGGCACTTGATTTAAGTAATCTTCAAGTTCACTGCCTTAATCTCGCTGCTGCACAGGAGAACAAAGAGCGACTTCGAACTCCATTTGACGGATTTTCTTAAACTCTTTTTCTCTTTCTTTCTTTCTTTCTCTTTTTTTTTTTTAATCGGCACTAAGCTCCTTAGGCTGCAAACTCCGCGGCTCTGCGGCTCATCCTGGGATTCTGTCGGGACAACGGAGGGCTGCAATTATTCCTGTAAAGCTAAAAGCCTTTATCCTCGAACTCCACCCCAAATCAGCCGACCTCGCCGTGCCTTTCCGCCACTCACCGTTATTGTGCAGTTTTATCGAGGCGTTCAGCATTGGCTCGTTGATCCTGAAGGAAGCAGCAATTTCTTCAAACAGGTGTTGGATTGAGAAGTTGGCTGGTAGGCTGACCTTGGAGTTGCCGGCATAATCTTTACATTCTTGTTCAAATTCAGAGAGAAACTAAAAAAAAAGACAAAGAAACACATAAAACTAGAATCAGGAAGGACAGCAGGGCCACTAAAGAATGGAGAAAGGACGGACCACCACCTGGATGGGAGGCCAGGAGACATCTGAACATCAGACTGGACAGGACGCCAGTTCAAGAGTCGGGCTTGATAAGTGGACCACCACCTAGCCAGGAATCCAAGGAGCCATTCAAGCCCTTCAAGCCATTGGGCAGAATCAGTGCCAGTATGGCGGGCCAGTGAATTGATCCAAGAGTCATTTTGGACCACTGCCTGGGCAGGACTCCAGGACGGCAGTCTAAGAGGTGGGCTGCGCAAGTATGTATCTGGAGAAAAGGTGCTGGGGGCCATCTATGAGCTGGCATGGACCACTGCCCAGTCAGGAAGCCAAGCAGACTTTCAAGACTTTGGGCAGAACCAGTGCCTGGATGTCAGGCCAGCGAGTTAATCCTAGAGTCATACTGGACTACAGCCTGGATGGGACTACAGGAAAATGGTTCAAGAGTTGGGCTGAACAAGATTCAAGAGAGGATGGACTGGCAGCCATCAATGAGCTGGGATGGACCACTGCCCAGTCAGGAAGGCAAGGAGCCATTCAATTCATTGGGCAGAATCAGTGCCTGGATGGCAGGCCAGTGAATCAATCCAAGAGTCATATTGGACCACTGTCTAGATGGGACACCAGGAAGGCAGTCTAAAAGGTGGGCGAGGAGCCATCTATGAGCTGGGATGGACCACTGCCCAGTAAGGAAGCGAAGAAGCTCAAGATATGGCTGAAAAACCATGCCTAGATGTCAGGCCAGCAAGCTAATCCAAGAGTCATATTGGACCACATCCTGGATGGGACTACATGAAGACTGTCCAAGCGTTGAGTTGGACGAGATTCCAGAGAGGACGGACTGGGAGCCATCTATGAGCTGGGATGGACCACTGCCTAGTCAGGAAGTCATGGAGCCATTCAATTCATTGGGCAGAATCAGTGCCTGGATGGCAGGCCAGTGAATTAATCTAAGAGTCATACTTGACCACGGCCTGGACAGGACTCCAGGAAGGCAGTTTAACAAGTGGGCTGCACAAGGATGTATCAAGATATTTAGTATGTACTGTACATACAAGTACGTATCTAGGGAGAAGGTGCTAGGAGCCATCTAAGTGTTGGAATGGACCACTGCCCAGTCAGGAAGCCAAGGAGCCATTCAAGAATTGGCCAGAACCAGTGCCTGGATGTCAGGCCAGCAAGTCAATCCAAGAGTCCTACTGGACCATGGCCTGGATGGGAGGCTAGCGAGCTGTCCGGCAGGTGGAGGGTCCTCGCACTCCGCATTGAAAGCTAAGAGCAGTAAAGGCTACCAGTGGAGGTCAGAATGCCAGCAGTTAGTCATCCTGGCCAATCATTCATGGAAGAAGGCTGTCTACAAGTGTGGAGGTCTGGTCCTTTAAGGAGACGGCTTAATGATTCTGAAGAAGTCAAGGAAAACATGGAATTATGCGATAGTCTACTGGACGTGACTGTAGAAGTTTTATCGGGTCGCCTCCAAAAAGGACCTCCATTCCCAAAGCAAAAGGAGCTTGAAGAGGTAAGACAGGCTCAGGTGATATGGACATGGAGGAGCCGACCAGAGGATGACAAACGATGAACCAGAGATGAGAAAAGTGCACTGGGAGCACCAGGGGTCTCAGCACAGGCCATTTCATAAGTGCCGTCAATGCTGAGTAAAGCACAAGGGGCAACTACAACTTTGAGTTGTTTTCTCGTCCAAACCGTCACCCTGATTGTCCTCCTTTCTTTATATCTTCCATTGGACAATTTAGTTTGTTTTTAGAGGTGTGCAGACTTACTAAAACTCAAAAACTGAAATCTCTCACTCCTAGAAGTATTTAGACTCCATCCATCCATATCCTAACTACAGGGTCATGGGGGTCTGCTGGAGCCAATCCCAGCCAACTCAGGGCACAAGGCAGGAAACAAAACCCGGGCAAGGCACCAGCCCACCACAGGGCACACACACACTAGCGTTAATTTAGAATCGACAATGTACCTAACTTGCATGTCTTTGGACTGTGGGAGGAAAACCACGCAGACACGGGGAGAACAAGCAAACTGCACGCAGGGAGGACCCGGGAAGCGAACCCTTAAGGGTCTCCTAACTGCAAGGCAGCAGCGCTACCCACTGCACCACCATGTCGCCCTAGATATATATAGAAATACATATATATATATATATATACTGTATACATATATACTGTATATATATATATTGTAAAATACTCAAGAGGAGACAGCATAAAGTTTTGGGGTCCGCCAGCCCCGTATATTGTGCAGAAATCAAAATCACAAACAAAATCGTTCATAACGCGACGCCGAACCATGGCGTCCGCGGCCATTTTATTGGGGAGGAGCGGAAGTGGAGGAATGCTGGGAAGGACCGTGAGGGAGGCTGGGATTGGTGACGTCAGGGCAAGATGGCGGAGGAAGGGCGGAAGTGCGACTGCGGTCAAAACCCGCTTATGACGGAGGGAGGTCCTTTTTCCTATGAGAAAGCAGGGGGAGAAAGTTAGTACCCCACCATTCCCTGCCGGCGAATATGTTCCCAGGTGCGTTCGAATCCGTCCGCAGCCTCCTACTCGCGCGTGCGTGATAATATATTTATATATAGAGAGAGAGATTTAGATATAGATATAGATATATAGATATATATATATATATATAGATATAAATATATATATAGATATATATAAGTAGATATATATAGATATATAGAAATATATATAGATGTGAAAGGCACTATATAAATAAACTATGTATAAATATATATTTACATCTATCTATATATCTATCTGTACATTCATATATGTATATAGTGCCTTTCACATTTATCTATCTATCTATCTATCTATGAGCCTTTTGTATCTGTTTAGAATGTCTTTTGAGCGTTCTTATTTTTAGTGCCTTTCCTACCTGTATATCTATTAGTCTTTCATATATTGCAGGACTTTTGAGCTGGGCATGTCCACATCTCTAGATCAGCGTTTCCTATAAGAGTGATTCCAGGCCCTTCACAGCCTTTATGTTTCCACACACAAGCATCCTGCAGTCTTCTGAAATCCAAGATATGTGGACTCATTCCCTGGATTGTTCTTTATCAGTATACTGCTGCTGGAGTATGTGAATTTCCCCTTGGGATTAATAAATTATCTATCTATCTATCTATCTATAAACTGCAGCTCCTAAACCCAGAGGCCATTTTGCTGAAGTGGTCTTCACTGATTTCCGCACGGTCATCATTTGGAGCGACCAATCAAATTCACTTCTGGATGTGTCTGGCAACATCACTACAGCTCTTCTGAGTCCACTATTTTACTAATTATTATACAGTGAGTGGTCACAAATCAGTGCCAGAGAGATCTTCTATAAAGGTGATCCTTAAATATCGGTGGCACTGTTATGAACATTTGTGACGGTCCCTTAAATTCAAAGCCGACGGGGGTCCGCGTGCCACTGCCATTAGAAACATAGCAAACTGTGATTCATGGGTGGCAGCCTGTGACCGACTGGTTTACAAACGCCAAGTGGATTTCTATTTGCCATCTGGCTGCTCTACCATAAAGCTCTGATTAATGGGACCGTTGCAGTGATAGTTGCCCTTCTAGAAGTTTCTCTCATCTCCACACGGGTTCCCTGAAGCTCTGCCAGATGGACCATCTCTCTTACCAAGGGCTCTGATGGTTGGTGTGGCTGGACTTACGGCTCCAGGAAGCCCCCCAGTTGTTGTAAACCTGTTTCATTTAAGAATGATGGCGGTCACAGCGCTTTTGGGAACCTTCAGTGCAGCAGGCCCCCCCGCAGCTCTGCGCCACGACACAATCACCGTCTCTAAGCAGGAAAGTCCTTCCACCTTCTGTACAATGGTGTGGGGGTCTTTTGTAATCTGTCCAGTGCATCAAATTGACCGGTGGTGGGCTCCTAAACAAGGTGCAGAAACCCCTAAACGTGGCCAGATGTCAAGTGTCACAGCAGAGGGTCTGAACACTTGTGATAAGGTGAAAGTTCAGGTTTTCATTTTTAATTAAGTTTCTGAAAATTTCAAAGGGGTATTCAGTGTTGCCTGATGACGGGGAAAAAGATGAATTTAAATGATTTTAGCTGAAGGCTGCAACATGAAAAAAAGTGAAGGGGCCTGAAGACCAACAGAGTAGACGGTTCCATATGGACGTCATTGTGACTTACCTGACTGAGTGTTATTTTCCCAAGTTCAGCTCTGATGAAGGCACCATTGGGACCAGAAGTAAGGATTACACTTTGGAGGAAACCCCTGCAGAAATGTCAAAAATAAAGACACGGTTAGACATAAAATAACATTTAGCAGTCATAGAGGAGATAATAAAAAAAAGTAAAAGTCTCTTTTAGCCAATTAAACCCACACAGGTCAGATAATTAGGTACGGCCGATTCTACATGGTGGCCAGCAGGGCTTTATGACATGCCAAACCAACCTGAAAGATTTTTGTCAAACAGACCACTGCAGGAGTTGCCAAAATCAAAGCTTCCAACTTACACAAGCCTTCGACTCGGTGGGACCCTGAAGATGAATTCTGAAACTAGAGGCTGTTGGCATCAGAGGTAACCTACAAGATGGAGCTCAGGAGACGAAGAGCACAGATAAGAGGATGATTTTTTATTTTGTTCTTTATTTCACCTTGTACAATTTCTTGTATTAGGAATTTGTTAGCTTTCCTGTCAATCATGGAGAATCCACTGCATCCACTGAACAGGATCATCTCCAGACAGAGGAGCAGCTTCAGAGACAGACTGCTGTCACCATCCTGCTCCACTGACAGACTGAGGAGACTCCACACTATGACCTCTTATATCACTGAAAGATGCTGAGAAATTAATTCACGCTTTTGTTTTCAGTCGACTAGATTACTGTAACGCACTCCTCTCAGGACCACCCAAAAAAGACAGAAATCGTTTGCAACGAGTGCAGAATGCAGCTGCTAGAATCCTAACTGGGAAAAGAAAATCCGAACACATTTCTCCAGTTTTAATGTCACTACACTGGTTACCTGTGTCATTCAGGATTGACTTTAAAATTCTGCTTATGGTTTATAAAGCCTTAAATAATCTGCTCCATCTTATATATCAGAATGTCTGACACCTTATATTCCAAATCGTAACCTTAGATCCTCAAATGAGTGTCTCCTTAGAATTCCAAGAACAAAACTTAAAAGAAGTGGTGAGGCGGGCAGGCGGCCTTCTGCTGTTATGCACCTCAAATCTGGAATAGCCTGACAAGAGGAATTCACCAGGCTGATACAGTAGAGCACTTTAAAACACGGCTGAAAACACATTACTGTAACATGGCCTTCTCATAACTTCACTTTAACTTAATCCTGATACTCCGTATGTTCAATTCATCATAATAACTATTCATGGTGGCTCTAAAATCCGTACTGACCCCTACTCTCTCTTCTGTTTCTTTTTCCTGCGCCACCTCCACCTACTCAAAGCTTCATGATGCTCCAACAATGACGGATGGATTAAAAGGCAGAAGTCTACGTGACCATCATCATCAAGCCTTTCCGTGAGAACCCTAAATCCAAAGAGGACTGTTTCATTTATGTTAGGTAGAATGCCCAGAAGGGTCTGGGTGGTCTCATGGTCTGGAATCCCTACAGATTTTATTTTTTCTCCAGCCGTCTGGAGTTTTTTTGTTTTTTCTGTCCCCCCTGGCCATTGGACCTTACTCTTATTCGATGTTAATTAATGTTGACTTATTTTAATTTCTTATTGTGTCTTTTATTTTTCGATTCTTTAATATGTAAAGCACTTTGAGCTACTGTGTGTATGAAAATGTGCCATAGAAATAAATGTTGTTGTTGTTGACTCCTGAGCCCGTATGGCAGCATATTCACCACACCCGGAAGTGCAGCCAGAAGTCGGTAATCAACCACCTGGAGCACTTCAGGGTGGACCAAAAAGGGCTCAGCAACCACCACTCAATGGCCAGAGTTGGGAGGAGGAGGACAAATCTTGGAGGAGGGATGGTGGAAGAAGAAGAAGAAGAAGAAAGGAGAAGAGTGTGTTTTGGGTGCTTTATTTGTACTGGGGACTGTGTTGTGCCTGTGGGGATTATGGGGAAGACAGGCACCACAGGTGAAGAGAAATAAAAGTGTATTTATTTTAATGTGCTTCTGGTGTAAGTCTGTGTCGGGACAGGTGCCCATATAGCGCCTTTCTTATATTTTTTATAATTCTTCTGAACTGTAGCGCTGATGTCTTTCACTTGGATGTCATAGATTGCATTGAGTAATTAAAGCTGGGAAGAAATATTAGTTTGTGTGTTCACATTTAAGGCTGTAAAGCGAAAACAATGGGAATATTTCGAGGGGGGGGGTTCTTTTCTATACCCACTGTATATACCCACATATATACAGTGTGTGTGTGTGTAGATGCACACATACAACTCACTGGCCACTTTATTAGGTACAGCGGTTCATCTGCTTGTTAACACAAATATCTAATCAGCTAATCACATGGCATCAACTCAATGCAATGTAACCTGTAGACGTCATGAAGACCACCTGCTGAAGTTCAAACCGAGTATCGGAATGTGAATGGAGAGGCGTTGAACATGGCGTGCTTGTTGGTGCCAGATGGGCTGTTCTGAGTATTTCAGAAACTTCTGTTCTCCTGACTTCTGAGTATCCTTGTCCTTCCCTTCATGACCACAGTGTCCCCATCTTCTGACGGTTACTTTCAGCAGGACAACATGTTGGGTCACAAAGCTCAAAGTGGTCTCTTGAACATCACAGTGAGTTCACTGGACTCAGATGCTCTCCACACTCAGCCGATCTCAATTCAGTAGAGCACCTTTGCGATGTGGGGGAACAGGAAATTTGCTTCATGGATGTGGAGCTGACAAATCTGCAGCAACTGGGTGCCTGTCATGTCAATATGGACCAACACCCCAGAGGAATGGTGCCAGCATCTCGTTGAATCAATGGGGGTCTGAGCCGATAGTAGCAGGGTGTACCTAATAAAGAGGCCGGTGAGTTTATATATTGTAAGAGAACAGACAGACCGTGATGAAGAGTTGGGGTGCCACCCTGGTGACTCCCTATAACTGGAATGCAGCAGTGCAAAGAAAAACGAGTAGCAATTACAAAAATGTCTTTTCAGATGCGAGTTCCAAAGTGAACTGTTTTCAAAATGGCTACACTTCCAGTCATAAGTCCTTCTAGCAGGAAGAGGTGGATCCAGGCAGAAGGACACCAGAAGTGACACCAGTGTGTGTGTGTGTGTGTTACTGGCAATGTATGAAAAGCAGGCACTGTATAGAAAGCTTAGGTAATACAGTCTTATGAAAAAGTTTGTGAACCCCTCTCAGCCTGCATAATAATGGACTCTCCTTTCAACAGTAAAGATATCAGTGGTGTGTCTTTCATTTCCTAGGAACATCTGAGTACTGCGGTGTTTCCTGAACAAAGATTTTTAGTGACGCAGTATTTAGTTGTGTGAAATTAAATCAAATGTGAAAAACTGGCTGTTCAAAAATGTGGGTCCCCTTGTCATTGTGCTGATTTGAATGCCTGTCACTGCTCAATGCTGATTACTTGGTGAGCTCCTTAAGCCTTGAACTTCACAGACAGGAGTGTCCAATCATGAGTGGTCAAAGGTATTTATGGTGGTCAATTACAAGTTGTGCTTCCTTCGCTTTGACTCTCCTCTGAAGAGTGACAGACAGCATGGGATCCTCAAAGTAACTCTCCAAAGATCTGAAAACAAAGATTGTTGAGTCTCCTGGTTTAGGGGAAGGCTACAAAAAGCTATCAGAGGTTACAACTGTAAGGAATGGCATCAGGACATGGAAGGCCACAGGCACAGTTGCTGTTAAACCAACCCAGCAGGTCTGGCAGGCCAAGAGTGGCATATGTGCAGGATTGTGAGAATGGCGACAGACGACACACAGATCATCTCCAAAGACCTGCAAGAACATCGCACTGCAGATGGTGTATCTGGACATCGCTCTACAATTCAGCACATCTGTATGGCAGGGTGATGAGAGAGAAGCCCTTTCTGTACTCACAGCACAAACAGAGTCGCTTGTTGTATCAAATGCTCATTTAGAGAAGCCAGATTCATTAAGAACAAAGTGCTTTGGACTGATGAGACACAAATGGAGTTATTTGGTCAGAACAAAAAGCACTTTGCATGGCAGAAGAAGAACATCACATTCCAAGAAAAACACCTGCTGCCTCCTGTCAAATGTGGTGGAGGTCCCATCATGCTGTGGGGCTGTGTGGCCAGTTCAGGGACTGGGGCCTTTGTTAAAGTTGAGGGTTGGATGAATTCAACCCAAGATCAACAGATTCTTCAGGATAATGTTCAAGCATCAGTCACAAAGTTGAAGTGACGCAGGGTTGGATATTCAAACAAGACAACGACCCAAAACACAGTTGGAAATCTACAAAGGCATTCATGCAGAGGGAGAAGTCCAATGTTCTGGAATGGCCGTCACAGTCCGCTGACTTGAATATCATCGACAATCTATGGGATGATTTGAAGCAGGCTGTCCATCAAATTGAACTGAACTGGAGAGATTTGGTATGAAGAATGGACAGAAACACCTCATCCAGAATCCAGACACTCATCACAGGCTACAGGAGGACAGCGTCGAGAGGCTCAAGGGAGCAAAAGGAGGCTCAGCTAAGTATTGATGTCATATCTCTGTTGGGTTGCCCACATTTATGTACCTGTCTAATTTTGTTATGATGTATATTTCATATTTTCTGTTAATCCAATAAACTTAATGTCACAGCTGAAATCCTACTGTGTCCATAAGGCATGTCAGATATTAAAAGGAAGTTACTACTTTGAAAGCTCAGCCAATGAGAAACAAAAACCCAAAGAATTAAGAGGGCTTCCCAAACTTTTTCATATGACTGTATGTAGAATGCCTGGCATTTTTGAGTAAAGTATGAAATATCTGAATTATTTTAATATTATATATACTTTCCCTATGCATTGTATAGAATGAGAAATGCTATTTAGGCAAAGTATTAAAAGAGAGTCATGAAAAGACGAATATGAAAATGAAAGAAATACAAAATAAAGTATAGCTCTTTCTTATTGAGGAAAACAAGACAAAATAAAATATGAACTTTCAAGGAAGGAAAGAGTTTTATTTTATGCACTTAATTGTCTTTAGGAGTCCCGTCTGGGTTCGCTCCCCGTGTCCTCCCTGTGTGGAGTCTGCATGTTCTCCCCGTGTCTGCGTGGGTTTCCTCTCACAGTCCAAAGACATGCAGGTGAGGTGCATTGGCGATTCTAAATTGTGCTTGGCGTGTGTTAGGTGTGTGTGTGTCTGCGCCCTGCGGTGGGCTGGCGCCATGCCCGGGGTTTGTTTCCTCCCTTGCGTCCTGTGTTGGCTGGGATTGGCTCCAGCAGACCCCCGTGACCCTGTAGTTAGGATATAGCGGGTTGGATAATGGATGGGTGGATGACTTTCTCACAAAAAAGTAAATCTTGAAAAGAGAGTCATGAAAAGGCCTTCATTAAAAAAATGTATAAATGATAAAAGAAAATATCAAATATAATACAGAAGTTTCTTACTGAAAAAAAAAACTTGAGAAAAAAAATTTACTGTAACATTAGAAATGTCATTATCGGGAGTATTTTATACTTTGACGGTTTGTCTTTTGGCATTGCATACAATGCCTAGGAAATGTGTGACATTTTAAATCGTTTCATACTTTGACATCCAGTTTTCAGTTTTCGGTATATTGCCTGCTTTCATACATTGCTGGTAACATATACTGTACATGTATATGTGTGTATACTGTATATGTATTTGTATGTGTATATATTGTCAGGGATGCCAGGGGCCATGACCCGGCCGGGATGTCATGAGGGACCGGATGTGGGTCTGTGCCCACCCTGGATCACGTGGGGGTCGCCTTCCTGGTTGTTTTGGGGGCCACGGGTACAGGGCATGGAAGCTCCACCCTGTAGGGGCCCGTGGTCACCGCCAGGAGGCGCCCCAATGCCTTGGGGACGTGTTACCCCAGCACTTCCGCCACACCAGGAAGTACTGGGGGGAAGAATTAGGACGGCACCCGGAGAGCTGCCAGGAGGACAGCCGGCACTTCCGCCACGCTGGGGCGTGGCCAGAAGAGGAATGCCGGGAACACCTGGGGCTCATCCGGGGACTCTATAAAAGGGGCCGCCTCCCATCATTCGAGGCTGGAGTCGGGAGGAGGAAGGACGAAGCTCAGGAGAGCTGTGGAGGCGGCCAGAAGAAAGGCATTGTGGCCAGGATTGTGTGATTGGGGTAATTGTGCACGTGACTGGGGTCTGAGTGACCATTGGACTGTGTCTTAGTGACATCATAGTTGTAAATAATATTGTAAATAAACGTGTGGTGGTTGAGAAACAACATGTCCGCCTGTCAGTGTCCGGGCCGGGTTCACAATATGTAAATATATTATCCATACACACACTTACATAAAGTATACAATGTAAATATGTATATATGTGTGTCTGTTTATAAACTGTATGTGTGTGTATATTACTGTATACCTGACCGGGACGCCCAGGAAGACCGGAGGAGGGCTTACGCCTCCCTCCAGACCATGTGGGGGTGACCACCCTGGTGGCTTTGGGGACCACGGGAACAGAGCTTGGAAGCTCAATCCTACAGGGGCCTGTGGTCACTGCCAGGGGGCACCCCAATGCCTTCGGAGCCCTGGACCTCAGCACTTCCGCCACACCTGGAAGTGCTCCTGGAGCACATCTGGGAGGGGATTAAAGGGGCCGCCTCCCTCCATTGGCTGGCTGGAGTCGGGTTGTAGAGGACGGAGAGAAGTGGAGGCGGTCAGAAGACAGAGAGAGGCATTGTGAGAGGCCAGGACTTTGGGGTGATTGGTGCTGCGGCTCTGGGTTGGGTGTGTTCCACCTGTAAATAGTCGTGTAAATAAAAGTGTGTTGGGTGTCTGCCTGCCTGTGTCCGGGCTGTTCTCCACAACACACATACACATAAAGTATACAATGTAAATATATATATATATATATATACTAGACATTAAGCCTGTTACAATAGATAGATAGATAGATAGAGTGAAAGGCACTATATAATAGATAGATAGATAGATAGATAGATAGATAGATAGATAGATAGATAGTGAAAGGCACTATATAATAGATAGATAGATAGATAGATAGATAGATAGATAGATAGATAGAGTGAAAGGCACTATATAATAGATAGATAGATAGATAGATAGATTGAAAGGCACAATATGATAGATAGATAGATAGATAGATAGATAGATAGATAGATAGAGATAGATAGATAGATAGAGTGAAAGGCACAATATATATAGATAGATAGATAGATAGATAGATAGATAGAGTGAAAGGCACTATATAATAGATAGATAGATAGATAGATAGATAGATAGATAGATAGATAGATAGATATGAAAGGCACAATATGATAGATAGAGTGAAAGGCACTATATAATAGATAGATAGATAGATAGATAGATAGATAGATAGATAGAGTGAAAGGCACTATATAGATAGATAGATAGATAGATAGATAGATAGATAGAGTGAAAGGCACAATAGATAGATAGATAGATAGATAGATAGATAGATAGATAGATAGATAGATAGATAGATTGAAAGATAGATAGATAGATAAAGTGAAAGGCACTATATAATAGATAGATAGATAGATAGATAGATATTTTTTATTTTTAAAATGACCTTTATTATGAACAATAACAAAATATACAGTCATAAGACAAACAATCCCAATATTCAGGATATTAACAAAAAAGTCTGTATCACACAACCACCATTACTCCCCCTTTACACTCCTCCCACTCTGCATATTAATAGATTATTTTAATATTAAAAATTAAACTTTACTTCGTGCAACAACAAAAAAAAAAAATTGAACACAGCAGTAGTATGCAGTTAATAAATATGTTGCATTACTCCACTACTATTGCCCCGTGCACACTTCTTACTCCACACATAAAGTACAGAATTTCCATATTAAATAAGTAATTCATAATTTGTTCATTAACCCACTATTCCCTTATACATGCCTCCTGATTCACACATAAATAATAAATAATTGTCCATAATAAACACACAATTCATAATCAGTTTACTCCACCATCACTCCCCCTGTACTCGTCTCCTACTCCGTACATCGCTCTCCATTATACACACAGCATTGTATTCCCCAGGAGTCTCCTATTCTGAGCTTTCAATCATCCAGTATTTAAATATTTTGAAGGACATTTAAAGAAGTCACCACCCAGTCACCAGCTTGCCCTTCTCAACAGAACACAAAGCCCCCCCAAGCCCCCATAAATCACAGAAGGTCTGCATGTCTCCAATGAGTTGATGGTAAGTGAACTCCAGCTTCAACCGGCACTTCACCAGCACTTTAAACATCAGGAGCACATCGGTGGTCTTTGAGTTTTTTTCTCTGTTCCTCCTGGTTTTGAGGATTGACAGTTTTGCTTGGCCCAGTAGATAATTTCCCAGCACACACTTGTTTCTCTGTCTCTGAGTATACTTAATACCAAAAATAAATCCAACAGTTGACAATGACAGTCCTATTCTATCCAAAAGTATCTTGAGAAATATAAAAAATGGTTCGAGCCGTTTGCAGTTAACAAAAAGATGAAAAACAGTCTCGCTGTTGACAAAGGACAACAATCTGATGTTCCTGGTGAAATAACCGATAAAAAGGAGTTGGTGGCGAGAGCCCCATGAAGAATCCTCCATTGCAGGTCGCCAATTCTTTTTTGCAGTGGTTGTTTATAAAAAGTTCTCCACGCTGGAGTTTCATTCACTCCAACATGCAGTTCTTGTCTCCAGCGTGTGTCTGGCAAGTCTCTAAGAAATTTATAAAAAGTCACCTTAACACACACCTGGTAGAGCTCATTTTTTCCCATCGTGTCAAACTGCTTGTCTATTAAGTTGCCAAATTCAGAATGGAGCCTGGATGGTCAGTGCAGTCTGTGACGTTGGGTTTGACTTGGATGACGAGTTCTGTGACATCTGAGTTGAAGATCGGATTGTCGGAGAGACGCTCTGGCACAGTGACCCTGCGCCTAAGTTCACCAAGGCCTCCTTAAACTGGCACAGAAAGTGGTGTACAAGACGTTCAGACCTCACGCCCAGGACCGATGTGAGGTGTGCTGCGGTGTGCCATGTGCTAGTGTGGTTATTTAAAAGATGGCCAATCTTCGTGATTCCACTTTTAATAAGGATTGAGGTGAAGTGACAAGAGAAGAGCAGAGGAGATTTCAACACATTATTCCTAATCAGAGGTTCCTCTAAAAAACAATGAAGATTGCCAAAAACAAAACGAGATCTCATAAGTTTACTATGCCAAGTAAGCAACATTGACTGATAGAATTTTGGCAAAACTGATAAAGTTAGTTTGGAGACGTCTAAGAGGAGTAGCTGTTTGTCAAATTTTAACTCGCTCACTTTGTGTAAAATTACAAACGCCAGGTCTCTCCAAGGCAGGCCGTCTGGACCATAGAACAGCCTCTGCAGCGTCTGGAGCCTGAAGGCCTCGATTTTACTTCTGACGTCAATCAGTCCCTGCCCTCCTTCTGCCACTGGTAGGTGCAGCACACCTCTCTGGACCCAGTGTAGACTGTCCCAAAAAAAGTCAAGGATGATCGTCTGTACGGATTTGATCAGAGCTACTGGTGGATCAGCACACCTGAGCTTGTGCCAAAACATGGAGGCAATCAAGTTATTCAGGATTAACACCCTGCCTCTACATGAAATGTCCCTCAGAAGCCACTTCCAACGGTTCAGCCTTGCTTGGATCAGATCTGTCCACCCCACCCAATTTTCTACAGCAGTGCCATCTGTGCCTAAATACACCCCCAGGTACTTAAACACGTTTCTATTCCATTGGAGGGTCTCAGGAAGAGCTGGAGGAGCGAGTCCCCAGTCACCCAGCAAGAAAGCATTGCTCTTGAGCCAATTGACTTTCGCTGGCGTCAGTTTTGAAAACGTCTAAGCAGTTGACTAAAGTGTTTACCTCAGATGTAGAAGACACAAAGACAGTAATATCATCTGCGTGAGGCAACGACCTTAAAACAAGCAGTGGGGCAAACTGGGATGCTGAGACCAGAAAGACGACGCCTGAGCTGCTCTAGGAGGGCTCAATTGACAGAGAGTAGAGCATCCCTGAGAGTGGGCAGCCCTGGCGAATACCCCTGGTGACAGAGAAAGGGGCTGTTGTGGCACCGTTAATCTTCAGAACGCCATATATATTTGAGTAAAGCATTCCAATGTATTTGGAGAAGGAGGACCCAAACCCAAAAGCTTGTAGGACTCTGAACAGATATTGGTGATCCACTCTGTCAAAAGCTTTTCTTGATCCAATGAGATCATTCCTGCCTTTAAACCGAGAAGCTTTGAAGTCGTAATCAGGTCTCGCACCAGAAATATATTGTCAAAGATGGAGCGGTCTGGCACACAGTAGGTCTGATCTGACCTGATGACGCACCCCATTACTCTACGCAGGCGAGTAGCCAGAGCCCTGGACAGAATCTTATAATCCGTACATAAAAGGCTAACAGGACGCCAGTTCTTGAGGTCGGACAAATCTCCTTTTTTTGGGAGCAGAGCAATAACAGCCCGCCGACAGGATAATGGCAGTTCATTGTTCATCATGCTCTCTCGAAGACTGCCAATAAATCCGCACCTAATAAATTCCAGAATGTCTTAAAAAACTCGACCGTCAGGCCGTCTATGCCAGGTGACTTTCCTGTATTTAGTTCGCTGAGGGCCGTAGTCAAGTCCTCTAAGCTGAGGGTTGTATCCAGAAGCTCTTTTTCCGTTTTGGGGATTTGTGGCAGGTTGTCTAGGAGGCTCCTGGTCTCAGAAGAATCTTCTGTTGTTTCGGCACAGAACAGCTTTTATAAAAATCATGAGCAATAGCTCTGATGGCCTCAGGCTCCTCGATGATGCGCCCATCCTCATTTTTCAGAGCGTGAATCACTTTACTCTGTGATCTTTTCTTTTCAAGTCCAAAAAAAAATTGAGAAGGAGAATCCATTTCGACCAACTCCTGAATTCTTGAGCGCACAAGAGCACCATGCACCCGTCTGTCCAATAAGTCCATGAGATCTTGTTTTTTTGTTTTTAGATTTTCAAAGACGCCATCGTTAAAAGAGCTGTCTAAAGACGAAGAAAGCTCTAAGATGTCCTCCTCCAACTCTGCCATTGCCTTCCTCATATTCTGAGTTGCATTCTGCGTGTATTGCTGACACAGCACTTTGATCTGAGTTTTGAACAGTCCCACCACTGCCGCAGAGATGAAAAGGAACTTGTCGTCAACCTCCACCTCTTCCAGAAGAATTCAAAAACTTCAATGAAACGGAGATCTTTCAGTAGGCTGTTGTTGAAGTGCCAGTATGACGGAAAGGAAGATCGAAATGGAAGTGAAACTTTGAGAAGGACAAGACTGTGATCAGAAAAGCCAGAAGGATGAATGGAGCAGTTCGCTATAAGATTGCTGTGGTGATTCAAGCAATACACTCTATCTAGTCTCGCCATGGAGATCGAGCCCCCCGAACCCTTCACCCACGTGTACTGGCGAATTCCTGGGTGTAATGCCCTCCAGACATCAAAAAGGTCGGCCTTGCTGAGGACTGACTTTAAGTGAGCCGCGGAGCTGGGGTGAGGCTCCAGGCCATTTCTATCTAAGGTGGCGTCATCTGTGCAGTTAAAATCTCCCCCCACAAAACAAGATCTTCATCTTTGCACTGCACAAGTAAGTCATGGAGCAAAGAGAAAACAGCAAACGCTCCCTTCCTTCATTGGGTGCATAAACATTTATGAAGACCCACGTTGTGCCCCCTAAGCAGGCTTCCACTTTCAGCAGTCTGCCTTTAACTACCTCTGTCACGCTAGTCGAGTCGGGTGAGAAAGAAGTAGAAAACAGAATGGCGACCCCGGCACTAACACTCGACCCGTGGCTCAAAACATCTGTCCCTGCCAGCCTCTGTGCCAGTCTGCCTGGTTAGCAGGGTCTGTGTGAGTTTCTTGTAAAAAAATAACACTAAGCTCCTTATTAAGTAGATAATCAAACACGCGACCGCTTGTTGTCATGTCGACTTCCATTGATGTTAATTGTGCCAAAATTACACAAAGGCATGAAAAAGCAAAAAAGAAAAGCAGTCACCAAAAACAACTTTAAAAAAGACATGGAAGGACGTGTCCAGCAGTACATCATACTGGCTTGGGATTTAAGGATCTTTTCACCCTGCTCATCACATTTTTCAGCCGCACAGCTTCAGTTCTCTTAAGGCCTAAAGCTGTAGCCTGGCGTAGGACCCCCTTAGCTGAGCTCAAAACAGTTGGAGATCGGGAAATGGTGACTCACATTCACACCCCTCTTGCCCTAAATTTTACAAAACGGATTATGTTGTCGTTACTGTAGCCACCACGGAAGCTCAGCTGAGGTGACAGATTGGACCTCACTGATGTCCCCAGCCACCGCCTTCATCCTGACTCACAATACCGACGTCTGCAGGCACCTCAGGCTCATCTTGAACATTCTCTGAGTCGTCAGCTGCGGAGACTGAGCTCTCAACTTTATTGTGTTTAAGTGCAACACCGCTACATGCGGACCCGTCTTTCCTTTTTCTTGTCACAGGCTTTACCCACTCTGTGTCATCCTCCATTTCTTGAACATTGCTCGCTGTTGTCTGCTGAGGTGCTCATCTTATTGATCGCACCCTCAGCCCTAACATTCTCCTCAACCTCTCGTATCTGTTGTACAGCTTCTGTTTCAATGAGCTCGGCGCTGGGCAGAGCCCCATCATCATGAACGGAAGCCACACTCACAGGCTGCTCAGCACCATCACTCGTATGTGCAGAATGAACAGTAACACCGTCCGTAGGCAGTGATCCGGCCTCAGCCGCAGCGTCCTTCTCTGGGGCGCTCTCACCACTCTGCACGACTTTAGTTGCGGGCGGACTCAGCCGCATCCGCCGGCTCAGCTGCACGTTCAGGTGCCAGTTGCGCCATCATAGCAGGTAAAGAACTGCCCTGATCCTGCACACTCTGACCAGGGCCCTCCATTAAGTCCTCCTCCACATCAGAAAAACTGACGGAAGACTCACTGCCTTCATCGTCAAATAATATCGAGTAGTCCTCGGCTACTTTTAGAAACACCAGGTACGCGGAGTCTGTAGTTTCCTCAGAACACTTACACTGGCCAGCCTTGTGCCCCACTTGACCGCACTTAAAACATTTCATGGACTCGGATGATATAAAACCACATAATCAAATCCATCTACTCTGAATTTGAGAGCCACATCAAGTTCACCTTGTAAATCGTTTAAAATCATGTGAACTTGTCTCCTGAAAGAAACGACATGTTTTAAGTCGGGTGATCGACAGCCCAAGGGAATCATTGAAACTTTTGATATGATCTGCCCATATCTTTCAAGTTCTTTGATGAGAATATCATTCTTTAGAAACGGAGGAACATTTGAAATAATCACTCTCCGTGCAGGAGTAGAAAGAGGTAAAACTGAAATTAAGGTACCGTTAATAATCACACCATTCTGAACAAGAGTATGCACCAAACTCTCATCATTTAGAAACAGGACAACACTTTTATTCATCCGAGACGCTGAACGTACATTTTTACAGCCGATTAACTTGCCGACTTCCACTACACACGCCTCAACAGAGACCATCGGATCAACCAACAACTTCACGCCATGCCGGCGTGTTAAGTTTTCAAAATTGCGGCATCAAGCCAGGCGGTGTTTGTCTCGACACGGCCATTGCGGCCGCCGCAAATACAATACTGGAGTCAATAAGAAAAACAATATGTAGACAGCAAAATAACCCCTACACATTAGAGAAAAACAAAAAACAAAAAATATAAAGATTAGGAAAAAAAAAGAATAAGAAATACTCACGAGCCCACCCGGCACGCCACCACCTCCTCCTCCTCCCGCCAGCAACCCACAGACACGCCCACGAAAGACCTACGCAATCAAACCACAGACCGACAGCGAAACAGCATAGAGATAGATAGATAGATAGATAGAGTGAAAGGCACTATATAATAGATAGATAGATAGATAGATAGATAGATAGATAGATAGATAGATAGATAGATAGATAGATAGATAGATAGATAGATAGATGATGAAAGGCACTATAGATAGATAGATAGATAGATAGATAGATAGATAGATAGATAGATAGATAGATAGATAGATAGATAGATAGATAGATGAAAGGCACTATATAGATAGATAGATAGATAGATAGATAGATAGATAGATAGATAGATAGATAGATAGATAGATGAAAGGCACTATATGATAGATAGATAGATAGATAGATAGATAGATAGATAGATAGATAGATAGATAGATAGATAGATGAGAAAGGCAGATATATAATAGATAGATAGATTTTTTTTTTATTTTTTAAAAGCAAAATTTATTAAATAAACACAGGAATAAATACAAAAAAAACACAGTAAAACTCAAAATCTTAAGTCTTACAAAAAAACACGTACACACTTTCCTAATGATGAATATTCATTTTAAACCATTACATATTCATATTGTTCTTGGAGTATATATTTATCTAATCCCCCCCATTGTTTCCACCCTCCAATCCCACTTATTCTCAATTTATCCACCCAATTTATAAAGGAATGAAACACCAAAGTCAAAGCACAAATTGCAAATTATCTTCATCACATACACAAAGCACATTATTCACGCACCACATTTCCTTAAACTTTGCTAAATTATTTGTGGACTTATAAAAATTAAAATCCACTAATATCCTACTTTCACATACTTTTCTAAAAAATACAACAACATTTTCATTTCCACTCCCAGTAATCTTGTTTTTACGGGTCTTCCATATTGACAGTTTTGCTTGCCCGATAATAAAATTAATTAAGTTCATATTTTCTCTGGTGTGTTTTGTAATTCTAACCCCAAACACAAACACCGTGCCATTATACGGACCCCAGCCCTTCTACTATTCTTTCAATTTCACTAAAAAGGTCTGGAGCCTCTCACAATACATAAATGCATGAAAGACACTTTCCCTCAGACCACAAAAGGGCAGCAATCTGAGACCCCGGACATATAATCGATAAGAAGGAGTTCACCGCTAGTATCCCATGTACCAACCTCCACTGCAGGTCTCCCACCCTACTGGCCAATGGCGGCTTGTACAACGACCTCCATGCGGGGTTCAGTCCTTGAGGGGCTCCAAGCTTGTCTCTCCATGGTGTGTCGTGTCTTCGTGTCCTCAGCTGCTCCAGGTTGTTCACCTTCACACAAATCCTGTACAGCTGTTTCCCCGGCACTGTAGGTAGAGATAACGCCTCTAGAGAACTTAAGGCTAAAACATTAGTCTCACCATCCCTCAGTTCAACAGCCGGAGACACAGTAAGCGTTGGAAAAGGTGTTTCGTCAGTTGGCTTCAATTGTGATGAGAAAATTCCGTGCAGGAGTGTCATGGATTCCCTGTCCATTGATGATTGTACATGCCACAGAAACTTCTCCATTAGCGGACTGAGTGCACTCCTGTCTCCACTGCTACCACTTGTGCACTTTTCCAAGTGTAATTTTCCCAGTCAATTATGTCCTTTATTGTGGTTATTCCATGTATTATGAAATGATTAATACAATTTTCAGAAAGTCCTGTAGCAGTGCCAACAGCAGGATTGTAGAACAGTGGTTCATGAAGGACCCAAAATGTGGAGAGGTCATCACAGTCCTTTTTTATCAACAGCAGTTGCCACGCTGCTAGAAGGCTTTTATAAAACCTGGCACCTGTAAAGTCTTGATCTTATCTAAGTGGCACAGCAGTAAACTTTTCCCAAGTCCCATATGCCTGGCTTGTTTAAAGAAGAGTACGGCTAAGTTCATCCACTGGCTCTGCTCGACAGGATACAGCAGTTTTGAATGGTCTGAAGGCGGAAAGCAGCAATCCTGCTGGTAATGTCAATAAGTCCTTGTCCGCCTTCATCCAATGGTAAAATAGAACGCCCTTCTGTATCCAATGGGTACCAGTCCAAAAAAAATCCATGATCGCCTTCTGTATCTGCTGAACAAGCAAAGGTGGAGGTTGTAGACAAATACACTTATGCCACAGGCTGGAGGTCACCAGGTTATTAATGACCAGCATCCGTCCTCTATAGGATAACTGAGGGAGTATCCACTTCCACTTGGCAAGCCGAGCTGTAACCTTGTCCAACAGACCCTCCCAGTTCTTTTGGATGTAGTGGTCATCTCCAAGATGGACTCCCAGGTACAGGAAGCCTCCAGTTGTCCACTGCAGACCCCTTCCAGTCGAGGAGGACTACATCCTGTCCAGTTCCCACCAGCACTGCACTACTTTTGTTCCAATTCACTTTAGCCAAGATGCTTTACTGTAATTCCGTAGACCTTCTGTTAATTCGCCCAAATCCTTCTGGCTTGTGATGACTACAGCAAGATCATCTGCATAAGCAGTGACTTTCACAGGGTCCATGTTGCAGTTGGGGATGGAGAGACCAGTCAGCACCTTCCTCAGGTGCACCAGGAAAGGCTCCAGCGCCAGAGCATATAACATGCCGGACAAAGAACATCCCTGTCTGACTCCTCTTCTGACACTGAAAGGTGCACACAAGCCACCATTGACCTTTATGATACCAGAAATGTCACTATAAAGTAAACGAATATGTTTAATAAAAGACCCCCCAAACCCAAACGCCTTCATGGCATTCCATAAAATGAGTGACTGACCCTGTCAAAAGCTTTTTCCTGGTCAAGAAAAATAAGACCAGTCTGAAAACCAAACAGTTCTGCAGCAGCCAAAATGTCCCAATTAAAAAATGTTATTAAAGATGGACCTGCCAGCCACGCAGTAATTCTGATCAGGATGCACCACTCTCCCTAAAACTTGGACCATCCTGTTGGCTAAGGCTTTAGAGAGAACTTTATAATCAGCGCATAAGAGAGACACAGGCCGCCAGTTCTTAATGAGACACAAGTCTCCCTTCTTCGGCAGCAGCGTGATCACGGCTCTACGGCAGCTCTGCGGTAACAAGCCAGTTTTAAAACTCCATTGGAACACTTCCAATAAGTCCAGGCCGATGACATCCCAGAACTCTTTATAAAACTCCACTGGTATTCCATCGATTCCGGGACCTTCCCTGTTTTCAGCTGTCCCAGGGCTGTGGTGAGTTCTGCAAAGGTCACCTCTCTATTTAGCTGTGCCACATCTGCATTGGGCAGCTGCGGTAAGTCCTGCAAAAAGGCCTGTTGGTCTTCACTGCCACCATCTCCATCTGCAGCAAACAGAAGTTCATAAAATTCGCGGACCACCTGCCTTATTTCACTGGGCTCTTGTGTCTCACTGCCATCGGGTGTTCTTATGCAATGTAAGATTTTACTCTGCGAGTTTTTTCTCTAAACCAAAAATATTGAGTTGGTGCATCCATCTCAGTCAGTCGTTGAAACGGGCCCTCACTAAAGCCCCCTGAGCTCTGGTCTCAAGCAGGTGAGCCAACCCCAGTTTAGCAGAAGTCAGGCTCGCCTGAAGCTGCTCATTTGGACCCTTCTCTAGAAGCTGTTGAAATTCAGCTATTTTAATTTCTAAAGCTGCCATTTCTGACCGCAATACTTGGGTGACATTTCTGGTATACTCCTGACACAAGGCCCGGATGTGACTCTTCCCAACCTCCCACCACTGTTGTAAGCTGGTGAACTCCTTCTTCATAGCCTTCCAGCCTCCCCAGAAATGAACAAATAACTCTTTAAAGTTCTGATCTTTAAGGAGGAGTGTGTTAAAATGCCAGTATGGACTACGGGTCTGTAAGTGTTACAAATAAGTGTACAACACACCAAACTGTGATCAGAGAATCCAGTAGGCACAATAGAGCACACCTTAAATAAACCTAACAGGTGCTTAAAACTATAAAAATGATCGAGTCTTGCCATTGAGATCGTATTTCCACTCGTCCGCCCCCAGGTGTATTGCCGACAGGCCCCATTTTTAGCCCTCCATACATCTTCCAGCCCAATGTCCTTAATTATTTTACCTAAAGCTCGTGCTGAGCGAGGGTGCGTTCCAGCCCATTATTTCTGTCTATTCTGGTATCAAGTGTACAATTAAAATCCCCTCCTAACACCACCACTTCCTCAGGGTCACACTTGGATAAAAGATCTCCTAACTTATTAAAGAAGTGGAGCCTCTCCTCACCCTCATTCGGTACACATTAATGAAAGTGACGACACTGCCATGAAATTTCACCGTTACTTTAGGAGTCTCCCTTTCACCAGCTCATCAGTGCTGCAAACTTCTACTTGAAGTCCTCCAAGAAATAAAATGGCCACTCCAGCACTAACATTTGTCCCATTACTAAATAAAATGTCCCCCTTCCAATCTCTGCTCCACTCCCACTGATTGTGCTCATCAATGTGGGTTTCTTGTAGAAAGGTGACATTCAAGTCTTTTGTCTGATAAAATCAAACAATGCGACCCTCTTATCTGGACTTCTCCCACCGTTAATATTTAGGGTTCCTATGTGTACACTTGCCATGGTAACAGAATATATAGATAAACACACAATAAAACACAGGGACCACCACAAAGACTGTGGAGTAGATTTAACAGGGGGCTTAGCCATTAGGTGGTGTTTAGATTGGACTGTTTTCTCAGTTTACTTGTTAAATTCTTTAGCCTCACTAGTTCTTTAACATCAAACATTGCGGAGGCTGCTTTGTCTCGTCGCAACCCGCGGACAGACGATAGAAAGAGGTCAATGTCAGGGAAAAATTCGGCCACATCCACCCCCTTTTTTCCGGCGGTATTCACCAAAAACTCTTTCACACTTTGAGCGCTGTAACCCCCCCTGGCTTTTAACTCTGGGGGCTCCGAGGCAGCAGACCCATCGGAGATATTACCGTCGTCGTTTCTTCCCCGACACTCCCGCATTTGAGACGTTATCGGCCGTCTCCGCGAAGACGGGAAAATCCTCCTGACAAGGACCATAGGCGGGATCCTCTCCAACGACCCCCGAGCCCTGACTTAAAACAATTTTCTTTCGTGCCCGATCTTCTCTTTCTCCTTGCCTTTTTGAGCAGGACGTTTAAATTCACTTTTTTCCTCTGTCTCGTTGCTGCCTCCCTCATCCATATCAATTTCTCCCCACACACTTTCTGCTGCAGTCGCTGTTTGATCTACCGTTTCACTACCGCCTTCATTCGGCTCATCTCTGGGCGGCACTTGATTCTCCTGCCCTTCAGCTCTAGTAGCATTTTTATTCTTATCACCTTGCGCCTCTGCGCCATCAGCCACAATTTCGTGATCTTCCACTTTCTGCCCCTCTATTTCTGTATTTGTACGGCTAGTTTTCTTGTTCCCGTGGTGTTTCTCAGGACACTGTTTAATTAAATGAGCTTCACTCCCGCACCCAAAACATTTCATTTCGTTAGAAGTGACGAAAATCACATAATCGAAACCGTCCACTCTAAACTTCATTGCCACATTTAATTCGTCATCCATTCTATTTAAAACCATAAAACTTGTCTCCTAAATGACAAGACATGTTTTAAATCAGGCGATTTACAACCTAAAGGAATGTGCCGAATTTTCGATACCAGACGCCCATGCCGCTCCAACTCTTTCGCTATAGTTTCATTTTTGAGAAAAGGCGGCGCATTTGAAATTGTTACTCTACGGGACGGGACGGCTAAAGGGGAAACCTGTACAAAGGAGCCATTAATAACCACCCCCTTCTCAACCACTGTCGGAACTAAATCCACAGAGCTCAAAAAAACCACGATATTCCCGCTCATTCGTGAAGCTGACTTAATATTGTCACATCCGACCACTTCGCCTACCGCCAAAACCCCCGCCTCTAAAGGAACAAACTCCTCCGATATAAGTTTAATCCCATGGCGGCGGCTCAAACGCTCAAGATTAGCAGCCATTGCGGCTGCCGTGGCCTAAGCCACTCAGTACAAAAACAAGTGTAGCTGTTTTCACCAAAGAAAAGATAGAAATAAGAAACTAGAAAATTAGAAGAAAAAAGAATCACCACACTCACCTCAGCGTCCACCACCAGTTCCACTCGCTCACACTCGAGACAACCACCCAGCATGCACAGCGACAGCAAGAACAGGAAGGAGATAGATAGATAGATAGATAGATAGATAGATTGAAAGGCACTATATAATAGATAGATAGAGTGAAAGGCACTATATAATAGATAGATAGATAGATAGATAAATGAAAGGCACTATATGATAGATAGATAGATAGATAGATAGATAGATAGATAGATAGATAGATGAAAGGCACAATATAATAGATAGATAGATAGATAGATAGATAGATAGATAGATGAAGGCACTATATAAAGGCAGATATAGATAGATAGATAGATAGATAGATAGATAGATAGATAGATAGATAGATAGAGTGAAAGGCACTATATGATAGATAGATAGATAGATAGATAGATAGATAGATAGATAGATAGATAGATAGATGAAAGGCACTATATAGATAGATAGATAGATAGATAGATAGATAGATAGATAGATAGATAGATAGATAAAGTGAAAGGCACTATATGATAGATAGATAGATAGATAGATAGATAGATAGATAGATAGATAGATAGATAGAGTGAAAGGCACAATATAATAGAAAGATAGATAGATAGATAGATAGATAGATAGATAGATAGATAGATAGATAGATAGATAGATTGAAAGGCACAATATAATAGATAGATAGATAGATAGATAGATAGATAGATAGATAGATAGATAGATAGATAGATAGATAGATAGATGAAAGGCACAATATGATAGATAGATAGATAGATAGATAGATAGATAGATAGATAGATAGATAGATAGATAGATAGATAGAGATAGATAGCACAATATGATAGATAGATAGATAGATAGATAGATAGATAGATAGATAGATAGATAGATAGAGTGAAAGGCACTATATGATAGATAGATAGATAGATAGATAGATAGATAGATAGATAGAGTGAAAGGACCTATATAATAGATAGATAGATAGATAGATAGATAGATAGATAGATAGATAGATAGATAGATAGATAGAGTGAAAGGCACTATATGATAGATAGATAGATAGATAGATAGATAGATAGATAGATAGATAGATAGAGTGAAAGGCACAATATAATAGATAGATAGATAGATAGATAGATAGATAGATAGATAGATAGATAGATAGATAGATAGAGTGAAAGGCACTATATAATAGATAGATAGATAGATAGATAGATAGATAGATAGATAGATAGATAGATATAGATAGATAGAGTGAAAGCACTATATGATAGATAGATAGATAGATAGATAGATAGATAGATAGATAGAGTGAAAGGCACTATATAATAGATAGATAGATAGATAGATAGATAGATAGATGAGTGAAAGGCACAATATGATAGATAGATAGATAGATAGATAGATAGATAGATAGATAGATAGATAGAGTGAAAGGCACAATATAATAGATAGATAGATAGATAGATAGATAGATAGATAGATAGATAGATAGATAGATAGATAGATAGATAGATAGATAGATATAGATAGATAGATAGATAGATAGATAGATAGATAGATAGATAGATAGATAGATAGAGTGAAAGGCACTATATAATAGATAGATAGATAGATAGATAGATAGATAGATAGATAGATAGATAGATAGATAGATAGATAGATAGATAGAGTGAAAGGCACAATATAATAGATAGATAGATAGATAGATAGATAGATAGATAGATAGATAGATAGATAGATAGATAGATAGATAGATAGATAGAAAGGCACAATATGATAGATAGATAGATAGATAGATAGATAGATAGATAGATAGATAGATAGATAGATAGATATATAGATAGATAGAGTGAAAGGCACTATATAATAGATAGATAGATAGATAGATAGATAGATAGATAGATAGATAGATAGAAAGGCACAATATGATAGATAGATAGATAGATAGATAGATAGATAGATAGATAGATAGATAGATAGATAGATAGATAGATAGATAGATAGATACTTTATTAATCCCAAGGGGAAATAATAATAATAATAACGGGCGCTAGAACAGTAGTACATAAACATTTGTATGAACAGTCTCTATTAAATGACAAGGGACCTTGTATGTGGCTGTAATATGCGTCACTGCATTGTGTGCCTTTAATTTTCTCTCTCACTAATACTGCTTTGTATTCCCACATAATGCCTGTAATTTTCTCTGACAGTAATACAGTAGAACATCAGCTCACTAACGTATTCGTTCCAAAACTCTGGTGGAAACCCGATTGGGTCACAGGTGAGTAAAAACCAAGCCAAGGGGTCAAAGCAGTTGCCTGCCGAGCTCAGAGAGCGGATTGTGCCGAGGAAGACGTTTGTAACAATAACAACATTTATTTCTATCGTACATTTTCATATAAATAATGAACTCAAAGTGCTTTACAAGATGAAGAAAGAGAAAATAGGACAAAGTAAGAATTAAAATAAGAGAACACTAATTAACATAGAATAAAAGTAAAGTCCAATGGCCAGGGAGGACAGAAAAAACACTCCGGACGGCTGGAGGAACGAGCGGGACTCTGTCCTGAGTCGGCCACGCTGACCAGTCGTTGTTCTGAATTCTTCCTGCATGCTCTGCGTCTCCTCAAAGTCAAGTTCAGACTCGGTTCCAGGAATCGCTCACTTTTGTTTTCTCCCTTCCACTGAAATCCCCCGAAGCTACTGGCATGAACTAAACTCTTCACAGAGAATCGTTCCAGTAAATGTCAAGTATTTCCTATTTCAATCCTTTCATTATTTAATTTTTTTCCATTTTGGGCTCAGGAGGAGTTGTGAGTTGTAAGAGCGGGCAAGTCTGTAATTGCATACCATCCATATGGCGCATTGCAGCATACAGTGGCATGGAATAGCAGGACCACCTTGGTGCAGCAAATACATAAATACCGGGCAAGTGAATAGATAATAATACTTAAATAAATAACAACAAGAACAAAGAGTAGTAACAAGTGCAACAAAGTACTGTAGTGGTCCGGAGCCGCTAAGATTCACACCATGAAGACGACGATGATGTATTTATTTTTATGGTGGAGATCCCAGGGATGTTCCCAGCTTTGGCCCGACCCGCACACACTCACAAAAGAGAAAAATAATTCACACGGGAATCAAACAACAATTAAAGAATATAATGAAATAAATGGAAACAATAGCACCCCTGTACCCCTACAACGAAATGACATTAAACACATAAACACAAACCAAACAACAAAGTCCATGGAAAACAGCACCGGATGTAAAGAAATGATGGCGATAGTGAGTCCAGAGATCTGTGAAATGAAAAGACAGTCCTGCTGGTAGACACTGTAAAGGTGAAGATGGGTGGATGGTTCAGGAGCGCTCCATGAATTCACCATCAGGTAGACAGAAGACGATCCAGACCCCGACAATGAAACAATCCAGGACACAACAACTAAATACGGTTAATCAACAGAAGGCAGGCAGCCTTGGCCACCTGCCCTCCTTTTAAGCCACTCCAACCACCTTTGACCCCAACAGCCCCTGCAGAGACTGCTGGGAGATGCAGTTTTAACTAATAGTAGCATTGCTATAGTACTGCATATAAATAAACCACTAGGAGCAGATCTGAGGTTACGGGGGCATCACAGAGTTAAGGGTCGGGACCACCAAAGGCTCGAAGCTGTTGCAGGACCTGACAGAACTGGTTTGGATGCCAATGAAAAGACAATGAAAACATATTCCTGAATTTCTTCTAAAGGCCTGTAACATACTGGAACACTTTTGTGAACGCAAGTAGGGTCTCAGCCAAGGAGTTGATCCAGAAGGCAATGGTGACTCTAACAGGGCTTCAGAAGTCCTCTGCTGAGATGGAAGAACCTGTTGGAAGGACAATCAGCACTTCATCAATCAGGGGTTTAGGGTAGAGGGGCCAGACTCTTGGGTTAAAGGCACATGGCAGGAACAAGACTCTCGGGTTTGATGGGACAAAAACTGAACTCCAAGCACGATGGGTGGCAATGGCTTAATGCCATCCTTATGGTAAAGTATGGTGGTGATAACATCATACTATGGGGAGGACAGGGAGACTGGTCAGAATTGAGAATTGGACAGTGCGGCCAATTCCAGAGAGGTCCTTGAAGAGTGCCCACCACCTCAGACTGGAGTGACAGTTCATGTCACAGCAATGACCTGAAGTTTACAGCCCAGGCAACACTGGAGTGGCTTTGGGACAAGTCTCCAAGTGTCCTTGAGTGGCCCAGACTTAAACTCCAAAGCAGATGTGAGTTGGGACCTGAAGATGGCAGTTTACAGGCACTTCCCATCCAATCTAATGGGGCTTGAGAGAATCTGCCAGGAGGAAGGAGATCAACTGCCCAAATTCAGGTGTGTAAAGCTTCTGGAGTCTTAACCAGGAAGACTCAGGACTGGAACTGCTGCCATTGCGGCCCCTACAATGTACTGAATGAAGGGTCTGAATGTCAGTTACCCGAGGAGACTTGAAGCTTTGACAAAATACTGAAATGAGGGTCAGGAGTGCAGGCAGTGGGCCGGTGCTGGCGTCTCCTCCAACTTCACATTTCCTTGGTGTGCTGACACCTTTTTGTGAATCGTTCATGACAAATCCCCTCACTGATCTTCGTTCGATTGTTTGTGTGTCCCAAAGCTCACAGCTTTCCGCTGTGATGTTAGATTGCGATGACTGTTGTTTCACTTTATCTGATCTGAACGTGCCGATGAGCACCGGAATCTTCTTCATGGGAGGGTCGCCCGGGGGGGTCGCCCGGCGGGGACGCCCCACCCAGCTCCTTGATTATTAAACAAGCAACCATCAGTAATTTGGATCCACTTCAACCACAATATAGACAGGAATGAGAGATTTCAGGTTTTGATTTTGAATAAATTGAATAAAACCTCTTCACTTTGTCATTATGGGTTATTGAGTGTAGACTGAAGGGCAACGATGGCAAATTTATCCAATTAAAATTACATTCTGCAAGACAGCAAGCTGCAGAAATCAGGGCCTCAATGCAATGTGAAGCTTTCTGTATGTACAGTATATTAATGTATATGTTCAGATATGTAATACACACACACACACAAACAATGGAGGGTGGCGCAGTAGGGAATAAAAACATGGAAGAAACCTCAGGAAAGGTAGTTCAAAGAGAGACCCCTGTCCAGGTAGGCAGTGGGTGTCAAAAAGAAGGGGGTCAATACAACACAATACACAGAAGAGAGCAAACCCTCAATACAGTAGAAAAATAAACATTTTACAAGTACAGGCTACAAGTAATATCAGTCCACGTTACCTCTACTGTATTTAACAATATTTTAGTAAAAGAAGTATTTGTTTTGCATGTTCTGAGCTAGGGCAGCATGGTGCCGCAGTGGGTAGCGCTGCTGCCTCGCAGTTAGGAGACCCGTCTGGGTTCACGTCCCGAGTCCTCCCTCCCTCTGTGGAGTTTGCATGTTCTCCCCATGTCTGTGTGGGTTTCCTCCCACAGTCCAAAGACATGCAATGGCGATCCTCAATTGTCCCTAGCGTGGGTGTGTGTGTGTGTGCCCAGCGGTGGGCTGGCGCTCTGCCTGGGATTTGTTCCTGCCTTGTGCCCTGTGCTGGCTGGGATTGGCTCCAGCACACCCCCGTGACCCTGTAGTTAGGATATAGCAGGTTGGACAATGACTGACTGACTGACTGACTGACACAAATAATGTGTGTTGTCACCCATGTGCCACTGGGAGGCAACTTCAGGGCTAGTTGACTTGCAGTTCCATCCCAAGTCATGGGGTGGCATTGCCTCCTAATGCCAGGTCCTCTCCTTCCCTCTGCAGATCCAGGGTATCACACAATTCAAAAGCTCCACAATTCAGAAGCTCCACTGGACAGCCAATTGGATTGCACGTTTTTGTCACATGGTTTACTTGACTTGAGTCTGATTATCCGCCATCGCCAACCCCAATTCCACCACCCTAATTTCAGCCACAGTGTAACCAGGGTGAGGGTAGGGGATAATAGCCAATAAAGGCCAAATCCAAAATACATGGGTACACTTACTCTACTCTACCTATAAATCTTTTATTTTACAGAAAACACCCGTCCTGCTAATTTTAGTTCAGGTATCTTGTATTCCTGTCCTATCAGATCCTGATCTATAAGTTTAAACATATCTCAAATTTTACAGACTTTCTATTCTATACTTTTGATACCCAGGGGTTATCACTGACGTATGACATAAGGCACGGGTGTCAAACTCCAAGCCTGGTGGGCCGCAGTGGGTGCAGGTTTTCATTCCCACCCTTTTCCTAATCAGTGCCCAGTTTTACTTCTTTTCCCTCTATTTTAATAGCCCTGTTTTTAAGGATTAAGTCTCCTGAATTGATTCTTTTCTTCATTAAATGACAGCCAAACTGAAATGAGACGTGAAACGAGCCAACAGGTGACCAGCTTAATTGGGGCTTCAAACTCCAACCAGTTCCTTAATGAGAAGCTGATTCTTGCTGTTAATTAAACCTGTAATTCAATTCCATGGCTCTCTTTAGGCCGGAGCAGACATTTCCAAAACTGCTGATATTCTGTTTTTTTTCTAACCTGAGGGATCGACCTTACTGAGACCTTCGTCTTTATTTTCAGATTTTGTTTGATGGCTACAGGTGAGCTGGTCGTGTCCTGCTTGTTTTATGTCTCATTACTGTCCGGCTGCTAATTAAGGAAAAACAACTAAGGGGCAGGAGTCAAGCTAATTAAAGCGAAGGCTAAAGAAGTTAATTAGCATCAAAACTGGTCACTAATGAAGAAGATGGTTAGAATGAAAACCTGCAGGACTGGAGCTCGACACCCGTGACATAAGGTGACAACCTGCTCAGTGGAGTGGAGCTCTGGAGGTCTGCAGACACAGTCTGTCGAGAGAATCAGGGGCCGACAACTTTTAGGTCCGCGGTATCTGAGCCCACCCGTTCCACCTTATGGACTTCATAACCGGCACCACTACCATTTTTCCTCTGTCTGGTCGTAGCCTCTCATCTGTTAAGACATATTTTTGTGACTTTTTTTTTCATTTTAATTGGTATGCAACAATATTTGAGGATGACCACTTGGTCCCCAAGCCCTTCATCTATATTTCTGTTTCTCATTACAATGTACTGTATATACTGTATCATGTCATGCATCCGTGCCTGGGGATCACCTTCCTGACTCTGGTGAGGTATGCCCTTCCACCTCAGGGCGAGAGGGCGCACGCTAACATTGGCATCTTCTTCGTCCTCCTTCACAACCAGACAAAGATGCCCAAGGAGAATGCCTAACCCCGCCCAGAGATGGCTCCGCCCCTTACTGCCCCAGCCCTATACTGTAAAGCCTGCCAGCTCGCAGCTCGGAGGGTGCAGTCAGATGTCCAGCTGGACGGAGCTCCGTTTAATCCTTGGAAAAAGTTTTTTTTTGACCCGTTTTAATGGCTGTCTTTTCAGATCTCATCATTAAAGGGTCTTATACCAGGCTGGTACCACAACCTTTCTTGGTTGTATCCAGCAGTCATCTTACAATATACAATATACTGTATACAGTATATATATATATATGTGTGTGTATTTGGAAATGGGGTGCAAAAGGGGGTCTGTGGTGGACTTATCATCTTATAGAGATAGAAAGCAGGGCCATAGGAGCCCATTCTGACAAAACATCGGACACAATCCATGGACGAGGCGCCAGTCCATCACAGGGTGAACACACTCATCGGGGCCAATCTGGCATCGCTAATCCGTGTGACTTGCAGGTCTTTGGACTGTGGGAGGGAGCTGAAGCACCCAGAGGAAAGCCACAAGAACATGTGGAGAACATGCAAACTCCACACAGAGATCACCCAGGGCTTGATCGCAGTTCTTCTTGCTGTGAGGCAACAGTGCCAGTCAGGGCCATCTTAACAGCATTATAAGCCCCCCGGGCAAAGCAGGGCACTAGGGCTCCTATACCTACACAACCACTCAGCAAGTCACAACATTCATAGATTAGCTTGGTGCCTCTACGCTCGTGGGACCAACTGCCCAGCGTGCCCATGTGTTAAGTAGGCCCTGGTACCTTAACTTGCAGTTGACAATTGCTGAGCTGTAATTCTCAATTTCAAGAGCACATTGAAACACATTTGCACCAAATAAATAACCAAACAAAAGCAGAATAACGGGAGAGACCATAGCCATGACAGAGCACACCTCACAAATACAGCGGCAAGCAGGGCCATCTTAACAGCATTATGGGGCCCCTACCCACACAACCACTCAGCAATTTGCGTGGGGCTCACAGGCAACTGGCCAGCGTGCCCAATGCGTTAAGATGGTCCTGGAGCCAAGGCGAGGGTCCATAAGGTTCAGACACCAAAGCCCTAATCCCTGGGCTGCAGGCCCCATCCATTTTCTAAACCTACACATTTCATTAGGGGGTCTCCAGTACCACAAAGTCATGCAGCACTTCAAGAGAGGGGGCAGCCCTGGGTAAGAGGGACTCTCTTGGTTATATTCGTGACATTTAGGATTTTTCCCAGCCCACGTAAAATTCACCCCTTCGGAAAGTGTGATGTCCTCTGGATGTTTGAGTGAGCTGCGCTAACAGCTGCGCCACCCCGCCGCTCTTCCAATGACGACATTCCCGAGTACCGAGCCAGAGGAGTTCACATTTTGCAGTCTGCGTGTTCCCCTCGTGTGTTTTTCCTGCAGACCCTTTGACTCTCATCAAACATCCAATATGCGTCTGAGTTAGGCTGATATCCAACACTAACCGGTGTGAGAGGGGGAGTGGGAACGCGTCCAGGAAGGGTCTGGCGTTCAGCCCAAGGCTGCTTATTATTTTGCCTAAATATGGGATCACCGAGCAAGCCCGTTTTAAAAACGCTTTAAACAACGTCGTAACAGAAGAGGTTGGATGAAGAAAGAAAAAGTAGCCGCTTTATGGCGATCGATCGCACGACCTGCAGGAGACTGTGGCTGTTAGTCCCGGTGTGTCTCCCGAAGCGTGTGCGGCTGAGCCATCGCGTGCCTCTCTGCTCGACGTCTACACTTGGTGAAGTGACCCATTAGCCTGCTCTTTCCGTCACTCGTAGCTGATCTTTCACTTCAGCTCACGTAGTGTGGTCGCCTTTAGTTCTTTCTGGCTCCGGCACAAGCCACAACTTCCCCAGAAAACTCCACAAAAACCGCGTCCTCTCCACCCAAACCCCGTTTTCATTTGCGGTTTCACGTCGCTTACCCGGGAAGATTCAGCCTTTCTTCATATTCGTGGAACTTCTGCTGCGGAGCCGGGCACAACAAAACGCCCCCGAGATCAAAGACCACCATGCTTTTGCGCGACATGTCTAAACTCTGCTGCAGCTGCTGCTTCAACTTCAAGTGTGCGAAAAGCCCAGCGCTCCCCTGGTTTGTCTGCCAGAGTCAGATGGTCTGGTGCAAATTCCCCTGCGAGCCCACTTGAGCGACTGGGAGGCGCACGATGGGACGAAAGAGCCGAATGAGCGAGGAGCGGAGCGACAGGACAGCAGTGCGAATAGGAAATGGAAATGACGGCGAGAAGTTGGAAAGAGCGGACATTCCTAAGAGTGCAAGCCGTTTTAACCCTATAAGCCCTGCGATCCGAGAAGGGGAAAGGCGCTATATAAATACAATGTATTATTGTCGTACCGAATTGTAATTTGAATGGTGGCGTTATTTTATGCGAAGAGTTCCCCATATTTTGTAAGCCAAGTGTGGCTCCTAATGAATGTGTTGAGAAGTTAAGCAAAATGACCCCTTTTATTGGCAAACTGAACAGAGTAGCCTACAATATGCAAGCTTTCGAGGCAACTCGGGCCCCTTCTTCAGGGAAGAAGTAATACAGAAGCTGGAATTCACTGTGCTTATACAGTGGCGTAGCTAGGGGTGGACGGAGGGGTGGCATTATTGGGCAAAAGGCTCAGTAGAATTCGTGTGTAGGGCTGAAAAAATATCATCCATGGATAAAAACAAGTCAGATTCTCTGATTTTTATCCACAAATGCTTCAAAAATAATTTTCAGACTGTCCATCTGTGACGGCATCAGACACAGCAGCTGGAATTTATGAGGCAATAAAACAGAAACATGACACCGATCATAAGTTCTAGGAAGATAAACAACTAATTTACAATTTATAATTTCGTTTCATTATCAATCCGAAGGCGTTCTTGCTCTGCGCAGAAAACATCCTCACATATCACTTGAAGTACACACGCAGCGTAGTTATATTAAACTAAAACTTAGAACACGGCTTATCAGTGCGTCTGTATATTCTTGTCTAGGTGATACTTATAAATAACTATATGTGAAAAATTATTGACATTTCTCTATACATGAATAAAGCTATATAAAATGTATCTTAATTTTTCTCTATACTTCATTTTAATTTTTCAATTTAAATATACTGTATATTAACATATATTGAAGCAGCGCCCCGCCCCGAGCGGCACAAACTCGTGCGACACCACTGTGCTTATATGGATACCAGGGCAGAAACAGTAGTGGAAAATCTTGAAGTGAGACATCTTAGATGTAAAAAATCGAGCTGAGATTCATTTAGCAAGAGATGGTGGGCTACCTAAGAGGGGCACGAACAGATGAAGAAAGCCTGAACTTGGCCTGTGTGATTGTGGGGCACAAGAGTCTTTTTAAAATCAGGAACCCACTGGTATTTCATGTTTTGATAAGAACTTTGACCATGGGAAAGGAGCTATATAAATACAATTAATTATTATTATTATTATTATTATTATTATTATTATTATTATTATTATTATTATTATTATTATTATTTCACAAATCTGTTCCCATCTCTGCCTGGTTATTCCCTGTATTGAGCCCGCTACAGATATAAATAAATATTTTTTTTTCCTGGAGCCGTTCTGTGGATTGGTTTTCTGGGGACCCTCTGGCAGGGGTCCTCAGTCCTGGTCCTGGAGAGCTGCAGAGGCTTTTTAATTGCAGCCAGTTTCCTAATTAGAACTCAGCCATCGCTTTGTTTGTGCTTTCATTCATTTCAACACAAGATTTAGTTACACTGGAGATCGGGGGTCCTCAGTTACAGTCCTGGAGGTCCAGGCTGCAGGTTTTCACTTTCACCAGTTTCTTAATTGGAACCTCTTTATTTACTACTAAAGCATTACATTTTGTAGGGACTTCATTTTTGTTGTCTTGCCTGTTACAGTTCAGAGCCCTTAATTGCCCATTTTAGTTTTTAGCAGTGTCAAAAGAATGGACAAAACACCAAAGAAAGGTTTGGGGTAGCCTCCCATATAATGTAGGTTGATGTCAAAAATGCAAAAAAAGGTAACTGTAGTCACTGAGTGCAAAACAGAACCGATTTGCAAGAAACAAAATGGCAGACCTGCGGTGTGCTGGCTCCCTGCCGGGGGTTTGTTCCTGCCTTGCGCCCTGTGTTGGCTGGGATTGGCTCCAGCAGACCCCCATGACCCTGTAGTTAGGATATAGCGGGTTGGATAATGGATGGATGGATGAAAATGGCAGTTTTATGATCGGGCAAAGCAGAGTTGGCACTGGAATTGAGGCCATTGAAGCCACAACCAGAAGTGATATCATCGGGGCCTGGTGGAATGTCCTGTAATTGGTCTGCAGGCGAATGAGAGAGAGGCTTAGTGCACACCGCCACCCCATGGTCTGGCATGGAATTACCCTCATTTGAGCCCTTTGGCTGCTTCCCATGTGCACGTGTCTGACAGCAGCTGCGTTTAAGTTAGAATTGTCACCTGTTCTCTTAAGCAGACATTGGTTAATAATGAAATGCAGGGGACCAATAAACCAGCAGCTCTCCAGCTAACGTGCTTCCTTTTAACACTAGAGTCCCTGAGGCCTACAAAAATAAAACCCATAATGCCGGCCCACCTTAAATTCCCTCGCAGCTCCTCATCAGGGACTTTTGTTTTGTAAATGTGTCAGTCGGCACCGCCAGCAAGCAGCCTGCTATCCCATCACTCCCACCGACGCAGCTCAAGTCTGTTCATCTCCGTGTGAGGTGCCTTGAACTTTAGAGGGTCAATAATATCTCGTTATTTAGAACACATGCATTTCACGTGTCTACAACGATCTGTGTAAGTGTAGGGTGACCGGAAATCCTGAACACAAAACTAAAACAGAAACTTACTTGTATTCATGTTCTACTAATGCTGACGTAAAGTGATAATCGGTGAAGACTGAAGACCAAATCTCAAATAAACACTTCACAAAAGACACAGATATAACAAAACAAGTGCACTTTATTTGTCGAGAGGTTGCGGGTTCGATCCCGGGTCCTTCATGCATTGAACTATTTTGAGTAGTGAGCTGCTCTTATTATTGCTTCTCTCTTTATATATTAAATCCAACATCTGTCTGTCTGCTTTTCACGAGAGGACTACTTCACAGATTTAGATCGGGTTCTTTACTAGAATTTGCTTGAACATTCAGGTTGATTTTGCAACTTTTCTCATCACGTTATGAATCAGAGTTCGCTTGCAGGAGTGATAGATTCACGCTAATCTGAGAGAGATGCTGCGAGCTGAGGGGACACGTGATGTTAGGAGCAGGGACCTCCGCATTGCCCGGTTTCACTACTATGTGGGCGAAGCCGCAGGGGATGGCTAATATATATATGCACACATACACACACACATATATATATATATATAGTGGTATATGGCCGACCAGTCATCCCGGCCAATACCCCCAGGCCACCAGATGGAGCCCTCCTTGCAGCATGGAGGTGCCCCGAATGCCATGGACAGTGGAGTTTTTATCCACAACCCTGCTGGATACCATGGGGGCCGCTAGAAGGCGCTGCAGAGAGGAACGAGGATTATTTTTCCTACAACCCGGAAGTACATCCTAGCCACGTGGACAGAGGAAATGACGTGCTTCCGGGTTGAAGAAAACGAGTTTTTTATCTGACCCGGAAGTGTTACCAGTCACATGGACAGAGAGAAAACACTTCCGGGTCAAGGACTATAAAAAGGACTTTTGGAGATCCCAGGGTGGAGCTGAGTTGGGTGGCAGAGGGACAATGCGTCTGGGAGTGGAGGATTGATTATTGGTTATTGTGTATTTTTTATTGTATGAGTATTGTGGGGTGGAGGGTGCTTTGTGAACTGTATAATTATAATGAAGTCAATATTTGGACTTTTATCTGGTTTGTCGTCTGGTCTGAGGGTTCAAGGTGACAACATCGCCCCCTATCTGTCACTATATAAATATATATATATATACACACACACACACACATATATATATATATATATATATATATATATATATATATATATATATATATATTGCATAGTTTACTGTCAAATAATGCAAAGAGTATGCAATATGGCCTCATTTGGGCTCATCAGGCGTACACACTCCACTGCTCCCCTCTCGGGGATCGAATCTCAGACATCAGTGTCAGAGACGAAGCCCCTTTACGCTGTGCCACGGCGTGTGGTTCGTTTATTTGACATCCTGTAGGTCCGGAGTAATTACATTCATTGCATTTGTAGTCCGAGTCCTGACCTGCAACATTCCATGATCTGTTTCTCACAACTGAAGAGGGCACCGTGGCGGATGTTTGCCGAATGGCAGACCAACCACAAGCGTTACCTGGCAGGTAACCACCCAAACAATTCATGTCATCGAGACTCAGACTACGAATGCAATGAATATTTATATACAGTATGTATGTATGTATGTGTGTGTGTGTGTTTGTCTATATAAACATGCCAGTAGCGGTGCACTACATGATAACGTGCAGTGAATCCACTTGACTTGAACATTCCTAGTTTTCCTCCTCTTTCTTTCTCCGTCTCTGTTTATCATTCGTTTGCTCAGAGGTTGATGCGCTTGCTGTTTCCTGAGCAGCTCTTCTTTTCTCCACCCTAGCGGCTTAGATAATCTTATTCTCTTCCTTTGTCAGCCATCTTTTCTCATTAAAGCTGATTAAGTCGGTGTTTGTGTTGCAATTAATTAATATGTTGTCCTTAATTGTTCACTTAAGCTGGCACTTAAGTCTTCAATGCTCAATAATTTAATTTAATAATAATAATAATAATTTAAGATATGAAGACGTAGAGGAAGTGATGGCAAAGGTGGTAGGGAATGAGAATGGCACCCATACACATACACCGCATGGCCGCCCTGTTGATCACTACCGAGAGTTTATTCTACAATAAAATAAAAGAAAAAGGGGAATAACCTTGAAGGTCAATCATCAACCTGAAAGCAAATAGTAGACGTCATGTAGTATTTGTGTACCAAATTCCAGGTCAGTAGGTCAAACGTTTTGAAAGCTACAGGTGATTTAAAATCCTGGACAGACAAATGGATAGCCATGGTAGCGTATTATATAAGAAGATATACCTATATATATATATATGTGTGTGTGTGTGTGTATATATATAGTATAAGATATAAATACATTTGCACTCTATTATTCCTACTACATTTTTATATTTTGAAAAATATATTGCAACATACAAAAATTGATCTATATCTTTATCTATGTACTTTATGTAAGTGTGTGTATATATTTAATAATAATTCTTTGCATTTATATAGCGCTTTTCTCACTACTCAAAGCGCTCAGCAATTGCACGTTAAGGGCCAACAGAGCAGAGTCCCTACTGGCATTTATGGGATTCAAACCACCAACCTTCCGATTGCCAGTACAGATTCCTAGCCTCAGAGCCACCGTATATATGTATATATAATTATATAATATATAAAATCCAACATCTGTCTGTCCACTTTTCATGAGAGAACTACTTAAAGGATTTAGATCAGGTTTTTTTCTGGAATTTGCTTGAATATTCCAGTTGATTCTGCAATTTCTCTCATTGTGCTAAGTATTAGAGGTCGACAATTTACACTAACAGCTGAGGGGAGGGGGACGCGTGACGTTAGGAGTGAGGAGATGGGCGGGGCCGTCCTCACTGTCCTGTTTCACTACTATGTGGGCGGGGAAAGCAGCTAATATATATTTTATATTTATATTCATATATGGGCGGCATGGTGGCGCTGCTGCCTCACAATAAGTAGACCTGGGTTCGCTTGCCTGTGTGGAGTTTGCATGTTCTCCCCGTGTCTGGGTGGGTTTCCTCCAACAGTCCAAAGACATGCAGGTGAGGTGCGTTGGCGATCCTAAATTATCCCTAGTGTGTGCTTAGTGTGTGTGTGTGAATGTGCCCTGCGGTGGGCTGGCACCCTGCCTGGGGTTTGTTTCCTGCCTTGTGCTCTGTGTTGGCTGGGGTTGGCTCCAGCAGACCCCTGTCTGATATAGCGGGTTGGATACTGACTATATATATATATATATATATATAAATTTGCACTCTATTATTACTACTATATTTTTATATTTTGGAAAATATATTGCAACATTCAAAAACAGCAGTACTTACATAATTTACAATACATGGCTTTGTGCTGACCTGTGCTTTGCAAACGCTAGAGTCTGTTAAGAGTTTTTGGTCTGTTCTGTGGTGTGAGATTTAAATAAGATAAATACATTTTGCTCTTAAAAACTTGGGTTTTGGTTGCCACTACGGAGCCGTTTGGGAATTTTTAAAGCTTTTTTTCACTTAGAAGGTTTTTTTTTTTTTTCGCCAGCTGGGTGTGCGGAGGTGCGCTTGGAAAAGTTCCTTGTTCTTGTTATCTGTATTTGAATTAGCATCGAGCAGGCAGGGTAGAAAGCAGCAGTAACTGATATCGGCATTTGTAAGTAAATAACCGCGTGGTCGTAACAGCGAGTCCTTAGTTTAAAGGAAAAGAAAAAAAAAAGGCCGCGGCTGACTTCAAAGCAGTAAAAGGTGAAGGCTCAGCAGTGCGCAGGTCAGCGGCCAACGTTAAGACGCCGATCAGGCACCAGGGGCTGTGTGGAGCAAATCAGGTAGTAAAGTTTTATTTATTTCTTTATTTTAAATTAAACAGTTGTGAAGGACAGCCGGTTCCCATGCCCGGCAGAGACGCCCCTGCTGCTTATGTTCCGGGGGAGCCACCATGGGCACTCCAGTACCTCCCCTGGGACGCTTGGTGGCAGCTTCCATGGCTGACGGTGATTCCCCAACCACCCGCAGGGCTCCATGGGAGATGGATTCCTCCACAGCCTGGTTGGGGGCTCGGATGGCCGCTAGGGGGAGCTGCATGGACTCAGCAGCCTGGCTGGACGAATCTTCAGCCCCACCCGGAGGTGCAATTAGGACCAGGTGGTCAAGCAGCTGGAACACTTCTGGGTGGGTTATAAAAAGGGCCAGCCACCACCACTCGAGGAGCCAGGGTCGGGAGGAGGAGGAGGAGGAGGAGGAGGAGGAGGAGGAGGAGGAGGAGGAGGAGGAGGAGGAGGAGTGGTGGTGGTAAAGAAGAGAAGTGTGTTCTGCTTTGGGCTGTGTGGCACAGGGAAGACGTGTCCCACAGCTGAAGAGAAAAATAAAATCTTTGTGTTTTTATACGTGCCTCCGTGTCTTTCTGTGTCGGGTCAGGCGCCTATATAGCGCCTTTTTTACATAGTCCTTAGCGATCCAGAGGTAGAACAGTTAAGTGGGTGACAGCGTAAGGGTTCATTAATACAAACAGTGAGAGTGGAGGAGAGCTTATAAATAAGAGGAGCGCAAAGTTAGGAGACGAGACAGAGAAAAGTAAAGTTAACCTCCTAGAAAGACAAATAGCAGGCAGCTGAGAGGGAGGACAGGACAGGAGCTTAAGGGGAAAAGGAGTCAAATATCTGGAGCAGATCTTAGTGTTACCATTCAAGTTAAGGAGCAGCTGAAAGAAGAAGAAATTTTAAGAAAATAAACGTTAAGGCAGTTTACTAATCCCAAATCAAATTTGAATAATGCAAGTCCTGTTGCCTGTTGGACTTTTTAGATGATGGTTTGGAAGAGCCAGTTGTCTATGAGGGCCACATCTGCAAGAGATGCCAGCTGATCCAGCACCTCGAGCTCAGGGTCGCTGAACTGACCTGCGTTGTAAGAGAGAATTGGCGGACTTGGCCCGGGTGTCCTTTAGAGAGATAGTGTGGACCCCTAAGGTGGCGCGGGAGGAGATTCCAGACCAGACAGGTGGGTCACGGTCACAAGGTAAAGGGTGCACACTGTCTGGGTGGGGTCCTAGGATGGGTTTCAGGGGGTCCATGAGGGTCAGATAAAAATGAACATTTATTTTCACTCTACAGCCCGGTACTGTTGAGTTTTCCCATGTGTTATGCCTCTCACTGTTATTTTTCTTCTTTTTCTCACAAGAAAAATAATGGGGAGAAAAATAGTGGTCACCATACAGCCCTCCCCGTGGTCCCAATCAATGGTTTCCCATTAAAAGAAATGAAAGAAAGCATAGACCCCGTCACTGCTAACACAGCCCACCGCCTGGCGTCTCTTGACTTGCTGTCGGCCCACGCTTGCCATTTAGACGTGTGTCCTCATTCTCTGCACGACCGCCATCTTGTGCCACCCCATAAGACCAAGTGGTGATTCTCATTTTCCACGGTTTATCACGGTTTGATTACCTTCTGATATACTGGCGAGGATTAGTTGACCACAATTTCTTTCAGGTGTGTGCAAGAGCGGGCAGTACGGAGAGATGAGCATGCAAGTGTGTGTGAAAGACCAAGCAGACTCTGCGTGGATCTGCTTGTCTGTCTGTCTACGAAGGTTTGTTCAACGGTCGGAGGGGTTGCGTCAGATAATCAAATCTCCATAAACAGAGTACATTATGTTCATTGCATGCAAAATTTTGTTTACGTGGATATTTCTGGGCAAGGGGGTCCATAGCTTTCATCAGATTCTTTAAATTCTCCAAAATGGTTAAGAATCACTGCTTTGGGGGTCTCCAGCAATCCACAGCCAAGCAGCCCCTCTATGGAGGAGGCAGTTCAGGGTAGGATGCTTGCACACCTTGAGGAGCTCTCATGGTCATCTTTGTGAAATTTCAGATTTTCCCAGCCCACCTCTTTGGAAAGTATGATGCCCTCTGGAGGTTTGAATGAGCTGCGCTAAGAGCTGCGCCACCCCACTGCTCTTTCAGTAATGACATTCCCGAGTACTCCGATGAATATTCGGCCTGTGGAGTTCACATTTTGGAGGTTGCTGGTTCTCCTTGTGTGTTTTGTGTCCAGACCCTGTAATTTTCATTCAGACCACCAGTACTTGAGAACAAGTCACCCACCTGATGCTAAGTGTGCTCGGGCTCGGCCACTACTTGGATTAGAGACCGTCTAGGAAAAGCTTGGGTTGCTGTTAGAAGAAGTGTTTTTGATGCCAGTAGGGGGCGCTTACCCTCTGGGCTCTGTGTGGACCCCAATACCCCAGTGTAGTGACAGGGACACTGCGCTGTAAAAATGGTGTCGTCCTTCAGATGAGATGTAAAACCGAAGTCCTGACTCTCTCTGGTTTATTAAAGATCCCTGGGCATCCTCCATAAAGAGTAGAAGGTATCCCAAAGTCCTGGCTAAATTGCCCACCTCAGCCTAGTTATTCTAGCCCCTTAACCACCCCGGGTCTCTAATCACGTAACTATCTCTTGTGAAGTCAACCCGGACACAAACAGACGCAGGAGGTTCAAGTGCAAACACAAAGAGTCCCCACAAGAGAGACACAACTCTTCTTCTTTCTCTTTTTCTCCTCCAGACAAGCTTCATCTCCCTCCTCCCGACTCTGGCTCCTCAAATGGAGTGAGGCGGCTCCTCTTATTTAGGTGCCAGGAGTGTTCCAGGTGACTCATCAGTGTTACCTGGAGTCACTCCCAGGTGCACTGGACGTCCACTATAGGGCTCTGCAGCTCCCCCTGGTAGCCCCCACGGAACCCAACAGGGCTGCACCAAACACCAGCTCCCGGCATGTCCTGAGGGAATCTGTGGTGCCACCGCCACCCAAGGGCACTGCCCTCTAGAGTCCCAGGAGAGGTAATACCTCTCCAACGCACTCTGCCCCTGTCCTTACATCCAGGTGGTGTCCTGACTGGGTAATGGCTGAGGTCACCCGTCACACTCTCATCACTTCACCACCTAACCTAAGCTAATGTGTGGGTGGCGTACTGGCACATAAATGGTGGATGCTGCCCATTAGCGGTGGTTGAAGTGGCTCCACACTCACTATGAGAAAAACACAGTATAAATGTAACAAATTGTTGTAATAGTTAATATTATTACATGTGTCCAAGTTAGGCTGACGTCCAACTTTAAATGGGCCCGTGTGTGTGTGTGTTTGTGTGTTTGTGTGTGAGGGAGGGAGTGGAAGTGCGTCCAGGAAGGCTCTGGTGTCCTGCCCAAGGCTGCTTATTGTTTTGCCAGGCTAGGGGGGCACTGAGGAAGTGCATTTTAAAATCATTTTATATAACATTGTGACAGAAGAGGACGGGTGAAGGAAGAAATATATCATCACATTAAGGTGACTTCAGATCACACCAGCTGGAAAGGCCGATTCTTAATCTCAACGTGACCCCTGGTGGTCTTCTGTCATTCAGCCATCAGACAAATAAGAAATGAGAATGTGCAAAGAATACTCCGTTTAGACTTGCTGAACTGTCTACTGTCTGACTGCTCGAACCCTGGACTTGGTGAAGTGACCCATAAGCCTGCTGTCTCCATCACACCTAGCTGAGTGTCCAGTTTAGGTCACACAGTGTGGTCGCCTTCAGTTCTTTTTAGCTCCTCCCTAGAAACCGTGTTCTCCCAATCACAACCCTCGTGAGCACTTCGTCCTGCTGTTCCATCCACACTGCACTCTACGGGCGGTCATCCTACATCTGATTCTCCATCTTGGGCTACAGCTGATCCTAGAAACTTAATGAGCTGCATAACCAGACCACTTTCCAGTTTCTCCATGCTTTCCCTGAGGTCCATTTGTTCGAAGACCCCAAATTTGCAAATGACTCCCTCCGTCTCCGAGTAGTAACAATTTTCTTGATTAATTCTGAAAAGAATGATACCAAAAATATATATGTAAGTTTTAAAATAAGCCGGATTTAAAGCGTGACAAAAACGTGACATAAAATTGTCACATCGTTGTACTTTTAGGCTTGGGATTTTATAAGGTCATATGAAAAAGTTTGGGAACCCCTCTTAACTCTTTGGATTTTTGTTTCTCATTGGCTGAGCTTTCAAAGTAGCAACTTCAGGGAAACAGTAGGATTTCAGCAGTGACATTAAGTTTATTGGATTAACAGAAAATATGCATCATAACAAAATTAGTCAGGTGCGTAAATGTGGGCACCCAACAGAGATATGACATCAATACTTAGCTGAGCCTCCTTTTGCTCCTTTGAGCCTCCAGACGCTGTCCTTCTATAGCCTGTGATGAGTGTCTGGATTCTGGATGAGGTGTTTCTGTCCATTCTTCATACCAAATCTCTCCAGTTCAGTTCAATCTGATGGACAGCCTGCTTCAAATCATCCCATAGATTTTCGATGATCTTCAAGTCAGGGGACTGTGACGGCCATTCCAGAACATTGGACTTCTCCCTCTGCATGAATGCCTTTGTAGATTTCGAAATGTGTTTTGTGTTATTGTCTTGTTTGAATATCCAACACCTGCTTAAGTAACTTCAACTTTGTGACTGATGCGTGAACATTATCCTGAAGAATTTGTTGATATTGAGTTGAATTCATCCGACCCTCGACTTTAACAAGGGCCCCAGTCCCTGAACTGGCCACACAGCCCCGCAGCATGATGGGACCTCCACCAAATTTGACAGGAGGTAGCAGGTGTTTTTCTTGGAATGCAGTGATCTTCTTCCACCATGCAAAGCACTTTTTGTTCTGACCAAATAACTCCATTTGTGTCTCATCAGTCCAAAGCACTTTGTTCCCAAATGACTCTGTCTCGTCTAAATGAGCATTTGATACAACAAGTGACTCTGCTTGTGGCCTGAGTGCAGAAAGGGCTTCTTTCTCATCACCCTGCCATACAGATGTGCTGAATTGTAGAGCGATGTCCAGATACACCATCTGCAGTGAGATGTTCTTGAGGTATTTGGAGGTAATCTGTGGTTGTCTGTCACCATTCTCACAATCCTGTCTCTTCATATGCCTCCTGTATTTTTCTTGGCCTACCAGACCTGCTGTGTTGGTTTAACAGCAACTGTGCCTGTGGCCTTCCATTTCCTGATTCCATTCCTTACAGTTGAAACTGACAGTTTAAACCTCTGAGATGGCTTTTTGTAGCCTTCCCCTAAACCAGGAGACTCAACAATCTTTGTTTTCTGATCTTCTGAGAGTTGCTTTGAGGATCCCATGCTGTCTGTCACTCTTCAGAGGAGAGTCAAAGGGAAGGAAGCACAACTTGTGATTGACCACCTTAAATACCTTTGACCACTCATGATTGGACACTCCTGTCTGTGAAGTTCAAGGCTTAATGAGCTCATCATACCAAGTAATCAGCATTGAGGAGTGACAGCCATTCAAATCAGCACAATGACAAGGGGACCCACATTTGTGCACAGCCAGTTTTTCACATTTGATTTAATTTCATACGACTAAATACTGCGTCACTAAAAATCTTTGTTTGTGAAACACTGCAATACTCCTAGGAAATGAAAGTCATACCACTGATATCTTTATTGTTGAAAGGAGAGTCCATTATTATGCAGGCTGACAGGGGGTCACAAACTTTCTTATATGACTGTATATAGAGAGTAGATTTTTATCGTTTTATTCAATATATTAAAGTCAAATAACATTCCATAAAAACGAGTCAAGCTTTACAAAGGTAGGTTAGAAACAAATCAACCTCTGATTAAATTTAACGTCATCCCAAAGGTTCCCCCTCAGGTGTCGTTGTAGTGAGTGTTGTACGTGAACGAGTTCAGAAGAGCGCCTTCATTGAACGAGCTGATTGCTCCACGAACGGTGAACTTAACGTAACGTATTTGCAAGTGAAGAACTTGAACGTGAGTGAGTTCAGTGTTAGGTGACATTCTGGGTCGGCTTTAGGTCCACATTTAACGTTTTGCGTTACCTTGAAATGTACGGGTGGAGACAAATCCGAATACGGTATGCGGATAAGCACAAATAGTGGATTTTTACGGATATTTATTTCGTACGAATGTTTTGCCATTTATTTGTATTTGGAGAAGATAACGTCAAATCAAACCGGCACTGTCGGTGTCTGCCTGCTCGTGCTTTAGCTGCACACCCGCTGACATGAGCACGCGGTGAATCTCTGCTTTCGCCTTTTAGGAAAACGTTGTACGCCGCGAGGTCACTTTATATTTTTCCCCATTGGACAGGCAATATGCGACAGAAATTTTCACCGGCAGCATAATAAGTTAGTTCAGCTACACGCTGGCTCCACAGTCACCATTAGTGTCACACGGTTAGAAATAGAGCAGTCATTTATACGTCTACTTGCATCTATTTCATTTCTTTTTTGACCGGGAGGATATTAGCACGGGCGGCACGGGCGGCACGGTGGCACAGTAGTTAGGAGGCCCATTTGGGTTTGCTTCCCGGGTCCTCCCTGTGTGGAGTTTGCATGTTCTCCCCGTGTCTGCATGGGTTTCCTCCCACAGTCCAAACACATGCAGGTCAGGTCATTGGCGATTCTAAATTGTGTGTGCCTGGTGTGTGTGTGTGTGTGTGTGCCCTGTGGTAGGCTGGCGCCCTGCCCGGGGTTTGTTTCCTGCCTTGCGCCCTGTGTTGGCTGGGATTGGCTCCAGCAGAACCCCGTGACCCTGTAGTTAGGATATTGCGGGTTGGATAATGGATGGATGGATGGATATTAGCATATATGGTTCTACATGTTTGTTTCTGGGTATAACTTGATAAAGTTAAAGTTGTCGTGCTATTTTTCGGAAACACTGCATTTCCATTCATCTTTATACAGATGACTGTGTGACGGACAGCCGGGTTCCATGCCCGGCCGGGACGCCTCTGCCGCATACGTCCCGGGGGAGCCATCATGGACATTGCAATACCTTCCCCGGGGCGCTTGGGGGCAGTCTCCCTGGCAGTGGATTCCTCCTCAATCTCCCCCGTGGCTCCATGGGACATGGAGTCCACCACAGCAGCCCGGTTGGGAGATGGGGTGGCGCTAGGGGTGCTGCAGAGAACCAGCCACCACATTGGACGGTTTATCAGCCCCACCCGGAGGTGCAATTAAGACCAGCTGGTCAGGCACCTGGATCACTTCCGGGTGGGATATGAAAGGGCCTGCCTCCCAGCATTCGAGGCCAGAATCGGGAGGAAGAGGACGAGGTTGCCTGGGAGGAGTGGTGGAGCAGGAAAGTGTTGGTTTGGTGGTAACTGTGTGTTTTGTGCTTGGACTGTGTTTGGGTTGTGTGGCACGGGGAAGGCATGTCACACAGCTGAAGAAAAATAAAAGAGCCTTTGAGTGTGAACACGTGCCTCTGCGTGGTCTGTGCTGGGTCGGGCGCTATATAGCGCCTTTATTACAACTGTCAGGTTTATTTCCCTCTGAAGCGCCAAGGTCCATGTCCTGTCCAGCCCCTGCTTGATTGCCTTATTGACATAAGGAGTTGGATGGCATTACATTTTCTAGATTTTAATGAGAACAAGACAGAAGTCATGCTATTTAGACCCAATAGCACCAGCGGGACCCCCTGCATCGACCTTTTCACTGTGGCTCAATCTGAGAAATCCATCCATCCATCCATCCATCCATTATTCAACCCGCTGAAACCGAACACAGGGTCAATCCCAGCCAACACAGGGCACAAGGCAGGAACCAATCCTGGGCAGGGTGCCAACCCACCGCAGGACACACACCCACACACCAAGCACACACTAGAGCCAATGTAGAATCGCCAATCTGAGAAATCCATGATCACAACTGTAGGTGTGAAAATGGATTCTACTTTAAAACTTGATAGTCATGTGAACGCAGTGCTAAACCATTACTACTGTTGTAGATGACTACAATGCGCTTCTTTTTGGGATTAGCCAGGCCTCCATTGCTCGCCTACAGCTGGTGCAAAAAGGCCGCTGCTCGATTTTTAACTGGCACAATAAAACATGAGCATGTTACCCTGATTTTGGCTTCCCTTGACTGGCATGCAATTTGTTTTCAACGATTTGCCGTTGCACGTTAGGCAGGCTGCTTCACTTTAAATCCTATTTAAAAACGCACTTTTACTCTGTGGCTGTTAACGCTATCTGTAGACTTTTTATTAAGAATCTCGTCAGTTCTGATGTGTTTATGTGTTTCTGTTTCATTTACCCTTCAGTTTCGTGTGTCTGATATGTTGGGTTTTCTTTTTTTTTTTTATTGTACAGCACTTTGTCAGCCTTGATGTTGGTTTATAAATAAATAAATAAAGTGTATTTAAATAAAAACAAGTCTTCATAATTCTTGTATTTTATTCAAGAACACTGTAATAGCCTAATTATAAAGCATGCAAAATTGACAAAAGAAAACTCTTCTTCTTCTTCTTCTTTATAGCGTTAAGATGAGGTTTGCATGTCTTTTAATTTGACTATTCCAGTGTTCTTCATGGGTCATTCATTGTCACTCTTTAAAAAATACAAAATGACCGGAACACAAACGAGTTCAAAATTGGAACAGTGAATTTCTTCATTTGAATCTGTGTGAATTGATCTCTGAGCGAGTTCTTCTGAGCTGTAGTGTGTCGATGCTACGCACCAAAGGGAATTCCCGAAGATTGCGACGGGTATCTAAGTAAACAGACGCCATCGAGGGCCCCCTCCCGGTTCAGGGACCCCAGGCAACTGCCTACCTCGACTGTCCTGTTGCTGCACCTCTGGCATGTTACTGGGTTGTGTGGTTGCAGCAAGAAGGTTATTTGTGCCAATGTAATCTGTGACAGTTACTTCACAAAGCTCTGCAATTCAGCGGAGAGACAGACTGCCAGGGAGATGGACAAATGACAGCTGGTAGGTCAGGTTAGCGAGAGATGCACAGAAAGAAAATCACGTGATGGACACACAAGCAGCTTCTTTTAAAAAGTGCTGATGTCTGCTGGTCCAATATGGTTAAGAAAACAGAGTCTGTGATACATGATGAGAACAGGTGAAGGTCTTAATAACCAGCCAGTTCTTCTAGCAGTTGCCCATATCTGAAATTAATTCTAAAAATACATAATTCTGTGCGTGTTGATAATGATGACGATTCAGCACGACATCAGAAGCGTCTCACTATGGCACCGACATTCCTTGCTGGATGGGATATCCGATTGTCAGCGTTCTCCCACTTGGCCGTGATGTCCCTTTGCTTCTCTCCGGCCTGAATATGTATGCGCACAGGATTATGCGTTGTATTCTGGGAATGAATGTTATCTTTTAAAGCAAGTGATTCCATCTCGCCTGAAGAAGTTGCCTCGAAAGCTCGCATATTGTAATCTTTTTAGTTAGCCAATAAAAGCTGTCATTTTGCTTGACTTTTCCCTACAAAGCAAGTGCAATACATGTATCTCTTTTTATACCGTATTTCTGTATCTTGTAGTTATGTTCTGCCAGGGGCACAAAAGAGGATGGTATTGGCGTGAGTCTGTCCTGCATCGAGAAGCACATCCCAGGGGATTAAGAACGCCCCCTACTGGATGCAGTGGATCCTCATAAAGCCGCTGCTTGACAAAGAGCCATTTACAGTCCATCTGGGAAGGGGTCCCTTGCATGTGAATTTAGGTCTTTGGGATTTAAAAGGTTAATAATATTTGGAAAAAAAACGTGAACACTTGATGTACAGTACATATTCACCTGTTTTCCCCAACATTTGCTTCAAGTCAAGTTTTGATGGTCCCTCCAAGTCCTCCTCTTGTCCACTTCACCATTTGGTCACTCGTTCCTTGTGTCTGTGGCTCTCAGTGTGGATCTGTATGTTACCAAGCAAGTCTCCATCAGTGCGGTGATCACTGGATGTTCAAACTGTTCTTTATTCAACTTTAAGTTAATCCAAAATGCTGCTGCAAGAATTATTACAAGAAAATACGAGCACATAACCCCAGTCCTCAAGTCGTTACACTGGCTCCCGGTTAAGTTTAGGGCAGATTTCAAAATCCTCCTTTTAACATATAAAGCATTAAATGGCTGAGGTCCGGTTATCTTGTCTGAACTTACCATGACTTAGAGACCAGAGCGCACATTAAGATCTCAAGATGTCGGTCTGCTTAGGATTCCAAGGATTAATAAAATAACAGTGGGAGGTCGAGCTTTTAGTCACAGGACCCCCTAAACTGTGGGGTGGTCTGCCCGAAGGTGGCAGACCCATTTTCAACATAGAAATGGGTAGGCAGACAGTTTTCTGACCATTTTAAATAGATAGATAGATAGATAGATAGATAGATAGATAGATAGATAGATAGATAGATAGATAGATAGATGAAAGGCACTTTATAATTAAAATACAGATAGATAGATAGATAGATAGATAGATAGATAGATAGATAGATAGATAGATAGATAGATAGATAGATAGATAGATAGATTACTCAAAGGCCAGAGTCAACAGGAAGAAAGACAAAGCCAGTGAGGAGGAGTGTGCTTGGTGTTGTGGACATTGTGTTCTTGTGGGGAGCAGAGTGATTTGTAACGATTAGAAATGAAACAAGAAGTTTAAGGTTTAAACAGCGTTAAGTATTGAAATAAATGTAATAACGATTGGTGGTATCCCCAGGGGGTGCCACAGCGGGGCTAAGAGATATCTTAGACAAGTGGCTACAGAAAACGTTCTTAGTAAAACGACTACTGGGCAGTTAACATAACTTCTGGCCTCAGTGTCTGTCATTGAATGTCTGCCGTCATCAGCCTCAAATCACCAAGCAGCATAATAAACTGGCGACAAGGATAACAAAGTTGATGCCCAGTGCGTGAGTACGTCTGTTTGTGACAGAAAAAAAAAACCAAAAAACATTGTGGCATTATGGCTGTGACGCTGGGGCGCACGGACGATTTTTATAATAATGTGAAGCAGTGGACCACATACAGTATATTGACAGTTTCGACACCTTTGCATTAGCTAACGGTGTTGGGAGGACACACTGGTGCCAGTACTATTAAGTGTAATTGCACGCACGACTTATAGCTCGCTGCGTAGTCTTTCAGCGCTGGAGAAACCAAAGCACAATACTTTTGACGAGATTAAGCAGTGAGTGCTACAGCAGCATTTTTCTCCAAAGCCTTTGGTGATAACAGAAAGGTTTCGCTTTCACAAAATGAACCAAGCGGAGGGGGAGTCGGGCTTCACAATACGTCGCTGTCTTAAAGAAACTGTCTGAGCACTGAATGTGGCGCTTACTTAGAGGAAGGACTGTGTGATCGGTTTGTTTGAGGACTAAATAATGAAGCGATACAGAAACGACTGTCGACCTAGAAGAAGGGCAGTCAAAATCGCAATTTCCATGGAGAGGGTGGCACGCGAATCGCAGCAGCTTTGTGGATCTTTAAAAGTGAATGAACTATCGGTTTCACATAAGATAAGTACCAGGGTGTTGTACCGTGTTAGCCATTATGGCTGTAGTGAGAAGTCAAGCAAAATGACCCCTTTTATTGGCTAACTAAAAAGATTACAATATGTGAGCTTTCGAGGCGACTCAGGCCCCTTCTTCAGGCGACGTGTAATCATAAGGATAAGATAAGGAAATGCAAACGATGCGGAAGAGTTCGTCACAGTGACAGTGACTGTGGGTACAAAGATCAGGATTGTCATAAGTGTGGCAAGAAGGTGCCACGCAGCGCCAACCTATAAGGAGAGAGCGGAGGGCGCAGCAAGTTGCTTTCCAAGATCTTACTTATTTATATACTTTTAACAAATGGCTGTGCTTCGGCTAATAATAACAGGTATTGATGAACCTCTTTTAGATTCTTTTCCCCTTTCATAGGTGATACTGATTTTAGTATCGGACATTTTGTATTAGTTCCTATTTTCCAAATCCTAATTATTGGTTACTGCTCTACTTTCAATAAATGTCATGTTTAAGAAAATGGAACAGAAACTAGTCGCAGACCCTCCAGCACCAACACACATCTGTCAATGTCATTGTCACATTACTTGGATTGTAGTCTGCGGTGTATGAAAGCCATTGAGCCACCACAAGCCCCTTTGTGCTCACTTTTTAACACTATCATATAGGGGGTATCCTGATGTCCTGGCTTAATTGCCCACCACGACCTGGTCATTCTGCCCCCCTAATCATCTCCTGGCTCTGACCGGCTATCTGTCTCTCACCCCTTCACCACCTAATAGCTCACGTGCGGTGAGTGAATTGGCACAGAATGGCTGCTGTCACATCATCCAGGTGGGCTTTGCACATTAGTGTTGGTCGAAGTGTTTAAAGAGCTTTGAGTTCCTTGTAAAACATTATATAAATGTACAGAACTATTATTTATAGTAGTAATGGTAGTATTATTTGTATTATTAACAATTGTAAAGTGCTGTTAAAAAGCTCTGCAGTGCGCTGGTGCCCTGCCTGGGGTTTGTTTCCTGCCTTGCGCACTGTGTTGTCTGGGATTGGCTCCAGCAGACCCCGTGACCCTGTAGTTAGGGTATAGCGGGTTGGATAGTGGATGGATGGATGGATGTTACAAAGCTCATTTAATGGATTCTACTAATAGAATTGCATTCTGTTTTTGCTCTTGTTTTTGAATATGACTCATTGTTACAAAACTATTCAGTAAACAAGAATGTAACAACTGACCCTTGGACAAAATAAAAAAAAAAGAAACAGTGAAATGCTCCCGCTTTCATATCAGTTTATTTGTCGCCAAATGCAACGCCTGAATGTTACGTCACGCTGACATTGTCGAACTTGTCTTAAACGGCGAAGTGAAGAATACCTCGCTAGTCGCTCATCCGTCCTTCCATTTTGTACACCTAGTTGCCCAGAAGAGAGCGGCGGGGCAGATGGATTTTGTCAAGAAACATTGGGGACAGGCAGGGACAAAAAATAAAGGACAGAACGTCTCTTTGTCACACGCATACACACACAAAGGGTGAATTCCGTGTCGCTAATCCCCCTAAACTGCTTATCTCTGGGAAGAAACCATCGCGGGAGAACTGAAAATTTTAAACAGAATAGCCAAGACGTGAACCTTTATTTATTTATTTATTTATTTATTTTATTTTATTTTTTTTTTTTGTTCTTTATTTAATAATGCAGCAACCCCCGGCGTATTAGTGAAACGGGGCAGTGAGGAGGGCCCAGCCCGTCTGCCTACTCCTGACGTCACGCTTCCCCCTCCCCTCGATACCGCTAGGGAACTCTGATACTTAGCGCTATGACAGAAGAATGGAATGTTCGAGCAAATCCAAGAAACAAAGTCGATCTAAATCCGTTAAGTTGTCCCCTCGTGAAAAGCGGACACAAATACAGACAGACAGACAGACGGACGTTGGGTTTTCTATATATATATATAGACAAGCAATGCTCCTGCCTTTAAGGAGTCATACCATCAATTTTATTACAAATATCATATAAACAAATACAATCGAAAAAATACGACTCGACAAGGCACACCAGACAAACAAAATTCATCAACAGACACTGCAGCCGTAACACACGGCAAATCAGTACAAAGCAACACGTAACCAGCCCCATTCCCTCTACAATTAGTCAAAACACCTTGAACATTAAAAATATACACATTTGTACAAAACATTTACAATCCCCATAAAAAAATATAAAACCGTTTCAATAATGAAATCACACCACGCAATCAGTTGGCCTTTGATCTCTTTGTACACGCAGCTCCTTGGGTGAATTTGCCTCTTCAAGAAACATCGCCCACCTCGTTCGTAAAGCACGTGCTGCTATTCCACATCCCTATTTACTCATTCTGCATGAGGAAGTCGCTACGCCACCGTGCCGCCCATCTATAGGAGCATTTGGTATTTAAAATAAACTCTTTTTTAAAATTAATTTGTACCTCATTATTATAATTATATTAATAACCCCTATTAAAAATAAAACAGCTGTCTTTTTTACTGTCTTCCATGACTTAGCTAACTTAACAGACTCATAGATTTTCGGGACAACACGTTTGTACACCTAAATGCAAAGGGTTGCGCAATGAGTGCAACCTTATTTTGTCACCAGGAATCTCAACCCTATTTGCTTAACAGACAATAAAACGAATAAAATCGCCCGTAATGCACGTTCTCCCATAATTTCTACCCGATCTTTGAGTGATAACCTCAAAAGATTACTCGAAAACTACAAAGGCTGAGTTTTTACTCCAGCTGTGCTTTTCGATAGGCAGTACGGAGGCGCCCTAAATTGGACGGATGAACGTTAACGTGGCGTCGACGTGTCACTTTTGGGATGAATCGGGGGTGGTCTGGCTATCAATCAGGACAGCACGCAGTGAATCACTCGTTGTCTCTGGCTTTCTGGCTCCGCCCCTTCTAACAGCGCGTCTCTCTCTCTCTCTCTCTCTCTCAGCCATGATGTCGGCCCACAAATTATGAAACAGAGCGAGTGCGCGCGTGTATGTCAGTGACCGAGCGACTCTCATTGCACGCACAGCGCACCTCTCTAATCCTATGAGCCTATTCGCCGCTAGGATCCCACCCGCTATCTTAACCTATCGTGCAAAAAGCGACTCAAAAACAGCCAAGGCTAAAATACAGATGAGAGGCCAGACTGGAAAATTTTCTAAATACCTTAAAGAAAAGGGGAGCCAGGGAGGCCTAGGCTGACAAAATAGGGGAGTGAAAAAATTTACGTCACTTCTACAAGAAGCAAATTAGCGATGTGGACTCCCTCAGGGAGGACTGCTGCAGTGTAGGAATGTTTACCTGCAAGTCAAAGCAACTCATCCCAACACTCAGAATGAATACACGTTTTAAATGATGTTATGATGTCCACTTTAACAAACGGACCAGTAAATGTGTCTCTGTCCAGCTGCTATGCCTCTGTCATTACAAAAGATGGCACATCACAAACATTTGTAACAATAAAATTCAATGCCTTTGTCATTTCAACAGATGAGACATCACAGACATTAACACTGTTTTTACAAATCCCATACCAAATGGCATATAACAGGGTCATAATCATTGCGTTTGGCATTTCAACAGATCACACATCACAAACCTTAACATTCCTTTTATGAATCCCAAACCAAATGGCATATAACAGGGAAATATGCATTGCATTTGTCATTCCAACAGATTTGTAGTAATGCATTATACAAATTGGGCGGCACAGTGGCGCAGTGGGTAGCACATGCCGCCACGCCGTTAGGTGACCTTCGATGGGCTTGCTTCCCGGGTCCTCCCTGCGTGGAGTTTGCATGTCCTCCCCATGTCTGTGTGGGTGCATTGGTGATTCTAAATTGTCCCTAATGTGTGCACCCTGTGGTGGGCTGGCGCCCTGCCCGGGGTTTGTTTCCTGCCTTGTGCCCTGTGTTGGCTGGGATTGGCTCCAGTAGACCCCCGTGACCCTGTAGTTAGGATATAGCGGGTTGGATAATGGATGGATGGATGCATTATACAAATGCTTGTGATGTGTTGTCTGTTGAAATAAAACAGTCTATGCCTTTTATAATCATATGAAATACAAGATCTATTCCAACGAATGGTGCACAACAAACGTTAACACTGAGGTCTATGTTGATTTCTCAGATTTCAATTCATCGCAGTTGGGTAGCACAGCTAGTAAAAAGATACATTTCTGTGTTTCTGTCTGGTTACTATGTTTCTATCATGCCAACAGATGGCACATCACAAATATTAACACTGCTTTTATGGGTCACAAACCATATAACTGAGACACTTCAAACGTTAATGTTGAGGTCTGCGTTGGTTATTTAGATTTCATCCTGTCTCACATAAAGCAAAGAATGACAGGGCAGTGAATCAGATGATTCTGCACATTCATGCAATAAGCTAAAGGTTGTGGCACAAAGCACTGCCCGTCCTAAGTCTGCCTGGCAATCTGGTGCCACGCCAGTCTCCTTGTTGAACTTTATGGCCCCAAATTATAACATCAGGGTAACTCCCACAAGAAAGCAGATGGCGCCACCTACTGCACCATAATGCACACTGTAATTACCCCACTTCTTCATCCATTTCTCTATCAGAGTCCTAAAGATTTGTTAAGCGAGGGCACATTGACTGTTTAGCACATGACGTTAAAGCTGTCATAATTATAAGGCAGGTATTTTTTTTATAGTGTAATTAGCTGTGTGACCCGACATCACTCAGCAAATTCACAGGACAACGGGCCTCTGTAGTTATAGTGCTGGGACGTAATCGGGTCTATCTGAAGCAATATGTGTGAAGTTGTAGGTTTTTTGTTTATTTATGAATGTCTAATATTTCTACTCCTAATAATAACACATTTTATTTATATGGCACCTTTCCCATATTCAAGGTACTTCACAGAATCTCAGAAAGAACAGCAAGGTACGTATCAACACCAGATACAAAGATTTTCTCAATAGAACACTAAAGTGCTAATCATTTATTTTATTTATAGGCGCCTTTCAAGGCACACAAGGACACCTGACAAAACACATTAATAGCAACAGTCACAACATCAACTTAATAAGATATTACAGTACAATAAAACCTGACTGCGGTGGGCTGGCACCCCGCCCAGGGTTTGTTTCCTGCCTTGCGCCCCGTGTTGGCTGGGATTGGCTCCAGCAGACCCCCGTGACCCTGTAGTTAGGATATAGTGGGTTGGATAATGGATGGATAGATAAGACCTGAATAAATACAATAATAAAACTGAATTTTAATTTATCAGGTAAAATTATCAGACACAATAAGACGTTCGACCGTGTCCCTCGGGGAATCCTGTGGGGGTTATGGGATACCGGACCCCTGATAAGGGCTGTACAACTGGTGTCAGAGCTCGGTCCGCATTGCCGGCAGTAAGTCGAACCCGTTTCCAGTGAGAGTTGGACTCTGCCAGGGCTGCCCTTTGTCACCCATTCTTAATTTTCATAATTTTTATGGACAGAATTTCTAGGCGCAGCCAGGGCGTTGAGGGGGTCCAGTTTGGTGGGCTCAGGACTTGGGTCACTGCTTTTTGCAGATGATGTTGTCCTGCTTGCTTTATCAGGTAGGGTCGTTCTTAGGACGTTGGGGACCCTGGGCATAATTAGACTGTGGAGGTCCTAATGCTACAGTTCAGCCAGATCTGACCAGTTTCCACTGGGCACCGCATAGAGGTATGTAGCTAAGCCAGCGTGTGCAAAATGTGCAGTGCAGTGGTGTATATTTTTATCAATTTTAGAGCATTTTATTTATTTTTTTGTCACAGTTAAAAAGTGTGTTTTTTATATCGTGTTCCATTTTTTTCTATCAAAGTTAAATTTGGGCTAAAGAACATTCCAGAATAAAAATCAAGAAACAAAATCAACTTTTCGCGCTTTAACACTTGCGAAATCTTTACTTAATGCTGAGTAATCAAGCGATTGGACAACGTCTCGCTCAATGGACATTAACGCTAAAGCATTCAACCGTTCATGTAACAGGGTTGTCCTGAGGTCATTCTTGATTATCTTTAGCTTAGAAAAGCTGCGTTCCCCAGCAGCGACAGTAACTGGTATGTTGCTCGTTGCTTACTGCTGGTCGGCTTTGAAAGGAATCAGTAGGAGAAAACACCTTTACGGCCACGACAAATTTCAGCAAAGCTCCTTTTTGTGTCTCAATGAAGGCTACACCGTCTGCCTTTTTCTTTCATTTAGAAGCACCGGATGGATAACTGCGTTTCATATTAATATGGTACGTGCGAAACAGCTAACGTGAATAAGACGCAGTTACGAGCGGAGTAGAATAATGCCAAGGCGAAAAAGGGAAGAAAGTGTTATACGTGACAGAAACACACGGGAAGAAGTCCGCACACACGCTCACGATGCAACCGTGGTCTGGAACGTAATGGTCTCCTCTGACGAGAGCACTCTATTTATTGAGGGCGTGTCATAACAGGGCTCCGCCTCCACTTGCGCAGGGCCCTGGCCGTAGCGAATGCCCCAAGCCCCAGTTCCCTGTTGCAGCGTCCCTGCCCCGGGAAAGGACAGTAAGCTTAGCATTAAACTTCGTAGTACAGATACGCAGCTTGCGTCGATCTTAAAAAAAAAAAACCTTGAATGATGGGACCTCAGGCGACTGCCCTGCTCACCCATGCCTAAGAATGGCCCTGCATCAGGCCGTGATCTTCAGCTCTCTCTGGATCGGTTCACGGCTGAGTGTGTAGCGGCTGGGATGAGAATCAGCACCTCCAAATGTGAGGCCGTGGTCCTCAGCCGGAAAAGGGTGAAGTGCCCTCTCAGGGTTGGGGGTGAGATCCTGCCAGTTCAAGTATCTCGGGGTCTTGTTCATGAGTGAGGGAAGAATGGAGCGGGAGATCGACAGGCGGATCGGTGCTGCGTCCCCAGTGATGAGGGCTCTGCCTCGGTTTGTCGTGTTGAAAAAGGAGCTGAGCAGTAAGGCAAATTTACCAGTCGATACGGTCCCACCCTCACCGATGGTCATGAGCTGTGGGTAGTGACCAAAAGAACGAGAATGTGTGTGGCTCGGGCATCTGATCAGGATGCCTCCTGGACGCCTCCCTGATGAGGTGTTCCGGGCACATCTAACCGGGAGGAGGCCCCGGGGAAGGTCCCAGGACACGCTGGAGGGACTATGTCTCTTGGCTGGCCTGGGAACGCCTCAGGATTCCCCCGGAAAAGCTAGAAGAAGTGGCCGGGGAGAGGGAAGTCTGGGCATCTCTGCTCAAACTGCTGCCCCCGCAACCCGATCTCGGATAAGCAGAAGAGGGTTGATGGAGAAACACGTCAGCTTAAAAAAATGTGTTTTAAGTTGAGATTTAAAGGTAGGGAGAGAGTCAGTATTACCTGTGCCTTCCAGAAGCGAGGGGCTACTCGACTGAAAGTTCAAACGAGCAGGAGGGATAATAAGACTGAGAGAGGAGGAAGAAGAAGATCTAGAAGGAATGGAGACGTGAAGAAGAGAAGAAAGATAAGGAGGTACCAGATTATGAAGGGTCTTGTAAGTAATAAGCAGAATCTTAAAATCAATGCAAGATAGAACGCATTAAACAGAATCCATCCATCCATTTCCCAACCCATTGAATCTGAACACAGGGGTCTGCTGGAGCCAATCCCAGCCAACACGGGGCACAAGGCAGGAACCAATCACGGGCAGGGTGCCAACCCACCACAGGACACACACACACACACTCGGGGCAATTTAGAATCGCCAATCCACCTAACCTGCATGTCTTTGGACTGTGGGAGGAAACCCACGCGCAGAACATGCAAACTCCACGCAGGGAAGACCCGGGAAGCGAACCCAGGTCTCCTAACAGCGAGGCAGCAGCGCTACCACTGCACCACCCTATTAAACAGAATTAAAGAAAAAATAAACCAGAGTATAATGCTACATTCAATACTGAAAGAAATGCCTGAACAAATCATATAATTTGCCATAATAAGACAAACACAATTATCCTGACAATCTGGACAGACAGGGCAGTAATTAAAGAGTTAAAGCTTTGGACCTGCATCTTACCCTGTGTGACCCTGAGAGAGTCACTTCACCTGCCTGCGCTCCAGAAAGGAGAAAAATAAAACAAAATGCAACCAACAGCTCAGATGTTGTCAGTCTCCTTGAATAAAGACATCCGTCAAATAACGAGCAAAGTGCGGTCCTGAGTGAGCAGGAACGGATCAGAGAGAGATGAAGAAAATCCTAGGACAGTATCTGGGGATGGAGTCCCAAATGAAGGGCGAGTACCAGGAATAAGGAGGGAGGAAGTAAAGGAGGCACTGAAAAGAATGGAAAATGGAAAGGCAACGGGACCGGATGAAATACCAGCAACAAGTTTAGGAGGCTGCGGTGGGTTGGCACCCTGCCCAAGATTGGTTCCTGTCTTGTGCCCTGTGTTGGCTGGGATTGGCTCCAGCAGACCCCCGTGACCCTGTATTCGGATTCAGCGAGTTAGAAAATGGATGGATGGAAGTTTAGGAGGAGAGGGAGTCTTAGCCGTGGATATCTAGCGCCCATTCTCTAGAAAGTTACCCTTAAACATTTTTTCTTATTCTTTCTTATGTGTTTGAACGCACCTTTCAGATTCAGGTTTTAAAGGCAATTTTAAAGAAATGACGATCACGCGTCTCAATGAAGCCACCAACTGCCGGCGGTCGGCTCATCAAAAAAAGGGAGCGATGCTGAATACGAATTCACTAAACATTTTCTCAAATTTTTATTTATTTATTAATTTTTAAACAAGACTTATTCTTCAGTCTGTTTTTTAGCCTTCAGTTTAACAAACAAGCCTCTCCAAAGCCGAATTCGGGAGCTCAGCAAAACGTACACTGAAAAGAGATATTAATTCACAGGTAACACATTAGGCACAATTGTGATTTTTAAAAGATATTGACCATCCTCCCTGCGTGGACTTTGCATGTTCTCCCTGTGTCTGAGTGGGTTTCCTCCCACAGTCCAAAGACATGCAGGTTAGGTGTATTGGTGATCCTAAATTGTCCCTGGTGTGTGTGCCCTGCGGTGGGCTGGCGCACTGCCCGGGGTTTGTTTCCTGCCTTGCGCCCTGTGTTGGCTGGGATTGGCTCCAGTAGACCCCCGTGACCCTGTAGTTAGGATATAGCGGGTTGGATACTGACTGACTGACATATTCATAACCTACAAATGTTGCTTACCAAATAACTCTGTGTTACAAATTCACGCATTAAAAGTTAGAATTTGCGGGAATTACTTGGTTTGTGCGGGATAACCGGGCAGTCCCGCTCCCGATTTTCAAGGGTCAGCGATTTGACATTTGTAAGGATGGGACGTTTGACGCCGAGTTTCCGAAAGCTTGTGTCGGTTTAATGAAGACGCTCATTAGCGAAGCTTTACAACCACGTGACTGATGACGTCCTACTCTCACAGACACGGCGCACAGCACTCGACAAGTGAAGCTTTGGGATGTCATACATGTTGGGGATGCCGCTTGCATGTTATATACAGAAGATATTGAACCAAATTTGGAGTCATCAAATGTGGGACCTGTCATCTGACAATAAAGTAAATCCCGAGCTATACTATATTCCTCCGTACTAGAACTTCTAACGTGTCGTTAATGCTCAAACCTACAGCAGGAACATCTTCAAAACGTTCTCTCGTGTACTCGTTCAACAGGCACATTCCTTAAACCCCGTATGATTCTCTGTGCCCCTTAGGGCAATTATTCCACAAGCAGTAATGGAAAAATATTAGTCTTTGTTATTGCATCACTATAAAAAAAAGTAACTTGATAAAGTTGTCACATACATTAATTATGAATCAGTGGCGGCTTACAATGAATGTATGGGAGCGTCTTGCCGGCTCAGTCGTTCAAGTCGCTTCAGTAACGGCGCTCTCAAGCCGCATCATCCTGGGCACGGATCGCCAGCCAGCAGTTTTAGTTGGCATTTCGTCCTACAAATGAGCAGTTCAGTGCCAGCGGCAGGGGAGCCGATAAAATCGGCAAACCCGCCAACGTCTCAAAGTGATAGCGGCAGCAGCAAGTGGCCCTTCTAAGTAGAGTGAGTTACCTAAACAGAGCCATTTGAAGAGGGAGACGCCGTACAATATTCATAATGTGATATCTCTATTACTAATGATGACGTGATTATCATAAAATCAAAATGAACGCGCAGTGTGTTCTTGGGTTGTTGCACCTGCCCGATGTTAAGCGGTTATCGAGAGAGAGAGAGAGGAGATCTTGGGCTATGAGGAGCTTATGGCCACCATGATTTCTGTCCACCACCAGATGCCGCTATTTCCACAGTTTCGGATCTTTAGCCGGCATAATCAAGGACCAACCTTCAAAAGCTTTACGGGGCTCAATAGATTTTAGCTGCGGACCTCCAGAGTTCCACTCCATCGAGGAGGCTATCGCTTTACATCTTACGTGTCAGTGATAACACTAACTCTTTACAATGTTCTACTTTGTCTTCTACTCTTTGTCTTTTATTTTCGTGGTCAAATCTCTTGGCACAAGGTCTTATCTTGCGGGACGTGTAAGTGTCTCTCTGAGTCAGAAAGCAGGCAACAATCAAACCCTAAATGCAAATGTTTAAAACTAAAACAGGCAATTAACGGTTCTGAGTTGTAACAAATGACATTAACTAAAATTAATTAATATATATATATATATATATATATATATATATATATATATATATATATATATATATATATATATATATACACTGCTCAAAAGAATTAAAGGAACACTTTTTAATCAGAGTATAGCATAAAGTCAGTGAAACTTATGGGATATTAATCTGGTCAGTTAAGTAGCAGAGGGGGTTGTTAATCAGTTTCAGCTGCTGTGGTGTTAATGAAATTAACAACAGATGCACTAGAGGGGCAACAATGAGATGACCCCCAAATCAGGAATGGTTTAACAGGTGGAGGCCACTGACGTTTTTCCCTCCTCATCTTTTCTGACTGTTTCTTCACTAGTTTTGCATTTGGCTACAGTCAGTGTCACTACTGGTAGCACGAGGCGACACCTGGACCCTACAGAGGTGGCACAGGTAGTCCAACTTCTCCAGGATGGCACATCAATACGTGTCATTGCCAGAAGGTTTGCTGTGTCTCCCTGCACAGTCTCAAGGGCATGGAGGAGATTCTAGGAGACAAGCAGTTACTCTAGGAGAGCTGGAGAGGGCCATAGAAGGTCCATAACATCAGCAGGACCAGTATCTGCTCCTTTGGGCAAGGAGGAACAGGATGAGCACTGCCAGAGCCCTACAAAATGACCTCCAGCAGGCCACTGGTGTGAATGTCTCTGACCAGACAACCAGAAAGACTTCATGAGGGTGACCCAAGGGCCCCATGTCCTCTAATGGGCCCTGAGCTCACTGCCCAGCAGCATGCAGCTCGATTGGCATTCGCCATAGAATACCAGAATTGGCAGATGCACCACTGGTGCCCTGTGCTTTTTACAGATGAGAGCAGGTTCACCCTGAGCACGTGACAGAAGTGAAAGGGTCTGGAGAAGCCATGGAGAACATTATGCTGCCTGTAACATTATTCAGCATGAGCAGTTTGGTGGTCGGTTAATGATTGTCTGGGGAGGCATATCCATGGAGGGACACACAGACCGCTACAGGCTTGACAAAGGCACCTTGGCTGCCATCAGGTATCAGGATGAAATCCTTGGACCCATTGTCAGACCCTATGCTGGTACAGTGGCTCCTGGTGCACGACAATTCCTGGCCTCATGTGGTGAGAGTATGCAGGCAGTTCCTGGAGGATGAAGGAATTGATACCATTGACTGGCCACCACACTTTCCTGACCTAAATCCAATAGAACACCTCTGGGACATTATGTTTTGGTCCATCCAATGCCACCAGGTTGCACCTCAGACTGTCCAGGAGCTCAGTGATGCCCTGGTCCAGATCTGGGAGGAGATCCCCCACAACACCATCTGTCATCTCATGAGAAGCATGCACCGATGTTGTCAGGCATGTATACAAGAACACAGGGGCCATACAAAGTGCTGCGTACAATTCTGAGTTGCTGCAATTCAATTTTGGCAAAATGGACGAGCCTGCCACATCATGTCTTCACTCTGATTTTTGGGGCGTCTTTGAATTCAGGGCTCTGTAGGTTGATCATTTTCATTTCCATCAAACGATGTGGCATCCTTTCGTTCCTAACACATCACCCAGTCTATATCAGTATAGATATCCAGGAGGATTTCTTTTTCCCATTGAGATCTGATGTGTTTTCAAAGTGTTCCTTTAATTTTTTTCAGCAGTTTATATATATATATTTATATAGCTTTAGTAATAAATATGCAAGTTATTTTTAAAACATCAATGAAAGCCAAAACCTGCAGCCGCTGCAGCCCTTGAGCAAGTAACTGAGGTGCTGTGCCTTAATGAATCGTGTCAGCGAGTCACAGACGACGGATGAGAACGACTCGCCTCCGAATACGGAAAAGACAGAAACGCGGTTTATGGGGGCAACGGTGAGACCACAGCAGCATTCTGTCACTTTTTAACTCAGTTGGAGCGGCCGTTAGTTTTTCTGAATCAGCACACAACTTATGCGTTAACAGCATCCGTGATATTTAAAGCAAACTGTCCAAAGCATCTTAAAAATGTATGAAGATTAAAACATATTCCAAATATGCAGCATACTGAGAAACTGAATCCTCCATTGATTTCTGAGGCAGATCGACTACGGCAGTGTGTTATTTACTGGCTGTCCAAACCGTTCTTTATGCAGCTTTCAGTTAATTAAAAATGCTGCTGCAAGAATTATTACTATTCTGATCTTTGTTTTATGTCTTTTTGTTTATTTACATTTTTCATTTTCTCTTTATGTTAATTCTCTTGTTAGTTCCCAAACACGTAAATCGCAAACAGTTCCAAAAATACCCACTAGGGGGGATAGCCTATCAAAAAAAACAAAAAAAAACCCCGACTAGTAACTCAGGGATCCACAAAGAATCCTTATAAAATATAAGATTTATTTCACAAAAAGTTCTGTTACCATATGAAGCTCCAAAGAGCACAAAAGGCTACCAATGCCTGCAACAAATGAAGAAATGAAGTCCCAATACAGAATCCAAAAAATAGTCAGAAAACAGCGAGAAAGAGTCAAGAATCCAAAAACAGGAGAACAAAAGAACACTCGGCACACGCTAGTGCATTCGAGACAAACTGCCGGGAATTGTGGGATACTGGCACCTTTATATGGCGGTGGTCCTGCCTCTTACGGGCACACACACAAAACACAAGGCACATAACAATGGCACTGATGCATAGAAAAAACATACTAATAAATATAAATAAAATTAATATTAACGAAAGAAACAAAAATAAGCCAAGATCTGAACTCTAGTCAGGGAAGAAACTGTGTCTAAAATATAACAATTATAAGACCTGAGCAGTACGAACACATAACTCCTGTCCTCAAGTCCCTGCACTGGCATCCAGTTATGCTTAGGGCTGATTATAAAAGTCACCTTTGAACTTATAAAGCCTTAAAAGGCTGAGGACCAGCTTACAACGACAACTTCATGGATTTATATAGCGCATTGTTCTCCCCGTGTCTGAGTGGATTTCCTTCGGGTGCCTCAGTTTCCTCCCACAGTCCAAAGACGTGCAGCTTAGGTGGACTGGTGACGCTAAAGTGGGCTCAGTGTGTGGTGTGTGTGGTGTGTGTGGTGTGTGTGTTTGTGTTCATCCTGCGATGGACTGGCACCCTGGCCAGGGTTTCTTCCTGCCTTGCATCCTGTGCTAGCTGCGATGGGCTCCAGCAGATCCTGTTCAGGACTAAGCAAATTAGAAAATGACTGACTGACATTTTTGTACATAGAGTTAAACTCAGAGATGTCAAGTAAGTTAAAGTGAGAATAATAATGAATAATTAACAAAGCAAGAGAGAGAGGGGTTAGGAGCACACGACGTACCACCTGAGGATCCCAGCCATGTCACGGGTGACACCACAGCACCACACTAGTTCAGATGGAATGGAACAATGGGAGATTTTTTAATGGAGGCTGGAGTGCCAACCCTGCCACCAACCCCCAGGTTTTTCCTGCAGGTTGGAGGGCCTGCTTGTGGGTCATACCCAGGATGGAGCAATTGCAGGTTAAGGGCCTTGTTTGGGAGCCACAAAGGAGCAGATTCACTCCTGACGTTGATGGGTTTTGAACCAGCAATCTTCCGAATGCCAGTGCAGATCCCTAACGTCAGAGCCAGCAGCCCACCCCAAAGATAACAAAGATAGTAAATAAATAAAACTTACAAAGCATAGACATACAATTAGTAGAAAAGTAGCCTCCTTATGTACAATATCATATTAAGTCTCTACAGGTGAGTCTGGTGATCAGGTCAGATGGCGCAGAGGCCAGAGAAAGAAAATCTGCAAAAGACTGGGCTGCCCCCACCGGGCATTCTACTTAATATAAATGTACTAGTAGGAGTAGACACTGTCATCAAAATGACTGAACATAAAGTAACACCTAGAAATAAGTTTCACAAAATATAGATCTAGCATTATGGAAGTGTACAACATTCACCAAAGAAAAACAAAAGAAACAAACAATGGTGGGCATGGATCTCGTAATTAGGACTCAGCATCTGTTAGTTATGAGATAAGGGTCTCGCAATCATGAGATAAGATCTTGTAATTACACAAAAAGGTTCAGTGTCTTATAATTACAAGATATGAGATAAGACCTCGTAATTACAAAAGAATTACAACTTAATATCTCATAATCACAAGATAAGATCTCATAATTATGACATAAGATGTCTAAATTATCAGATTAGCATCTCATAATTTCAAGATTTTATCGCATAATTTTGAGATTTTATCTTGAAATTAGGAGATATTAAGTTGTAACTATGAGAAAATGGCCACCGGTATGTGCACTTTCATACTGTATGAATTGTAGAATAATGACAATAACAATAATAATAAAAATGAGCATGACAATTATTATTATTATTATTATTATTATTATTGGCATGAACATTACGCCCAATCAAGAGACCTTTTGAGACAGAGCATAGTTGAAAGTCTTGGGTAGGTGCAAATTCTGGAGTTTAGGTCACATCAGGGTTAGGGTGTTTAGGCAGGATTATTATTATTATTATTATTATTATTATTATTATTATTATTATTATTATTATTATTATTATTATTATTATTATTATTATTATTATTATTATTATTATTATGCACGGTGGCGCAGTGGTAGCGCTGCTGCCTTGCAGTTAGGAGACCTGGGTTCACTTCCCGGGTCCTCCCTGCATGGAGTTTGCATGTTCTCCCCGTATCTGCGTGGGTTTCCTCCCACAATCCAAAGACATGCAGGTTTAGGTGGATTGGCGATTCTAAATTGGCCCTAGTGTGTGCTTGGTGTGTTTGTGTGTGTCCTGCGGTGGGTTGGCACCCTGCCCAGGATTGGTTCCTGCCTTGTGCCCTGTGTTGGCTGGGATTGGCTCTGGCAGACCCCTGTGACCCTGTGTTCGGATTCAGCGGGTTAGACAATGGATGGATGGATTATTATTATTATTATTATTATTATTATTATTATTATTATTATTATTATTATTATTATTATTATTATTATTATTATTATTATTATTATTATATGCAATGGACTTTTGCCTCACTCAGAACTGGTATTTGCCCTGTACACAGTGCTTCTGAGATCAGAACTAATCTGCTGCATCCATAATTGGGTTTAAGAAAGTTTAAGAATATTCTACTATGATACTGTGATATTTTATTATTAGTATTCATTTTTTGAGTTTAGATTTTTATTAAAAAGGGCAAACACACAGAGTATTGCTTATGTTAGTTTTATATAATATACATATATACAGTATACAGTACATATATATATATACACACTATGGCAGCGTTTCTCAGCCTTTAAGTATTTGCGACCCGAGTTTTCATAACAGTTTTCATCGCGCCCCCCCCTAACATTTTTTTGGATGGAGCCCACTAATACCAATTTGTTCTTTTTTAATTAATGATATATCATAGATGCACATTTTATTATACCTACTTTACTTTTATCGACATTTATCTAACTGTATATTTATTTTTCTAGTATCAGAATGTAGTTGAAGTTAATTTTGTTTTAGTTTCAATAGATAGTAATTTTCATATTTTCAATTCTTGTTTTCTTTTTTTCACATCTTTGTACCCCCCTTTTTGTTACTTAGCACCCCCCTAGGGGGGCCCACCGCACAGTTTGAGAACCACTGCACTATGGGGCTTTACCCCCTGCTCACTTCGCTTGCCAACCCCCCGGCCTGCACTACACGCCTGCCACTTCACGTCTCTGCCCCTCGCATTGTGGAGAGGGGGGCTGAACTCACCCCAAGGAGACGCGGTCGCTCCTCTGAAACCCCTTCTTAAATGGTGATACAATTGGAAACAAATACAGTTTTTGTTTTTACCTCCTCTTTGCTCGATCAGCTGCTGATTTGCTGCTGCTGTGCCGTGTGATCTGCATCTCGTGTGGCGCTTCAAACATTTAAAAGCTGGTACAGCTGCTGCCCAACTCTTATCTTTATTTATTTTATTTCCGTGGTTAAATCTCTTGGCACAAAGTTTCATCTCACGGGACATGAGTTCTTGATATTTTAGTTTATAATTTAAAATGGAGTAAGAATCTGAAAATCTAACAACATCACATTAAAGTGCGATAAATTCTGAAAAGAATGATACTAAACATATACTCTATATGCGGGTTTTAAAATAAGCCTGATTTAGAGCGTGACAAAAAAGGTTACACTTTTAGGCTTAGGATTTTATATATATAGAGAGAGAGTAGATACAGTATATATATTTATATATATTGTGGAGCCTGGCCCAGACACGTTCATGTCACCCACAACACGTTTATTTACAGCCATAAAGTCACACAAGTGCACCACAAAACCCCCAAAGTTCCCAAAAGTCCTGGCCACACAATACCTTCTTCAGACCGCCTCCTTCTCTCCTCTTCACGAAGGGAGGCGGCCCCTTTTATTATCACCCGGATGTGCTCCAGGTGGGCTCCGGCAATCACCCGCCGACACGCCCCTGTGTGACGGAAGTGCTGGCTGCATCCCCAGAAGCACTCCGGGTGTCCCTGCTCTTCTTCCCCCCAGCACTTCCTGGTGTGACGGGAGTGCTGAGGTCCAGGGCTCCCAAGGCATGGGAACGCCCCCTGGTGGTGACCACGGGCCTCTACAGGGTGGAGCTTCAAAGCAACCAGGATGGCGGCCCCCACGTGATCCAGGGTGCACGAAGACACTCCTCCGGTCCCTCAAGGCATCCCGGCCGGGTTGGTGCCCCTGGCATCCCTGACCATATATATATATATATATATATATTATCACACATGTACTTGGGGGACAGTTTGCAGGCTCAAATAGTGTTATTCATCAGCCAGACCAGGGGTGCCTTCCCATCGAATAAACACACTCAGGGGCCGCTTGTCTGGTGGAGTCTTTCATATGCCAACTTGCTTTTTATTGGATATGCCATGGCGATATAATTGGTGTCCTACCGCCACCCGTTGTCTGGGTCACAGGGACACCTCCAAGATAACAAAGCCAATTCACCTTCATCCTATCTACCTCTCTTAAACCATTCGCTCCCCTTTACCACCCGATGCTGTCCTCCTTTTGCTCCAGCACCCCCCCAACTGCCACTTCTGGCCACCACCTCCCCTTTTCTTATGCTATATGCATCATAAAAAGTATGTCAGTCATCTGTACAGGGTCTTGGGGGGGTTTCTATCCTACAAGGCAGGAACAAACACTGGACGGGCCATCAGTCCATTGAAGGGTGAGCACACACACATGCCAGACACATACTGGGGCCAGTTCAGGATTGCCAGTTCACTTAACCTGCATGTCTTTGGACTGTGGGAGGAAATCCATGGAGACATTGGGAGAACATGCAAACTCCACACAGGGAGGAAGAGGGAGGTGAACCCTGGTCTCCTTACTGGGAGGCAGCAGCGCTACCACTGAGCCACCCTGCCACCCTATTTCATATAAAGCGTATAATAATAATTATTTTGATCTGCAATGGAGTGAAGTCCTGTCCTGTGAAGATTCTTACCATTGGCACAATGCAGCTTGGACTACTTCTGGCCCCTTGACACCTTGAATTAAATTAAGCAGGCTGAAGATTAATAATAATAATAATAATAATAATAATAATAATAATAATAATAATAATTGTTTAAGGTGTCTTTATTTAGTCAGGTAGTAAACATGAAATTTGCCTTCTCAGTTGTATCTAATAACAGACAGAATGAAATAAAACAGACAAACAGAAACAAGACAGGTTAAGGTAAGGCAGTTAAATAATATATATTTACACAAAAAAAAAGGTTACAGGATATTGTATCAAAACCTTAATCATTATCTCTGATATTTCTAATTGAAAAGTCGTATTGAAAAGTGTTATTATTATTATTATTATTATTATGATTATTATTGTTGTTGTTGTTGTTGTTTTAATTTTATAGTTTTTTTTGCTTTTTAAACTGTCAGGCCTCACCCATTGAGTGTCGTGACCCACAGGACATGACGCTGTATCTGCACATACATTTCCTCCATACCTTTTTAATGATACATTCACTTTGGGACCAGAAATGTCTTTCTTCCACACACAGATGTCTCTTTTAAATTTAATTTTTTTTTTTTTTTGTCTAACACCATGACACAGTTGTTCCTATTTTCGGAGGCCATAAGGGACTCACTTCATTATTTCAGGAGGATATTTGCATTCTCATCACCTAAAGTACTAAAAACTGCCAATCTTCTCCACATGCTAGAAAGTAATTAATATGAAAAAGGCTCCCAGTCCCGGTTTCTTTGCGAGCCAAAGCTCCAGCGCGCAGGACGGCTTCACTGGGTCGATACCTTCAATCGCCTCCTCATTTACGCGTCTAAGCTCCCTGCCAGAAAAGCAATTTTCAGTTTAAATTCCTCTGACCTTAATGGCTTTTCACTTTAACTACATGGCAGAAAGCTTTAATTAAAATGGAAGGATTGTACTTCTTCAGGTACTTTGTACTGATAACTGTCCAGAATGAGGCAAACGGATTAAAATGTGTGTGCTGAGGTGAGCAGCCTGGGCTCTGACTGATGGCCGCCGTGTACTGCGCTTCTGTCTCCGCGTCTTTTTTTTTTTGTGGCGCGCCTGCGCAGTCCGACTAACCTTCGAAGGAAACACCAAAGACGGACTCGTTCAAGGCGGTGCTTGAAAGGCGCTATAAATTAGAGACTGTCAGCAGCAGTGGTCTTCCCACTGAAAGGCACTATACGAGCAGATATAACGCAGTGCTTCAGTCACCTTTTAAAATGCCTGATTCTCTCATTTTTACCTCCTTGTTTTCTCCTTGAAAATTTTCTTTTCCATTGTAAAGCTACGGAGCTTTAAAGTGACTTCATATTATTTCAATGCCCTGGGGAGGCTAGTCGGCCAAATGCTTACATTTTCTAAAACTCCATATATGGCCAGAGAGCCCCCGTTTATTAACCGGAAATATCCCACTGGGCTCAACAACAGGAATAATACAGACTACCTGCTATGGGCAACAGGGGGCAACATCCGTCAACCCCTCCTCGGGCTCCAAATGGGCTTTGACTGGCACTGCCAAAGTGCTTTACAGTAAAATCCCAATGCCCAGTAAAAACAGCTCCCAGAATCTAAACAATTAATAACTGTACAATAATAACAAATGAAACATATTTTAAGAATACACCCTTTACAATGAGGCAAATGCCAGTAAATAAAAATGTGTTTCTAATTGTGATTTAAGACTATTAATTAAAGCTTCAACTCGCATCTCATAAGGCAGAGCATTTCAAAGCTGTAAAAGCTTCTGATGTGTCTGCGAAATACAAAATCAGACCTGATCTGAGGACCTGAGAGCCCCGGATGGTAAATGTGGAGAGAGGAGCTCAGCGGTGTATGAAGGAGCAGACCCAGGCAGTGCCATCAGCATCAATAACACACTCTTACAATTCAGACAATACTCGCCTGGAAGCCAGCGCAGGGAAGCCAAGGCTGGTGTGATGTGTTCTTTATTTTTTTATTTTTTTTGGTGATTGACAGACACCAGAATGAAGAGGATTCTAGTAATCGAGGCCAGAGGAGTCAAAAGCGTCAATGAGCTTCTGCAGGTCATTATATAACAAAAATGGCGTGACTTTAGTAATTAGAACATATTAGAACACATTAACCTTCAAAGGAAACACCAAAGACGGGCTCGTTCACGGTGGTGCTTGAAAGGCAGAAGGGACTGGCCGGGCGGTCTCTTGGTCTGGAATCCCTGCAGATTTTATTTTTTCTCCAGCCGTCTGGAGTTTTTTTTGTTTTTTCTGTCCCCCCTGGCCATCGGACCTCACTTATTCTATGTTAATTGATGTTGACTTATTTTTATTTTTTATTGTGTCTTCTATTTTTCTATTCTTCATTTTGTAATCGAGCCGATAAAAATGTAAAGATGTCAGCTTTGGTAAGTTCAAGTCCTTTGAGTATCTCGCCGTTGTTATTCATGGAGATTCTCAAGTTTTAGTATTATCCGTGTATAGACCTCCTAAATATAACGCGTCGTTTTTTGAGGAATTCTCTGACTTAATGTCAATTTTAATTACTAACTATGACACACTCCTAATAGTTGGCGACTTTAATTTTCATATAGATAATCAGTGTGATCTAAAAGTAAAAGAATTTATGAACCTCCTGGATTCTTTTGATTTGAGACAACTCATAAATCAGCCTACACATAAAGCAGGTCATACGTTAGACTTTGTGATTACTAAAGGACTGAAAGTTGATGTAAAACAGATCACTGATATTCGTCTATCAGACCATTTTCTTCTACTTTTTAATATAGAAATAATGATAAAAACACCCATGAGAAGCATATTGTTAAAAAACGCTTCTTTGATTCGGCAGCGGCTTTAAAACTTACAAACATTTTAAGCAATCAGTCCGTTTATAGTGCCAGCTATAATAGCGAGGATAATGTAAATAGTAAAGTGGAAAGATTTAATTCTAAAGTGAGAGCTGCTGTTGACAGAGTTGCACCTGAAAAGACAGTGAAAAAATCTTCTAGCATTGTTATACCATGGAAGACTCAAAGAGTGTCTGATTTAAAGGGAACATGTCGTAGAGCTGAGCGTCAATGGAGGAAGACTAAACTTACTATCCACCATGAAATATTAAAAGTCAAAATAACAGAATACAATAACACTGTCCGTCTTGAGAGACGCTGCTATTTCTCTAAGATTATAAATAACAATGCTAGTAATCCCAGAGTCTTATTTTCAACAATTGATCGCCTACTAAACCCAGGTAGCTCAAAGGAATGCCTCCTAAGTGCTTCCAGTGAAACCTGTGAGGCTGTCGCTGTATTTTCAATCAAAAATTAATGATATTAGAAATAACATAGTATATCTCCCCAACACTAAGGATCCCCTAAACCCCAACATCCTGTTATAAACAAATTAAACTCTTTCACTAGGATAGATTTACCTGATTTACAAAAATAATCTCTCAATTAAAACCCTCCACCTCGTCCTTGACCCGATACCAACAAGGTTTTTCAAAGAAGTATCAGGGTGCTAATTGATAATGTTCTTGACATAGTAAATTGTCACTAGATACTGGGGTCTTCCCAGACTGTCTTAAGACTGCTGTAGTTAAACCCCTACTTAAGAAACATAATCTTGACCCTCAGCTCTTGAAAATTTTAGACCCATCTCTAACCTGCCTTCTTAAGTAAAGTTCTAGAGAAGGCAGTCATTATGCAGTTAAATGACCACCTAAATAAACATGCTATTCTTGATAAATTTCAGTCAGGTTTTAGAACAAATCACAGCACAGAAACTGCACTCGTTAAAGTAGTAAATGACTTGGGTAAATGCAGACAGAGGCCATTTATCTGTTCTCATCCTCTTAGATCTGAGTGCTGCATTTGACACCATTGATCACAACATTCTTAGAAATCGCCTTAGTCAATGGGTGGGCCTCTCTGGCAGTGTCTTAAATTGGTTTGAATCCTACCTGACAGGGAGAAAATTTTTGTTAGTTGTGGGAATTACAACTCAAGACACATGATATCCAATATGGTGTTCCACAAGGCTCTATCCTGGGTCCGCTGTTATTCTCAATCTACATGCTTCCGTTAGGTCAGATTATCTCAGGGCACAACGTGAGCTACCACAGCTATGCTGATGACACACAGCTGTACTTATCAATAGCACCTGATGACCCGATTCTATTGATTCACTAACACAATGTCTGACTTGTATCTCAGAATGGATGAATAGTAATTTTCTCAAGTTAAATAAAGAGAAAACTGAAATTTTAGTGATCAGCAATAATGGATACAATGAGGCTATTAGAAATAAACTGGATACATTAGGATTAAAAGTCAAGACGGAGGTAAAAAGCTTAGGGGTGATTGTTGACTGTAATCTGAATTTTAAATCACATATTAATCAGATCATTAGGACAGCATTTTTCACTTAAGAAACATAAGTAAAGTTAGACCTCTTATATCACTGAAAGATGCTGAGAAATTAGTTCACGCGTTTGTTTTCAGTCGACTAGATTACTGTAACGCACTCCTCTCAGGACTACCCAAAAAGATATAAATCGCTTGCAACTAGTGCAGAATGCAGCTGCTAGAATCCTAACTAGGAAAAGAAAATCGAACACATCACTCCAGTTTTGATGTCACTACACTGGTTACCTGTGTCATTCAGAATTGACTTTAAAATTCTGCTTATGGTTTATAAAGCCTTAAATAATCTCCCCATCTTATATATCGGAATGTCTGACACCTTATATTCCAAATCGTAACCTCAGATCCTCAAATGAGTGTCTCCTTAGAATTCCAAGAACAAAACTTAAAAGAAGTGGTGAGGCGGCCTTCTGCTGTTATGCACCTAAAATCTGGAATAGCCTGCCAATAGGAATTCGCCAGGCTGATACAGTAGAGCACTTTAAAACACTGCTGAAAACACATTACTTTAACATGGCCTTTTTATAACTTCAATTTAACTTAATCCTGATACTCTGTATGTTCAATTCATCATAATAAATATTCATGGTGGCTCTAAAATCCGTACTGACCCCTACTCTCTTTCTGTTTCTTTTTTCCTGCGCCACCTCCACCTACTCAAAGCTTCATGATGCTCCAACAATGATGGATGGATTAAAAGCCAGAAGTCTACGTGACCATCATCATCATCAAGCCCTTCCGTGAGAACCCTAAATCCAAAGAGGACTGTTTCATTTATGTTAGGTAGAATGCCCAGAGGGGACTGGGGGTCTCATGGTCTGGAATCCCTACAGATTTTATTTTTCTCCAGCCGTCTGGAGTTTTTGTTTTTCTGTCCCCTGGCCATTGAACCTTACTCTTATTCGATGTTAATTAATGTTGATTTATTTTGTTTTTCTTATTGTGTCTTTTATTTTTCTATTCTTTATTATGTAAAGCACTTTGAGCTACTGTTTGTATGAAAATGTGCTATAGAAATAAATGTTGTTGTTGTTGTTATTAGAGCACTCTGGACGAGAACTGGCCATTCAGCCCCACAAAGCTCGCCAGTCCTATCCACTTATTTCTTCCAAAAAAACATGAAGTTGAGCTTTGAAATTCCCTAACGTCTGCCTGTCCACCACACTGCTTGGTCACTTATTCTAAGTGTCTATCGTGTAAAGAAAACCTTCCTAATGTTTGTGTGAAATTTACCCTTCACAAGTTTCCAACTGTGTCCCCATGTTGTTGATGAAGTCATTATAAAATAACACTGAGTGAATGTATAAATTCCCTTCATCATTTTAAACACTTCAATCAGGTCTCCTCATAATCTCCTTTTGCTTAACCTGTGAAGGCTCAGCTCTTTTAATCTTTCCTCCTAACTCATCCCTTGTAGCCCTGGAATCAGCCCAGTCGCTCTACTTCTCTTGTGCTGTTATGTCCTTTTTATAAGCCTGGAGACCCAAACTGCACACAGGACTCCAGATGAGCCTCACCAGTGCGTTATAAAGGTTGAGCAGACCCTCCTGTGACTTGTACTCCACACATCAAGGCGCTATATAACCTGACATTCTGTTAGCCTTCTTAATGGCTTCTGAACACTGTCTGGAAGTTGATAGCTTGGAGTCCACTATGACTCCTAAATCCTTCTCATAAGGTGGACTCTCGATTTTCAGACCCCCATTGTGTATTCAAACCTAACATTTTTACTTCCTATGTGTAATTCTTTACATTTACTGACATTATATTTCATCGTCCACAAATCTGCCCAAGCCTGTATGCTGTCTGAGTCCCTCTGTGATGACATAAATTACAAATTATCTGCTAATCCAACTATCTTGGTATCGTCTGCAAACTTAACCAGCTTGTTCCTTATATTCCTATCTAAATCATTTATAGATATTAAAAACAGCAGCGGCCCTATCACTGACCCCTGCTGGTCACCACTCTTAACATCGGCCAGTTCTGATGAGGTTCCTCACACCATCACCCTCTGCTTCCTGTGTCCGAGACAATTCTGCACCCATCTACCTACCACACCCTGAACTGCCACTTCTTTTAGTTTGATGCCCACCCTCTCATGTGGCACCTCATCAAATGCTTTCTGAAAGTCCACATCAATCATCTCATCTGCTCCTTTCTGGTCGTCTCCTTTTGTTGCCTCCTCATTGAATTCCAGCATGTTAGTTAAACACGACCTCCCTCTTCTGACCCCACACTGACTGTTCCTAATATCTCCTGTCCTTGCCAGGTGTTTCTCAATCTTATCCTTAATAATTCCTTCCATTACTTTCCCTGTGATAGGCCTACGCTGAAAGAAGCAGCTCTTTACCAGAGCATTTGTCTGTTTATAAGTTTTTTTCTTACATGAAACCTAATATATGGAGCCAGTGGTCCAAGATTATTTGCAATTATATTAGTTGAAGTAGAAAGAGGTTGGCGCATGTACTGTTCCAGCGCGTAGTCGCACCCACCATACGATGAACCACCCGGATTGAGATGACAGGCTGACACCTCAGCACCACACTGAACAGTGTGAGGTTTATTTTACGGTGGCTGGAGTGCCAGTCCTGCCACCAACCCCCAGGTTTTCCCTACGAGTTGGAGGGCCTGTTTGCAGGGCTGGATGCAGATGAACTCTTTCAGGGTGAATGTCGAGTTTTGTCAGGAGGAGGGGTTGATGGTGGTAATCGGCTGTAAACTGTGACAAAACCTGCTGTTATGTTTTAGCTGGACTGCCGTTGCTAGAAGGAAAATTAGCTTCTTTTTGTTTGACCGAGATTCCCAGCGCTGAGTAGCGAGGAGCAAACAATAGCAGAAATGGTATCGACATCTGGCGAGAGATCGAAGCGAATGCGTAAAGCAAAATACTCCGTGGATGACGTTTTGCGTATTATCCCTGAATTGGACTTGGACTTGTCAGACTCCGATTTTGATATAATTCATCCAAAACAAGAATGTGAGAGCTGACGTGTCTATAGCAACATTCATCTAGGAGGACCACCACGTACAATGACAAGAGGTACAAACCAGACTGCAATGCACCGCGACTGCAACCTCCGTCACGCAAATACAGCCTGCCACCCAGCCTGCTGCACATTCCTGGTGAACTGGTGGCCACAGCATGCAACGACACACGTTTTATGACGATTTCTGTGTGAAATCATTCCTTTGTGTGCTTTTCGGGAAATATTGTCAGCCCTCAAACGTCATACCCAGGATGGATCGATTACAGGCCTTGCTCAAGGGCCCAACGGAATAGGGGTCTCTTATGGCATTGTACGGGATTCGAACCGTAAACTGGCAAATCCATAGCCTCAGAGCCACCACTACGCCTAAGAAGTAGAAAGACTGAACAGAATAATTTCTGTCTTGGATTCATTTCACGTGAAGAATATTTGCTGCTGTCCAACATTTAGGATCAGCAAGGCATTGCAAAAGGGAAATCAGAGAAGCCTTCTCAGCTGATTTTAAAGGAAGGTAAGAAAGGAAGTGGAAGGAAACCTAAAGTATCCATCCAGATACGTTTACTTCACAGAGGCTCGTAGCGCAAGACAAAGGCGAAGGAGTCGCAGGATTTGTTAGATCGGAGCTAAATGTCAAAAGAGTCCCAATTGACTACCCATTGTCTTTCAAGGGTCTGGCTCTTACATTCATAACGAAATCTGGTCCTGTCTTACTTGTTCTTCTCTATCGTCTCCCAAAATACAACGGTTCGTTCTTATCTGATCTGACTGAACTGCTGACCCTTTCCCAGAGAGTCATTCTTCTCAGCGACTTCAATATCCATGTTGACACTCTGACATGGAAACTGAGGAATAAATTCCTGTCCTTCCTGGACTGTTTGCTGGTGCAACATGATGGTCTTCCTACCCACTCTGGTGGTCACGTATGAGACCTGATCTGCACATCTGGCTTAGTGACGCTCTCTCACAATGCAGGTCATGTGTCTCATGCGGGACTCCACGAGCAACACCAAGTCAAGCCAACGGTACCCAAGGCTTTCAGGAGAGACACAGTACCAAAGGAGTCGAGTCTTCATCTCAGGTCACTGGAGAGCGTCCATGTCTCACAACCATATAGCAAGACAGGAAGCACCAGGAATGGGACCTTCGCCCTTTTGGAAAACGTAATAATTTGAAAGCAAATTATCATATATGCTCACGTATAAGTCGGGTCTTGAAACCTGAAAAATCGATTCTAAAATCAGATCCCGACTTATGTGCCTGTTCAAAAATGCAACGCTTAATTTTTTTTTTTTTTTACATTTTCTTGCCTCCTCTAATCTCGTATCAGTTTCTCAGACGCATCGAATTTTGTTGCAGCAGCGCAGTTACCGATTCCTTTTGCTACATCAACAACATTTAATTTAAAACCAGCTTCATATTTTCTTCTGATCGAACGCTCCATCGTAGATAAGGGATGGTCTTACGATAAAGTTGTATGAGGGTGTGAGAGACAAAAAACACAAAACAGTGCAAACGTCGATTTGGAATAGTGCGGGTACTACTGTGTGATCACATAGGCACAATACATCAGAAACACAGGCTGTGTGCTCCGTCGTTACTCTCCCAGGTGGGCGTGAGTTAGCATATTGTAATCTCTTGGACCAATAGCGTGAGTTTTCTGCATTCGACTTATACAACCGACATTATAAAATACCGGAAATCATACGGTAAAATCAAGCCCCGACTTATCCGCGGGAGTATATACGGTATGTTTCATGTTGCGTTAGTGTTATTCGTTGCATAATACAATTTCATTCTGTTTGGCTTTGAAATTAACACACAAATACTTTTTAAACTTACACTTTTATTGTAAAACTTCGGTAAAAATAATTTTTTTAATTACATTTTCATCAATATCGCACTGAATTTTGATTCTGTGTTTGGACTTTCATCGTGACAACGCAACGTATAACCGCCCGTGAGTGAATTTAATTTCTTTCTCTCTAATAAATAAACCAACTTTTTTGAATGTTTGGCTCTGTGATTTGTTAACTGTCTTTGCTATTCTAACAGGAAATTGTTAATGTTTTAATATGAATGGCATGTCAAAATCTCTTTTGGTGTCTAATGTCATTAGTGGAGATGGACTACATTACCTTTCTTAGATACGTCCTTCTTTTTACAGTAATTCGGCCGGTGGAAGACCAGAAGTTGTTAACAGCTGTAGTTATTCTACGTGATACTGTAAGTTGATGTTTTCATGTTCCGCACCATCACCAGCGACTGTTTCAGCAGAATCTATTGATATGCATTTAAACAATTTGCTGTGTACCCGATCGACAATTTTCGCGTTAATTCGTTTGACTTCATCGTTTTTCAATGCTAGGATTGCCTGTGTAGTCATTTCTTCTGTTGATTACCCTTCGGGATGAAATTCTTCAATAAGATTTGGACATGATACATCTTCTTTCATTGGAAACGTAGAGTGAGTAAAACATAAAAATTTATAAGAGCTGAGAGCGCAACTCTGTCTGACAAAATAACTCACACGAATGAGATGTGAGAGGACTGTGGACGTGGGCTGTTAAATGTAGATGGTGGAGAGGAGGACAGGACTTGAAAAAATCTCTTGGCAATAGTCTTGTCTCATCTCAAGATTTTCTTTTATTATATATATATATATATACTGTATGCATACAGTATATATAGTGGTGGTCCAATGAGACTCTGCAATCATGAAGAAATTCTGGTCGTCCCTATTTACTTTTAACAAATGAACAAAAACACTGCACAATTGCATGGAAAATGAAAACAAAGTAAGTAGCTGTCTTATGATTGGGCTTTCAAACAAATGACAACTTTTTCTTCTTGCAATGCTTTTAGGAGCTCCGTCTCTTAACTCTCTGGGTCGATATCCAACGCATCCATCCGGACTGTCAGGCCTTTATGATTTGTGAGCTGGAAGGGGTGGAGTCAGTTGCCCTAACCAGGAGGCTTCTTGGCGCTGCGGAGGTAAGAGAAGACAAGACCATTAGCAGAGGGACACCCTCCCAGCTTGCGGTGGTTCTACATATCTGGAAAGAGACCGGAGGATGACACTTCCTATCAATATAATGTGACAGATAGGGGGCGCTATTGTCCCCTTGAACACTCAGACAACACGTCAGACACCAGATAAAAGTCCAGGAAATTAATGTAATATTTCCGTAATGTGCACAAAGCATCTCCAGCTCCACTATACACAATAAACAATCAATAATCAATACAATAATACAATCCTCCACTCCCAGATGCTTCGTCACCCTTCCTCCCAACTCAGCTCAGCTTGCTGGGGTTTCCCAAAGTCCTTTTATAGTCCTTGACCCGGAAGTTCTTCTGTCGCTCAGTCCACGTGATTTCATACAACTTCCGGTTCAGGTAAAAACTCCTTTTTTTCTTCAGCCCGGAAGTACTTCATCTCTTCCGTCCCCGTGACTAGGGAGTACTTCCGGCCTACATGGAAAATATAAATTATTCTGCCTCCATGCAGTGTCCCCTGGTGGCCCCCACAGTATTCAGCAGGGCTGTGAAGTAAAACTCCAAGGTCCATGATGCCCTGCTGGGCACCTCCATGTTGCAGGGAGGACTCCATCCAGTGGCATGGGGTTATTGGGGATAAAAAATTAAGGGAACACTTAATCATCACAGTCAAACAACAAGTCATTTAAGCTTCAGGGATATCAAACTGTCTAGTGAGGAAGCACAAGTGATTGTGAATCAACTTCACCTGCTTTGGTGCAAATGAAAGTGACATCAAGGTGAGAGGACCGTGGGCGTGGTTGAATATGGTTGAGAGGAGGGCGGGACTTGAAAACATCTTATGGCCAAAGCCTCGCGGGACTTGGAAACATCTCATTTTTTTTATATAATAGAGAGATTTGTTTTTGTCACGGGATTATACAGTAGAACCTCTGGTCACGAACGTTTCTGAACATGTCCTCACAGGTGGCGCAGTGGTAGTGCTGCTGCTTTGCAGTAAGGAGACTGTGGAAGATTGTGGGTTCCTTCCTGTGTGGATAGCGCTTTGAGTACTGAGAAAAGCGCTATATAAATGTAATGAATTATTAACACGTACAAATCGGGTTACGATCAAAAAGTTTGTCAAAATTTTGCATCTATTCACGACCAGACACTCTCGTGGCGAACAAAAGCACTGGCGGCCAGTTTCCCTTCTGGTTCGTACGTGCCAATGATTTCCCATTCTCTGTTTCCCATTTTCTTTTGTTTGCATATACAGGGTCTAACAAAGACGACACACGTCTCTCCCTGTACATCATTCTCGGTTTGACGTGCGTTCATTCACTGTGAACCCCTGAAATAGAAGAAATCACAAGACAGAAAACACCTGAAGGAGAACGTCCCTCCATCGCAGAGCTGGAAACTCCCTCAAAACTGTAACCTCCTCTCCACCCAGTTTCCTCCTCACTTCCTTCATGTCAGAACTCGACTCATGCAAGGTTAGTTTTCTTGGTTGTCTAGGGTTAGTTTTTGTATAATTTAAGGATTTTTCAAACTTTAATTTCTTTCCCTGTGCTTAAAACTCATTAAAAAAGTGTTCACAGCAAGCAGTTCATAAAGGTCTAGAACAGGGGTGTCCAACTCCAGTCCTGGAGGGCTGCAGTGGCTGCAGGTTTTCATTCTAACCCTCTTCCTAATCAGTGACCAGTTTTCACTGCTAATTAACTCCTTTTCCCTTCATTTTAAGGATTCAGTCCTCTGAATTGATTCGATTCGTCATTAAATGGCAGCCAAAAAGAAATGAGACATGAAACGAGCCGACAGATGAGCAGCTAAACTGGAATGTCAAACTCCAGCCAACTTCACTCCAACCAGTTTCTTAATGAGAAGCCAATTCTTGCTGTTACTTAAAGCCGCTATTAAATACCATCCCCTCTTCGAACCGCCACCTTATTGTGGTTGAGGGGTTTGCATGTCCCCAATGATCCTAGGAGCTCTGTTGTCCGGGGCTTTATGCCCCTGGTAGGGCCACCAAAGGCAAACTGTTCCTAGGTGAGGGATGAGACAAAGAGCAGTTCAAGAAAACCTCCTATGAAGAATAAAAAATTTGGACGCCTTTTTCCCTCGCCCAGAAGCAAGTCACCGGGGCCCCCCTCTGGAGCCAGGCCTGGAGGTGGGGCTCGATGGCGAGCACCTGGTGGCCGGGCCTGCTCCCATGGGGCTCGGCCGGGCACAGCCTGAACAGTCAACGTGGGTCCCCCTTCCCATGGGCTCACCACCAATGGGAGGGGCCAAGGAAGTCGGGTGCAGTGTGAGTTGGGTGGTGGCCGAAGGCGGGGACCTTGGCGGTCTGATCCTCGGCTACAGAAACTGGCTCTTGGGACGTGGAATGTCACCTCTCTGAAGGTGAAAGAGCCTGAGCTATTGCACGAGGTTGAGAAGTTCCGGCTAGATATACTCGGGCTCACCTCAACGTACAGCATGGACTCTGGAACCAATCTCCTCGAGAGGGGCTGGACTCTTCACCACTCTGGATTTGCGCCCGATGAGAGGTGCCGAGCGGGCGTGGGAATACTTATTGCCCCCCAACTTGGAGCCTGTTCATTGGGGTTTACCCCGGTGGACAAGAGGGTGGCCTCCCTCCGCCTTCGGGTGGGGTGACTGGTCCTAACTGTTGTTTGCGTTTGCACATATGCGCCGAACAGCAGTTTGGAGTATCCACCCTTTTTGGAGTCCCTGCAGGAGGTGCTAGAGGGCATACCTTCTGGGGATTCCCTCGTTTTGCTGGGAGACTTCAATGCTCACGTGGGCAATGACAGTGAGACCTGGAAGGGCGTGATTGGGAGGAATGGCCCCCCCGATCTGAACCCGAGCGGTGTTTTGTTGTTGGACTTCTGTGCCCGCCACGGATTGTCCATAACGAACACCATGTTCAAGCATAAGGGTGTTCATATGTGCACTTGGCACCAGGACACCCTAGGCCTCAGTTTGATGATCGACTTTGTGGTCGTGTCGTCGGACCACTCGGGTGAAGAGAGGGGCGGAGTTGTCAACTGATCACCACCTGGTGGTGAGTTGGCTTTGATGGTGGGGGAAGATGCCGGTCAGACCTGGTAGGCCCAAACGTGTTGTGAGGGTCTGCTGGGAACGGCTGGCAGAGTCCCCTGTCAGAAGTAGCTTCAACTCCCACCTCCGGCAGAACTTCAACCACGTCCCGAGGGAGGTGGGGACATTGAGTCCGAATGGGCCATGTTCCGTGTCTCTATTGTTGAGGCGGCTGACCGGAGCTGTGGCCGCAAGGTGGTCGGTGCCTGTCATGGCGGCAATCCCCGAACCCGTTGGTGGACACCGGTGGTGAGGGATGCCGTCAAGCTGAAGAAGGAGTCCTATAGGACTTTTTTGTCCTGTGGGTCTCTGGAGGCAGCTGTTAGGTACCGGCAGGCCAAGCGGAATGCAGCTTCGGTGGTTGCTGAGGTAAAAACTCGGGCATGGGAGGAGTTTGAGAGGCCATGGAGAACGACTTTCGGACGGCTTCGAGGAGATTCTGGTCCACCGTCCGGCGTCTCAGGAGGGGGAAGCAGTGCAGTGTCAACACCGTATATGGTGGGATGGTGCGCTGCTGACCTCACTCAGGACGTTGTGGGTCGGTGGGAGGAGTACTTCGAAGACCTCCTCAATCCCACTAACATGCCTTCCAATGAGGAAGCAGAGCCTGGGTACTCTGAGGTGGGCTCTCCCATCTCTGGGACTGAAGTCACCGAGGTGGTCAAAAAACTCCTTGGTGGCAGGGCCCGGGGGTGGATGAGATACGCCCGGTGTTCCTTAAGGCTCTGGATGTTGTAGGACTGTCTTGGTTGACACGTCTCTGCAACATCGCATGGACATCGGGGACAGTGCCTCTGGATTGGCAGACCAGGGTGGTGGTCCCCATCTTTAAAAAGGGGGACTGGAGGGTGTGTTCCAACTATAGAGGGATCACACTCCTCAGCCTCCCTGGAAAAGTCTATTTGGGGTTCTGGAGAGGAGGGTCCGTCCGGATAGTCGAACCTCGGATTTAGGAGGAACAGTGTGGTTTCCGTCCTGGTCGCGGAACAGTGGACCAGCTCTTCACCCTTAGCAGGGTCCTGGAGGGTGCATGGGAGTTTGCCCGACCAGTCTACGTGTGTTTAGTGGACTTGGAAAAGGCATTCGACTGTGTCCCTCGGGGAATCCTGTGGGGGGTGCTCCAAGAGTATGTGGTACCGGACCCCCTGATAAGAGCTGTTCGTTTGCAACTAGTGCAGAATGCAGCTGCTAGAATCCTAACTAGGAAAAGAAAATCAGAACACATCACACCAGTCTTAGCGTCACTACACTGGTTACCTGTGTCATTCAGAATTGACTTTAAAATTCTGCTTATGGTTTATAAAGCCTTAAATAATCTCACCCCATCTTATATATCGGAATGTCTGACACCTTATATTCCAAATCGTAACCTCAGATCCTCAAATGAGTGTCTCCTTAGAATTCCAAGAACAAAACTTAAAAGAAGTGGTGAGGCGGGCAGGCGCCTTCTGCTGTTATGCACCTAAAATCTGGAATAGCCTGCCAATAGGAATTCACCAGGCTGATACAGTAGAGCAGTTTAAAACACTGCTGAAAACACATTACTGTAACATGGCCTTTTTATAACTTCATTTTAATCGTAATTTAACTTAATCCTGATACTCTGTATGTTCAATTCATCATAACAACTATTCATGGTGGCTCTAAAATCCGTACTGATCCCTACTCTCTTTTCTGTTTCTTTTTCCGGTTTCTTTGTGGTGGTGGCCTGCGCCACCTCCACCTACTCAAAGCTTCATGATGCTCCAACAATGATGGACGGATTAAAAGGAAGAAGTCTACGTGACCATCATCATCATCAAGCCCTTCCGTGAGAATCCTAAATCCAAAGAGGACTGTTTCATTATGTTAGGTAGAATGCCAAGAGGGGACTGGCCAGGTGGTCTCATGGTCTGGAATCCCTACAGATTTTATTTTTTCTCCAGCCGTCTGGAGTTTTTGTTTTTCTGTCCCCTGGCCATTGAACCTTACTCTTATTCGATGTTAATGTTGATTTATTTTTTATAATTATGTCTTTCATTTTTCTATTCTTTAATATGTAAAGCACTTTGAGCTACTGTTTGTATGAAAATGTGCTATGGAAATAAATGTTGTTGTTGTTGTTGTTCGGTCTCTGTACAACCGGTGTCAGAGCTTGGTCCACAGTAAGTCGAGCCCGTTTCCAGTGAGAGTCGGACTCCGCCAGGGCTGCCCTTAATGACCGATTCTGTTCATAACTTTTATGGACAGAATTTCTAGGCGCAGCCAAGGTGTTGAAGGGGTCCGGTTTGGTGGACTCAGGATTGGGTCACTGCTTTTTGCAGATGATGTTGTCCTGTTTGCTTCATCAGGCCGTGATCTTCAGCTCTCTCTGGATCGGTTCGCAGGTGAGTGTGAAGCGGCTGGGATGAGAATCAGCACCTCCAAATCCGAGAGCATGGTCCTCAGCCGGAAAAGGGTGGAGTGCCCTCTCAGGGTTGGGAGCGAGATCCTGCCCCAAGTGGAGGAGTTCAAGTATCTCGGGGTCTTGTTCACGAGTGAGGGAAGAATGGAGCGTGAGATCGACAGGCGGATCAGTGCGGCGTCTACAGTTATGAGGCCTCTGCATCGGTCTGTCGTGGTGAAAAAGGAGCTGAGCCGTAAGACAAAGCTCTCAATTTACCAGTCGATCTACGCTCCTACCCTCACCTATGGTCATGAGCTATGGGTAGTGACCGAAAGAACGAGATCGCGAATACAAGCGGCTGAAATTAGCTTCCTCCGTAGGTTGTCTGGGCTTTCCCTTATGGATAGGTTGAGAAGCTCAGAGTAGAGCCGCTGCTCCTCCGCATCGAGAGGAGTCAGATGAGGTGGCTCGGGCATCTGATCAGGATGCCTCCTGGATGCCTGCCTGGTGAGGTGTTCTGGTCATATCCAACCAGGAGAAGGCCACGGGGAAGACCCAGGACACGCTGGAGGGACTATGTCTCCTGGCTGGCCTGGGAACGCCTTGGGATTCTCCCAGAAGAGCTGGAAGAAGTGGCCGGGGAGAGGGAAGTCTGGGCTTCTCTGCTCAAGCTGCTGCCCCCGCGACCCGACCTCGGATAAGCGGAAGAGGATGGATGGATGGATGGATGGATTAAATACCATGACTCGTTGCTGCTCTCGTTCTGCCACCGCAGACTTTTGATTTTCTGTTTTTTTCTAAGACAACCATCAAGATGTTTTGGTGACCTAAGCACACCAACATGACCGAGACCTTCATCTTTCTTTATTTTCAGGTGAGCTGGTCCTGTGGCAGCTTGTTTTGTGTCTCATTATTGTTTGGCTCTTCATCAAAGTAAAAGAAATAACTAAGGGGTCTGAGTCACGTCAATTAAAATTAAGGCAAAATAAGTTAATCAGCAGCAAAAACAGCTCACTAATTAAAAAGATGGTTAGGATGAAAACCTGCAGGAAATGCGGCCCACCAGGACCGGAGTTGGACATTCCTGGTCTAGCACAAACTCCTGCAATGTTAGTTTACTCAGGGTTATTCAATGTTTTTACATTTAGTTTACTATTAAGCTGTGCATTCTATGGTGTAATTAACTATTTTTGTGCTTAAAAATCTTAAAAAGAAAATATTTACATACAGTTTGTACAGTCTGGAACGGATTAATCGTATTTACATACAATCTTAAGGGGAAATTACATTGGGGTCACATCCAAAGTTTTGGAATGAATTCTGAGCTCCCACTCTATATTTTGATCTTTTGTGCAACCTTTGACATCAGCAATTGTTTATTTTTGTCTTTATTGTAGAATAACAAAATTACCTTTTTTTGTGTTTTTGAACATCTGCCCCTCCTGTGCCTCTCTTGTTACCCCCTCAGTCCTGGTCGGTCACAAACTGCTTGCAGGCCCCCCACTTTAGCAGACAGCTTGTGACACTGGCGTGTGAAGTTTGGGGTCTCCTCGAGGGAATCGCTGCCAAGGGGGCTTCATCCAAGTGCCGAGCAGAGGGTCTGAATACTTGTGTCAAGTTTCTTAGTTTTAATCAATTGTCAGGAATGCCTACAATCCTGTTTCCGTTTTGTCGCTCGGGGGTCTTGAGTGTGGCTTGATGAGGGAAAAAATAAACAATTTCAGCAGGAGGCTGCAGCATAACACAACGTGTGAAAAGTGACAGGGTCCGAGTACGTCCTGAACCCAATATGGCGCCCTTCACAACCACTGACTTGATAAAGGATCTTTGGAAGACAACACATGCGGACGTCATTCGCCAAAGCTGTCGCCTCATCCCTGACTCTCCGGATGTCTGCAGAGGAATTTCTTTCTTGTTTGCCTTCCAGTGAGATTTAGAAAAGATGTTCGGTGTCTTTGAGGATTTTTATTCAGGGAGCCGATGGCAGTGATTACGAGCAGAGGCGCGTTTGAATGGTGGCTTCTGAAGTGAACTCTTCTCCACAGATCGCATTCCCGAGGGGCTTCTGGAACATTTCCAGGATGTTTGAATGCTTCCCTTGTTCTTCTCTTCACAACAGCCGTACATTCCGATTCTAGAAAGCGTTCCCACAAAAAGGCAAAGTGGAAACACATTGAGGATGCGTCAGTCTGGAGCTGCTCATTTGTCAGTGAGCTGCAAATGGCCTTGAAACTGGTGCAGATCAGTCGCGGCTGGGGGCTCCTCTGGACTTCACGGCTGGACGATGGTGGGCATCGAACAGGAGGCAGTCAGGGGTGCCGGAAGAAAGCAAACGAGGTGTGACTGATAGGAAAGCGGACAATAAGGAGATGTCTTCAGCAAATGATGGGCCTCAGATGGGTCGCAGTGCTAGATGGGCTTCCCAGTTTGGGCGGGCAGCACCTTTAATGTGTAATTTTAGAAGATGAGCAGTCAATGAAATGGTGAAGTGTGTCAGGAACATCAAGAGGACACTAAACTATTCACACATTGAAATCGGAAATGCTCTGAACTCGCATCTCTGTGAAGTTTACATGCGTGAAGAAGTTCCATAAAGTGGAAAGAAATGGCCAAGGAGGTGCTGAGAGAGTTGAATGAACTGCTGAGATTAAACAGGCGGGTGTCTGCTGTGGGGCAGCCAGGGTTTTATATCCTTGGCTCCAGCTTGCTGTCTTTTTATTTAATGTTTTTGTGGTCACATAAATATTTTTTTGAACGTTCGGTTTGTGTTTTTATTCTATTTGTTAATTTTGGATTGGTTTTGTTGCTTTATTATCCTTGGCCTGTCGCTCTGTCGTCACACACGATGAAGACCATGGAGCGGCTGCTGCTTCACCACCTGAGGCCACAGGTCCGCCATGCCCTCGACCCTCTGCAGTCCGCATTCCAGGAGAAGGTCAACAACAACATTTATTTCTATAGCACATTTTCATACACACAGTAGCTCAAAGTGCTTTACATATTAAAGAATAGAAAAATGAAAGACAAAATAAGAAAACAAAATAAATCAACATTAATTAACATCGAATAAGAGTAAGGTCCAATGGCCAGGGGGGACAGAAAAAACAAAAAAACTCCAGACGGCTGGAGAAAAAATAAAATCTGCAAGGATTCCAGACCACGAGACCACCTGACCAGTCCCCTCTGGGCATTTTTTTCTTTGATGATACATATTTATTTTCCCTCTACAATAATTTCTTATTTTTAAATTGCTCATCTTTGAGTGTAACAATGAATGCTGTGAACTCTCTAGTATATTTCAAGTCAAATCTGGATCATAATGATAAAATTAAATCTACAGTAGAAAAACTGAACACTTTAGGAACATTTAGCTACAGCTATGGCTTTTACCCATGCTCTTTGCATGCTTTACTTTTCTACTCCTCTTGCTTTGTACGACAAAAGCAAAGAAGCTAGTGAAGTAGGATGCCATCATCTACATGCTACACCGATCCCTCTCCCACCTGGACAGAGGCAGTGGTGCTGTAAGAATTCTGTTTCTGGACTTCTCTAGCGCCTTCAACACCATCCAACCTCTGCTCCTTAAGGACAAGCTGACAGAGATGGGAGTAGATTCACACCTAGTGGCATTGGTGGATCATGGACTATCTTACAGACAGACCTCAGTATGTGCGCCTCATGAACTGCAGGTCTGACATTGTGGTCAGCAGCACAGGAGCGCCACAAGACTGGACTTTCTCTGGTCCTGTTCAGCCAACATACACCGGACTTCCAATACAACTCTGAGTCCTGCCACGTGCAAAAGTTCACTGACGACACTACTATGGTGGGCTGCATCAGGAGTGGGCAGGAGGAGGAGTATAGGAACCTAATCAAGGACTTTGTTAAATGGTGCGACTGAAACCACCTACAACTGTTACACTTACTTACCTTGCACCCTCCACCTTGCATTTTTTAACTTGCACTGCGCTTTTATCACTCTTTAATGTAATATTGTTCTTTATCAGTATGCTGCTACTGGAGTATGTGAATTTCCCCCTGGGATTAATAAAGTATCTATTGTGGAAGTTGGCCCGGACACAGACAGGCAGACAGACACGTTCATGTCACCCACAAACACGTTTATTTACAATATTTACAAGTAATTGCTACGGTGACACAGACCCAAATTAGTGCACAAAACAAACCCCAAAGTCACAGTCCTGGCCACAATGCCTTTCTTCGGGCCGCCTCCACACTCCTCTCTGCCTTGTCCTTCTTCCACCCGACTCCAGCCTCGAATGATGGGAGACGGCCCCTTTTATAGAGTCCCCGGATGAGCCCCAGGTGTTCCCGGCATTCCTCTTCTGGCCACGCCCCAGCGTGGCGGAAGTGCCGGCTGTCCTCCCAGCAGCTCTCCGGGTGCCGTCCTAATTCTTCCCCCCAGCACTTCCTGGTGTGGCGGAAGTGCTGGGGTAACAGGTCCCGAAGGCATTGGGGCCCCTCCTGGCGGTGACCACGGGCCCCTACAGGGTGGAGCTTCCATGCCCTGTACCTGAGGCCCCCAAAACAACCAGGAAGGCGACCCGCACGTGACCCACATCTGGTCCCTCATGACGTCTTGGCCGGGTCATGGCCCCTGGCATCCCTGACACTATCTATCTATCTATCTATCTATCTATCTATCTATCTATCTATCTATCTATCTATCTATCTATCTATCTATCTATCTATCTATCTATCTATCTTATTGTGATTTTCTTCATTCTTCTCTCGTATTCCTCAGAGCTGTTCTCACCTGGAGGAAGCCAGCAGCTCTGTGAGGATTACGCTCTTTGATTTCTCCAGTGCCTTCAGTACCATATTATATTTATGTATATAGATTGCCAATACCATACATTGCATCAGCGTTCACATTGCTAACTACACATCCATATTGCTACTTCTTTGTCTTGTCTTTGCACACTGTCTTGTCTAGTTTGTGTTTTAATTTTAATTTTAATTCTATTTTTAATTTACTATTTGCACTTCATGTTGTTACTCTGTGGACCCTGAGCTTCTCAATTTCGTCTATCTGTATACTTGTATATGGTTGAGATGACAATAAAGTTCACTTTGCCTTTGACCATCCAGCCATCTTCATTAAGGGGTCAACTCAGAGATATTGGGCAGGTTGGTGAGCCTGTGGTGCCCTGATGATGGACTCTCTGTGAGGATCAAGGAGTGTGTGAGCAACACTGGAGCACCACAAGGAACAGTTCTGACTCCTCTTCTCTTCACTCTCTACTCCTCTGACTTTAAGTAAAACAGCAGGTCATGTCACCTGTAGAAATTCTCAGATGACTCTGAACTTATGGGGTGGGATGAGTCAAAGGAGGGGAGTCAGGGGGAGAACTGCCTGCAGCTCAATATCAGCATATTCAAGGAACTGCTTAGAGCCTCTACTGTATATCCAGACACTATTCAAGGAGTGGATGTAGAGGTGGTCCACTCCTTTAAGTACTTGGGGGTCCACATGAATGACAGGTTGGACTGATCTCAGAAGAAAGAAAAGGCAGAGCAGACTCTTTAAAGGAACGTCTCCTAAGGATAAGGTGGGAAGTGATATCCTCCACATCTTCTATAACTCTGTGATGGCCGGTGTGGTGTGCTCATCTGGTGACATCACTTCAGGAGAGGACCACCGAATTAACAAGCTAATTGAAAGGATGGGCGCAGTTATGCTGCCAAGTTGTTCTGCCTGCCTAAGGTAAAGTCATCCCTGAGGGAGGATCATATGAATCATCAGGTAGAGGCGTCCTTTCATCAGATTGGCTGGCCCAGCACTGACTCTGCTGTGGAATGGCCAATAGGAGGAGGCAGCTTGATGGCCGAGGTCTCCAGGACTCTGAACAAATCCAAATCATATTATGTGATATCATCTACTGTTAAACTCTGCTCCGTACTTGTGAAATTTTTACTTTTATACTGTATTGAGGGGGCGGCATGGTGGTGTAGTGGGTAGCGCTGCTGCCTCGCAGTTAGGAGACCCGGGTTTGCTTCCCGAGTCCTCCCTGTGTGGAGTCTGCATGTTCTCCCCGTGTCTACGTGGGTTTCCTCTCACAGTCCAAAGACATGCAGGTTAGTGTGTGTGTGTGTGTGTGCCCTGCAGTGGGCTGGTGCCCTGCCCTTGGGTTTGTTTCCTGCCTTGCGCCATGTGTAGGCTGGGATTGGCTCCAGCAGACCCCCATGACCCTGTAGTTAGGATATAGTGGGTTGGATACTGGATGGATGGACTGTATTGAGGATTTGTTCTGTTCTGTGTATTGTATTGTTTTGACCCCCCTTTTTTTGATACCAAATCTACCTCAAAAGGGGTCTCTCTTTGAACTGCCTTTCCGGAGGTTTCTTCCATTTTTTCCCTACAAGGGTCTTTTCTTGTCTTCTTAAAGAATCAAGGCTGGGGGGCTGTCAAGAGTCAGGGCCTGTTAAAGCCCATTGTGGCACTTCATGTGTGATTTTGGGGTATACAAAAATAAATTGTATTGTATTGTATTATGGGACACACTCTGGACCGCCTGGAGGTCGTAGCAAAGGAGAGGATGAAAGCAAAACTGACTGCCATTATGAACAATGCTGCACGCCTTCACTCTGACACACCAACACTGAGGACTTTCAGCCAACAAACTGTTTAGCAGAAGTGGGTTAAGAAACACTATGGGGGGCTCCTTTGTACCAAAGCAATATGGCTGTATAGCACCTCACGCTGACTGGGACTGTCAAGTCAGAAGTTATAGAAAATAAAAAGTTATTATATTCATGTATTAGCATAAATAAATATAAAAACTTATAAGTATTAAACTTAGTGTAAGCAGTAGCACAAATTAGGTATGCTAAGCAAATAGATAATAAAGGCACATGTAATTGCCAGGAAAAGGGGGAGAAGGATAGACAGGGACAGCCCGCGATCGGAGCAAGGGAGGAAGCCGACCATCTAATTTTGTTATGGAGGCCTCTTGCCTTGTTTTGAGTTTGTGTGAGTCGATCTGTGAGATGAGGCCATCATGGCCTCTGAGGAAGCAAGCGGGCAAACTCTGCTTTGAGAAATGCAGGAGCAATTTATTGAATTATAATTAGACAGTCCAGTTTTCATACGTGGGCCCTTCTGATCTCAACTTAATTAGGCTGTGAGAATGAAGGGGGTAGGTAATCAGGTGATGCTTATTGCCAGATGGCAAAGATGTCCTGCCAACAAGAGAAAGTCTGGAACATTAGGTGATTGTTATGGGTAGAGGTGCTCAGTGGGGAAGACCTCATGGGAACCTCTGTACAGTAGATAATGGGAAACTAGTCTGAAAGGGGGGCATTTTGAGATAAGAACTGTAATATATTCATGGCTCTCTGGAGGCTCGGGGCTCAACTCAGTTTGACCAGTGGACAGCCGGGTCCCATGACCAGCCGGGATGCCCCTTCTACGTATGTTTTGGGGCAGCAACCATGGACTACTCAATACCTCCTCCGGGACACCTGGCTGACGATGGTGCCTCAGTTTCCCGCAGGGCTCCATGGGAGATGGAGTTCTCCACAGCACTGTTGGGATCTGGCGTGGCCACCAGAGCCCAGCTGGACAAATCTTTACACATCCACAAAGTTTTCTTCCTTTTTAGTCATTCTTGCGTGTGTGTGTGTGTGTGTGTGTGTGTATTTCTATTTATCTCTCTGTCTGTCCAAGTGTTTATTTATTTAAAGAGCTTCTGTAAAAAGTCAAGTTTCCCCCCACAGAGACAAATGAAGTTCTGTCTGCCACACAAATGGGCAGCAGCCCGGAAAGTGCTTTTCAAGTTTCTTCTCCATCCTTCCTTCCATCTTCTTATCGCCTCGCTTATTCAGGGTTGGGTTGCAGTAACCGTTGGGTGCCAGGCAGGAGCAACACCTGGACAGGACGCCAGTCAGCGATGTTGTATTTTTCTGCCACCGTGCAGAATCCTTTTTATTTTTTTATACTTGTAGTTGTTCAAAGTACAGCACACTTAATATGAACATACTGTACATGAGAAGATGAGAAATGTGACAAATGAGAGGAGACCACTCAGTCCATTGAGCTCCCTTTTGTCGTCTGATGGATCCACCGTTGTGTGTCCAAAACCTGCGCTTGCGTGTTTATCCGTGCGGAGTCTGAATTTTCTCCACATATGAATGTTACGTTGAGTGAAGATTCCAAAGTCAACCTGCGGGCCCTGGGATGGACTGGTGCCCAATTCCTGCTGGGATGTTGGTGTCTGATCTGCCACGCACTGACGAGTGACCCTGAATTGGATGAACAGGGTTGTTTCAAAACTTCGTATTTCATAATATTGGTAAAGAATTAATTCCACACTAACATTCATAAGGCAGTTGTTACACGTTGTGATGGATGGCCGGCAGCTCAACCTGGCCGACACACCCAGGATGCTAGGTGGCAACTTCCCTGCAGCTTAGAGGTGCCAAGATTCCGACAGGGCATTATGGGAGATGGAGTTTGGCTTCACAACCCTGCTGGGTACCACGGGTGCCGCCGTGTGATGCGAGGATTTCAGTTTCCAACATAGCCCAGAAGAACTCCCAAGTCATGGGGACGGAAGGACAGAAGAAAAATGTAATTCTCCATCTGGCCCGCAAGTGCTGACAAGTCACGTGAACAGAAGAGGAGAAGAACGATATAAAGGACTGGTGGAGACCCAGCGAGAGAGCCGGAGTTGGGAGGGAGTGTGACAGAGCTGCTGGGAGGAGAGGAGGAGAATTGTTGTGTTTGATATCATCTACTGTTGAATTCTACTCCGTACTTCTAACATTTGTATTTTTATACTGTACTGAGGTTTTGTTCTGTTCTGTGTATTGTATTGTGTTGGTCCTGCGGTGGGTTGGCACCCTACCAGGATTGGTTCCTGCCTTGTGCCCTGTGTTGGCTGGGATTGGCTCCAGCAGACCCCCGTGACCCTGTGTTCGGATTTAGCGGGTTGGAAAATGGATGGATGGATTGTATTGGCCTCCCTTTTTCTTTTTGACACCCACTGCACACCCAACCTGCCTGTTAAGGGGTCTCTCTCTGAACTGCCATTCCCGAGGTTTCTTCCATTTTTCCCTAAAAAGGTTTTTTTGGGAGTTTTTCCTTGTCTTCATAGAGAGTCCAGGCTGGGGGGCTGTCAAGAGGCAGGGTCTGTTAAAGCCCATTGCGGCACTCCTTGTGTGATTTTGGGCTATACAAAAATAAACTGTATTGTATTGTATTGTGTTTAAATATTGGGTGATTATTAAAGTTATTGCCTGGTTATTGTGGTGGAGGTGCTTTGGGGCACATTAAAGAAGAAAATCCAAATACTTCTTGGTGCTTTTAAACCCGTGTCTGCATCTGTCTGTTGGGCTTCACGAGGCAGCAGCGTCCACTTATTGACAACATGTGTTACCTGAACGCAGGCAGCGCAGTGTAGCATTTAAAGCTGTGAATCTTGAACCCGGACACAGACAGACATGGACTCCAAATGCCATAAAACACGCACGTTTATTTTCAACACAGTGCACCAGCTAGCCACCATAATGCTCTTTCCTTTCTGTCTCTTCCGCCGCCTCCACTCCTCACACGCCAGCTCCGTCCTCTTCCACCCGACTCCGGCTCCTGGAATGGAGTGAGGCGGCCCCTTTTATAGCACACCCAGAAGTACTCCAGGTGCTCCACAATTAACAACCGGCAGCGCTTCCGGGTGTGGCGGAGGTGCTGCAGACCACAGTTCCGGAGCTGTCCGGGTGCCCCCTGGTGGTGGCCACATCCTCCCATTAGGTTGAGCTTCCAAGCTCTGTGGCCCCCATACAATCCATGGAGGTCGCCCTCTTGCGTTCCGGGGAAGATATAGCCCCTCTCCCGGTCCTTCCCGTCTCTAGGCGTCTCAGTAGGGCAAGGTCCCCGGATGTCTATCACAAGCTTTGGACTTCAAACCCCAAGGTTGTGGGTTCAGATTTGCAGCGAGTCACTTCACCTGCCTGTGCTGCAATTGGAAAACTCAAAGAAGTTGAACCAAAGTTGTACGTCGCTTTCACTCTTGAAAAATAAAAGTGCCAAAGTGTTTCTTCATGGCAATGTCGCTCTGGAAGCATTTTTGGCTTCTGAAAGAACCGTGCACATACATAAAAGTTCCAGAAATATCCATCCATTATATCCTAACTACAGGGTCACGGGGGCCTGCTGGAGCCAATCCCAGCCAACACAGGAAACTAACCCTGGGCAGGGTGCCAGCCCACCGTAGGGCACACCCACACACCAAGGACAATTAAGGATGGCCAAGTCACCTGACCTGCATGTCTTTGGACTGTGGGAAGAAACCCACGCAGACACGGGGAGAACGTGCAAACTCCACACAGGGAGGACCCGGGAAGTGAATCCAGGTCTCCTAACTACGAGGCAGCAGCACTACCCACTGCGCCACCGTGCTGCCCCAGTTCCAGAAATATCTTTTATTTATTTACTTTCTGGCGGACCACTGAGGCCCTTACCCTGCCGGGATGCCTTCATCACAGAAAAACAGGGGGAGAGGGCTCATTCCGGATACTGTCTCCTCTGGACCGATAAGAGCAGCTCCTTTGGCTTATAGTGGGGTTTGGATCATGGAAGATCAACCGTGCTCGCGGCCCGTAGCCACCTCCATGGGGCGCCCAGACGTTTTCTGAGTCCTGGTGTTGCAGAAGTGCAGCCGGAAGAAGAAGGTCATCAGGCACTTGCAGGCACTTGCAAAGGGGGCCAGTCGCCACTACTCAAAGGCCAGAGTCGAGAGGAAGAAGGACAAAGCCAGTGAGGAGGAGTGTGCTTGGCGTTGTGGACATTGTGTTCTTGTGGGGAGCGCAGAAAGCTCTTCCCTGGCTGTAAATAAAAGTGTGCTGCTCAACATTTGTGTCTCCGCCTGTCTGTGTCCCGGTTGGGGTGGCTGGAGCGCCCCTGGGCTTCACAACTTCCATAACAGGTTTCCATAACTATTCCCGTATGGATAACAGATTTGTAAAAGAATATCTGAAATAAATAAGAAAAGAGATTTTGTATCCTGATTTTGTTTAAAAATAAATGTCACTTTTTCACATGACCTTGTACTTTTTAGTGAATTTTCTCTGTGACAAATGTGTATATAAAGTGCCGCTCTAATTCCACACACACGATTCGCGTGCGCACATGGAATTAAATAAACGATACCGAGGCGCATTTCTGGACACACATGTGCCACCTATTATGACTTATAATGGCATCACTTGAAGTCCACAGCGCCCCTTTGCTTAGAACGTCGCATCGACTTTCCTACCAGCTTACTCACGGCGCTTTAAGCCGTCTGCCTCTCCAGATCTCTTACTTTACTTCTTTCGTCCATCTTCTAAACCCCTATGGTCGCGGAGCAGCGGGAATCAATCCCAGCAAGCATTGGAGGCTAAAGGCAGGAGCAGTCCCTGAACAGGCCGGTAACCCGTCGCAGAATGAACTCCGCAGCACCTTTACTTTCGAATTCCCTCACGTTTCTGTAATTTTACGGAAAACCATCAGAAAAGGTTGACAACTCTTATGACCTACAGGAACAGGAGAAAGGATGTTGCATTTATCGATTCCCGGATACAGATACTGTTATTAAGTTGGCAAGCCGCTGAAAGGTGGCCATTAAGCTCGCTATGAAATACAGCAGGTGGAACGACAGGAGTGAAGATCGGAAAGGCGGATGAGAAGCGCGTGCTGGGAGCAGATGCTAAGCAGATGCAGGTTTCCATTTAACATGCCAGGCAGCTGTAATGCATCAAAGGGGGGGTTGGAGGAACACACAGACAAATTAATGTCTTTATTGTAAGCCAGCCATGTAAATTCTACAAATGTAGTCCGATCCCTTTGGATGTAAAGCTGCGCGTTTGGATATCTGCCCATGAAGTGCGCATGCGGGAGGCACGATATTCAAAGATCCAAGCGCAGGTTACTGTGACGATCATTTCGATGTCTATGGCGAGGCAATTAACATCGCAGCAAATGGGCCTTGAGCTGAGTAGCTTCTATGTGGAGTATCCGTGTTGTCCCGCTGGGGCTTTGTAATTAAACCTGTTATAGTATTCATTTAGATAAAAAGTAATTATGTCCTGTAATGTGGTGGTGATGTTGGTGCAACATTTAGAGCTGATCCATCCGTTAGGCAACACAGGTGACCGCTGGCACACTAGGGGCGCCTTTTATATGGGTTAAGGGTAGATAGATAGATAGATAGATAGATAGATAGATAGATAGATAGATAGATAGATAGATAGATAGATAGATAGATAGATAGATAGAGTGAAAGGCACTATATGATAGATAGATAGATAGATAGATAGATAGATAGATAGATAGATAGATAGAGTGAAAGGCACTATATAATAGATAGATAGATAGATAGATAGATAGATAGATAGATAGATAGATAGATAGAGTGAAAGGCACTATATGATAGATAGATAGATAGATAGATAGATAGATAGATAGATAGATAGATAGATAGATACTTTATAAATTCCCATACTCCAGCAGCAGCATACTGATAACAATATTAAATTAAAGAGTGATAACAATGCAGATATAACAGACAATAACTTTGTATATTAACGTTTACCCCCAGTGGAATTGAATAGTCGCATAGTGTGGGGTCTCCTCAGTCTGTCTCTGAAGCTGCTCCTCTGTCTGGAGATGATCCTGTTCAGATGATCCTCTTCAGTGGATGTGGTGGATTCTCCATGATTGACAGGAGTCTGCTCAGCGCCCGTCGCTCTGCCACGGATGTCAAACTGTCCAGCTCCGTGCCTACAATAGAGCCTGCCTTCCTCACCAGTTTGTCCCTCTTCTTTATGCTGCCTCACCAGCACACCACCGTGTAGAAGAGGGCGCTCGTCACAACCGTCTGGTAGAACATCTGAAGCATCTTATTGCAGATGTTGAAGGACGTCAGTCTTCTAATGAAGTATAGTCGGCTCTGTCCTCTCTTACACAGATCATTAGTATTGGCAGTCCAGTCCAATTTATCATCCAGCTGCACTCCCAGGTATTTATAGGTCTGCACCCTCTGCACAGTCACCTCTGATGATCACGAGGTCCATGAGGGGCCTGGTCCTCCTAAAATCCACCACCTGCTCCTTGGTTTTGCTGGTGTTCAGGTGTAGGTGGTTTGAGTTGCACCATTTAACAAAGTCCTTGATTAGGTTCCTATACTCCTCCTCCTGCCCACTCCTGATGCAGCCCACCATAGCAGTGTCGTCAGTGAACTTTTGCATGTGGCAGGACTCTGAGTTGTATTGAAAGTCCGATGTATGTTGGCTGAACAGGACCGGAGAAAGTTCAGTCCACTGCGGTGCTCCTGTGCTGCTGACCACAATGTCAGACCTGCAGTTCCCCAGACACACATACTGAGGTCTGTCTGTAAGATAGTCCACGATCCACTGATGCCACCAGGTATGAATCTACTGCCATCTCTGTCAGCTTGTCCTTACACTCACGTTACATCCACACTGTGAAAAGCGAGATGTGCCGTTAAGGGGTGCGCACACCACAGACCCCAATGGGGTTTGCCCCCAACCCAACATCCCCCGCCAACCTCCTCGAAATCTAACACTATTGACAGCGCGATGAACACACTGAGGGGCGACGTTTATACAACTCAGGCAAAACTTTCCGTTTCTATCCGCTCTATAAGTACACCAAGTAATCTACCCTCCCCCTCCAACCAGTGCCACCACCACTGTTCAGGACCCCCCCAAAAACACACACCTGTCTAATAATACTGAAAGTGCTACAGACACCAAAGGGCACCATTTTTAGTTAAGTCAAGTGTAGAAGGACACCAAGGGGACACCACCCCTACCCACCCAGAGTGCCGTTTTTGGCAAGTCAATGGGCGAGCTACAGACACTGAGGGGACACCGCATTCATCACCCACCAAAACACACATACACACCCGCGACCCTCGAAGTCTCATACTGAAAGTGTGCTATAGAAACTGAGGGTCGTCATTTTTGCAGGTCCAGGGTGGACTATGGATACCGAGGGGATACCCCGGCCACCCAGAAAAAACACCAGGGTACAATTCCCCACTCGTCTGCAAAGTCCAATAATAATGAAAACACACTGAAAAGCACCGAGTCCAGAGGCGTTACAGACAAGAGGGGAGACGTTTTGATAACCCAGGTGGCACAACGGACCTGTACCAATCCCACCGCATCCAGGTTGTGGACACAGAGTGGCGCCATCAGGGCAGAAAAAGCAGGGCGCGTCTATCCCTACAAACCCAGGGCTTAGATCGGCGATGGCAACCTAAGCCTTTTAAAAGGACTTAAGAAACCAGCAAATTGATAGAGGAATGAGAGCTAAAAATAAAGTAATAAAAGCTTCCAGGTGCGGCTAGCTGGCAGATCCCATTTCAAATGAAACAATGTGGGAATTGGGAAGCTGAGCACATGATGTTCACACAGCGTCCAGGAGACATTAAGAAGGCTAACAGACTGTCAGGTTATATAGCGCCTTGATGTGTGGAGTACAAGTCACAGGAGGTTCTGCTCAAGCTTTATAACACACTGGTGAGGCCTCATCTGGAGTCCTGGGTGCAATTTTGGTCTCCAGGTTACAAAAAAGACATAACAGCACAAGAAAAGGTCCAGAGAAGAGCAACTGGGCTGATTATGGGGGGCTACAGGGGTTGAATTATGAGGAAAGATTAAAAGAGCTGAGCCTTCACAGTTTAAGCAAAAGAAGATTAAGAGGTGATAAAAAAGCATTGTCTGGTCTGATGAGTCTCGATTTCTGCTGTGACATTCAGATGGTAAGGTCAGAATTTGGCATCAACAACATGAAAGCAGGGATCCATCCTGCCTTGTGGTTCATAATGCTGCTGGTGGTGGTGGTGTAATCGTGTGGGGAATATTTTCGTGGGCCCCTTAGTAACAACTGAGCACTGTTTAAATTCCACAGAGTGTTGCTGCTGACCATATCCATCCCTTATGACCTCCAGTCCTCTGATGGCTCCATCCAGCAGGATAACACGCCACATCACAAAGCTCAAATCACCTCAAACAGACTGTCAGGTTATATAGCGCCTTGATGTGTCCAGTACAAGTCACAGGAGGTTCTGCTCCTCAAGCTTTATAACACACTGGTGAGGCTTCATCTGGAGTCCTGGGTGCAGTTTTTGGCTCATGAGACACAACAGCACAAGAAAAGGTCCAGAGAAGAGCAACTAGGCTGATTCCAGGTCTGCAGGGGATGAGTTATTAGGAAAGATTAAAAGATTTAGGAGTCATAGTGGACTCAACACCATCAACTTCCAGACAGAAGCCATTAAGAAGGCTAACAGACTGTCAGGTTATATAGCGCCTTGATGAGTGGAGTACAAGTCACAGGAGGTTCTGCTCCTCAAGCTTTATAACACACTGGTGAGGCTTCATCTGGAGTCCTGGGTGCAGTTTGCCTATCCTGCAGGCTACAGAAAGAGCGACGAGGCTGATTCCAAGGCTACAGGGGATGAGTTATGAGGACAGATTAAAAGAGCTGAGCCTTCACAGAGATGAAGAGCAGACTTGAGTGAAGTGTTTAACATTATGAAGGGAATGAGTCCAGTGGATCCAGACGGTGACATTAAAATGAGTTCATCAAGAACACGGGGACACACACTGAAAAGAGTATAACATTGATGTTGTCCATTCAACGTAACTTTTCTCTTTCAAGCAACTTAAGATTAGTCGTTTAGTGTTGTAACTTGAAATATTTGGTTTCAGATCTCAATCAAAGTAAAAAAAAATGTTTGTACGAAAGTAAGTTATGACGGAGGGAATACACATAAAAATCCTATTTCAGTTAACCTAATACTGCAGGTTGTTCATGTGCTGTGTTTGAGGGGCCGCTTGTATTTTCCTCCTGTCGACCTTTCCAGCCTGCTGGCTTTCCAACTGTCAATAAAGAAGAAGACGAGTGGAGTGGACGTGGCTGTGCAGGTCTGGTCATTTTCAACAGCAGACTTTTTATAATGGAGGCTTTCTGGTAAGTAACCCTGTTTCTCAACTGTGAATTTTAAGTATAAGAACTCGTAATAAAAACATATTTTCAAGAAAGCCGTAGAAACATTTAATAATTTTTTGTTGTATATTTAAGATTTACACTGCAAAATGCTTGTTTATTTGCACTAGATTTTTAAATAAATGTAAAATGTACAGCACTGGAATATTTTATGTTCATAATATTTCTAATAGCATAAAAAGAGGTTACAACCAATAAACCATTTTAAATTGGAACAACTTACAAAATAGATTTACTTGAGCATAAAACAAGTGAATTACACCCAATCACTCGAAATGAGTTGCCTCAACTTAAAAATTGTGGGTTCAATAAGATAAAAAGAATGATATTGGTTCAGATTGAAAATATTAAGTGTGAATCATTATTTTAAGTTCAATGGGGGTTATACTTTTCTCAGTGCAGTTGGTACATTTCACACAAACCATTTATTTCTGTACACAGAGAACATGAAATAAGTAGAACTGAATAAGCGACACGTGAAATAAGAGACCAAGTCGTGTGGGGGATTTCAGGGACCTTGAAAACTTGAGTTGATGTTATTTTAAATAATTAAATTGAGAACACTGAGTTTTCTTGGCCTGAATGGTCTGTTCTCGTCCAGATGCTGCTTCATAACAGAGGGGCTTGCTCTGTCTGGTCAACTGGTGCTCGAGGTCGCCTTTAAATGTTCCTGTTGCTCCCAACTGAGCTCCTGGCGTCTTAAGAAAGCATCCCGTCAATTCATATGTTATGAAGCGCGTCTAGTCAGATTCACCGAGGTTAAGGAGATGACTTAGTATCAGGTGTGACATCGCTACACACTGTCACGTACGTGGAGGTCACCGCCTGATTATCGTTGGGTGCGACTGAAGGAAATGTAAAAGAAGCAACGCACGCTCGGATAGGATTTGCCAATGTTGAACCGCAGGACATGAATTTGTAGGATTGATAAATATGGATGGATGGCCCAAATAGATAGATAGATAGATAGATAGATAGATAGATAGATAGATAGATAGATAGATAGATAGATAGATAGATAGATAGATAGATAGATAGATAGATAGATGGATGTAAGGCACTATATGATAGATAGATAGATAGATAGATAGATAGATAGATAGATAGATGGATGTAAGGCACTATATGATAGATAGATAGATAGATAGATAGATAGATAGATAGATAGATAGATAGATAGATAGATAGATAGATAGATAGATAGATAGATGGATGTAAGGCACTATATGATAGATAGATAGATAGATAGATAGATAGATAGATAGATAGATAGATAGATAGATAGATAGATAGATAGATGGATAGGATAATTAATTTTAATTTTTAAAAGTACTTTATTGAACCAAAAAAATAACAAATGTCAATATATAGTAAAGTACACATACAACAAAACGTATTATAAATAACCAATACAAAGAAATGAAAAGTAACAAAACCCGATTATTAACCCCGTGTAACCCCACACTCAGTTATCATATAAATATTTTAGATTTTCTCATCCCCCCCCAGTTCCCTCCTCATTTATGTTCATAGTAAATACAACTAAGGCCCAGTCAGCCCCAATTCCCAGTGGTGTCCACAAAGTATCTCTTGCTACAAATAACTTCAATTTTTACAATTTTCCAATGAGTTATAAATTGATTTTTAGTACACCACACATCCTCTAAATGTTCATTTTGTGCATCAGTTTATAGTATGTAAATTCCAGATTGATTCTCGAGTGAATATTCAGCCTAAACAGTAAGTGGATGTTCACAGTTCCCTTCCCACATTGTTTATTTTTCCTACATTTTAAAATTGCTAGTTTTGCTTCACCCAGCATAAAGTTCATCAACTGTGTCCTGTGCCTGTTGTTCTTATTATACGCAGCCCCATAGATAAACATCACAAAATTAAAATCTGATCTTAGCTTTTTACACAAATCAGTTAAAAACTTAAAAAAAACTCTTAATCTTACACATGTTGCAAACAGATGAAGAACGGTTTCCCTTTGCCTACAAAAATCACATTTGTCATCCTCTTTAAGTCTGATTCTGTTTAAGAAGGAGTTTGTGGCTATGATGCCATGCCCAATACTCCATTGCAGGTCAGCTGTCCTTTTGTGGCTCGTAGGCTTGTCCAGCTCCCTCCAGGCCGGCACCCTCCCACCTACTACCCCTAAATGTTCCCTCCATTGTGAATCAACGATTGTCTTCAGGGAAAGAAAATGAATGACTTTCATAGAATATTGATAAAGCTCTTTTTTTGATAAACACATAAATGACACCACATTTCCTTTGTCAAATGTGATAATCGAGTTTTTGGGGATGGAGTTGACATCAACAGCAGGACAGACCTGTAGATCTGTGCTGGTGGTGCTGATGGAGTCTTCAAGTTTGTGATGTTCTTTGGCCACAGAAGACAGAAAGCCCTCGATCATCCGCACGGACTTCACACCTAAAATTGAAGCCAAAACTGAAGGCTCCACAAATGTCTGTTGCTCCTTATCATACTGTATATGTGGCTAATTTTTAAAATCCCATTTCCAATCAATAAATCAGTAAAACTTTTGCTCCTCAATTGAGAGCACAAGAACAGCGAATTAAAAATCAAAGGCTCATCATGCAACCAACCTGATGTACTGAAATGTCTTTTAAAAACAGGATGCCAGGTCAATAAAGCACCCCTATAAAATTTGGGTAACACTGAAAGGTCCATTGCATTGATTTCCATTACCAAAAGCTGCTTGTCAAATCCATAATCCCCAACTCGAAAAAAGAAATGAAGTGCCAAATCTCTCCAAATCAGGTGGTGAGAACCAAAAAAAAGCTTTTGAATAACCAGGAGTCGAAAGCCTGCGACCTTTGATGGTACATCGATGAGTCCCTGACCTCCTTGTTCCACTGGTAGAAACAGCACACTCTGTCGCAGCCAATGCAGACCATCCCAAAAATAAATCAACTAACAGTTTTTGGATCTTATGTAACATCCCTGGAGGAGGATCTCCACACATGAGTTTATGCCAAAGCATTGACGCAACTAAGTTGTTTACCACTATTACTCTCCCTCTAAAAGACAGTTTGGCCACAATCCATCTCCATTTGTTCAGCCGAGCACTGACTTGATCCAAAAGGCCATCCCAATTACTCTCATCCAGTCCTCCACCTCCCAACATCACCCCAAGGTAACGAAAAACACTTCCTGTTCCAGGTCAGATTTGCAGGAAGTTTTGGTGGTGGATGTTCAACCCAAGAGCCAAGTAGAAGAGCATTACTTTTAGCCCAGTTGACTTTAGCTGAAGAGATGCTCTCAAACGTTGTTTGGCATGAAACTACCACATCGACATCATGGTCAGATTTGACAAATATGGACACGTCGTCTGCATAGGCCAAACATTTAGCAGTGACAAGTGGGCGAGAAGGGAGATCTAGACCTTGCAGTCTCTGAGTGATCTGAAAAAGGAATGGCTCAATCGACAAAGAATACAACATTCCTGATAAGGCGCACCCCTGTCGAATCCCCCTCTTGACCAGGAAAGGGGCACTCAATGTGCCATTAATCTTTAAAATACCAAAAACTTTAGTATACAAAAGTCTGATCATTTTGATAAAATTTTCAACAAACCCAAAGCATTTCAAGGTGTTAAACAAATATCTGTGATCAACTCTATCAAATGCCTTCTCCTGATCAATAGATAAAATTCCCAGATCGACTCCATACATTTTGGATGCTGCAATCACATCACGCATGAAGAAAATGTTATCAAAAATGGAGCGGTCAGGTACACAGTAAGCTTGACAAGAAATAACCACCAAACTCATTACAGTTCTCAGACGGTTTGCCAAAGTCCTGGAGAAAATCTTATAGTCTGTACAGAGCAGACTCACGGGACGCCAGTTCTTTATTTGGCATAGATCTCCCTTTTTCGGAAGCAGAGTGATCACCGCTCTTCTGCAGCTCAGAGGTAACTCCCCATCTCTTAAGCTTTCCATGAACACTGCATGTACGTCAGCCCCCAGTAAAAGCCAGAACTGTCTGTAGAACTCAACAGGAAGGCCATCAATTCCTGGAGACTTTCCTGTGTTTAGATGGGAGAGTGAATCAGACATTTCCTGAAAAGTTATTTCAGAGTCCAGTTTTAGCTTAAAATCATTTAGGATCCTTGGAAGTCCATTGAGAAAATCAGTCATTGCCGAATGATCAATAGAATCGTCTTTAAATAAATTTGTATAAAAAGAAACTGCAAAGTCTCGAATGTCTTCAGTGGTGCTCAGTTCTTTCCCCTCTGCATTGTGCAGCATGTGAATTAGTTTGCTTTGGGCTTCTTTCTTTTCCAACCCAAAGAAAAATTTTGTGGGTGCATCCAAATGATTTATATTTTGAAAACGTGACCTCACCAGGGCCCCTTGTGCACGTAAATCCAAAAGATCAGCAAGGGAACGCTTTTTAGACGTTAGAGCAGAAAATATCTCCTCATCAAATCCCTTTTGTAAAGCATCCTGCAGTTTCAAAATCTCTTCTTCTAAGGCTGCCATGTTCACCAGTCACTTTCGAGTGACTTCCTGTGTATATTGTTGCCTTTATCTGAACTTTCGAAACGTCCCACCATTGTTTCAGTGAAACAAATCTAGATTTGGTATTAGTCCATTGCTTCCAGAAAAATTCAAAACATTTGACAAAATGGGCAACTTCTAGTAGTGACACGTTGAAATACCAGAAGGTTTTGAAAAAAGGTTTCCTTTTAGGGATGACAACTTTCAACACCACCAAAGAATGGTCAGAAAAGCCAACAGGAGAGACAGAGGCAGAAGTGACAGTGTTCAGATTGTGACAAGGACAGTAAAAGCAATCTAATCGAGCCATAGAAATATTTCCATCCCATCCCTTCACCCAGGTGTACTGTCTGTCTGATGGGAATTTATGACGCCAGACATCCACGAGATCGGCCCGTTTTAAAAGAGCTGCTAGGACTTGAGCAGAGGCAGGATGAGGTTCAATGCCATTGCAATCTAACATGTAATTAACTGTGCAATTAAAATCACCAGCCACCAGCACCAACTCACCATTAACAAAAGAATCGACCACCTTTCTTAACGATTCAGAAAAAACAAATCCTTTCTCTCCCGTTGGTAGGGGCACAGACGTTAATGAACACCACATCCTGATCCCCGTCTTTGACCTGAACCACCAGCAATCGTCCAGCCACCACCTCACTGATGGCAGTGACCTGGAATTGCACATATTTTGAGAACAATAAGGCCACCCCGGCACTAAGACTTGAACCATGGCTAAGAAAAACCTGACCCCCCCCATTCTCGTAGCCAGTCTGGTTGATTCTGAAGGTCAGAATGGGTCTCCTGGAGCAGGCTGACATGCAGAGCTTTCTGTTCTAAAAAGCTAAAAACCACAGCCCTCTTTGTCCCTCCTCTACAGCCATTAACATTCAAACTCCCAATGTGAAGTGACTGCCTGGAAGAAAAGCCAATGGGAGTCCACAGTAAAAAAACAGGACACCAAACAAATGAGCTGACTAAAGAGACACGCCATTATTTTGGGCTGAGTGACTTGCGCACTTTACTGATAACATACTTTAAACGGGTTGCTTCTTTTTGCTCCATGCCTAACTGAACTGCTTCACGCATAACTCTTTGTGCAGACACGAGAAATAACTGCAGATCTGGAAAGTGATCTTCAACCTTCTCTCCTTTCTTGCCATCAATAAACTCCACAAAAGTCCTAATACTGGCCGTGCTATAACTGCCTCTTAGCAGATACTGAGAGGTGTCAATGCCACTCTCATCCTCCACATTGTCCCTTAACTCGTTTGCGATGTCACTTTGGTTTGTCACACACTCGCTATGTTCTTTAGATGACTGATCTGACACAAGGCCTGTCCTCTATCCGTTGATTGTTCCTTCCTTTTTCGAGTGGAAACTTTAACGGGTTCATTGCTCGCACTCACTCCTTCACACACCGCTGCACTGCCGCTCACCACAGCGGCCACTCCGCCGTCAGTCTCGGCTCTCTCACATCTCTGGCCCTCAGCAGCCCCCTTCAATGAGCTCTCCGGCAGGAGACTGTAATTGGTAACATTCATTTCTACAATCGTATCAGTGATCTGAGGCTCATTTACAGCCGGGACCAGTGGCACAACTTCTCCCGAGCAAACTGCTACTGCCACCACCCCAGTGCCGTTCATCTCATGAATTTCTCTCGTGAATTTCAGTCGGTGTGCTCTTTGCCGGCTCGCGGAGCTCAGGGCTGACTGATAGGCGATCAGCTGACCCACCGGCCTTAGCCGGCATATCTGTAATACTCTGAAGCAGACTCTTCTCAGGAGCCGCCATCACCAAAGTACTAAGGGGCTGATCACAAATAACACCTGCTGCAGCCATCGACTCCTTCATATCAGTCTCACACTCATCCATACTTTCAATCTCTTCACCACTCTCAGATTCCTGCTCACTATCTTCAGTGTTCTCTTCATTTAAATTCTCCTCAGGGTGAGTTGGAGAACCCGCAAATACCACTGATCCAGTTTTACACTGTGAGGCCTTGTGTCCTGCTCTGCCGCAAGTGAAACATTTCATGGATTTAGACGTGACAAACACAACATAGTCACTGCCATCCACTTTAAATCGGAGGGCTACATTGATATGGTCGTTCATGTTGTTTAGAATCATATATATTCGTCTGCGAAATGAAACAACGTGTTTTAATTCATGCCGTTTGCATCCAAGAGGAATCATTGTTAATTCTGAAACGATCTGGCCATAACGCTTCAGTTCATTTACCAGAACATCGTTCTTTAAAAGTGGAGGAAAATTTGAAACAATTACTTTTTTAGCTGGTGTTGATAAAGGCAAAACAAGGACAAGCGCTCCGCTTATAACTAACCCTCCCTCTACCAACTGATTCACCAAGGATTCCTCATTTACAAAAACCATCACCGATTTATTCATTCTCGATGCCGAGCGAACATTTTTATATCCAACTACTCTCCCAACTGCCTCCACACACATCTCAACAGAGGCCATCGGATCTGCCAAGATCTTAGCGCCATTGTGGCAGGAGAGATTCTCATAAAACTTTGGCAATAAACCCGGCACTGACTCTTTGGACACAGCCATGGCCAAAAACATGCCAAAGCTGTGTCTTAACTGACAACAAACTCTACAACGGTAATATAGCTAAGAGAAAAGAAGAAAAAAGATAGAAAAATACAAATACTCACAGAGACGCCCGAGGAACGAAGCCAGCCAGCAACCCACAACCACACCCACCCAGACCAGAGCAGTCAACCGACAGAGATTCCACAGACAGGATGACAGGATAGATAGATAGATAGATAGATAGATAGATAGATAGATAGATAGATAGATAGATAGATAGATAGATAGATGAAAGGCGCTATATAATAGATAGATGAAAGGAGCTATATAATAGATAGATAGATAGATAGATAGATAGATAGATAGATAGATAGATAGATAGATAGATAGATAGATAGATAGATAAATAGATAGATAGATAGATATGAAAGGCACTATATAACATAGATAGATAGATAGATAGATAGATAGATAGATAGATAGATAGATAGATATGAAAGGCACTATATAACATAGATAGATAGATAGATAGATAGA